>NW_027361771.1:9575000-10175000 GCF_039654945.1 Dendrobates tinctorius
GGTTAGCGAGGCGCAGAGAGTGTCGCATTTTTATTTGCTTCATCGAGTTTATCGAACCCCTGTACGGCCGTTGAAAATGGGCTATGCTAGAGAGGCAGATCTTTGGAAATGTGGAATGCCCAATGCGGATCTGATACACATGACTCGGAAGTGTCCTCGGTTACGTAGGTTTTGTGGAGGCGTGAATGATTTACTTCTGTCTATCAATGTCAAATGGTACTAGACCCCAAAATGGCTCTTCTGGGGCGGGTGGAGACTTTGCCGCTTTCGGAGGAGCACCAGCTGGCAGTCTCACGAATATTCTATCAAGCTCGTAAAAGGGTGGCGGCTCACTGGAAGGGATCTTCTGTAATAATAATATAGATATGGAAAACTATGTGTATCAAAAGAGAAGAACAACTAAGAAATGGGAAGATATGTGGACACCTTGGTGGGACACACCCGGGTTGGCGCATCCTAGATTAACATGGATGAGAGCGTTGAGGAGGATATAACCCAAAGATTGTAGCTGTGAGAGACCAAATGCACCGGGAGAGGCGAGAGGTGTTTTTTCGGGTGAGGCTGGGGGGTGAGTTGGGAGGGATTTTTGTGGGGTTCTATTGTGTTTATGTAATACACTATTTGGGAAATATCCTGTATATGACTACCTGTTTTTTAAATTTTTGAAAATGTTTAATAAAAAATTATCTGATATAAAAAAATTATGTAAACAGTGTATAATGCATGGAGCATAATAGGCCCCATTTATAATGCGCAGGTGTATGATGGACCCCATGGATGATGCTCCAGTGTATGATGGGCCCCATTTATAATGCTCCTTACAGTTGTGGCCAAAAGTATTGACACCCCTGCAATTTTGTCAGATAATACTGAGTTTCTTCCTGAAAATGATTGCAATCACAAATTCTTTGGTATTATTATCTTCATTTAATTTTTTCTTAAATGAAAAAACACAAAAGAGAATGAAGCAAAAAGCAAAACATTGATCATTTCACACAAAACTCCAAAAATGGGCCAGACAAAAGTATTGGCACCCTCAGCCTAATACTTGGTTGCACAACCTTTAGCCAAAATAACTGCGACCAACCGCTTCCTGTAACCATCAATGAGTTTCTTACAATGCTCTGCTGGAATTTTAGACCATTCTTCTTTGGCAAACTGCTCCAGGTCCCTGATATTAGAAGGGTGCCTTCTCCAAACTGCCATTTTTAGATCTCTCCACAGGTGTTCTATGGGATTCAGGTCTGGACTCATTGCTGGCCACCTTAGCAGTCTCCAGTGCTTTCTCTCAAACCATTTTCTAGTGCTTTTTGAAGTGTGTTTTGGGTCATTGTCATGCTGGAAGACCCATGACCTCTGAGGGAGACCCAGTTTTCTCACACTGGGCCCTAGATTATGCTGCAAAATTTGTTGGTAGTCTTCAGACTTCATAATGCCATGCACACGGTCAAGCAGTCCAGTGCCAGAAGCAGCAAAGCAACCCCAAAACATCAGGGAACCTCCGCCATGTTTGACTGTAGGGACCGTGTTTTTTTCTTTGAATGCCTCTTTTTTCTCCTGTAAACTCTATGTTGATGCCTTTGCCCAAAAAGCTCTACTTTTGTCTCATCTGACCAGAGAACATTCTTCCAAAACATTTTAGGCTTTTTCAGGTAAGTTTTGGCAAACTCCAGCCTGGCTTTTTTATGTCTCGGGGTAAGAAGTGGGGTCTTCCTGGGTCTCCTACCATACAGTCTCTTTTCATTCAGATGACGACGGATAGTACGGGTTGACACTGTTGTACCCTCGGACTGCAGGGCAGCTTGAACTTGTTTGGATGTTAGTCGAGGTTCTTTATCTAACATCCACACGATCTTGCGTTGAAATCTCTTGTCAATTTTTCTTTTCCGTCCACATCTAGGGAGGTTAGCTACAGTGCCATGGGCTTTAAACTTCTTGATGACACTGCGCACGGTAGACACAGGAACATTCAGGTCTTTGGAAATGGACTTGTAGCCTTGAGATTGCTCATGCTTCCTCACAATTTGGTTTCTCAAGTCCTCAGACAGTTCTTTGGTCTTCTTTCTTTTCTCCATGCTCAATGTGGTACACACAAGGACACAGGACAGAGGTTGAGTCAACTTTAAGCCATGTCAACTGGCTGCAAGTGTGACTACCTGTTAGGTGCCACAGGTAAGTTACAAGTGCTGTTAATTGCACAAATTAGAGAAGCATC
Source organism: Dendrobates tinctorius (assembly GCF_039654945.1). NCBI lineage: Eukaryota > Metazoa > Chordata > Amphibia > Anura > Dendrobatidae > Dendrobates > Dendrobates tinctorius. The sequence continues at coordinate 9,577,216 of NW_027361771.1, forward strand.
ACATGATTTTTCGAACAGTGCCAATACTTTTGTCCACCCTCTTTTTTATGTTTGGTGTGGAATTATATCCAATTTGGCTTTAGGACAATTCTTTTTGTGTTTTTTCATTTAAGACAAATTAAATGAAGATAATAATACCAAAGAATTTGTGTTTGCAATCATTTTCAGGAAGAAACTGAGTATTATCTGACAAAATTGCAAGGGTGTCAATACTTTTGGCCACAACTGTATATAATGGGCCCCATATGATGCTCCAGTGTATAATGGGTGCTATCTATGATGCTCAAGTGTATGATGGGCCCCATAAAAAATGAAATACCTCTCCTCGCTGGGCACTGCTCTACTCTAGACTCCTCAGCGTCGCCATCTTCCAGCTCTCTGCACTTGGACTGTTCAGGCAGAGGACATACAGACGTGACGTTATCACGCTCTCTGATCTGAAAGTCACTGTCAGGAAACACGGAAGCGGTCACAGCGGTGGAGCAGGGAGAGGTAAGTATTGCAAGTGCTGGTGCCCTGAGCAAGCAGGGGGGGGCCCACTCGTGGGTGACGGCATTGGCACAGGGCCCTCATACTACGACGGTGTCTGTGACGGCGAGTGTGCCCCACCGTCAGAGACTTCTGCATACTGTGAGGGGCCCTGTGCCAGTGCCATCGCCCACAAGTGGGCCTCCCCACCTGCTCAGGGCCCCGCCACTTGCCTGGGTGCGCCAGGTGCTGACGCCAGCGCTGGGGGGGTACAGGCCAATTAGGGAGGTGGAAAAACTGGCATATGTTGAGGTGTAGGCTGGACATTCAGCAACTGCAAATGGAGGAATTGCAGAAGTTGGTGGAAGAGGAGGACAAAGCGAGCCATTTTTCTGGCAACCTATGTGTCATCAGGGTTAGGTGGTACAAAATCCTTTGAAACCCAGGCATGGTTCATTTTAATGAAGGTGAGATCACCAACATTTTGGGTCGACAGCCGGGTCCTTCTTTCTGTCAGGATTGATCCAGCAGCACTGAAGACTCTTTCCGATAGCACACTACCAGCAGGGCAAGCGAGCTCCTGTAAGGCATATTGTGCCAATTCAGGCCAGGTGTCCAGTATAGAGGCCTGGTAGTCACAGGGCAATGAACTGTGAGGGAGAACATTGATAGGGGAGGAGAGGTAATTTTAAACCATAGTTGACAACTGCTGTCTCCTGTCTGTTGCAATCAATTCAGTATTAACAGTCGTGTGAGCGGTCCTCTAGAGATCAGTCCACAACATGGTCATGAAACCCCTGTCTCCAACGCCAGTTCGGCTGTGTGCACCACGAACACCTCTTCCATTTGGCCCAGTACAGCTCGTTGTAGAACCTGCACCGCTGCTGTGTGTTGGGAATGCCTCTAACAAACTGTTTACCAGAGTTGCATGTTTTTTCGCCAATATTAGCTCTAGGTTCTCCTGTGGCATGATATTCTCTAATTTGCCTTTATAGCGTGGATCGAGGATGCTGGCCAACCAGTAGTCATCATCCTTCATAATTTTGACAATGCGGGGGTCCCTTTTTAGGATCCGCAAGAGATAATCACACATGTGGGCCAATGTTCCAGGTGTCAATGATGCACTGACAGTGGTGGGTGGAGGAGCACTTTCTGCCAAATCCACATCCCTCCAGTCACGCACAAACCCTGTACCTGACCTTGGCAATCCAACATTTTCTCTTGCTCCCCGCGAAGCATCCTCCTCCTCTTCCTCCACCTCATCCAGGACAGTTCCCTGAGCAGACAATTCCTGACTGTCATCAAGTCTTCCCTCCTCCTCCTCTTCCTCCTCTGCACCACCAGGTTCAATGTGTGAGCCAGGCAAGGCATGTGTCTATGTTTTGCAAGGGCTATGGCCGCCACAAAATTTCGGCCATTATCACTAACTACCTTGCCTGGCTAAAGATCTAGACTGCCCAGCCATGACTCAGTTTCTCACTGCAAGCAGTCGGCCAGTACCTTCGCGGTGTGTCTATTGTCGCCCAAAGACATCATCTTTAAAACAGCCTGCTGATGTTTACCACTAGCTGTTCGATAGTGGGACACCTCATGTGCAACACTGGCAGCTGCGGATGGAGTGCTCATGCGACTGCGCTCTGTCGACGAGCTTTTGCTTCTGGAGGAGGAGGAGGGTCGAACGACAACTGTTTCCTATACCATGGGTTAGGCAGCACTGTCCCACCGTCGCTGTCCCCCGTGGACCCTGCATCCACCACATTAACCCAGTGCGCAGTGATGGACACGTAATGGCCCTGGCCATGCCTACTGGCCCATGCATCTGTTGTGAGGTGCACCTTTCCACTCACTGATTGTTTGAGTACATGGACAATGCGGTCTTTCACATACAGGTGGAGGGTAAGGATGGCTTTTCTAGAAAAGAAGTGCCGACTGGGTAGGTCATAGCGTGGGACAGCATAGGCCATGAGCTCTCGGAACGGTTCGCTTTCAACCAAACGGAAGGGCATCATCTTTAATGAGATCAGTTTGGCAATGTAGGCGTTCAAAGAAAGTGTACACGGAAGAGAGGATGAGTACTTTCTTGTCCTACTCGGAGTGTCTGGTAGGGTGAGCTAGACTTGAGAGCTGCATTTGGGGGAACTAGCGGTGGACCTGACGGACTGACAGGGGGTTGGTGATGGTGGTGATGGCCTAGATTTAGTCTTTCATTGCAAAAACATTGTGATTCCCTGACTGCTTTGACCTTGCGACGACACCTCAACATTTCTTGCTGCTGGTGTGCTTACCGGTGGGCTTACAGTGGGGGAAGCGATGGAGCATTGCTGGCTACCTTCAGTCGGAGCAGGTGCACATGTGCTACCTGAGGTTTTGTAGTCCATCCACGGTTGCAAGTGCATGTGTAATGGTCCTGCCTCCAGCAGGGCGAATTTAGATGACACATGCGACCCTGGATACACCGCCTCCAGTAGGGCAAATTTAAATAATAAGACGTGCAGCCGGATACACCGCCTCCAGCAGGCAAATTTCAGAAATACACGTGAAACTGGATACACTGCCTCCAGCAGGGCGAATTTAAATAATAAGGGGAAGCACCAGGGAAACAATTACAATGGTGGGTCCTGCGATAGGGAACTGGGACGTGGAGACCTCCTGCACTCCCCTGAGTCAGTGTCTACACTCCTAACGATCCCTAGGCCGGTTCCGCACCGGCCGCGGATCAGGATACCTTTAAACCCTAGCTCGCCCTGCACCTACCCCTTTCTAGTGAAATGGCTGGTGCAGAGACTAATCCCACCACTGCACTAAAACACACATAAAGGAAAGGCACAAACAGGGAAACACTACTTAGCTTTGCTCTGTTGCTCTTGCTCCCAGCAACAGAGTCCACCACCAGAATGCAGCTTTCCTCCTGAATAGCTGCTGCCAAGCTCTGTCAGAGCTGCAAGGAAATCCCCTCTGACTCCTTCCACACCAGGATTCTGACTGTGCTGCAAGGATCTTTCTCTAGCTCCTTTCTCCACCAAGGATAGTTGGAAATGAACACTAGGCAGCATGGTGGCTCAGTGCATAGCACTGCAGCCTTGCAGCGCTTGAGTCCTGGGTTCGAATCCCACCAAGGACAACATCTGCAAGGAGTTTGTATGTTCTCCCCGTGTTTGCGTGGGTTTCCTCCGGGTTCTCCGGTTTCCTCCCACATTCCAAAGACAATACTGATAGGGAATTTAGATTGTGAGCCCCATTGGGGACAGTGATGATATTGTGTGCAAACTGTATGCGCTGTGGAATATGTTAGTGCTATATAAAAATAAAGATAATAATAATATCACCAACACCAGTGAGAGCATATGACACACCTATATAGTTAAGCCAGAGGAATCACACCTGATTCCTGTGTAATAACGCTAATCACCACCAGGGGCAAACTAGAACAAAAGACATCACTGTGTAATAATCCTAAAGGCCACCGAGGGCAAAACCAAACTTAAGCACACAGCTTAAGGAAAAAAAAAAAGGTTACCTGTGCTTTTAACTGCATGGTGGTTAAATGTCTAAGCATGCAACTGGTATTCAAATTTCGGAGATTTTTCCCTCAGCTAAAGGTCCTTCCGCACTTCTTACAGATAACCTTTGCCTCATCAGTAGGATTTTGGTCAAAAAAGTGCCACACTGCACTCTTCCTACTATGGTATAAATTTGCAGGGCTTGCAAATTTGCAGGGCTTTGACCGTGTGGCCAAGCTTTCCTGCAACTCTTTTCGCTTTTTTACCACGTTTTTGGACAGCTACGGGCCTGCCAGATAACCGCTGCTGCGATGACGACGCCTGCTGCAGATCCTTCTCCTCTCCTGACCTATTGCCAGCGGCACCCTCTTCCCCCAATAGATGCCAATCCGGGTCAACAGCTGGGTCATCCATCACCTCCTCTTCAATTTCATCTGCACCTTCCTCTGTGTCACCGTGTAAGGTGGTATAGTATGCGGGAAGGGGCACCTGAGTTTCGTCAGGGTCAGATTCTGGCTCAGTAGACTGCGAGGGCAATGTAGTGCTCTGGATCAATGTACCAGCAGAATCATCTAGCAATGGCTGTGCATCAGTGCACTCCATGTCAGATTCATCTTGGACTGGGGAATTCACAATTTGACTTGATAACACAGGCATGGTATGTGAAAAGAGCTCCACGGAGTAATCTGAAGTGTGGCCTGCCGCATCCTTCACTTTTGGTGGGGGTGAAGGACACAAGGAAAGGTGTTGTTCTTGACCAGAAGCCTGCACTGATGACACAGTGCTTGCAGTTTTTGAAGCTTCAGAAGAGGAGGCGATAGAGCTGGAGGCTGTTTCGGCAATGTAAGCCAAAACCTGTTCCTGATGCTCCGGCTTTAAAAGCGGTTTACATACTTCCAGAAAAGGGAACCTTACAGGCCTTCTTGAGCCAGACGATGACGCTGGCTCAACATCTCCTTCCTTAGATGCTGTTGTGCTTTTGACATAACCAGCAGGTGTACCACCACCACCATCAGTACCAGCTGCCCCCCTCCTCCCACGTTCGCGGCCTCTTCCACCCACTTGTAGTCCCATCGGACGATGCCTGCACAGACCCCCGAAGCCTGCACAGACCACCGTCAGACCGGCACAGCCCCCCGGCAGGCCGGCACAGCCCCCCGGAGCCTGCACAGACCACCGGCAGGCCGGCACAGCCCCCCGGCAGGCCGGCACAGCCCCCCGGAGCCTGCACAGCCCCCCGGCAGGCCGGCACAGCCCCCCGGCAGGCCGGCACAGCCCACCGGAGCCTGCACAGACCACCGGCAGGCCGGCACAGCCCCCCGGCAGGCCGGCACAGACCACCGGAGCCTGCACAGACCCCCTGGCAGGCCGGCACAGCCCCCCGAAAGGCCCGTACAGACCCCAGAGAGGCTGTACAAGGGCAGGAAAGGGTTTTTCTTATTCCGATACCGGAAGTCCCATAGACTTGAATGGGACTTCCGGTATCGGAATCGGCGATACCGATACTTTTTTTAAAGATCGGCCGATACCATCCGATACGATACTTTGAAGTATCGGACGGTATCGCTCAACTCTAATTATTGCACCTGTGCAGTTGCCATTTTACTTGGGTCTGCTGCACCCTGTTAGTGCATTTGTATTGAGGCCTGATTATACAAGTAATCATCTCTGCCTGTTTTGGGTTTTTCTCAAATATTGGAGGATTCTTTCCTCTTTCTGTGGTTTTCATGGTTAGTACCTACTAGCACCCTCTTTTGAAAGTGTCACAGCTTGTAAATGCTTTTTGTAGCCATCCAAGAGTTTTTCAATTCTTGTTTGAGGCATTTTCATCCATTCTACCTTGGAAAATTCTTTTAGTTCTGTGAGATTCCTTGGTTGTCTTGCATGCACTGCTATTTTTAGGTCTAGCACCGATGTTCAATGATGTTCAGATCACGGGTCTGTGAGGGCCATTATAAAACCTTCAGTTTGCTCCCTTTGAGGTAGTCTTTTGTGGGTTTTGACATGTGTTTAGAATCATTATACATTTGTAGAAGCCATCCAGATTTCAACTTCAGCATTTTCAGAGATGGTGTTATGTTTGCAACAAGAATTTATTGAAATTTGATTGAATCAATTCTTCCCTCTACTTGTGAATTGTTCTCTGTGCCATTGGCTACAACACAACCCCAAAGCATGATTGAGCCACCCCCATGCTTAAAGCAAACCTGTCATCAGGATTTTGCTAAGTAAACTACATACACTGTCAGGTTGGTGATGTTAGACTGATTAAAATGATACCTTGGTTGACTAAATACTTTTGCTCATTTTCGTTTCTGTAATTTTTAAAATCTAAAAAAATTAGAATTTTTTTTGCCTAAAATATACAGAAAATGTGTCATCTTTAACTTTAGCCCTTTTAGAGCTTATTTCATCTTCAACTTGCTTAAATGTTCACAATAACAGTAATTTTGACAAGGGGTGCCCAAACTGAATAGTATACCTTTCACAGAAGTCTATAAGACACACTGCTGTAGAAACAGGCAGATAATGGCAATAGGCATAGGCTCACATTGCAGAAAAAAAGTACACTGCTAAAGTTATATTAACCCCTTCACCCCGAAGCCTGTTTTCACCTTCCTGACCAGGCCAATTTTTACAATTATGACCACTGTCACTTTATGGCCGGGATCACACATGCGAGAAACTCGGACGAGTCTTGCATCTTAATACCCGGCACTGCCGCCGGCATTCGGAAGCAGAGCGCACGGCTGCATGTATTTCTATGCAGCCCAAGCTCCGCTCCCGAGTGCCGGCGGCAGGGCCGGGTATTAAGATGTGAGACTCGTCCGAGTTTCTCGCATGTGTGATCCCGACTTAAGTGGTAATAACTCTGGAATGCTTCAATAGGAGCGCCATTTCACTTTTTGAATGTAAAATTTGTTGGCATAATTAGTGGACACCATGTGATGTTTGGAGAGCCCCTGATTTGCCTAAACAGTGTAAACCCCCATCAAGTGACACCATTTTGGAAACTAGACCCTTTACAGAACTTAAAAAGAAAAACATTTTTACAAGATAAATTATTAATATTATTTATATAGCGCCATTAATTCCATGGTACTGTACATGAGAAGGGGGGTTACATACAAAGTTATAGAAATCATTAACAGTAAACAAATTTACAATGACAGACTGGTACAGAGGGGAGGGGACCCTGTCCTTGCGGACTTACATTCTACGGGATAGTGGGGAAGAGACACAAAGTCGGGGGTGCAGCAGCTCTGGTGGTGATGAGACGGCAGCTCAGGCAGTGGTGAGGTGGTAGAATGGTCATTGCAGGCTGTAAGCTTTCCTGAAAATATGGGTTTTCAGGTTCTGTTTGAAGAATCCGAGGCTGGTGGATAATCGGACGTGTTGAGGCAATAAATAAATCTTTTTTAGCTCCAAATTTTGTATTTTCATAAGGATAACAGGAAAAATTGCTCCATACAGTTTGTTGTGCAATTTCTCCTGAGTGCGCAGACACCCAATATGTGGAGTAATACTACAGTTTGGGTGCATGGCAGAGCTTGGAAGGAAAGGAGCGCCATTTGACTTTTTCAATGTAAAATTTGCTAAAATATTTAGCGGTCGCCACGTTGCGTTTGGAGAGCCCCTGATGTGCCTAAACAGTAGAAATCCCAAACAAATGAAACCATTTTGGAAACTAGACCCCTTAGGGAACTGATCTAGATGTGTATTGAGCACCTTGACACCCAGGTGCTTTTCAGAAGTTTATAACGTTAAGCTGTGAAAATAAAAAATTCACATTTTTCCCACAAAAATCTTTTTTAGTCACAAATTTTGTATTTTCATAAGAGCAAAAGGAGAAAATGGACCCCAAAGCTTGTTGTACAATTTCTACGGAGTTCACTCATACCCCATAGGTGGTCGAAAACTACTTTTGAGTCACAGTGCAAAGCTCAGGAGGGAAGTAGGGCCATATTACAGTGCAGATTTTGCTGCACTTGTTTGAGGGTGCCATGTTACATTGGCAGAGCCCATGAGGTGCCAGAATAGCAGAACCCACCATAAGTGACCCCATTTTACCAATTAAACCTCTCAATGAATTAATCTAGGGGTGCAGTGATTATATTGACACCACAGGTGTGTCACAGACTTTTATACCATTGGGCAGTGAAGAAAAAATAATTTACATTTTTACCACCAAGACTGAGTGCTAGCCCCAAGTTTTATATTTTTATACTGGGAAATGGGTAAAAATGGCATCTAAGTTTGTCCCACAATTTCTGCTGAATGTAGAAATACCCCATATGTGGATGTACAGTGCTGCTTAGCCATACGGAGTGACTTGGGAGGAACAGAGCACTATTTGCCTCCAGGAGCACAGATTTTCCTACACTAATTTGTGGATTCCATATAAAGAGCCCCTAAGTGCTAAAAAAGCAGAATGCCGCGTCAAGTGATCACATTTTGGAAGTTATAACCCTTTGGGAATTTATCTACAGGTGTAGTGACGTTTTTGACTCCATGGGTGTTTTCCAGAAACAAGCAGCAGTGGATGTTGCTGAGTGAAAATTGCAAACTGCAGTTGTAGTGACCAGTACTTTGTCGTCACCAGCACATTATGCCCAGGTCATGCTTCTGGAGACACGCATCTGTTAATTAGGTGGGCTCTCATCACTACAGAAATGCCAAACATGTGGGGGCAAAATGTGGTTTAGGCACACTGGGGCTCAGAAAGGAGGAGGGCATTTGGATTTGGGAGCGGAGAATTTGCTGAATTTCTTTTGGGGAGCAAGGAGCCATTTAGCTTTTCCAGAACCTTTGTGCTACCAGTAATGTGAAAGCCCACTATATTTCTGTTAACAGATGATAGATCTGAGTGGGGAATTGCTTTTTTTCTGGACTGAGTTGAAGCTTTTATTGGAAACATTTTACATAACATTTGGGATCACATTTATTTGGCGCTCTACGCTGAGCACTTAGTTTGGGGTTTCCATCTAAATCTCCTAGTGTCATGCTTCAGATGAAACCGCTGAGGGATCTATTCACTATAATGAGGCAGCAGATTTACTCTGGACTCTGTCTGGTCTCTGTTCAGTGGTGTCCTTTTCAGAAGTGCACAAAACTGTGGCCGACGGCACTCTAATGCAATCCTAAAAAGACGGACATCCCCGGATCACAGATCCTATGGCGTCTACAGTGCCTCCATCTGCCTCAACATAGGGAATTTTCCACCAGGGGTTCTGTCTGAATCATATATTTCAGAGATTTACATGGAAACCCTGGTGTAAGCACTCAGCGTAGAGCGCAGGATAAATGTGTGACAAGCCTTACTGCGATCTTTGGGAGGCAGAAAGAAAAGAATCAACAGCATGTGAAGAATTGGTTTTATTTATTTTTTATTCGGTCGTCCATGACAGCACCACCTGAGAGAGGGGATCTGCCCTCCAGGAACAGGAAATCCTACAGATACATAAGGGTGGCACCTCTCCCATGCATCAGTTGGTTTTCTGTTCCTGGAGGACAGGATTCCCTACAGATCATGCCATCATGGATGAAGGAATCCCCAGGCCGGCTGTCTGACTCAGGTAGCGGGGGGGTCTCCTATCTCGGGCAGTGCGGAGTCCCCTGGAAGCGCCACGGTGACCCGCACAGGGTTTCATGGCAGTGTGTGGGGCAGGTGGGAGCGGGGTCCCTTGGATGCCCGTCTCCTGGGCCGGCGCCGGCGGGTAAGTAGGGCTTCCCCCCCAGGATCCCGGTCCTTGTCCTGGCTGGTGCGGCTCCCCTCGCCTGGATCGCGGTCGGGGTCGTGCGGCTGCGCTTCGGTGGTGTCCAGGGAGCGCTATGTGTCGGCGCCGCCGGGGCGCTGGTGGCCTGCGCATCCTCGCGCGTGCCGGGCTGGCGCGGTGGGAGGTGGGGCCGGTGGCGCCGGTGGTCTGCGCGTCCTCGCGCGCGCCCGGACTGGAAGTGGCTTGACGGGGGTGGGGCCGGTGGCGTCGGACCGGAAGTCGGGTGCCGGACAGCTTTCTCTCTCCCCGTGCGTCGCCGGCGCGGGCTCTGTCAGGGCGGTGGCGGCGGGGGGGTGCGGCATGCGGGGGGTGGACGTCGGGGAAATTGGGGGGGGGGCGAAAATCAGCCCCTGGCCACGTCACCTGCGAACCCGGATTTCCGGGGGGAGAAAAAGGGCACAGATGCACTGCCGAGCGGCTTCAAGCTCAGAGGCAGCATGGACGAGCCGGAAGCTCCCATGCCACAGCTGGACAAAGAGCAGGAGCGTACCTCAGAGAGGTCCCAAACCAGCTCCCAGCAAAAGAAGAAACGAACTGGACAATCCGGCCACAGAAGTTCCTGCAGGCCGAAGGATCCAGCTCGCCCCCCCGTGATCCGGTACCTACACCTTCTGCTCAGGGTAAGAGATCTTCGTGAATGTGCCCTGACGCAGTGTCCCCTTATGTTTTTCCTCCTATAGGGGAAGAAATGTACTGACAAGGCAAAAAAGAGGGAATGCACCCTTTGTAAATGCCCCTTGCCGGATGCCTACCCTAAGAGGCTGTGCCAATCATGCATACGGCAGACGGTAGGAAAAAAAAAGGAAAAAAGGGGGGCGAAGTCCCAAAAAGTTACAAGCATACTTCCTTGCTCTGTCCCCCCTCCTGTAGGTGGCAGAAGAGACCCCTGACTTCGCTACAAGTCTAAGGGAAATAATCAGAGAGGAGGTTAAAGCCCTAAAATCCGTACCCCAGGGGGAGTCATCTAGGAAGAAAAAGAGGGTGAGCTTCTCAGAGTCAGGCTCATCAGCAGACCCTAGAGGGAACGAAGACTCCTCAGAACCCTCCACCTCCGTGTCCACATCCTCTTCAGAGGAAGACGCCAGCCGTTTCTGCCTAGGTCTTGACCAAGTGGACAAACTAGTCAAGGCAGTTAGGGCTACCATGGGGGTAACAGATGCCAGACCTGAACGGTCAGCACACCACCTAATGTTCGGGGGTTTAGACCCCAGGAAACGTAAGTCGTTCCCGTTAAACGACAAGGTCCAAAATTTGATTAATAAAGAATGGAGGAAACCGGAAAGAAAAGGCTCCCTACCACCAGCCTTTAAACGGCGATATCCCTTTGAGGACCCTGTGGTGAATAAATGGGAAAAAGCCCCAAAATTGGATGCAGCAGTGGCTAAGGCGTCCAAAAAATCTACTATTCCCTTTGATGACATGTTCTCTTTGAAGGATCCGCTGGATAAAAAGGCGGACTCCTACTTGAAAGGCACATGGGAAATGTCAGCTGGCACCCTGAGACCAGCGGTCGCAGCTACCTGCACGGCCAGATCTATGATGGTTTGGCTAGACCAATTAGAAACACAGCTAGTAGACAGAGCCTCGAGGGAATCTATCTTAAAAACCCTACCTACCATCCAGGATGCGGCAGCCTTTTTAGCCGACGCTTCAGCAGACTCTGCGAGAATGGCGGCCAAGGCCGCAGGGCTATCGAATGCAGCCCGACGGGCTATATGGCTGAAATACTGGCCCGGGGATATTCAGGCCAGATCCCGGCTTTGCTTCATCCCATGTGAGGGAGAATATCTATTCGGACCAGTCCTAGATGAACTCCTGGAGAAGGCTGGCGATGATAAAAAGAGATTCCCTTCCCTACCCACCACTTCCTATAGGCGTCCCTTTGCTAGGAAGAGATTTTTTTGGAGGAGGTCGTCCGGGGACTGGGGCAGATGGGAAGATAAGAAAAGAAAAGGTATCGGTTTTATGTTTGGAAGGGGACGCCAAGAAGCATCCCGTGAGTCCAAGAAACCTCCCCAGTGACTAGAAGCCACGGTGGGAGGTAGACTATCGGCCTTCTACCCAGCCTGGTCGCGGATCTCGAACAGTAACTGGATCCTGGGGTTGGTGGCCGCAGGCCTAAAGCTCAAATTTGCCTGTGTCCCTCAGAGCAGCTTTAGAGCTACTCCGTTTAGGTCTTCCTTGGCGGAACAGACTGCCCTAAAAACCGAGGTTATTGAACTATGCCAGAAGGGGGTACTGATAAAGGTACCAGAGGCAGAAAAGGGCGAAGGTTTCTACTCTCCCCTCTTTCTGGTCCGTAAACCGGATAATTCCTATAGGACCATAATTAATCTGAAGGCGCTTAACAGATACCTAGTCATTTGACCTTTCAAAATGGAAACGATCAGCTCCACAATAAAGTTGCTGTTTGAAAATTGTTTTATGGTGGTATTGGAATTAAAGGACGTTTATTACCATATACCCATCTATGTGTCTCATCAGCGTTTCCTTAGAGTGGCAGTTCATTTGGAGGGGTCGTTGCGGTATTTCCAATATGTCGCCCTTCCCTTTGGTATAGCAGTTGCCCCCCGGGTGTTCACTAAAAGTTATAGCGGAGGTTATGGCCCATCTACGGGAGGCAGACATCCTAGTAATCCCCTACCTGGATGACTTCCTTATTTTAGGCAAAACAGCAGTTCATTGTCTGGATCAATTGCAGAAAGCAAAATTGGCTTTGGAAGGGTTAGGGTGGCTATTAAACATCAAGAAGTCACGTCTACAGCCCATGAAGGTCCAGCAGTTCTTGGGCTTAATCCTTGATTTGCAGAATCAGGAATGTTGTCTTCCTCCCAAAAAATTGGCCCGCCTACATCACCAGGTCTTGAACGCCTCCAATAGCCCTTCCATGTCTCTCAGGAAGGCAATGTCCCTCCTGGGTTCTCTCTCATCCTGCATCCCCGCGGTCCGGTGGACCCAGTTCCATACAAGGGTGCTACGGAGCGAGGTTTTACGCCACCAAAAAATCCTGGGTGGGTATCTAGAAGGCCGGTTGACTCTGTCCCATCAGACTTTGAGATCCCTTGAGTGGTGGCTAGATGAGAACAATCTAGCCAGAGGGCTACCCTGGGAATATAACCCGGGTAGTCACCACGGACACAAGCCCTACGGGATGGGGGGCCCACATGGGGGAAACCTTAATTCAGGACCTGTGGGATAATCATCAGTTGGAAATGTCCTCCAACTTGAAAGAACTAACAGCCGTAGAGAAGGCAGTTAAAAATCTTCTTGTGTATCTACAGGAGCACCATGTTCGTATATCCTCCGACAATCAGGTCACTGTGGCTTACATCAACCACCAAGGCGGCACTCGGTCCAAGCCCCTGATAGAGGTAGCAGAACGGCTGTTCCAGTGGGCAGAGCAACATCTCCTGTCTTTAACAGCTCTGCACATAAAAGGAAAGGAAAACACCATGGCAGACTTCCTAAGCCGCAACCTCCTAAAGCAAGGAGAATGGTCCTTAAAAGCGTCCATCTTCAACCAGATAGTACAAAAATGGGGGCAGCCAGAAGTGGACCTCTTCGCCACCAGAGAGAACAGGAGGGTGCGGCAGTTCTGCTCCCTGAATCCCAGGGAGAGCCCTCTGGCAGTAGATGCTCTTCTAATCAAATGGGACTTCAGGCTAGCATACGCCTTCCCTACCCTGGCTCTACTACCCCTGGTAATGAGGAATGTCAGGAAGGACAAAGCGAAGATTATAGTGATCGCCCCGTTTTGGCCCAGGAGGGCATGGTTCTCATGCCTGAGGACCATGTCGGTATCCGACCCTTGGGTCCTACCAAACATCCCAGACCTCCTGTCCCAGGGCCCAGTTTTCCATCCTCAAGTAGCTGGCCTATATCTGACGGCGTGGATTTTGAACAGGCACTGCTAAAAGAGAAAGGTTTTTCCCCGGCGCTAATTAACACTCTGCTTAAAAGCAGAAAGCAGGTTACAACAAAAATCTACGTGAGGATCTGGAAAAGATTCCTTCAGAGCTCAGGGGTAGTAGCTGGACAGTCCACTCCCATAGCACAGATCTTAGAGTTCTTGCAAAAAGGTCTGGATATGGGACTCTCAACCAGCACCCTCAAGGTACAGGTGTCGGCTCTTGGGACACTGTTCAACTGCAACATCGCCAGCAACCATTGGATCAATGGGTTTATTAAAGCAACAGGCAGGTCCAGACCATTACACCTCAAAAAGCAAACTGGCCCCTGGCAAGCTGAGGGCGCATTCCACCAGGGCCATGGCAACTTCATGGGCAGAGAGATCGGAGGTCTCAATGGACCAAATATGTAAGGCAGCTACTTGGTCCTTTCCGAGCACCTTTTATAACCATTATAGACTAGACCTGGGTGCTTGCTCAGACCTCTCCTTTGGTGTCAGGGTTCTGCAGGCTGTAGTCCCTCCCTAAAGTTATTATTACTCTCTGTAATTCTCTCAGGTGGTGCTGTCATGGACGACTGAATAAAGTCGTAGTTACTCACCGGTTAACGGTATTTTTCAGAGTCCATGACAGCACCCGTACATTCCCTCCCTTTAGTTTAATTTGGGTGTGCACTTCTTCCTCTTATATGTACACGGGTAATTAATAGTCGTGTAGAGTATTGTATATAAATTATGCTATTAACCATTGCGGTCCTCTTGTGCTCTGTAAACCAACTGATACGTGGGAGAGATGCCGCCCTTATGTATCTGTAGGATTTCCTGTTCCTGGAGGGCGGATCCCCTCTCTCAGGTGGTGCTGTCATGGACTCAGAAAAATACCGTAAACCGGTGATTAACTACGACTTTACGCCGTTCCTTGTGCGGTATAAGTGATTAGGCAACTTTCTTTTTTGGGTCGGTGAGATTAAAGCGATACCAGATTTTGGCTGCTCTCACACGCTAAAAGAAACTTTTTATTGCGAAAACTAGTTTTTGCATCACCATATTTTGAGAGCTATAATTTTTCTATATTTCGTCTGACAGAGTCATGTGAGGGCTTGTTTTTTGCGGAACAAGCTGACGTTTTTACCGGTACCTTTTTCGAGCACATGACATTTTTGGATCACTTTCTATTCTGATTTTTGGGAGTCAGAATGAAGAAAAGCCAGCAATTCATGAATTTTTCTTTTTTAATACTGTTTCCCGTATGGTAAATTTGGTAAGGCAACTTTATTCTTCGGGTCAGTGCGATTACAGTGATACCATTTTTTAGTTTATTTATGCTTTGGCATTTTACACAATAAAAACTATTTTATAGAAAGAATTATTTTTGCATCCCTTTATTCTGAGAGCTATAACTTTTTTTTACTTTTCTGCTGATGGAGCTGTATGGCGGCTTGTTTTTTGCGGGACAAGATGATGTTTTCAGTGTTACCATTTTATTTACATCTGACTTTTTGATTGTGTTTTATTAAATTGGTCGTTACGGACGTGGTGATAAATGTGTAATTTGATTGTTTTTTTATTTACATAAATAAATGTATTTATTGGAAAAATATATTTTTTTCTTTATTTAGGGATTTTTAAAAAAATAGATTTTTCACATGTATACAAATAGATATACCAATATATATTTTTTAACTTTTTTACATTGTCCCAGGATGGGACATCACTGTATAGTGTCAGATCACTGATCTGATACTCTGCACTGCAGGAAAGGAGGCATGTCAGCACCTATTCTCAGCAGGCGCTCACAAGCCACCTTCCCTGCAGGACTCGGAATGACCCCACGGCCATCTTGAGGCTGGGGGGTCTCCATGAAGACCATTGGGACAACACGATCGCATTGCATTGTCCTGATGGAAACTCTTAAGGAACTAATTCCCTGCATGATGCTACTCTATGCCGCTGACACTACTGCTAGCACCAATTGTGGGCATTGCTGCCGGATGGCAGCTCACACAGAGCTGACATCTGCACGCGATCGCCGCCCCGTACATATAATGCTGTTTGCGGGATAGTAGATCCCGCAGAACAGTACATGTGTGCCGCATGTCGGGAAGGGGTTAATATTCACGATGTACATGTTCTACCTATGAAAATGATCACATACCTAACAATTAGATGTGTGAAAGTGGCCTAATCCTGAGCAATGCAATTTGTTTCTAGTATTCCTGTGCTTGGAATCCTACAAAATAGGGCAAAAGCTCCACTGCCCTGTTTTTCTAAAAAACAACACTGCTTATTGAACACTGAGATGAATCAATGGCTGTTTTTGAGTATGTAGGTGACTTTTCTTGGTTTGATTTGGGCTTCATTGTTGCACTGGAGTCTGTATAAAGTCATATTTTTCATAAATATTGTAAAGAGCACCATATCTTATAAGGTTTCGGAAAATAGATTGCCTCTCATTAAATGTAATGGCAGCATTATCATCTTATACATCCTATAACAGGCCCTTATTAGAACTCAGTAGGACAGACTGCAAATGGTTCTGTCTTTTTCAGCATAGCTTTCATTTGTGCTCTACATTTTCCAATTACCGTCTACTGTTTTTAGTGGTATCAAAGCACATTTCCTTTCATTAATTCTCTGGTCTTTTAATTGCTTTAGGGATAATTATGAAAAATGTCATAACGTGTTTTGCACACAAAGCCAGAAGCCTACTGTACACCTTATCTCTCTGTGCGGCAATGCCTCAGGAGGGAGACACAATGAATTATGTAGTGTAGATTTGAAAGTACTAATTAATCAGAAAGCTAGACCCCAGGAAGAGAGGGAAGGAACAAGCAAAACTGGACTGGGCATTCTGCCTCCTTCCTCCAATGTGGCAGGTCATAAAAACTTATTCTTGCATTACTCAAAACGTGCAAAAAGGACAAGACCCAGAGATATGATACTCATGCATATCATCATAAAGGAGCCATAAAAAACAACTATCACTATTTATTAATGAACTTCCACAGCAAACACACGAGTCAGGAGTCGGAATTACATACAGTATAAAATCTAAAACATGTCAGTTTATTTACAAACTCCTAAGGCCAATTTTTTATAGTCATGTCCATCCTAAACAATTCCCTGCTTGGCCATTTTCTTCATACTCCCAAGAGAGATAATCTGACGTTTACAAGCCTAGATCCTCCCATTTTAGAAGATTGGTTCCAGTAGATCTCCCACATTAAACAAAATTATTTCCCATACATAATCATTCCACCAGTGTACACTGGAAATTAATACACTTCCAACCTTACTGTACCCTCTGAAATATCTACGCAATGTGCTGATCTGTGCCTTGGGTGGTACCATCTTTATGGCTGTCAACTGCCCGGACACTCCACTCCTCTACTTTCCTTTCCCTTATATTTCCTTTCCTCTACCTTTCCCTTCCATTCCAATCCCTTTCCTTTCCCTTTCCATTCCCTTTACTGCACACCTTCTGAGCCATGTACCTTACTGGCAGGCGATATTAAAACTGCAATTGACAGTGGATCTGGATCGCCCCCAGGGCCATGGGATACTCAGTGCCGGGCCGTTGTCTCAGAGTGACGTGTCACGGTGGCAGTGACCTGGTCCGTGGCCCCGGGAGTCCAATTTAAATTGGGCTGAATAGAGTTTATAGTTTATAGGTAGGTAGTTCGTGACGCCACCTGTGGTGCTCGGCAATGAAGGTGTTGAGCCGACGCTGCGGTGCAGATCCTCTGGGACAGATGGTGGGGCGCAGCAAAAATGTAGTAGCTCTCCACAGGTAGAGCTGTGGTCCCAGGGCAGTAGTAGTAGGGGTGTTGAGGTAGATGGTGTAGTGTTAGACAAAGAGATGTAGCAGTGCTGAGTGGGTTGGCGCAGGAGAAAGGCAATGACACAGCTGAGTGCAGTTCCAATTCTTTTACTTACGTTTCAGGCAGACAGGTGCCCGCTTCAATGCCGCAGTCTCCAGGTCAGGAACTCAGCCAACTCCCAGGTAGATGGAATTAACCCTTCCAGCACTCCCTTTCGTGTGCCTGTTCCGAACGACTCCATTCTAGTGCTAATATGAAGTACTTGCAGTTCTGAATTACACTCAACTGTCTCCTTCTTGATGTTACTTAAACTCCACTCGTATGACAGGTGGCTGTAGCCTGCTTTGGGGACTCCATACACTCACGGCCCAGCTCACACATAGCTTGCCACTGTGTCTTCGAGTCTTTGGTGGGAATAGAGTGGTCTCAACTCCTATTCCTCCGGTTTCTGCTGCAGGATCATTAGTATCACAAACAGCCTCGGATACAGGCACCAGGCCTTGGCGCAATGAACTTAGGGAAAGACTCCACACTAGCCCTCGTCCCCAGTCTCTCTCCTCACGTTCCATTCTTATCTATCTTCCTTCTGAACAACTGATCTTTCTTCCTTCTCTTCCCTTGCCAACAGCTCCAACTTACAGGAGGCTGCTGCAAACACATTCTCTCACTATCCCTCTGCCGGGGATTATCACAGTCGAGAGTTCTCCTCTCCGCTCCCCCCTGTGGGGAACTTCTGCCTTCCTCCCTCTCCTAGGGGATTCTGCCCCCCACTTCCTATCAGCTTTCCCCTCTTAGTGTCTCTAAGCTCCATCCACCACCCAGCACACTTCATGAACCAAAGCAGCTGCCATAAAGGGTACTCTGCTGTTCTAAGGTGTCTGTGCTGGATGCAGGTGTTGGAGTCTGGTCAAGTGTTACCAACTTACCTGGAAAGTGGGATCCTACACCTCAGGAGGAGGTGCAGTACCTCTATGGCGACTGAACCCTCAGGGATGCCACAGATCTTGTAACGTGTCTTCATCTGAAAATGGACACGCAATCTCAATATGCTATCCTTGAACTGCTCACCCCTGGACTTTTCTGCCTTCTTTTTTAGAGGAGAGAATAAATTTTACACGGATTGAGTTTGGTAAAATCTTTCTTCACTCATCAGTTTGAATTAGGGATTAACTTGCTGCTGATCACGCAAAAATGGTCACTGCCCGGACTAGCAGATAGCGTAAGACAAAGGAGAAGGCTGGATCATTTGACAGGGAAGAAGATCGATGTATCACATGACCTCGTATGCAGCTGGGCGGGCATTCCTATAATGCCTTGCAGTTACTGCACACTGTAGCACAACCAATCATGAGCTATGTCAGTGGTAATTTATGACTCATCACCTCTATAAAAGCCTAAGAAGGAGATGCTGCTACCACTTTGTGGGGAATGTGGATAGGTGAAAGTTCAGACCTCAGCCATAGAGATACACTGGGTACTGAAAGTATTCAAACTCCTTTAAATTTTTCACTCTTTGTTTCATTGCAGCCATTTGGTAAATTCAAAAAAGTTCATTTTCTTCTCATTAATGTACACTCTGCACCCCATCTTAACTGAAAAAAACAGAAAAGTAAGTTTGTTAAAAAAGAAAAACTGAAATATCACATGGTCATAAGTATTCAGACCCTTTGCTCAGTATTGAGCAGAAGCACCCTTTTGAGCTAGTACAGCCATGGGTCTTCTTGGGAATGATACAGCAAATTTTTCACACCTGGATTTGGGGATCCTCTGCCATTCTTCCTTGCAGATTCTCTCCAGTCCCATCAGGTTGGATGGTGAATATTGGTGGACAGCCATTTTCAGGTCTCCCCAGAGATGCTCAATTGGGTTTAGGTCAGGGCTCTGGTTGGGTCAGTCAAGAATGGTCACAGAGTTGTTCTGAAGACACTCCTTTGTTATTTTAGATGTG
This sequence comes from Dendrobates tinctorius, assembly GCF_039654945.1. Classification (NCBI taxonomy): domain Eukaryota; kingdom Metazoa; phylum Chordata; class Amphibia; order Anura; family Dendrobatidae; genus Dendrobates; species Dendrobates tinctorius. The sequence goes on from NW_027361771.1 coordinate 9,596,637, forward strand.
TGCTTAGAGTCATTGTCTTGTTGGAAGGTGAACCTTCGGCCAAGTCTGAGGTCCAGAGCACTCTGGAAGAGGTTTTCATCCAGGATATATCTGTACTTGGCCACAGTCATGTTTCCTTCAGTTGCAACCAGTTGTCCTGTCCCTGGAGCTGAAAACACCTCCATTACATGATGCTGCCACCACCATGTTTCACTGTTGGGATTGTATTGGGCAGGTGATGAGCAGTGCCTGGTTTTCTCCACACATACCGCTTAGAATTATCACCAAAAAGTTCTATCTTCGTCTCAGCAGACCAGAGAATCTTATTTCTCATAGCCTGGGAGTCCTTCATGTGTTTTTTTAGCAAACTCTATGCAGGTTTTCAAATGTCTGGTACTGAGGAGAGGCTTCCGTTGGGCCACTCGGCCATAAAGACCCGACTGGTGGAGGACTGCACTGATAGTTGACTTTGTGGAACTTTCTCTTATCTCACTACTGCATCTGTGGAGCTCAGCCACAGTGATCTTGGGGTTCTAATTTACCTCTCTCACTAAGCCTCTTCTCCCATGATTGCTCAGCTTGGCTGGACAGCCAGGTCTAGGAAGACTTCTGGTGGTCCCAAACTTCTTCCATTTAAGGATTTTGGAGGCCACTGTGCTCTTAGGAACCTTGAGTACTGCAGAAATTCTTTTGTAACCTTGGCCAGATCTTGACACAGTTCTGTCTCTGAGCTCCTTGGCCAGTTCCTTTGACCTCATGATTCATATTGGGTCTCACATGCACTGTGAGCTGTGAGGTCATATATAGACAGGTGCGTGCCTTTCCAAATCAAGTCCTATCAGTTTAATTAAACACAGCTGGACTCCAATGAAGGAGTAGAACCATCTCAAGGAGGATCACAAGGAAATGGACAGCCTGTGACTTAAATATGAGTGTCTGAGCAAAGGGTCTGAATACTTATGACCATGTGATATTTCAGTTTTTCTTTTTTAATAAATTTGCAAAAATTTCTACATTTCTGTTTTTTTTTCAGTCAAGATGGGGTGCAGAGTGTACAATAATGAGAAAAAAGTTTTGAATTTACCAAATAGCTGCAATGAAACAAAGAGTAAAAAATTTAAAGGGGTCTGAATACTTTCCGTACCCACTGTATACTACACTTTGTGAGGATTAGTGTGTGCACAAAAGAGAATAGACACATTAAATTATAAGAAATTGATACAAAAAAGAAGGAGAGAGGTTGGAGACACTGATTTTAGTGAAGTACGACACTCATTTTTTTGACCTGGTGTTGCTATGTATTCAGTGCAGACTATTTACTTATGGCATATTGTACTTCCTGATAGTGATAAAATTTGTTCGATACGACTTGAGTTTATTTGTGAAAATATCTGAAATTTGGCAAGAATTTTGCAATTTCCATACTTTTCATTTATATGACTTTAAGTCAGAGTTATGTCACACAAATAGTTAATAAATAACATTTCCCACATGTCTGCTTTATGTCAATACAATTTTTGAAAAATCATTTTTTTTGCTGGGAAGTTAGAGGTTAGAGCAGATAAAATTTACAAAACAATTTTTTTAGGGAGCACATCACATTTGAAGTGACTGTGAGGGGCCTATATGACAAAAAATACCCCAAAATGACACCATTTAAAAACTGAACCCCTCAAAATCCTCAAAACCACATTCAAGAAGTTTATTATTCGTTCAGGTGCTTCACAGGAATTAATGCAATATGGAAGGGAAAATTTACTTTTTTTCCCCCAAAATTTTGCTTTAGCCCCAATTTTTTATTTTCCTAAGGGTAAAAGAAGAAAATGAACTTCAAAATGTGTTGTGCAATTTCTCCTGAGTATGCTGATACCTCATATGTGGGGGAAAACTACTGTTTGTGTGTACTGCAGGGCTCGGAAGAGAAGCAGCGCCAATTGACATTTGAAACACAAAATTGGCTGGTATAGCTGGCCAATGCCATGTTGGATTTGCAGAGCCCGTGATGTGCCTAATCAGTGCAAAGTGACCCCATTTTGGAAACTACACTTCTCAATGAATTTAACTAGAGGTGTGATGAGCACCTTGAACCCAAAAGTGCTTTACAGAATTTTATATCGTTGAGCCGAGTAAATGAAAGAAAAAAGTTGCTTTAGCCCCAAATTTTTCACTTTCACAAAGGTAACAGGAGAAACTGGACCATACAATTTGTTGTGCAAAATTTTCTGGCTCCCTTGAGACTCTGCGCAGTCTCCACCCCAGCTCCGCCTCCACACCTCAAACCTTCCACAGTCCCACCGCCCGCTCTTGGAAAAACTCATCTTCTACACCACGTCCTAACCAATCTGATATTAACAGTTCACAGCAAACACCAGATCCAGCAGCTTTTGCTTACTCTACTCTTACCTATTGAGATTTTCCTAAAATATCCAATACTCTTTTTAGGTATATTTTATTTATTTTTCTTTAAGGGAATGAGTCACATATATTTTTTTAAAATGACCATTAATACCACATACAAGGGACAAAAACCGTCACACCGTGACCAGACCATATATTACCACCACGTAGTGATCGAATAATACCACATACAAGGAACAAATACCTCCATATCGTGACCAGATCCCATATTACCATCACATAGTGACCAAGTAATACCACATACAGGGAGAAATACCACCTGTTGTGAATACCCTTGCTCGGACTTCTGAGCCGGAGCTCCCTCTGCTCCCTCTGTTGGTTACTGGGAGCAGTGGAACTGGCCAGGTTCATGGAAGTTTCCCACCATAATTGGGAATCTGGGATTACTGGCTGGGAGCATATATTTGAGCAGGCTTCCCTTGGTGGTTGCTGATGATTTCCTCCGTGTGCAATTGGAGTTCTTTTGTCTCCTGCCTGATCTGCATGGTTCAGTGAAGTGATTATTTTGCTAATCCTTTGCATCTAATCTGGTTGTGCCTTTTTTTGCATTCTGCTGTGTTGCTAAGGTTCAGTGTACTCCCTGTTGGGGGCAGCGCAGGGCCGCGCTCATATGTTACAGCTTGTGTCAGTTTGTTCAGTCCCCTGTTATGTAAGTATCTTTTGCTTTGCTTCCAGTTTATACCAAAGTGCTGATCTAGCGAGGGTGAGGTTGTGTGGCCTCAAGTTTTTTTGTATATCAGATGTGTTGGATTTTTTTAGGGTTTTGTGCGTGATTGCAGACAGTATCTTTTCTGTCCTGTCCTGTCTAGACAGCTTGGGCCCCACCGTTTGCTCAGTCTATTCTCTCCCTGTGTTTGTGTCTCATCTTGTCTCACCGACAATATATGTTTGAGGGCTGCCTATTCCTTTGGGGATCTGCTCCGGGGCAGTTTAGATTTCACCTTTCTGGCTTTAGGCTTAGTTAGTTCTCTGGCTGTGCCGAGGTGTCTAGGGCATCGTAGGAACGCTCCACGGCTACTGCTAGTTGTGTTGATAGAATCAGGGGTCTGCAATCCACTTAGTTACCAACCTCTCTGGTTTTCTGGTGGCTTAGCCTGTTCCTGCCATCCTCCTCGGTGACCCATTCATAACAACCACCACACCATAACCAGATCACATACTACCACCACATAGTGACTGAATACTACAATACTGATCAATAATAAAAAAACCACAACACTAATGCCATTATACACAGGAGCTCTATATATAATGTCAGTGTACAGATAATACAGTGATCACCAGTGACTTTATACACAGGATCTCTGTATATGGTGTATAGTGTACAGATAATACAGTGATCACCAGTGACATTATACACAGGAGCTCAGTATATAGTGTATAGTGTACAGGTAATACAATGATCACCGGTGATATTATACACAGGAGTTCAGTATATAGTGTATAGTGTACAGGTAAAATAGCGATCACCAGTGATGTTATACACAGGAGATCTGTATATAGTGTATAGTGTACAGGTAATACAGTGATCACCAGTGACATTATATACAGGAGCTCTGTATATAGTGTACAGTGAACAGCTAAAAGAGCATATAGGGTCAGTGTACAGGTAACACACTGACTCACCAGTGACATCTTTAGCTGAAGTCCCTCATGTTTGCTTTTCTTTTCCATGCAGCACAGACCCCCATCATTTTTTCCATCCAGAACTCGTCTGTGCGTAAAATAACACATAGTTACCTAGAGCACTGCTTCCATACCACATTCCCCACTTTTTCCCTTTCTTCTACACTACACAACTGAATACAGATGTGCATCCACCATTTATATATCATTAGTTAGTATGCAATCCACCATTCCAAATATAAATTATAGCCCACCACTGCGCCCCCAACAACTATAAATAGCCATTTTCCCACCTAATAAATGTATACATGAATTAGCCCCTGTACGTTTTCCTCAATTCACTGCCATTCACTGCAATCTCAACACCCCCCACTATGTGCCTCCCGCTCCTCCGATTCATTATATTTACATGCCCCTTCCTCCCCAATTCATTGTCATGTCTTCTCTCTCTTCCACCCCCACCCCCTATTCATTATTAACTGCTCTCCCCCCACATTCAGTACATCATTTACTCCCACCACCCTCAAAATTCATCATTATTTGCTCTCCCCCAGTTCCTCATTTGCCCTTCCCATCCCCCTCCTTCAATTCAATTGCAGTCCCCCTCACTTCATCATTTGCTGTCCTTCTCCCCCCTTCATCATTCGCAGTCCCCCTCCCTCTCACTTCATCATTTGGAGTCCCCCATTCTCATCCCACTTCATCATGTGCAGTCCCCTTCCGCTCATGTGCAGTACCCCTCCCCCACTTCATCATGTGCAGTCCCCTTCTGTTCATGTGCAGTCCCTGGACCCCTCCCTCACATCATCATTTGCAGCCCCCATTCCATCATCATTTGCAAATTGCAGCCCCCCTCCATCATTTGCAGCTCCCCTTTATCATTGGCAGCACCCCTTTCATAATTTGCAGCACCCCTCCATCATTTGCAGCACCTCCACCATCATTGGCAACCCCCACTCCATCTTTTGCAGCACCCCTCCATCATTGGCAGCCCTCCTTTCATCATTTGCAGCACCCTACATCATTTGCAGCCCCCCTCCATCATTTACAGCCCCCTCCTTCATTTGCATCACTCCCGAATCATTTGCAGCCCCCTCCATCATTTGCAGCACCCCTCCATAATTTTCAGCACACCCTTCATCATTGGCAACCCCCACTCCATCTTTTGCAGCACCCCTCCATCATTGGCAGCCCCCCTTCATCATTTTAATCTTCCACACAACCTGGGGTTAGAAGTTTTCGGACCGCTTTTTGTGCTTCAGTAAAGAAGGACAGATCCCAATGAAAAGACCCTTTTTACTATAGAAAAAACACAACCCCGTTTTGCAGCGAAACCATACCGAGGGGAGGCTCACAAACTGCATTGATTCTTAAGAGAACACAGGGAGAACTTTGGTTTTATGGTGCACCATAGATGGCGGAGTCACAACAGGTCTATCCATTTCTGAGGCGTCTATCTATATGTATGGCTAAAGCCATGGGTCAAGATTACGGATCTCCCAGATGAACGTGGACGAAGCCTAAAATAAAGCTTGCAGGCCTTACGGAAAACAACAAATTTATCCTGTCCCCAAGAAAACCTGTCCAGGAGGGCCACCTTAGGTTCAGGTTCAGTCTGACTACCCGCCAGACCAATAGTCTGCTGCTGCAAGACCCTAGATTGCAGGTCTGACAGTTCAAGCAACAGACCTTGCAATTGTTTTGCAAGAATTGCGACGGGATCCATAAGAAGATCCAAAATGTGGGGACAGTAAAAATATCACATTGTAAAGTAGAGGAGACTAAAACTGTCCCTGGAGCTGCAACCCTAACGATCCCAGTCCCTGGGGTAAAAATAAAAAAGTTATAGCTCGCAGAGTAAAGCGATGCAAAAATAATTTTTTATATAAAATAGTTTTCATTGCATAAAACCGACAAAACATAAAAAAGACCTAAATGAGGTATCGCTGTAACCGTACTGACCTGAAGAATAAAACCACTTTATCACTTTTACCGCACGCAGAACGGTGTAAATGCACTCCCCCAAAAGAAATTCATGAAACGCTGGGGGTCCAATTTTTGGGGTCCAATTTCTCCTGTTACCCTTAGGAAAATAAAAAATTGGGGGCAAAAATATCATTTTTGTGGAAAAAAATGATTTTTTTATTTTCACGTCCGAGCGTTATAAACTTCTGTGAGGCACTTGGGGGTTCAAAGTGCTCACCACACATCTAGATAAGTTCTGTGGGGGGTCTAGTGTCCAAAATGGGGTCACTTGTGGGGAGTTTCAATAGTTTAGGTACATCAGGGGCTCTCGAAACGCACATGACACCCGCAGACCATTCTATCAAAGTCTGCATTCCAAAACGTCACTGCTTCCCTTCCGAGCCCCGACGTGTGTCCATACAGTAGTTTTCTCCCACATATGGGGTGTCAGCGCACTCATGACAAATTGGACAACAACTTTTGGGGTCCAATTTCTCCTGTTACCCTTGGGAAAATGAAAAAATTGGGGACTAATTGATCATGTTTGTGGAAAAAATACGATTTTTTTATTTTCACGCCCGGGCGTTATAAACTTCTGTGAAGCACTGGGGGGTTCAAAGTGCTCACCACACATCTAGATAAGTTCCTTGGGGGGTCTAGTTTACAAAATGGTGTCATTTGTGGGGAGTTTCCACTGTTTAGGTACATCAGGGGTTTTCCAATCGCGACATGGTGTCCAATCTCAATTCCAGCCAAAAACGTCAAATGGCGCTGCTTTTACCCTTGGAAAAATAAGAATTGAGGGTGAAAAGATCATTTTTGTGGAAAAAATATGATTTTTTAATTGTACGGCTTTATGTTATAAACTTCTGTGAAGCCCTTGGGGTTCAAAGTTCTCACCACACATCTAGATAAGTTCCTTAGGGGGTCTAGATTCCAAAATGGTGTCATTTGGGGGGGGTTTCCACTGTTTTGGTACATCAGGGGTTTTCCAATCGCGACATGGTGTCCGATCTCAATTCCAGCCAAAAACGTCAAATGGCGCTGCTTCCCTTCCGAGCTCTGCCATGCGCCCAAATAGTGGTTTACCCCCACATGTGGGGTATCAGCGTACTCAGGACAAATTGCACAATAACTTTTAGGGTCCTGTTACCCTTGGAAAATAAGAATTGAGGGTGAAAAGATCATTTTTGTGGAAAAAATATGATTTTTTAATTGTACGGCTTTATGTTATAAACTTCTGTGAAGCCCTTGGGGGTTCAAAGTTCTCACCACACATCTAGATAAGTTCCTTAGGGGGTCTAGTTTCCAAAATGGTGTCATTTGGGGGGGTTTCCACTGTTTTGGTACATCAGGGGTTTTCCAATCGCGACATGGTGTCCGATCTCAATTCCAGCCAAAAACGTCAAATGGCGCTGCTTCCCTTCCGAGCTCTGCCATTCGCCCAAATAGTGGTTTACCCCCACATGTGGGGTATCAGCGTACTCAAGACAAATTGCACAATAACTTTTAGGGTCCTGTTACCCTTGGGAAAATAAAAATTGGGGTGAAAAGATCATTTTTGTGGAAAAAATATGATTTTTTAATTGTACCGCTGTACGTTATAAACTTCTGTAAAGCCCTTGTGGGTTCAAAGTTCTCACCACATATCTAGATAAGTTCCTTGGGGGGTCTAGTTTCCAAAATGGGGTCACTTGTAGGGGGTTTCCACTGCTTAGGTACATCAGGGACTTTCCAAACGTGACATGGCGTCCGATCTGAATTCCAGCCAATTTTGCATTGAAAAAGTCAAACAGCGCTCCTTCCATTCTGAGCTCTACCATGCGCCGAAACAGTCGTTCCCCCCCACAAATCAGGTATCAGCGTACTCAGGACAAATTGCACAATAACTTTTGCAGTCCAATTTCTCCTGTTACCCTTGGTAAAATAAAAAAAATTGAACCTGAAATATTTTTTTTGTGAAAAAAAGTTAGATGTTCATTTTTTTTAAATATTCAAAAAAATTCCTGTGACGCACCTAAAGGGTTAATAAACTTCTTGAATGTGGTTTTGAGCACCTTAAGGGGTGCAGTTTTTAGAATGGTGTCACTTTTGGGTATTTTCTATCATATAGACCCCTCAAAGTGGCTTCAAATGTGATGTGGTCCTAAAAATAAAATGGTGTTGTAAAAATGAGAAATCGCTGGTCAACTTTTAGCCCTTATAACTTCCTAACAAAAAAAATTTGTGCTGATGTAAAGTAAACATGTGGGAAATGTTAGTTATCAAGTTTTTTGTGTGCCGTATCTCTGTGATTTAAGGGCATAAAAATTCAAAGTTGGAAAATTGCGAAATTTTCAAAATTTTTGACAAATTTCCGTTTTTCTCACAAATAAACGCAAGTTATTTGAATGAAATTTTACCACTAACATGAAGTACAATATGTCACGAGAAAACAATGTCAGAATCACCGAGATCCATGGAAGCGCTCCAGAGTTATGACCTCATAAAGGTACAGTGGTCAGAATTGTAAAAATTGGCCCGGTCATGAACATGCAAACCACCCTTGGGGGTGAAGGGGTTACATTTTTCAGCACTGATGAAAAGTAAATCCATTTAAATGAATCACACTGTCTCTAAAGAAAACCTGCGACTCATTACCATTGTGACCTTCTAACTCCAGGTCTCCCAGGGAGACCTGACACCCTCGTGACTATATTATTTAGCGGTTTATGGCACAAATGTTAAAATGTTATATAAAAATATGATTATTGTAATTGTTTTTCATTATTATTTAGAAATTTTATAGGAAAAATGAATCTCTGAATTTCATTTTACTTTTAATATACAGATATCTAGAGATATACTGGTAAGCCTCCTGATGAAACCACATGGAAGTGGTGAAACGCGCGTCAAGGCTTAGCATGCCCCACGTGTCTCCTGCTCTGTGACTGCACCACACCATGTCAGAAGGTAATTAATCCTGTCTTCACCCGTAATCATGTTGTGCCCGCATAGCATACCTTAGATGAGAGTCCCTGTGTTATTATCAAGACGAATATCACTGCACATTGCTGCACTTATTAAGATCCAACAGGTTAGACTTGATACCATGATTATAGACGGGCTTTTATTCTTTTACATACTATAGTTCCTGCTGTTATCATCAGCAGGCAGCTGTTGCGGTCTTATCACATGCAGGTCTCTTAGTGGGACTTTTTTCTACTCACATTCTCTGTTAGGTGTGTAAAAATATCCCTATACTCCTGCACCTCAAAGTTATTTTTGTGTCTGCTAATGGTACTAGCTCATATGCATGTATTTACATGTTAACTATTTGAGGACGGCTGAGACACCAATCATGTATTATGTATCATTATTACCTTCCTGAGTGCATTATTATGAATTGGATATTACTACCTTCACACCTGCTCCTCCTCTCCTTTTATCTGTAGCCACATTGCGTTCGTATACCCATGCTGTGTTTTGTGTCATATTACGTTATGATTAATAAACTTTGTAATATTTTTGGATATGTTGTCAGCCTCTATTGTTCTATTTAGGGACTTCTAATTCCATTTGTATACATATATTTTTCAGTGACGAGCTATATATAAATCATTGGAAAATTATATCATCACATTTAACCGTCACATGTAATAATTTAAAAATTTTGAATATCCCTTTTTGCTTTCTATGGTTTTATTCGTTGGTCAAGAGGTGTTTCCACTCGGCCATGTGGAATTGTTTTTTGGTTTAATGGTATGTAGAGATGTATCTGGTATCTAGAAATGTATTTCTATGTACCATTCCAATATGCCTGTAAAAAAGAAGTATAACTTTTTTTCTTAAGGCAGAGAAAATCCTAAAAAGCTAAAGCTTTTGCCTTCCGTTCTACAAGTTATGAGTTTGAATGCTGTGATAGACCACACTTCAAAAAAAATCAAGTAAATGGTTAACTATATGTGGCAACATCTACTGAGCACAGACATATGCTGGGGGTCCCTGGCCACCAATACCCTGACTCAGAGAAGAGAAAAAAATAATGAAAAAAACAGCTTTCTGACTCAGATATATGCAGCACAGCTGGATCTCCCTCTCCCACAGGCCCCTGTGCAGCTGAACCTGCTGCACATGTGGTATGTCTACCTTGTTTCTGAAGGATGATATCTACAACTTCAGAATTAAGTTTGACACAGAGAAAGGAAGAAAACATGGCATCACAGAGAAGTTGGCATTAAGATAAAAGTTAACAGCCAGAACTGAATATGTGGCTTTGCTCAGATGGCATTGCACAGCAAATGGCTTCAAAGCTCAGAAGGCCAAGGGGACCAAACTGACTAGAATACCTTTTACCCTACACCAGTAAATGTACAGGTTGTATCTGGCTACATAAAAGCAGGTGAAATATGAATCACTTGCGTGTGTACTCACAATTTGTCACACAATGCGAATGGCCCCCTTTGGGAGAGAGCAAGATCAGTTTGACTTCTCGTACATGTCATTATGAGCAATGCGTGACATTTCTTTAGTGACTTTGGGAGAGACCTCTCTCGGAACGGCTGTGTAGAGATGTTACATCAAACAAAGCCTTGAAAACCATCTGTTGTCTGTGATGTTTGAGCAGCAGGGGGAGAATTAGAACTGCAATTGCCGGATACAGTGTTCTTGTAACAGGTCTATATTAAAGATATTCCAACACAATACACCACAATGCATTAAGTTAGCAAATCTGTATTGTAGCCCCCAAAAAATCAACACAAAGGTTTGTTCTTTCTAGTGCATGTTTTCTTCTAAACTGCAAGTGGTAGAATCAAGTAGGTTTCTGACTTCAATAAAAAGCAGAGGTCTATAGTTTTCTAATTCTGGGAAAATTAGTGTAAAGGTCTGAAAATTAGCGTAAAGGTCTGCATCACTTCCATGCAATAAGATAAGAAATGATGGATATTCTTAACTACAGTGTTTGCCATGAGTAAGGCACCTACTGCTCATAGAGGTGTGTGGCTTTTTTGACACCTCTTTGCCCTCATTAGTTGTCTACCCCTAAAGAACATCATGCACTTTTATTTGACACATTTCTACCTAGTTGCCAAATCCTAGAAAAATATACTTTGTAAAATGGTCATATTGATATGATTTTCTTGTTAATGACCATATCATTCTCTCTTTCTCTTCACTTAATTTTGCTTCCTCCTCTCTATTTCTCATTATTAGAGTAAGTGCTGGAAGTTCCTGCATAAACAGATTGCATCTGGTAGCTTTTCCCTCAAGAGATACTGTGGGCACTGTTCCCTGGAAGAGCCTGTCTAGTTCACAGCCACATTAAGATGTTATTGAAGACATGGATCATAGTGGCACTGTCACCTACATTGTCCTTTTATCGATAGTATAGAGATACTACCTTTTATATGCGCAAAGAAAAAAAGTACCCTATTTTTTAATGACTCTTTCTGCAAAGATACATTTCTATTAAAGGAGCTGCCCAAAAACTAACAAAATGTAACATAATTAGATATCTATTTAAAGTAACCCCCCCAAAAGAAAACAAAGCACTTTTCTAATATTCTTAATTTAAAAATTCTCTGGCCTTTCCTCTCTACTCTAACTTTGCTTTTTTTTTCCATACTTCCAATTACATTTCATTTGAGGCTCCCAACAGCCACTGGGGATGCAAAAATAAAATGTCATTAGGAGGCTGGGGCTGTAGTAACTTCCACGGCTGATATCCCCATCCTGAAATGGATCATTATCAAGAATGACCCTTTTAGGGGTTGGGTTATTCTTTGCTCTACTGAGCATTTGCTAGTTGTCAATACTGACGCCTGTACAGTATGGTGTTCCAAAAAATTGTAGAGGTATTGTCAATGTGCACTGACAGTGCACTTTCTTCCCATCTCTAAAGAGAAGTGTTAAGCCTGTAAAAGAGTGCTTATCACTTTTTCCATCAGAGCCAGCGCGGGAAAGCACTGTTAGTGAAGAGCTGGCAAGAGAGTGCTCTCCTCCTGGCTTGTCACTTCTCTTTATACTCAGTAAGGGAAGCGCACTGTCAGGCACAATGAAAGTTACACAGTGGCGAGCTGGGACAGCATGCTGAACATGTGTAAGTAATGACAACCAGAAAATTCTCAGTATTGCAGAGCCCATGAAAAGGTTATCACTGATGAAAATCCATTTCAGGGTGGGGCAGCAGCTGCAATAGTGACAGCAGTCCTACCCCCCATGATGACATTTCATTTGAGAATCCCCAGTGCATGCTGAAAGAATCTAACAAGATATCATAGGAATTAGAAAAAAAGGGAAAGTTAGAGTAGAGAAGGAGTAGGGAATTTTTAATTGAAGTACATTAGAAAAGTGCTTAGCTTTCTTAAATTAAGTAGTTGAAAAATTATAATAAATTCATTTAAGTTTTGAACATCCCCTTTAACTGGGCATCACAGTGCAGTGGTGAGTTCACCGCAGCTCACCTGGAGAAATTTCTCACAGTGAACTGCAATGAGCTCTCTGAGCTCAGCGCTGCATCGTGAGATTTTCTCACAGTGCTAGCGGGGATCTCACCAAGGGGGCCGGCTATGAACACAGCCTCAGTGACCTGTGGTAACCTCAATGGCGTCAACGCTGCTCACTGAAGCTTTGCTAGCAGCAGCTCATTCATCGGTGGTTCTCAGCCTGGACGATCGCATCAGAGCACCGTCCAGGTTGGAAACTGTTTATCCCCAGGCATGGATTATGGTGTGGGACAGAACAATGGACAGGTGAGGGATATTCCTGTTTTTTATCTTTGCTTTGTTACAAGAAATTATGGCTTCAATGGAATGGGCGATGACATGAGTATGGTTTAATTCAGAATCATTAAAGGAGTTTGTGTCATTCTTTCAATTAAAGGACTTTATTCTGGCTGTGTGTTTATTTACAATATAACTATAGGATTACTAATGGATAGGTGTCTTATAGATGCCTCTACATAACTAAGATGTGGGCTTGATGTCACCATACAATACAAAGGTGACATCAACCTCATGAATATGAACCCTACTTGCCACTGCTACAGGGCAAGTGTGAAGAGTCAGGTAAAGCGCCAAAATTGGCGCATCTAATAAATGCACTTTTCCTGGGCGGCTTTGGACTGCTGTTTTTAGGCTGGGGGGGCCAATATCCATGGCCCCTTACCAGCTTGAGAATACCAGCCCCCAGCTGTCTGCTTTAGCAAGTCTGGTTGTCAAAATTGGGGGGGGGGGCCGCATAGTTTTTAAAATTATTTATTTAAATAATTTAAAAAAACAGCATTGGGACCCTCTGTTCTTGAAAACCCACCTTGCTAATGCTGACAGCTGAGGGTTGCAGCACCAAGTTGTCAGTTTTGCTTGGCTGGTTATTATAAATACATGGGAACCCACTTCGTTTTTATTAAAAAATTATTTATTTAGAGCGCAGGCGCCAGCTGATGAATACTCCCATCAGCTGCTGCCTGTCTCACTGGTATTAGCAGCAGCAGGCGTAGGCTGATGGTAGCAGTAGTCCCCTCAGCTGACGCCAGTGACTGGAGGTAAACTTTATACCTTCCATTACAGCTGCGCGCTTACGCTGTCATTTGATTTTACCACCGATTAGAAGCTGTGTTTGCAAACACTGAATATTCGGGACCCCCATTCAAGTGAATTGGGTCCAGGTTCGGGTCTTGGCACTGTTTATGCAGGGCAGGGATGGCCCACCTGGAAAAGTAGTATCGGCTGGGAACAACGTACTGCGGGACAGCCATCGTTTTTGTAAAACTGTACGACTCCACCAGCCAGAATGGCAGCATTTCAAAGCAAGTAATTTTGAAATGCTGTCATTCAGTACCATGGCTTATGGGTGGCTAGGTTGATATCTCCTCTTTCTTTGAGTTGTCTTTGGTGTGCTTATAGCAGCGGTGCAGTGAGCAGTAACAGCCGATGTACAGGCCAGGGGCTGACCGCTGTGTCTTTGCACCCTCCTACCTCTTTTGCTGTGCTGTTGTGGCAGAGTGGCCATCTCATCTTCCTCCAAACTGCGCACGTCACTAGGATGGCCTCCCCTCCATGTGGGGTCTAGGACCTCATCATCCCCTGTATCATCTTCCACCGACTCCTTAACCCTGCCCTCCTTGCTAGTCTGCACACTGCATAAAGACACTGCAGTTGGCACTGTTTTATCATCATCTGATATGTGCTGCGGTGGTCTACTGACCATGTGCACTAGCCCTTCCAACCTAACAAGTGGTTTGGCATCAGTACACTCTTTCTCTTAGACTTCTGGAGAAGGGACAGTTGGATGGGGCATGGAGCCCCAGCCAGCAGAGTCATCAAAAAGCAGAAGAGACTGCTGCATTACATGGGGTTCAGACTGCTTGGCTGATTTGAAAGGGGAAGAGAAGGAAGCCAGATGACCATGGTCCTCAGGTGCCAACTGTGCACTTTCTGCACTGGACCGGGTGAAAGATAATGCAAAGGAACTGGAGCCACTCTCAGCCATCCAATCTAAAACCTTTTGAAGATCTTGTTGCCTCACCATTTGTGCAGCTGTATTCAGGCCTACAAGAGGACACATATTGTCCTGTACTCTGCTTGCATCAGAGGAAGTTGTTGGAATTGTGCATGTAGCAGGTACAGAATGACCAAGTCTTCTCTCTACATCAACCACACCACCATCAGCGGCTACACCAGCACCACCACAGCCACAGCCACGTCCCTTATTTGATACTCTCCTCATTTTTGGAAATTGATTTAGTAGACACTATTTGCAAAGAGATGGCGGAAAAGTAGATATACCGTATATACTCGTGTATAAGCCAAGATTTTCAGCCCATTTTTTTGGGCTGAAAGTTCCCCTCTTGGCTTATACACGAGTCATATACTGGGGGGGATCGGCAGGGGAGGGGGAGCGGGGGTGTCAGATCATACTCACCCTTCTCTGCAGCTCCCCTGCTTGTTACATGTTGTCGGCGCTGCTCTCTTCCTGCTTCAGCTGTCAAATGGTACCCGCTCATTAAATATGCGCATATTTAATGAGCGGGTGCCACGTGACCGCTGAACCAGGAAGAGAGCAGCGCCGACAACATGGAACAAGCAGAGGAGCTGCAGAGACAAGCGCCAGGACCCGGTGAGTATGAACGGGGGGGAGGCATATTCACCTGTCCCTGCGCTCTGCTGTCTTGCGTCCTCTGCAGTGACATTCAGGACAGAGAGCGCTATCGCTCTCTGCCTGCACAGTCACTGCAGAGCGCAACGCTGATGAGCAGGGGGCAGCGACTGAGGTGAGTATGCAGGTTTTTGGGGTTTTTTTGTAAGCGAGGCAGCGGCAGCAGCAACATGATGGGGCCACACACTGTGCATCATAACTGGGGCCACTCACTGTGCATGATAACTGGGGCCACTCACTGTGCAGAATAACTGGGGCCACTCACTGTGCACATAACTGGGGCCACTCACTGTGCACATAACTGGGGCCACTCACTGTGCACATAACTGGGGCCACTCACTGTGCACATAACTGGGGCCACTCACTGTACAGCATAACTGGGGCCACTCACTGTGCATGATAACTGGGGCCACTCACTGTGCAGCATAACTGGGGCCACTCACTGTGCATGATAACTGGGGCCACTCACTGTGCATGATAACTGGGGCCACTCACTGTGCATGATAACTGGGGCCACTCACTGTGCATCATAACTGGGGCCACACTCTGCAGATAACTGAGGCCACTCACTGTGCACCCTCGGCTTATACACGAGTCAATAAGTTTTCCCAGTTTTTTGTGGCAAAATTAGGGGGTCGGCTTATACTCAGGTCGGCTTATACTCGAGTATATACAGTATTTATTTGCAACAGTAAAAGAAAAAACACAGTGGTCCTGAAAACTTATGTCTTAGGCCTAAAACTTTGAAGTAGATGACTGATGCCAATTATCTATTTCCAGACTAATAAAATGACACCCCAGCCTTGAAAAATTAGTTTTGGGGCCTACAAATGGCAGCGACATGGCTCATGCGATATATTGATTTGCAAAACCACTAGACAACAGACACCAGGGCTGAAAAAGTATTTGTGGCCTAGAAATGGCAACAATAAGGCTGATGTGATATATTGATTAGCAAAACTGTGACGCTAGTCTCACGGTCAAGCCGTGAGTCAGGATAGTCAAGAAGTTCAAGGTCAGAAGCCGGGAGGGTACATCATAAACAGAAGGAAGAGACAAAAGTGCAGTCAGGTAACATTCCAAGGTCAGAATGCCAGGAGCAGAGTGGATCAGAGCAGAAGGGGTTAAACAGATGGATGGTCAGAATGAGGTCCAAGGTCAGGCAAGGAGATATCAACATACAGAACTTGAGGCACAGAGGAAACAAACCACACAAGCTGAATATGTCTGGCAGAGGTCTGGAAGAAACAGCTCAGTTATGTAGCATGGCAATCACATTGAATAACGAACACCTGGAGACAGCCGACACCTCTCAGTCTCAGATTGGATAGTCAAGCTGTCAATCAACACATTGAGAGATCAGCACGCCCCAGTACCAGATATGATGGCTGAGCTGTCAATCAAAGTACTGACAGCATCAGCAAGCCCCTGTACCATATTGAACAGCTGAGCTGTCAGTAACTGCATTCCAGACACACTGTGGGGTGGAAACATGACAAAAACTATTAGAAAACAAATACAAGGCCTGAAAAAGTATTTTGGGGCTCAGTAATGGCAACAACTCAGCTGATGTGATATACTGATTTGCCAATACACACCAGGCCTGAAAAACTATTTTTGGGGCATAGAAATGGCAAGGAGAAGACTGATATATGTTCTGTCTTTTTCCACGCATGACTCTGTGTGGATTCCAGCATACGGCTAAACCCTTCATCCACTCCCAGAAAAAAGACTGTATGTGTGCTCAAGTCTATATTTATTGAGATGATGTGAACAACAATGGTAGATGATAACGGATGATATAGTGGATGAGATTGGTGAACACAATTGTGGATGAGTCCACAAATTGAGACAATAGATATCCGGCACCGTTGTGTGGAAAAATACCCTGGATGTCTGCACATATATTTTTCACATTTAATAAAAAAAACACCTTAATCCCACTTGGAACGGGTGCTCAATCCCATGTTGAAAAAACAGAACATTTCTTTGTGAAGAGAAAGAAAAAATAGGACCTGTTGAAGCGTATTGAGCGCGAAACGGCTGTTGTCCGTCTTTCAGCACATTGCTCCCGTGCCTATGCCGATGCCTTGTGTATGTAAAATAAAGTGATTTGATTCACATGAACGGTGAGTGCCATCCTATTTTTTTCTTTCTCTTCACAATTGTGGATGAGATAGGGTAAAAAGTATAAAGAAACAGACAGTACAATACATCAGTACTGGCAGACAACAACACAGCAATAATACTACCGTGTTTCCCCGAAAGTAGGACCCCCCCGAAAGTAAGACAGGGTGGGGGTTACGGGGGGGTCCTTCAATGTAAGGCCTCCCCCGAATGTAAGGCAGAGTTGGGGGCCGCTTTGAAATGTAAGGCCCTTACCTTTGGGCCGCCGCTGTCCCCCATTGGGTCCCCAGGCTCCAGAGGTGTCCTCAGGTGCAGCTGGGCGGGTCCAGCGCTCATGGGGTTAACTCGCCGTGTTAACCCCACAATCCGCCCAGCTCAACAGCTCATTGGCCGCCCCTGTTCCCCACGTCACCGCCGGCCCCCGGCTCGAGCACTGATTGGTCCAGCAGCTCGGGCTGTAATTGGCCGCCCCAGCCCCACGTCACCGCTGTTTCCCTGCTGATTGGCACAGCGTTCCCTGCAGCACAGGCCTTCCGCACCCACAGCCGCACCGCAGAGGAAAACGTCCAGCATTTAAAAACCAAGTAGGGAAACATGTACTGTATAGGGTATGGGGCTGTGTGCAGTGGGATACGGCACTGTTATGGGGTGTGGGGCTGTGTGCAGTGGGATACGGCACTGTTATGGTGTGTGGGGCTGTGTGCAGTGGGATACGGCACTGTTATGGGGTGTGGGGCTGTGTGCAGTGGGATACGGCACTGTTATGGGGTGTGGGGCTGTGTGCAGTGGGATACGGCACTGTTATGGTGTGTGGGGCTGTGTGCAGTGGGATACGGCACTGTTATGGGGTGTGGGGCTGTGTGCAGTGGGATACGGCACTGTTATGGGGTGTGGGGCTGTGTGCAGTGGGATACGGCACTGTTATGGGGTATAACAGCATGTTAATAAATGTTAATTTATTGGTTAAAAAGAAATTGTCATTTTTTTTCGGCTAATGTAAGACCTCCCCCGAAAGTAAGACAGGGTGGGACTTTTTGGGGTAAAATTAATGTAAGACAGGGTCTTACTTTCGGGGAAACACGGTATTATAAGAGTAGCAGGCATTTTTACAGAAGTTGAGTAATACAACACACAATGCAGGGATGAGAGATATCTAAGCAACTTAAGGCTGCCAGCATTGCACTAACTGAACAGGGGATATTGCACATATCATGGGGTCTGCATTATGACTAGTTAACGCAGATAAATAGCACAACACATAACTGCATTAAACCCTCACCGGAATCCGCTTGCCAGAAGCAGCGATTTTGCAGAGAGCAGGACACATGTGAGAAGTTCAGAGATCCGGGAGAAAATGGCTATAAGCTTCAAGCCTGGAGGGGCGGTTCTAAACAGAATAACTATTAAAGGGAAAGGATTCTACATCAATGAATAGGAAAAGAGGACAACTATGACACCTAATGGCCATAGCTGGAACAGCACTTAAGAAATGTCTTGCTGCACATGAATGGGCAGAATATGATATATTGATTTTCGAAAGTACCAGAAAACACACACCAGGCCTTAAAAATTATTTTGGGGGCCTAGAAATGGCAACCACACGGCTGATACAATATATTGATTTGCAAAAGTAATACAAAACACACACCAGGCCTGAAAAATTATTTCTGGGGCCTAGAAATGGCAACGAGAAGACTGATGAGACATACTGATTTTCCAAAGTACAAGAAAACACATATAAGACCTTAAAAATTATTTTTGGTGCTAAAAATTGGCAACGACACGGCTGATGCGAAATGATGATTTTCAAAACTACTAGAAAACAGACAGCAGGCCTGAAAGTATTTTTGAGGCCTAGAAAAAGCAACGAGAAGGCTGATGCAATATATTAATTTGCAATAGTACTATAAAAGACACATCAGGCCTGAAAAATAATTTTTGGGACCTAAAAATGGCAACGAGACGGCTGATGTGATATATTGCTTTGAAAAAGTAGTAGAAAACACACACCAGACCTGGAAAAATAGTTTTGGGGCCTAAAATTGGCAATGAGACAGCTGATGTGATATATTGATTTGAAACAGTACTACAAAACACACACCAGACCTTAAAAGTGGTTTTGGGGTCTACAAAAGCTGACAAGACGGCTGATGTTATATACTTGATTTGTAAAACTATTAGAATACACACACCAAGTCTGAAAAATTATTTTTGAGGCCTACCAATAGCAGTGAGACTACTGATGCCAATTATTATTTCTTAGACTAATAGAAAACTCCCAGAGCGCACACACAGTGGCTTAAAGGACAGTACTCCCAGAGGGGGGGGGGGTGAAGAGATTGCACAGCGGCTTAAAGGACAGTACTCCCATAGGTGGGTGGTGCAGAGTACACACAGTGGTTTCAAGAACAGTACTCCCACAGTCATAGGGTGCAAAGCACACACAGCGGCTTAAAAGACTGTACTCTCACAAGCGGGAAGGGAGTGCAGAATACACACAGCAATTTCAACGACTGTGCTCCCACAGGCAAGGGGGTGCAAAGTACACACAGCGGTTTCAAGAACAGTACTCCCACAGGCGGGAGGTGCAGTGTACACACACCTGCTTAAAAGACAGTACTCCCAAAGAGGGGGGGTGCAAAATACATGCAGCAGCTTAAAAGACAGTACTCCCACAGGCACAGGAAGGTGCAGAGTACACACAGTGGCTTGTAGCACATTACTCTCACAGATGGGTTTGCAGAGTACACATGTAAGGGTCGGCCAGGACTATAGTCAAGGCTAGAGACACTTTAGCATCAGTGTCCCGGCCTTCCCTCAAAGAAAATTGCAATCCACTGTTTGGCGTACCTGTGTCTCCAAGTTCGGGTTCCCCTGGGCACTTCCCAAGCGGCGATGGCTCTTTTCCGAGGCGACTCCCAGTAACTGAGACACAGTCCATGGTAACTTGAATGGTTTCTTTACTGATAGCTTCACACAATATATCCACAGTTGGCGCATCATAGACTATACATTCGTCTTTTCTTGCTTCCTCGGCTTTCTCTACTTTGCTGACGCTTCTATACTGCACATGCTTCTTCCTGGCTTAACCTCGCCATGATGACAATTCCTTCTGCCTGTTTCACCCCAGACTTGAAATCATCCACCACCTGGTTTGGTTGCCTCTGGAAAAGCATCTGACCCATCTGTACTGCTCCCTGTGAAGCTACAGCATCCTTCTGTTCCTCACTCCATCTGACTCCTGCCCTAAGAGCGACCGCCCAGGCTACGAGTTGTCACATGTTCTCTACTGCTTTGGTCCACTAAACTGATGTCCAATGAACATGGATAAATTGGACTGTCACTGCTTAACGTTGCATGGCTGCCGAGCTGTCCTGGGCCTATAGCCCATGGACACTTCGGACACCCTGGCCCCCGTCTGAACTCACTTTCTTCTCATCTAACCTTAACTCCCAACAGCCCCTCCTACACTTAATCCTATCCTACTAAGAGCTCTATATACTAGAGTGCCCACCTCTAGTGTCTAACGGGAGCACCACTCTTTCCCTGAGTAATAAATAAAACGTTGAACAACTTTCTGAACCCCTTTACACACACAGCGACTTTTACCACAGAAATAGCACATAAAGGGGTCGCAGAGTAATCAGTGTTGTGTTTGCAGAGTGCGCAGTCAGAATCTGTTCCTCACTCCAGATGCATCCTATCCCTACACTAACAAGAGCATAATGTTGGTGGCACTCGTGATCCGGCCTTTATACAGGCTGGGTCACATGCTGCACCGGCCAATCACAGTCATTTCAATACTTCAGCTTTTCAACAAGTTTATTAGACTGGAGAACCCGAACAGGAAACCAGACATACAGTAAAATGTCAGTGTTCAGTACGGACAGTAGGTGTCCAGTACGAACCCCAAACTTTCCGGTTCAGGTTCGCTTATCCCTAAATACAGTATTTTAAGTCTAATAAAATTCTGTGAGACATGCATTTGAACAATTTTGTCTTTGACACATTTGTCTCTATATCAAATAAATATGCTATGGACATGGACTCTTTACAACATTAATTAATGTAGTATGATGTGTCTTAACAGTAGAAAACCCCCACAAGTGAACCCATTTTGGCAACTAGACCCCTTAAGGAACTCATCTAGATTTGTGGTGAGCACTTTTAACCCCAAAGTGTTTCACAAAAGTTTATAGCGTAGAGCAGTGAAATCATTTTTTCCACAAAAATGTTTAGCCCAGTTTTTTATTTTCACAAGGGTGACAGGAGAGATTGGACCCCAAAAGTTGTTATGCAATTTCTTCTAAGTACGCCAATTCCCCCATATGTGTGGGAAAACCACTGTTTGGGCACATGTCAGGGCTCAGAAGGGAAGGCGTGACGTTTTAGAATGCAGACTTTGATGGAATGGCCTGCAGGCGTATTGTTTGTAGTGCCCCTGATGTTCCTAAACAGTGGCAATACCCAATAAATGCCTACTTTTTGGAACTGATCTACTATTTCCTGTTATGTGAATTTTATAAGCACTGGAGTGTTGTGTAAAACATCAACAATCCAATATTGCCGATGTTTTGGCTTCTTCAGGATCCCCATGTGAAGCACCAAGCCCCAAAACCATCATTTCAACTGCATCTACAGGAATCCATTTAAAAAATGATGAATTGCGGTTTTGTGCCAAAAATTGATGAGCATGCAAATTAGTTTGGCCCAACATGAGATTAACAAAATCTTCAGAGAAAAAGTCTATTTCTGTGAGGCCGGTGGTGTCAAACTTGATTCCAAAATCAGGAATCAGTGGCTCATGATTTTTTGGGGCTAGGTCCATACAGGGTCAGTAATGGGGGGTGCTGGTTCGCCTTCTGTCTTGGGGTGTTTTCATGCTGGTTCACCTTCTGTCCTGGGGTGTCTTTGTGCTGGTTCACCTTCTGTTTCGGAGCATCTTCGTGGCAGTCCAGAAGCACCTGAGGAGGAAGAGGATGTATATAGTGTTTGTGTCAGTATTTTTTCAGTTGTGTGTGTGAGAGAATGCTTGGTGTAATTTTTTTTTTTTAAGGAAAAAGATAAAAGAATAAAGCAGCAGCCTGGGAGAAAAAAAAGTCAGTGAAAAAAATGTTTAAAACAGCGTGCAGAAGTGCTGATCAGTGAACTCCGTCACTAATCAACACTCGACGGCTGCTGTATGTGCGCACAGAGGTGGTGCAAGGGGGTGAAAAAAAGTGTAAAACAATGAGTATGAGTGCTGATCAGTGAATTGTGGCACTAATCAACGCTCGGCGGCTGCTGGATGTGCGCACGGAGGTGGTGCAAAGGGAGTGTGGAGGGGGTAAATAGAGGGAGGAAGGAGGATTAGGGTGGATGAGGAGAGATCAGGCAGGGATCAGGGATAAAAAAACTTACAGTTGTCTTCTCTCTTCTTTCTCTCTTCCTTCTTTTGTGAGGGGGAGTTGGGAGAGGGGGATTGAGGTGAATGAGGAGTGATCAGGCAGGTCTCTTCTTACTGATGTCTTTTATGTTCTCTCTTCTTTCTTCTCTGCTCTTTCTTCTTTCCTCTCTGTTTTTTCTACTTTAGCAGCAGGACCAGTGAGCAATTGTGGTGTCAAAGGTTTCTGTGGCACCACAAGGCTCAGCATGGAGCAGATCGGACAGCGTGACCTCCCTGTACAAATCCTCAGCTACTACAAGGAAGTGCAAGGCGGTCACACCGCATCTGTGCCCTGTGATTGGTGAGATCGATGTAATCGTTGATCGCACAAATCAAAGCAGGTCCAGGCGATGCCTGATGTTCCCAGGCACCAGCCTATGATCGTTGCTTTTAGAGCACTGATCATAGGCTGGGACACCAGTGTTTCAGGCAATCTGTTGCCTGAAACAATGAGAAATGCTGCTATTAGCTGTTCAGAACTTAACAGTCAATCACAGCGATCGTAGTTGCGGGAGGCGGCGACACCACCCAGGATCACGACACCATCTACCCTGAGGTAAGATGACGTTGGAACTTTAATGCAATCACCGCGACTTCGGTGGCAGTGTCGCATTAAAAAATGACGTAATAATCCATCCCGCGTCAATAAGGCCTAGGGCACGTGGACCTGTCAGCAGGACTTAGTCCTATAAACTAAAGGCATGGCCATAATGGCACTGTAATGCTTATCAATCTGATACCTGATGCGAAGGGATCTGCTCAGTGGCTGATGAATGCTCACCTTATGAAATTTTCTGTGCTTCTGTGTGTCCCACAGTACTTCTTACATCAGTTAAGTTTCCCTCAAGAGGTTCCACGTCCATCTTCATCTGTATGAAAGGGGTTAAGGTGCGCTCCATAGCATCTGTATCGAGCCGTAGCTACAGACATTGCCGGACTGTCCGCAGGGAATTTTGTAAGGTCCCATTCTGCTCAGAATAAAATGTGCTGTCGTTGCTATCTGAACCTTGAATTTGACTTTGTCAGTGTCACCAATGATCTCTCTCACTGACTAAACCAGGAAGTGGTTCACTTTTACTGGCCCTACCCCCTTCCACTGTGGGCTTGACCAATCATTAATGTCTTTTTCCTCTGTCTGCCCCAGCAGTCTGTTACTGGGCAGACTTAACCTTTCACCTATTTAAGCATCTTCTAACCTACCTACTTACTATCTTCTAACAGTATGCACTCAGCATATTACGCTTACAATGCCTATCACACTCTATCTTATGTCCTAAATCTTGTTCTATGTCTTATCCTTTGCTTACCCTATACTAGTGTTGGAGTGTACATTACTCACACTAGGCATTACCTTTACAATACCCACACAGCACACCATTACCTAAAACACTTTGCACTAATACACATTACATTCCTAAAGCTGCAAGACATAGTTCACACCATACATATCACAATACATGTACAAAAAGTCACTGTCCACTCCGTTACACAGACATGTGCACAGCACTCACTAACCTTTTCCACGATGGCACCAGTGACCTCAATCATCACAGTGCATGTATGAAATCACATTGCACACCTGCTTTTTGTTCAGTGATGTACAGTGGACTTATTAGGCCCCCGGATATGTCGATTTTGTGCTATAGATGTTCTTGTGATCTATAGGGTGAATCATCTGAGCTTTATTTAATTGTGATTTTTTTCACCTGGTATTTACCTGCCTAATTTAACACTATTACCCTTTTTTCGCACACTGTGATATTGCAATAGATAGATGGATGCATGAATAGATGATAGATAGAAAGATAGATTTATATGATGAAAGAGAAATAAAAGATAACCCAAAAATGTAACTAAACAACGAATTAGGAGCTGTCCGTGGTTCTGTAGAGGGGATGTGATTATAGCAGCCTAGTTACTGATACAAACAAACAATATCTACAGTCGACCCACAATAGGGGAGGAATTCCAAGTTTGAGCTTGCAGGCCTGTGTAAACTGTGACCTTGACCAAGGTGAAGCTCCACTGTATGTGTAACTAGTAAGAATATAACAACAGTTTTTTGTTATTGTATTAGAAAGAAGGAAATGTCTGGAGCAAAACAATTAACATTTGAATGCAATGTAATTTACAAAGATGCACCACATAAGAAATAAGAAGTAGAAGTACAAGAAGTAAAGGATGTACAAGATTGTAACTAGTAGGCACCCACTAAGGCTATGGCCACACTATCAGTATTTGTTGAGTATTTTTTCTCAGCATTTGTAAGCCAAAAACCAGGTGAGGATCAATCAGAGGGCAAGGTATAATAGAAACACGTCACCAATTCTGGATTTATCACCCACTGCGGGTTTTGGCTTACAAATACTGATGTTAAATACTAACTAAATACTGATAGTGTGGCCGTAGCCTATATGTGAGGACTGATTTCCAACCATTTAGAATATGCTTTATTTCAAAGTAATTATTTTCTCTAAGGTTTACTGATCCAACTATTATGGTGCAGTACATGTGCAAATAATTTACATAATATATATATTACAATGATCAAGCTAACAATGTCAGACTGGTACAGAAGGGGAGAGTGTTTACAATTTTAGGAAGCAGATTTTACTTATTTTCTCTTATATCCTCCCACTGAGCACTGAAGGTATGGCTTTAGGAGAAGGCAGTTGGCTACATGTCATGGATGCTGATTATCACGGAGACGACACAATACTTTTAGAGGAAAATTATTTCTTGCTGTTTACGACCTATGGGGCCATTTATTGTAGTCACTATAGAACCTAAGACGTTAGTGTTTAGTCATTTGATGTGACACAGTTAAACATAAGGTAATTTGTTTATTTCCCCCTTTTAATCTTTATTTGCAATATTATATTATACAGAAAGGCAATGTTACCTCATAAATAGAAAATGTAATACAATTACAAACTTGATAAATTAGTTTATTAGCTGGTAAGGCATTATTTAATCTTAGAGCATAAATGGTTCAACCTCTTATTTGTGTCTGCATCAAGTTGTAATATCAAACTATTATCATCAGGATCTAATTAAAAAAAAGATTGCATATTAACCTATGCTTACAAAATGTCTCTTTTTAATGCTTTTATTCATACCGTTGCCCAAAACTATCACTGAATGATTAGACAATTAAACATATGTACAGTATATATGCAGTCAGTCAGTAACACACATGATAGGAGTAGGTACACGGCTCAGCAGTCAGTATCACACAGGATAGGGTTAGTACACGGCTCAGCAGACGGTATCACACAGGATATGATTAGATACACTGCTCAGCAGTCAGTATCACACAGGATATGATTAGATACACAGCTCAGCAGTCAGTATCACACAGGAGAGGATTAGATGCACAGCTCAGCAGACAGTATCACATGGGATAGGATAAGATACACGGCTGAGCAGTCAGTAACACACGATAGGATTAGATACACAGCTCAGCAGAAAGTATCACACAGGAGAGGATTAGATGCACAGCTCAGCAGACAGTATCACATGGGATAGGATTTGATACACGGCTCAGCAGACAGTATCACACAGGATAGGATTAGATACACAGCTCAGCAGTCAGTATCACACAGGATAGGATTAGATCTCCTGAAATACTCTGTGCTGCTGTCACCCTGCTCCCAGAATCCTTGCTGCCTGCCATGCTCAGTGACCGAAGACCCCGTTCCTCTCCTCAGATCCTGTTCTGGAGATGTGTGAAAGCGAGGCGACAGGGGCCTGATGTATGGTGGAAGGAACAGGGTGACAGCAGCACAGAGTATTTTAGGAGTGCAGTGTGCTCGTCTATGGGGGCACCCTGTTTGGTGCCAGGGATTGTACATAGAGCGCTGTGTTTTATACACATGGATGGACTGTCTGCTCCACAGAAATCGAGGAAACATTTCTGCTGATTGATGGCCTGTTCTGCTCCAGACTTCGCATGCAAAGACAGTCAGTAACTTTGCAGGCCCCATCAAAATGGCTGATCACTGTGTTCCTAGATGTCATCCTCTCTTTTAACTTAGCAAACACCCAGAAGGGGAGGAGAGAGTGACATCACACCCATGTCAGCAGATTCTGCCCATAATTACTGCAGGGCAGTAATGGGAGCTAGTTGTACACTAGGTTTTTGTGCCAAATTTCAGTAGCTGCTCCCCCTAGTGTTAACAAGTGGAAATGCCAAACTTTTTAAAATTATTTTTCATATTTTGCAAAATTAAAAACAAATGATAATATTTTTTAAGAAAATGTAAACATTAATTCTTTACATTTTCTCAATTGCTGAAAAATTTTTTTTTGGATGGCACCTTCCCTTTAATTATTTACTCTTAAAGGGCTTGTCTGAAATTAAAAAGGGACTGTCCTTTATTCTTGAAATAATATCATCCCTCTCATTTATTGGTTGCATCTTATATTACAGCTTAGTGGCCACTGTACGGATGTGTCTGGTCAAGCAAGGCTTTGTCTAGGAAAATCAGCAGTGTGCCAGACTTGCAGGGTTTTTTTTTAAATAAATGGGTAAAAGAAAGAAATTGTTGAGAATTTTTTTTTTTAAATAAAGATTTGTGTGTTTATTTCTTTTGACTACTGGATTAGTAATGAGGGTGATAGAAGTCTCTCCATTACTAACCCGTGAACTTGCTGTCAGTGCCAGCTGCTGACATCAACCCCGCAATCCCATTACTGATTGCCAACACATCAGTGTAAACCAGATGGCTGGAGGCTGATATTAATCGGCTGGGAAGGGCCATGGTTATTGGCCCCTTCTCAATATAGTAAGTCCAACTTACAGCTGTCTGTTTTTCTTTGGCTGGTTATTACAAATAGGTGCACTCCACCTAGTTTTTTTTAAATTATTTATTTATTGTACACTGTCCGTCACTCGAGTAGCATCGCCACCTGTGATTCGGTGGTTATACAGAATGGGTCACAGCTGGTAACGGACAATCACAGACATGCCAATACTTGGCATGGCTGTTATAGCTCCGTAAGTGCCCATGGCTTAAAAGTTTGTTGATTGGCTGCACGCCAGCTTATCAACAAGCTTTGTTAAGTGTTGTGAGTTCATTTTCCCCTTCATTACTGAGGCCCGAGGAATTCCCTCTTCTGGTAAAGAAAGGTAGTGAGCCTGATTATCAAACACCTGAGGCTGATGATGATGACTGGCTGAGTGGAGTTACTGACTGGATATAAGGCTGCCGACATCCTTCTGCCCTGCGGGTGATTTCTCTGTGGGATCCTTGGAGACCAGTCTGAATTCCTGCTCCTCTAAAGCTAAGTTTGCTGCTTGGCCTTTTGCTTTGTTGCTTTGACTTTGTTTTGCTTTGTTTTTCTGGATTTCTGCCATTCCCTGCTGGGGTGTGCTGAATTCATTCAGCTCTGTCTTCTGAAAATACCTGAGTGCTGATTTAGTTTTTGAAGCCTAGCTGCTTCAGGGCCTTTTTCATATCAGCTTGTTGGCTTATGTCTTTGATAGGGTTTTGGCAGATTGCAGACAGCAGCCTTCCTGTCCTTTCCTATCTAGGTAGTTTTGGGCCCCGTCTTTGCTCAGTCTATCTTTCTGTCTGTGTTAGTATTTTCATCTTGCTTCACCGTCATTATATGTTGGGGGCTGCCTATTGCTTTGGGGTCTGCTCTGGGGCAGTTTAGATTTCCCCTTTCTTTCTTTAGGCCTATGTAATTCTCCGGCTGTGATCGAGGGGTCTAGGGCATCGTAGGAACCCCCCACGACTACTGCTAGTTGTGTTGATAGGTTCAGGGGTCTGCAATCTGATAGTTGCCAACTTCTCTGGTTTTCTGGACTTAGCTTGTATTTCTGCTTTTGCCTCCTACGGTGACTCATTCATAACAGTTAAGCATATGAACTCCGAACAGTAATCCGGACTTGTGGGAGAAGTCCTTGTTCGGATTTCAGTAGTGGATGTACAAACCCTGAACTTTACAGTTCGGGTTCACTCAGACCTACTCAGAGCAAGCTGTAGCTGTCTGTCAAGCTGAGTGGATAAGTTCTCTTACTCTTTACCAGGATAAAATGTTAATTTAATATAAGAATTATACAGCCATTTCAATATTAATTTATACGTATGTACATGAGCCTCATCAAGAGTAAAAGAGCTGCCTAATAATGTATGCATGGAAAGAGAGAAAACCAGCTCCCTCTTCAATGTAGCACCGTCTGCTCGGAAGCTCGTGATCCATGCCACTGCCAGGCGTTGTTAACACAGGAAAAGGTATTCAAACCAAGTTTAAGAAGGCACTTGCGTTCAAAACGCGTCTGGTATCCTATGAAAATTTTTTTCCCATGTCCACCCCCATTTTTACGACATAGATATTATTCAGGTTTTTTTTATATGTCCAACCAAGGAAGAATAAGATTTTCTACTATGATTATATTCCAACTTTGAAAATAAAGACTTTACTATTGTAAACATATCTTGGAACTGTGGATTGGAAGCAGGATTAATCCTTCCTTTTCGCGTAATAATGTATACAATTTGTGTTGTTTGGTGACAGATCCACTTTAAGATCGACAAAACAGAAATATTGCAACAACCACTGTCTTTTTTTTCAAAGGTTGTAAGATGCCTATCTATTTTATCATTAATATTGGTAATATCTATATTATTGGTTTTATACAAAGATATGGCAATGCCTTCTACCAGGGAACAATGATCAGTAGCAAAGTGATAAGTCTTTCCCACAGAACTGATAAATATGGCAAGGAAACCAGCAGCTGGAGGCGCAGTTCTACAAAGTGACTCCTAAATCATGCCAAGTGCAGCCTCAGCAAGGTATTTAAATGACTGAATACTTTTCTGTCATTTTCCTCTTGAGATCCAGATTGCAAATTGGATACCCAGCCGGATGTGAAGCTCCAAGCATAAATATGGCACCTGCTACATCTGTATGCCAATTTGGAAGTAGCAAGCTGAAGAAAATTGTTGTGTCACGTCACCTGAAATATGGCTGCATGTGAAAAATTATTACAATTTAATTACTTTTTCTTTTGCCACTGAAGTCTGGCTTCTTGAGTCTTTATACTTGCTGATTTCAAATGTAACCCCTCTAGTTCTTGTCCTTTGAATATGGTCATCTCTCTGTACTGGTCACCAATCTCTCTACTGTTAATTTAATCTATTTCTTCTTTAAGATGTTTTACTTTCACATTTTTTACTGGCCATGGCAAATGACACACATAATTTATCACTTACATGATTTATTACTTTCACTGCTTTGCTGTTGCTATGAACACAAAACCCTGTACCAGTATGACCAGGCTAATTAAAGGTCTGTATTAGTGATGAGCGAACATGCTCGCCACTACTCGTTACTTACCCGAACATCACTGTACTCGGTGTACTCGGCGAGCATCGAGCATTTCCGGCATTATTCGGCGGGAGCTCGGGTCTCCGCCCTGCAAGTTTGGCACTCTTTAGAGCGACAATCAACATGCAGGGATTCTCTGTCACACACTGTAATGCCACAGCCATCTTTGTTGTGGTATTACAGTGATTGGCTGGCCACACATTGTCATCAGGTCTATAAGAGACCTGCCGCCACCCTGCTCATCACAGACATGTCCAGAATCAGACAGTGTAGGGAGAGCTGCTGCTGAGATAGGGAGAGATTTGTGCTTTTATTAGTTAGTGTGGGTATACCATCGATGAATCCACATATCCAGCTAATCCAACAGTCCTTCTAAGGACTAATTACGGGGTATATAGATTGCAGTGCTAGGTAGGCAGGGGAGTGCATGTGTGTACATACACATCAGTGCAAGGCATGCAGGCACTGTATGTGGGTATAGATATCATTGCATACATCAAAAGCGTCCATTACTGTCTGCTGCTGCCTATTACATATATACCTAGCTCCAGGTATCAGTGGCTAGCAATAATTTTTTTTTGCAGCTTAATCTTGATTATTTTATTCCAAAGCAATCCAGAGCCCCTTTTTTTCTCCATTTGCTTGTTGACACTGCAGACTACAGACAGATCCTTTTAATACTACAGCGTGAAAATCCAGCAATTTTAACCAGCTAGGCCTGTCCCAGGCATCACATCTGAGTGCGGAGAAAATTTTGTCTTTTTTTGTGGTACTGTAGTATTTTTGGAATGCCTTATAAAAAATTTTGACACCATTTTGCTGCCAAAAAAATATTTAGCTGGCAAGAAAATATTTAGCTGCCCAAAAAATATTTAGCTACAGTTCATCTATTTAACACTGTGTTTTGTCTTATATATGCATCGCATATCATTGCACTAAATGTTTTACAATTTCAGTCCTCCAAATAATTTTTTTTGTAGTGTCATAGCCTACTTATTGACACAATTTTGGTGGCAAAAAAAATACAGGCCACATATTTAACAGGGTGCTGTCTTAGACAGATGCCTGATCTATCTGTGGGCTACAAATTATGGCATTTCAGGCCTCCATTCTCCTTTTTTGGCTGTCTCTTACCATAATTCTATACAGTATTTTTCTGTAAAAAAACAAACATACAGGCCACATATTGAACAGTGTGGTATCTCCGTCAGACGCCTGATCTATCTGTGGGCTACAAATTGTGGCATTTCAAGCCTCCATTCTACTGTATTTGCTGTCTGCTACCCTAGGTTTATACACTATTTTGGGGTAAAAACTAAATAAATCCAGGCCACATATTGAACAGTGTGGTATCTTCGTCAGACCCCTGATCTATTTGTGGGCTTACATGGTACTGTTTTTGCTCTGTCTTACCCTAGTTATTGACACCAGTTTGATAACCAAAAATAAATTTTTACCTACAGTCCAGATATTTTAAAGTGTGGTTTTCCCGCACATGAATCACATACAAGTTCGCTACCAATTCAGCCATTTGTAGTGAACGTGGAAAATAATGTAGTCCATTTAAAATGGGCAAGGCGCGTGGCAAGGGACAGGAAAGTGGACGTGATGGTGATGGTGCATGCAGACGCTATGGCCGTGGGCAAGCTGAAATTGTGCCACAACGAACACCCACATCTTCTTGTCCGACCTTCAT
This sequence comes from Dendrobates tinctorius, assembly GCF_039654945.1. Lineage (NCBI taxonomy): Eukaryota > Metazoa > Chordata > Amphibia > Anura > Dendrobatidae > Dendrobates > Dendrobates tinctorius. Next base: position 9,628,346 of record NW_027361771.1, read on the forward strand.
GACCCAATTACTAGGGGCCTGCAGCAGGGCATCAATATTGAAACCAGAGCAGTGTGAAATGGTTGTTGGTTGGTTAGCGGATAATGCTTCCGGTCAGTTTGCCACCATCACCATTACCATCCTATCTTCCACATGGTCAAGTCTGAGAAGCTGTGAGTCTGGACCGCTTATTCCTCACCCTGATCCTCCTTCCTGGAGACAACAGATCCCATACTTGGACACTCCGAAGAGCTGTTCACTTTTCCATTTCTAGATTTGGTCCTCTCACCCCGTCAATTGAAGCGGGACAAGATGAGATCGCATGTAGCGATGCCCAATTATTTGAGCAGCCACGGTCACATGATGGCAATGGTGGAAACGTGTCACAAGAGGTGGATGATGATGAGACACAATTGCCAGCAAGTCAGGAGGAGGACCAGGGTGCGGAAGTGGAATCCGAGGTGGTGGATGATATAGTAACTGACCTAACCTGGCAGGAGGACATGCAGAGTAAAGACAGCAGCACACAGGGGGAGGGAGGTGAAGCACCCCAACAGGCAGGAAGAAGCAGTGTGGTGGCGGCAGACAGAATGTGTGCAACCACTCCTCGTAATACCAGCATGACGGAAGTTGGCAGTGCAACTGTTAGGTCTTCCCGAGTCTGGTTGTTTTTTAAAGACTCTGCCGATAACCCCCAAACAGGCCATTTGCACCACCAGCCATGCCCGCATCATTAGGGGTAGCAAAACTACCAGCCTGACCACCACCAGCATGATTAGGCACATTGCAGGAAAGCACCTGACTTTGTGGGCTCTACCCCAGGCTCCTGGAACAGTGTCTGCTTCTTCCACTGCTTCTTCCACTGCGTACAAGCCAATCCCCTGTCCACGGTGCATGCGAAGATGCCTCCTGCCCTGCACCTGTGGTTGCCCACACTCAACAACTACCACCATCATCAAGCACGTCCACGTCCTTGACCCAGAGCAGCCTTCAGTTGTCCTTACCCCAGTCATTGGAATGCAAGCGTAAATATGCAGCTAACACCCCACAGGTCACAGTACTAAATTCACACATTTCTCGTCTGCTTGCGGTCAAAATGTTGCCTTTTAGGCTTGTGGAGATGGAAGCTTTCTGCAACCTGATGGAGGTGGCCGTCCCAAGGTACTTGCTCTCCAGCCATCACTATTTCTCCCGGTGTGACGTCCTGGCATTACACAAGCACATGTCCCTCAACATTACCCTTGTCCTGAACAATGCTGTTACTGGGAAAGTCCGCCTAGCCACGAACATGTAGACAAGTGATTGTGGGCAGGGATGATACATCTTGCTTACGTCACACTGGATTAACAAAAGGGAAGCCGGGACCCAGACGGACCTTGGAATGGAACACGTCCTCCCGACGCTGAGGATTGCGGGCCCTACGTCAATCAGGGTTGCCCCCACAGTATTCAGTTCCTGCACCTCATCCTCCTCCTCTTCAGCCTCCATCTTTGAAATGAGCATGTCAGTCACAAGCTGGGAGCACTGCAGCACTGCCTCAGAAAAGCATCAACAGGCTGTACTGAAGCTAATATGCTTAGGTGACAAACTGCACAATGCTGAAGAGTTGTGGACAGCTCTGAAAGAGGAGGCAGATGTGTGGCTGACACCACTGAACCTACAGCCAGGCCTTGTCATGTGTGACAATGGCTGGAACCTGGTGGCAGCTCTGAGGCGAGGCGAACTTACACATGTACCATGCCTGGCCCATGTGCTTAACCTCGTTATTCAATGGTTTCTCAAAAGCTACCCAGAGCTGATGGATCTGCTTGTGTGTGCCCATTTTAGAAAGCCAGCTCCAGCTTACGCCGCCCTTGTCGTGCTTCAGCAGCGTTTGCAGCTTCCGGCTCACCGACAGGTGAGTGATGGTACTGCAAGCATAACTGTTGTACCGTCTGGTCAGCGTGGATGGCCTGAGGACAGGGAGGAGGAGGACACCATGGTCAGTTGTCCTGTTGGTGAGGACATGGAAGGCTTGCCTGTTACTAGTCTAGCACGCATGGCTGACTTTATGTTGGGCTGCCTTTCCCGTGATCCTTGCATTATGAAAATTTACAGTGACACTCATTACTGCTTGGTGACACTTCTAGAGTCACACTACAAGGAGAACTTTCAAACTCTTCTTCCAGAGGCAGACAGGTCTATTAAAATGGTGCAAGGAACAAGAAGACATTCAGCTCACCCTCTCCATAGAAAATGTTCTAGATTCCACAGACCTTGAGCATGGATTCACGTCTCTGCCAGACGCCTTGCAGGTACATTGAAGAAATAAAGGAGAATACAACTCCAAGGAATAAGATCAATTTTCTTTATTCAGTTTTACGTAAGAAATTGTACAAAATAGGCCATAGGACATGCTGATACCGGATAGACTGGCAGAAAAAGTGCCTGTGAAAAACTGAACGCTTTTCAAACACTAACGTGTTCTTAAACTCAGTGTCACATCGCCATCAGACACAGGGACTGCTGTTCCTGCTTCGACCACTGGGAGGCGCCGGACTGTCACGTCGCCGTCAGACTCAGGGACTGCTGTTCCTGCCTTGGCCACTAGGAGGTGCCGTGATTTGCCCGTGGGTAGTGGTGACAGAGAAGGGGCTCCTGCGCAGGTATCTGGGGGGGGCAGGCTCCGCTCCTCTGTTAGTCATGAAGGGGTTGGTGCATCATCATCTGGCCTGGTCCTGGGGGTGGTCCAAATTACGTCATCAGACTGTGAGCCTGTGAGGGATAGCCTGATCCTTCAAATACCTTGGGGCCTGTCTTGCAGGCTGCCAGATATAGTCTTGGTTTCCCCAGTGTGCTAGTGTGTTATTTGCTATTGCTATCCCTGACCTTAGCCTGGATTTTGACTCTGCTACTGCCTGCCGATTTTGTACCTCTGTTGCCCTCCTGGTTTAATACTCTGACCTTGGCCTGGATTTTGACTCTGCTACTCTCTGCCGATTTTGTACCTCTGCTGCCCTCCCGGTTAATGACTCTGACCTTGGCCTGGATTCCGACTCTGCTACTGCCTGCCGATTTTGAACCTCTGCCGCCCGCCTGGTTTAGACTACGCTTTCGGTCCCGTTACTTTATCCTTTTCTGGCGACCGTCCTGCTCTGGTCCGCTGCTCTTATACAGACAGCTACCTCTTGGGCCCTGCTGTAATTCCAGATCCCTGTATAGGGTTAAAGGGTCTCGGGATTGCTCAGGGTGCTGTCTCAATTGCAGTCCAGACTCGCACCAGACAGACGTCACACTCAGTTAATTATGAACAGGCATGAGATCTATTTATACAAAATATACAACAGGTGTATAGAACAGGTTTTAGAAAAAAAAACAGATTAATAATTACAAGGAAAAAGAGCTAGACTGACTAATAACAAAAAACAAAATTCAAAAAGCGCACAAAATATGAAAAATATATTATAAATAATGCAGCATCAGTTCTTTCTTGAGGTTTAAACCAAGTGGAACACGTGTATTAAGCCAATAAATCCAAACAGCTTCCTTGTCTCGGAGTCTTTCTTCTCTGTTTCCACCTCTTGGATCCACATTAATTTGCTCTATTGAAAAAACTTTGAAAAGCATCGTTTGTCTGTTATGAACAGTAAAAAAATGATTAGACAAATTAGAAATGTTATGAGTGGTTGGATTCACTATGTCATATAAGTATTCCCTAATTCTATTTTTTAATTTATGAGTGGTAGAACCCACATACTGTAATTTACATTCCAAACACTCCACAACATAAACAATATAATCAGAATTGCACTTACCGCAAACCAACCGCAAGCAACACTATTTTGCATGCACATAGCTTCCACCCCTTCCACACAATTAAGTCAATCCCTTTGGGAGAGACTTTGAGAGCAAAGCGTAATTGCAGTGACATTTTTTTTGTTTTTGTTCTGAATAAAACAACATCAAAAATTCTTGCTAATAGAAAGTATCCTAATTGGACCATGAATCGAGCTTTTCAAATCACAGATATGTGACCTAGGAAGGATCCTGTAAATCCCATTTCTCATGTAGTTGATGGCAATCCTATCAATACCAATTTAGTATTGAAACAACCTGTTTTGACATTGACATATAGTTCCCATTTCAAGGTCATTTCTGAAATTGTACATGACAATTTAAACATTTTGAGAGATTGCAGTACGTGTGCCGACTGGGGGGTGGTCCCTTTCGGCTGCAAAACAGATCGGAGCCAGACGCAGAAGTATATTCAATCAGGTCCACTTTATTGGGTGTCTTCTTCGACATCCACAGCAATACGACAGTTACTGCACACTGGCCTGGGTACCTGTCACCTCCTCCTGTTTCTGCTTGCGACGGCCCTCTAGGTTCCTTCACTGTGGCTGCCGTTAGGCCCACGGCCACAGCGCTTACCCTCGTCAAGTCCGTCCGTCCGCTGCGACACTTACTATCCCTTCGGTGTCCAGCTGTCTGGTACCCCAGGCATCCTCCTGCTTGCAGCTGTCCTGTCAGGGCCACCCCCTGACTGACTGACTCTCCCTGGGACTCTCCTTCTTTTTATTCCTTCTCTCTGGAAATCCCCTTTGCAGTCCACATATCAGTCCAACCTCCTACAAGATGACGCAACAATGGATGTCATCTTTAAAAATGGTATTAAAATTGTAGCTAGACGTGCACCCAACTTAGGAAATCTTCTTTTTCCGAGTTTTTATAATTCTCATAAAAGCTTGAACCCTTCCTATTGATTGTCAACCACAGGTTTTTATAAGTGTGAGCATTTTCTCTGCAAAACCTGTTTGTACTCTGAAAAAAACAAGACTTTCTCAGACAGTAAAAACGAGAAAATCTACAAAATATAAAAAAATTTCAATTGCAATTCTGATTATATTGTTTTTGTTGGGGAGTGTTTGGAATGTAAATTACAGTATGTGGGTTCTACCACTCGTAAATTAAAAAATAGAATTAGGGAACACTTATATGACATAGTGCATCCAACCACTCATAACATTTCTAATTTGTCTAATCATTTTGTTACTGTTCATAACAGACAAACGATGCTTTTCAAAGGTTTTTCAATAGAGCAAATTAATGTGGATCCAAGAGGTGGAAACAGAGAAGAAAGACTCCGAGACAAGGAAGCTTTTTGGATTTATTGGCTTAATACACGTGTTCCACTTGGTTTAAACCTCAAGAAAGAACTGATGCTGCATTATTAATAATAGATTTTTCATATTGTTTTGTGCGCTTTTTGTTTTTTTGTTATTAATCAGTCTAGCTCTTTTTCCTTGTAATTATTATTCTGTTTTTTTTTCTAAAATCTGTTCTATACACCAGTTGTATATTTTGTATAAATAGATCTCATGCCTGTTTATAATTAACTGAGTATAAGAACACGTTATTGTTTGAAACGCGTTCAGTTTCTCACAGGCACTTTTTCTGCTGGTCTATCCGGTATCGGCATGTCCTATGGCCTATTTTGTACAATTTTTTACATGAAACTGAATAAAGAAAATTGATTATTCCCTGGAGCTGGATTCTCCTTTTTTTCTTCAATGTATCTATTAAAATGGTGCAGTACCAGGGGGCCCTTGTTGCAAAATTATTAAAAAATTCCCATCTGAAAACCCTGGCGGCAGACGTCACAGTTCATTGGACAATCAAGGAGTAGAGGCAAGAGAGACACATCTCCAATCCAGCAGAGGCAGTGGAACACTGGCAAAGTTCTGTGAGAATTCGCTTAGACCCTCCCATCGCCTTAGCCCAGAGGCGCGGGGTAATGTCACAAGGAATGGAATGTTTTGGAAGATGCTGCGGGAGTACCTTGCTGACAGTACCAATGTCCTCTGTGATTCCTCTGTAGCTTTTAATTATTGGGTATCCAAGCTGGACACATGGCATGAACTGGCTCTCTGCGTCCCGGCCTGCCCTGCCACTAGCATTTTGTCAGAGGAGGTTTTTAGTGCCGCTGGTGGAATTATAACTGATAAGCGCTTTCGCCTGTCAACTGAAAATGCAGACAGGCTGACTCTTATAAAAATGAACAAGGGCTGGATTGGGCCAGACATCTCTACACCACCGAATGATAACAGTGAAATATAATCTCCAATACAATGTCTTTTTTTGGGAGGTGTATTCCCATGCACCTCTTCTCACCCACGCATGGCTATACGCTTCCTGATTTTGGCTATTTGGTGTCATCCTCCTCCTTCTGCTCATCTTCATCATCCACCAGACCACCACCACTAGAACATGAGGGTGACCCTTTTCCATGCTGCTTCAGCCACTCTAGTTTTTTGAAAGGGTGTTTATGATGCCAGTCAAAAAATTTAAAAAAATATGTACCCCACAGGGGGGAATGTTTGTCAGCCTACACATTTAGTGTATGGGCATTCCAAGTAAAGGAGACCTGCTCCTTTCTAAAGGGCCATTTTTTTATGAGGCCTTCCTCCACGTCTCTTTCAAGGGGTATTGGAGTGCCTCCTAATTTTTGGCAGGCCTTACATTCAATGCATAGGCAAACACTGTGGGAGACCAACTTCCTAATAGTGGGAACATTGTTTTCAGGAGACCCACCTCTATGTCTGTTCCAAGGGTTATTGTGGTGAATGTAACTTTGGTGCAGGGCAGGCCTTGCATTCAATGCTTAAGCAAACAGTATGGGAGTACCAAATGTATACTGGAAGTATGGTTGCATGTGGCCATCCAGTGTGTGGGTTTAAAGGCTTATTGGGATGCGTGTGCATTTGGTACAAGGCACACCTTGCATTCAATGCATAGGCCAACAGTATGGCAGAAACAAATGAATATTGTGAACTTGGTTTTGCTGTGGCCATCCAGTACATGGGTTCAAAGGCTTATTGGTGTGCATGTGACTTTGTGGCAGGGCAGGCCTTGCATTCAGTGTATAGGCGAACACTATGGGAGACCCACTTCCTTCTAATGGGAACATTTGTGTCATGAGGCCCTCAAGTACGTCTGTTGAAAGGCTTATTGAAGTGCGTGTTACTTTGGTGCAGGGCAGGCCTTGCATTCAATGCATAAGCAAACAGTGTCGGAGTACCAAATGAATAATGTGAAGTTGGTTTTCCTGTGGCCATCCAGTACTTGTGTTCAAAGGCTTATTGGGGTGCATGTAACTTTGTGGCAGGGCGGGCCTTGCATTCAGTGCATAGGCTAACAGTATGGCAGTACTAAATGAAAATAAACTTTTGTTTCTTGTGGCCATCCAGTACGTGGGTTCCAAGGCTTATTGGGGTGCTCCTCCTTGAGCATAGATTTTCCTAGAATAGTTTGTGGACTTCATATACAGAGCCCCCAAGCGCTAGAAAAGCAGAATCCCCCTCAAGTGACCCCATTTTGGATATTATATACCTTTGGGAATTTATCTACAGATGTTGTGACGATTTTGACTCCATGGGTGTTTTCCAGAAACAAGCATCAGTGGATGTTGCTGAGTGGAAATTGCAAACTGTTGCTCTAGTGACCAGTATGTTGCAGTCACCAGTACGTTATACCCTGCTCATGCTTCAAGAGGCATGCACCCATAAGTTAGGCAAGCTCTCATCACTACAGAAAAGCCAAACATGTGGGCGCTAAATGTGGTTTAGGCACATTGGGCTCAGAAGGGAGCGGGCATTTGGATTTGGGAGAGGAGAATTTACTTAATTTCTTTTGGAGGGCGAGGAGCCATTTTGCTGTTCCAGAGCCTTTGTGCTACCAGTAATGTGGAAGCACCTATATTTCTGTTAACAGATGACAGACCTGAGTGGGGGCTTGCTTTTTTGTGGATTGAGTTGAAGCTTTTATTGGGAACATTTTACATAACATTTATCACATTTATCCAGCGCTCTACGCTGAGATCTTACATCGGGGTTTCCATCAAAATCTCCGAGTGATGCAACAGATGAATTCCTGATGGATCCATTCACTATAATGAGGCAGCAGAGTTACTCTGAACTCTGTATGGCCTCTGTTCAGCTGTGTCCTTCTTTTCAGAAGTAAATAATCTGTGGCAGACGGCACTTTTATGCAATCGTAAAAAAATGGACACCACCGGATCACAGGTCCTAAGGCGTCCACAGTGCCTCCATCTGCCTCATTATAGGGAATCTACAGTATCGACAGTAAACTAAAGCTCTCAGTCACCACAGGAATCACCTGCCCACGTAGAAAAAGCAAACTGATTAGCAATATGATGGAATCTCAAGCTGTCATCCTTCTACTCATGATCATCTTTCTGTCAGACCACATTCTCAAGTAGTGCTTGGTTGTTGTCATCATCACAATAATTATCCTGAATTACTGCTTTCAATATTCTTCCTCTGTTGCTTTGTCAGTTAGCCACATGTGCGCCCAGAAATCATGAGTCCAGTCATCCGTTTTTGTGTAAACTCAACTCTCACATATCCAAGTTCATCACAAATGCTGCCGTACTGCTATTATTTCTTAAAGAAAGGAGTTGATGAAGTCACTGATGATGCATTGGTGAAGTCACCTGACCTTAGCAAACAATCACAGACCACAGTGGTCCTGCTGCTGGAATATGTCTGTATAAACGCAGACCGTGGAGTGGCTTGGTACTGGATACACATTATTGCCTGTAGGTGAATATCAATTTTTTTTATCTTTTCTTGTCTAGGATTGGGCCCTTGCCTAAGACTGGGGGCATAAAACACTGTTGTAGAGTGTTATTTTTTTGTCACAAACTCATATTGTTGGAGAGAGAAATCAAATCATAAAACTGCATGTGGATACAATAGTAAACAGAAAGCAACATGCAAAGATGATAGGACAGAGAGAGACACCAGAATGGATGGCTTTCTTCCAGTCTTGGACCCTGTGTGCATTGTTTGTAAACTACATGGTCAAAGTGGATCACACACGAAGGCAGGTGAATTCTTAGTAGGCACCTGCGCAGGAAATTTCACTAGTTCTCTTGGGCATTTAAGCAACAACAGAACAGTCTGCTTGATCACAAATGAAAAAGAGGGATAGTTTCTGAACAGTTTTAATCAGGGGCGTACGAAGAAAACATGAGTCCCCATAATAGAAGTTCTAATTGGGCCTCCGCCCACCAAAAAAATTGAAAAATACAGAAGAGCACATCTCACAACTTTGCAGTCCTTGCAAAGTAATTTCCTCCTACTGAAGCCCTAGATTTCCCTTTTATTGCACACATAAAATATGATGCCAACAAAAGTACACACAAACACTTTATGATACCCCCACGGTGAATTCCTCTACTTTTGTTGGTGAAGGGAAAAAAAAATCTCTTTAAATCTTCTGTCTGAGCGAGTGTGAACGAGCTGAGTGTGACTGGAGCAAAAGTGCGAACAGTGGTGAGTGACTTGTGATTCAGTGACTTTAGATTCAGGGAGTTTCTAAGGGAGGTATTACTGAATTTCTGTTATATTTTATTAACACTTTTATTTTTACTTATCTTTTCTGTCTGGTGCAATCGCCATTAGGATGTGCTCCACTATTGCCAATGCCATCCAGTGTACATCTTGCCGCATGTATGCAATCCTTGACCAGCCGGTCGAGGGTGCTTACTGCTGTGTAAGATGTGAGCATGTTGTGCATTTGGAAGCCCAGATACTGGATCTAAATGTGCAGCTGGCAACACAGATCCATAGACAATATGGAAAGGAGTCTTCTGCTCACTGAGCAGACGCTCAGTGGGATAGATGATGGGGGGGATGCTAGGTTGGAGCTGCAGGACAGTGAAGCAGCTAGCTGGGTGACAGTTAGAAGGCGGGGTAGAGTGCCAGGGAGGCTATTCCTGATCTGGCACAACCCAATAAGTTTGCTAACTTGGCAGATGAGGGGAGTGTCAGTGCAGGGGTAGCACTGCTGCAGCAAGGCATGTCCTCTGAAAGCCGGAGGAGTGTCTGCTCCATTAAGGGGGGAAATAGGAGAGCAGGGCAGGTGCTGGTAGTGGGGGACTCAATTATTAGGGGAACAGATAGGGCAATCTGTCACAAAGACAGGGATCGTCAAACGGTGTGCTGTCTACCTGGCGCTCAAGTCCGACACATCGCTGATCGGGTTGACAAATTACTGGGAGGGGCTGGTGAGGACCCAGCGATCATGGTGCACATTGGAACATTGGCACAAATGACAAAGTTAGAGGAAGATGGAAGGTCCTTAAAGATGATTTCAGGGAATCATCAGGTTCTACGCTAGGGACGGGCTGGACCTCAATGGGGAGAAAATGGCTAGAAGGTTGGAGGAGTGTTTAAACTAGGAACTGGGGGGGAGGGTATTCATTTTATAGGAGAGGAAGACAGTGCAGATAGAGACCTGGGCACAAATAATGAAATTGGGGGTGGGGGTGGCATGTGGGGTGGGGTTAGAACAGTTAATAATTTAAGAAAGAATAGAGGTACAGAGAGATTCATAAAGTGCATGTATACTAATGCCAGAAGCCTCGCCAACAAAATGGAGGAATTAGAATTAATTTTGATGGAACATAATTATGACATGGTGGGGATATCTGAGACATGGCTGGACGAGAGACATGACTGGGCTGTTAATTTACAGGGCTATAGTTTGTTCAGAAATGACCATACAAATAAGCGAAGGGGTTGTGTATTTATATGTAAAATCATCCTTAAAACCCATCCTGCGTGATAATATATGTGAATCTAATGAAGATGTAGAGTCTCTGTGGATGGAGATAAGGGGAGGGGGAAAAAATAATAAATTACTGATAGGAGTTTGTTATAAGTCTCCAAAAATAATGGAAGCAACAGAGAATATCCCTATAAAGCAAACAGATGAAGCTGCGACTCAAGGAGAAGTCATTATTATGGGGGACTTCAACTACCCTGAAGTTAAGGTAATAGGTTTTTGACAACTATGAGAGTCTATTACGTTTCACAACTGGTTCAGGATCCAACAAGAGGGGGGCACTGCAAGACCTAATATTAACCAACAGGCCAGACCGCATATCAAATATAGCGGTTATGGGTCACTTGGGTAATAGTGATCACAAGATAATACGTTTTCATGTATCCTTTAACAAGATGTGTAGTAGAGGGGTTACAAGGACACTAAGCTTCAGGAAAGCAAATTTCCAATGGATGAGAGATGATCTTGGAGCAATTAACTGGGACGATATCTTGAGACATAAAAATACACAAAGAAAATAGGAGACGTTTATTAGCATCCTGAATAGGACCTGCTACAATATATACCGTATGGGAATAAACATGATGCTAGAAATAGGAGGAAACCACTATGGCTAAATAGAGCTGTAAGGGGTGTAACAAGGGACAAAAATAAAGCATTTAGAGAATCAAAGCAAGTAGGTAGCGATGAGGCATTAAATAAATACAGAAGATTAAATAAATTACGTAAAAAGCAAATCAAGGCAGCAAAGATTGAGACAGAGACACTCATTGCCAGAGAAAGTAAAAATAATCTCAACATATTCTTTAACTACATAAATAGTAAGAAACTAAAAAATGATAGTGTTGGCCCCCTTAAAAATAATCTGGGTGAAATGGTGGATGAGAATGAGGAAAAAGCCAATATGCTAAATGACTTTTTTTTCAACAGTATTTACACAATAAAATCCCATGACGGATAACATGATCAGTGATAACATAAATTCTCCATTAAATGTCACCTGCTTAACCCAGCAGGAAGTACGGCGGCGTCTAAAAATCACTAAAATTGACAAATCCCCGGGCCCGGATGGGATACACCCCCAAGTACTGCAGGAATTAAGCACAGTCATACATAGACCATTATTTTTAGTCTTTAAAGATTTCATAATAACAGGGTCTGTACCACAGGACTGGCATATAAATGTGGTGCCAATATTCAAAAAGGGGACAAAAACTGAACTTGGAAATTATAGGCAAGTAAGCTTAACCTCAACTGTGGGTAAAATCCTGGAGGGTTTTCTAAGAGATGCTACACTGGAGTACCTGAAGAAGAATAACCTCATGACCTAATATCAACATGGGTTTAGGAGGGACCGTCAGACTAATCTGATAAGCTTTTATGAAGAGATAAGTTCCGGACTGGACCAAGGAAATGCAGTGGATGTGGTGTGCATGGACTTTTCGAAAGCTTTTGATACGGTGCCACACAAAAGGTTGATACATAAAATGAGAACAATGGGATAGGGGAAAATATGTGTAAGTGGGTTAATAGCTGGCTCAGGGATAGAAAACAAAGGGTGGTTATTAATGGAGCGCACTCAGACTGGGTAACGGTTATCAGTGGGGTACCACAGGGGTCAGTATTGGGCCCGCTTCTTTTTAACATATTTATTAATGACCTTGTAGGGGGCTTAGAGTAGAGAGTAGAATTTCAATATTTGCAGATGACACTGAACTCTGCAGGGTAATCAATAAAGAGGAGGAAAAATTTATTTTACAGGAGGATTTATGTAAACTAGAAGCTTGGACTGATAAATGGCAAATGAGCTTTAATGGGGATAAATGTAAGGTCATGTACTTGGGTAGAATAAACAAGATGTATAATTATGTGCTTAATTGTAAAATACTCTGCAAAACTGTCACTGAAAAAGACCTGGGTGTATGGGTGGACGACAAACTCACATTTAGTGGCCAGTGTCAGGCAGCTGCTGCAAAGGCAAATAAAATAATGGGATGCATTGAAAGAGGCATAGATACTCATGAGGAGAACATAATTTTACCTCTATACAAGTCACTCGTGCGACCACACTTAGAATACTGTGTACAGTTCTGGTCTCCGGTATATAAGAAAGACATAGCTGAACTGGAGTGGGTGCAGAGAAGAGCGACCAAGGTTATTAGGGAACTGGGGGGTCTGCAATACCAAGACAGGTTATTACACTTGAGGTTATTTAGTTTGGAAAATCGAAGGCTTAGGGGTGATCTTATTACAATGTATAAATATATGCGGGGACAGTACAAAGACCTTTCTAATGATCTTTTTACTCTTAGACCTGTGACGGGGACATGGGTGCACCCTCTACATCTGGAGGAAAGAAGGTTTAGGCATGCTCACAGACATGGATTCTTTACTGTAAGAGCAGTGAGACTATGGAACTCTCTGCCATATGATGTTGTAATGATGTTGTAATGAGTGATTCCCTACTAAAATTTAGGAAGGGTCTGGATGCCTTTCTTGAAAAGTATAATATTACAGGTTATATACACTAGTTTCCTTGATATTGCGTTGATCTAAGGAGCTAGTCTGATTGCCGTATGTGGAGTCGGGAAGGAATTTTTTCCCCAATGTGAAGCTTACTGTTTGCCACATGGGTTTTTTTTGCCTTCCTCTGGATCAACATGTTAGGGCAAGATGGACTTAAAGTCTTCCTTCAACCTTAATAACTATGTTACTTTGTTACTATGTATTACCCTTCACATGCACAGTATGATGACCCTACTGTACCCCACTTCAACTCCTCACCACAAAGTATGGTGACCCCAACACATTATGATCTCCCAACTGTGACCCCCACACAGCCCTGCTTCCAGTATAATGGGCTTACATGCAGTATAAAAGCCCCACACCTCACCACACTCTATAATGGCCCTCGCTAGTCCTCCAAACAGTATAATGGCCCCACACAGCCCTCCAACACTATGATGGACCCCACACAAGCCTTCACACTGTAAAAATTGCTTGAATACATATATTCATATAGCCAAGTGAACTCCCCATTGTTCTCTATATAGCATAATGCTGACCATAGTCCTCCGTATAGAACAATCCACGCCTCATAGTCCTCAATACAGTATAATCCATCCCATAGTCCTCCATACAATATAATACACCCCTATAGTGCTTCATATAGTATAATAAATCCATGTAGTTTTCCACATAGCATTATGTACTCCCCATAGTCCTCCATACAGTATAATGCACCCCATAGTCCTTCATACAGTATAAGGCACCCCATAGTCCTCCATACAGAACAATGAAACCCATAGTCCTCCATATAGTATTATGCACTCCCTATAGTCCTCCATATAGTACAATGTACTCCCCATGGTCCTCTATATAGCATTATGCACACCTCATAGTCATCCATATGGTATAATGAACCCCATAGTCCTTCATACAGTATAATGCACCTCATAGTCCTCAATACAGTATAGAGCACTCTCCGTAGTCCTCCATACAGTACAATGCACTCTCCATAGTACTCCATATAAGATAATGTGCTCCCCATAATCCTCCATATAGTATAATGTACTTCCCATAGTTCTTCCTATAGTATAACGCACCAAATAGTCCTCCATACAATATAATGCATCCCATAACACTCCATACAGTATAATATACTCTGCTTAGTCCTCCGTATAGTATAATCTACCCCATAGTTCTCCATTTAGTATAATGCACAACATAGTCTTCCATGTGGTTTAATGCACTCCTCATAGTCCTTCATATAGTTTAATTTGCTCCCCATAGTCTTCCAGTTAGTATAATGCACTTCCCATATAAACAGAGAATCATAGAATGGTAAAGTTGGAAGGCACCTTCCGGGTCATCATGTCCAAACCCCTGCTCAATGCAGGATGAACTAAACCATTTATGATAGTATTTGTTTGAAGACTTCCATTGAAGGAGAACCCACCACCTCTCATGGCAGTCTGTTGCACTAATTGATCACCTTCACTGACAAGTTATTTTTCTAATATCTAATCAGTATATTCTTCCTTTCAGTTCAATTCTATTGCTTCACATGTTTCCATATGCAAATGAGAATAAGGATGATCCTTGTACACTGTGACATCCCTTCAGATATTTGAAGACAGCTATTAGGTCTCCTAATAGCCTTCTTGTTTGCAAGCTAAACATAACCAGATCATTTAACTGTTCCCCATAGCATATGGTTTGCAGTCTGCTCAATATCCTGGTAGCTCTTCTCAGAACTTGCTCCAGTTTTTAATGTCTTTTTTTAAATGTGGTGCCCAGAACTGGACACAGTATTCCAGATGAGGTATGACCAAGGAGGAGTATACGGGGATGATCACTTTATGTAATATAGACCCTGTGTTTGCCTTTTTTGATGCTGCATCACACTGTGGACTCCTGTGCAGTCTGTGATCTATTAGTATACACAAATCTTTTTCACAAGTGATGTTGCTATTCCTCCCATTCTGTTGATTCAATTTTAGTTTTTCTTGTCCATATGTAGAATCTTTCATTTCTCCCTGGTAAATACCATTCAATTAGTCTCTGCTCATTGTTCAAGCTCAACTAGATCCTCCTGAATCCTTTCTGTGTCTTCTCTAGTGTTAGCTATCCCTCCTAGCTTTGCATCATCTGAACATTTGATTAGTTTATCTTCAGTTCCCTAACCTAGATAATTTATAAAAATGTTGAACAACACTGGGGCCAAGTCAGAGCTTTATGGTACCCTAGTTGAAACACTCTTCCTATTCAATATGCAACCATTTAATACCACTCTTTGAGTACAATCACTGAACCAGTTATAAATCCATCTAACCGTAGCCTTGTTAATCCCATACTTGGTCATTTCTTTCAATAAGAATAGCATGAGATAGTTTATCAAATGCTTTGCTGAAGTCAAGATATATTATATCTATGACATTTCCTTTATACACCCAATTAGTGATTCCATCATAGATGGAAATTAGATTAGTCTAGCATGACTTGTTTGCTACAAACCTGTGCTGTCACTTGTTAATTAATGTGTTCTTATCCAAGTACTTACATACATATCTTAATTTGTTTAAAAATCTTTCTTTGTATAGAAGTAAGGCTTTCTGGACTGTAATTTCCTGGCTTTATCTTCTTTCCTTTTTTGAAGATAGGGACATCATTTGTCCTTCTCCAATCTTTTGGGACTTCTGTTCTCCAGGAATTTTCAAAGATTCTGATTAGTGGTTCTGCAGTCTCTTTCAGTACCCTAGGATGGAACAGGAGATTTAAATAAATTTAAATTAGCTAAGTGTTTTCTCACCATCTCTAGTGTGGATTCTTTTATTCCTTCAATAGAACAGTGAAGATCAGTTGATGTTACATTTGCTTTGTTAGAGAACACATATGCAAAATAGGAATTTAAAAGTTCAGCCTTCTCAATATTATCTTTGACCACTTCACCCTTTTCATCCTGTAAAAATCCTATAGTATCTTTGACTTTCCATTTGGTTTCTACATACCCCCAAAATATTTTTTATTGATTTTTATCTCCCTTGTAATCCTCACTTTATTACTAGCTTTAGCTATTCTAACGCTTGCACTGCATATTCTACTTTAGATATGCCCCCGTCTTTCCATTTGATATACATTTCTTTTTTCCTTTTTAGCAAGTGTTTTATTTCTGTGTTCATCCATCCTGGTCTTTTCAGGTGCTTCCAATTCTTCCTGCTTTTCGGGATTGTTACTGATTTTGCAATGAGAATTTCATTTAGCAAAATCTGCCATCCTGCTTGGGGACATTTATGTCCTTAAGAACATCCAGCCATTGAACCTTTCCAACCTTCTTTCTAAGTCCATTCAAATCTACCTTTCTGAAGTCCAACCTTAACCCCTTAAGCCCCAAGGGTGGTTTGCACGTTAATGACCGGGCCATTTTTTACAATTCTGACCACTGTCCCTTTATGAGGTCATAACTCAGGAACGCTTCAATGGATCTAGGCGATTCTGAGATTGTTTTCTCGTGACATATTGTACTTCATGTTAGTGGTAAAATTTCATTGATATAACTTGCGTTTAATTGTGAAAAAAACAGAAATATGGAAAAAATTTAGAAAATATTGCAATTTTCAAACTTTGAATTTTTATGCCCTTAAAATAGAGAAATATGTGACACAAAATAATTACTAAATAACATTTCCCACATGTCTACTTTACATCAGCACAATTTTGGAAACAAATTTTTTTTTATTAGGAAGTTATAAGGGTTAAAAGTTGACCAGCGATTTCTCATTTTTACAACAAAATTTACAAAACCATTTTTTTTAGGGACCACCTCACATTCAAAGTCACTTTGAGGGGTCTATATGGCGGAAAATACTGAAAAGTGACACCATTCTAAAAACTGCACCCCTCAAGCTACTCAAAACTACATTCAAGAAGATTATTAACCCTTCAGGTGTTTCACAGGAGCTGAAGCAACGTGAAAGAAAAAAATGAACATTTAACTTTTTAGTCCCAAAAATGATCCTTTAGCAATATTTTTTTTATTTTCCCAAGGGTAAAAGGAGAAATTGGACCCCAAATGTTATTGTCCAATTTGTCCTGAGTACGCTGATACCCCATATCTGGGGAGGAACTATAGTTTCGGCGCATGGCAGGGCTCAGAAGGGATGGAGCGCCGTTTGACTTTTTCAACCTAAAATTGGCTGAAATTGAGATCGGACGCCATGTTCCGTTTGGAGAACCCATGATATGCCTAAACAGTGGAAACCCCCCACAAGTGACCCCATTTTGGAAACTAGACCCCCTAAGGAACTCATCTAGATGTGTGGTGAGCACTTTCAACCCCCAAGGACTTCACAGAAGTTTATAACGACAGGGTGTAAAAATAAAAAATCATATTTTTTCCACAAACATGATCGTTTAGTCCCCAATTTATTTTCCCAAGGGTATCAGGAGAAATTGGACCCCAAAAGTTGTTGCCCAATTTGTCCTGAGTGCGCTGATACCCCAAATGTGGGGGAGAAACACTGTTTGGGCACACAGCAGTGCTTGGAAGGGAAAGAGCGCCGTTTGATATTTTCAACCTAAAATTGGCTGAAATTGAAATCGGACGCCATGTTCCGTTTGGAGAACCCATGATATGCCTAAACAGTGGAAACTCCCCACAAGTGACCCCATTTTGAAAACTAGACCTCCTAAGGAACTCATCTAGATGTGTGGTGAGCACTTTGAACCCCCAAGGGCTTCACAGAAGTTTATAATGCCCGGGCGTAAAAATAAAATATCATATTTTTTCCACAAACATGATCGTTTAGTCCCCAATTTGTTATTTTCCCAAGGGTATCAGGAGAAATTGGATCCCAAAAGTTGTCCAATTTGTCCTGAGTGCGCTGATACCCCAAATGTGGGGGAGAAACACTGTTTGGGCACACAGCAGAGCTTGGAAGGGAAAGAGCGCTGTTTGATATTTTCAACCTAAAATTGGCTGAAATTGAAATCGGACGCCATGTTCCGTTTGGAGAACCCATGATATGCCTAAACAGTGGAAACTCCCCACAAGTGACCCCATTTTGAAAACTAGACCCCCTAAGGAACTCATCTAGATGTGTGGTGAGCACTTTGAACCCCCAAGGGCTTCACAGAAGTTTATAACGCCCGGGCGTAAAAATAAAATATCATATTTTTTCCACAAACATGATCGTTTAGTCCCCAATTTGTTATTTTCCCAAGGGTATCAGGAGAAATTGGATCCCAAAAGTTGTCCAATTTGTCCTGAGTGCGCTGATACCCCATATGTGTTGGAGAAACACTGTTTGGGCACACGGCAGGGCTCGGAAGGGAAAGAGTGCCGTTTGATATTTTCAACCTAAAATTGGCTGAAATTTAAATCGGACGCCATGTTCCGTTTGGAGAACCCATGATATGCCTAAACAGTGGAAACCCCCCACAAGTGACCCCATTTTGGAAACTAGACCCCCTAAGGAACGTATCTTGATGTGTGGTTAGCACTTTGAACCCCCAAGTGTTTCGCTAAAGCTTATAATGCCCGGGTGTGAAAAAAATAATATTTTTTTTTCCACAAAAATGATCTCTTAGTCCGCAATTTGTTATTTTCCCAAGAGTATCAGGACAAATTGGACCCCAAAAGTTGTTGTCCAATTTGTCCTGAGTACGCTAATACCCCATATGTGAGGGAGAAACACTGTTTGGGCACACGGCAGAGCTCGAAAGGGAAGTAATGATGTTTTGGAATGCAGACTTTGATGGAATCGTCTGCGGGCATCATGTTCCATTTGCAGAGCCCCTGATGTACCTAAACAGTGAAAACCCCCCTCAAGTGACCCCATTTTGGAAACTAGACCCCGTAAGGAACCTATCTAGATGTGTGGTGAGCACTTTGAACCCCCAAATGTTTCGCTAAAGCTTATAATGCCCGGGCGTGAAAAAAAATAATATTTTTTTTTCCACAAAAATGATCTCTTAGTCCGCAATTTGTTATTTTCCCCAAAAGTTGTTGTCCAATTTGTCCTGAGTACGCTAATACCCCATATGTGGGGGAGAAACACTGTTTGGGCACACGGCAGGGCTCGAAAGGGAAGTAATGACGTTTTGGAATGCAGACTTTGATGGAATGGTCTGCGGGCGTCATGTTCCGTTTGCAGAGCCCCTGATGTACCTAAACAGTGGAAACACCCCACAAGTGACCCCATTTTGGAAACTAATCCCCCTACGGAACTTATCTAGATGCGTGGTGAGCACTTTGAACCCCCAAGTGTTTCGCTAAAGCTTATAATGCCCAGGCGTGAAAATATAAAATCCTATTTTGTTTCCACATAAATGATTTTTAGTCCCCAATTTTTAATTTTCCCAAGAGTAACAGGAGAAATTGGACTCCAAAAGACGTTGTCCAATTTGACCTGAGTACGTTGGTACCCCACATGTGGGAAAAAACTGTTTAGGCACATGTCGGGGCTCGAAAGGGAAGTAGTGACGTTTTGGTATGCAGACTTTTTTTGGGTCTGTTGGTGTCATGTTCCGTTTGCAGAGCCCCTGATGTGCCTAAACAGGAAAAAAACCCACATGTGACATAATTTTGTATACTAGACCCCCAAAGAACAAATCTAGATGTGCCCCCAACTAAACTAATGTAAATTAGTAGTGCATGGAGGTGTGGTACAATTTGAAGCAATCCTTCATACACAGGCCAGGTTTTTCGGGGCAGGTGTCGCACTGGTAAATGGTGTCCTTGCATATTCCCTTTTTGTAACACACTCGGCACCTTTTTTGCGGCTTACCTTTTCTACCAGTTGGCGGGACCACCCCCGGAAAATGCTGACCTGGTACGATACGAGCACCTTCAGTTCCGGAAGAACTGGGACCCGCTCCTTCCTGAGCGCCAAACATCAGGGCCTTAACCACTACCTCCTGGAAATGAAGGTATGACGTATCGGTGTGGCATGCACATTGTGACAGCAGGAATGCGTTGAGCATTGCCATTTGTACGATGTGCACGGACAGCTTTTTGTACCATGCCCTGGCCTTTCTGAGAGCATTGTACGGTTGGAGGTATTGATCGGAGAGATCAACACCCCCCATGTTTTTGTTGTACCCCACAACACAGGTCGGTTTGATGACCTGTGTGGAGGTACCAAGTACAGTGCAGAGGGTGCTGCCATCACCGTGTATGGTGGTCAAGAGATGGACATCCCTCTTGTCCTTGTACTTGACCACCAGTAGGTGGTCGCTACATTGGGCTCTGCTCTCACCTTTTCTGAGCATCTGCCCAAGTAGCGTCTTCGGAAGGCCTCTCTGATTTTTGCGGACAGTACCACAGGCTGCGGTACCTCGCGCAGAGAGGGATTTGTAGAGTGGGATGCTGGCATAAAAGTTATCAGTGTAGAGGAGATAACCTTTATCCAGCAGTGGGTGAACCAAATCCCACACAATTTTCCCACTCACTTCCAGGACAGGAGGACACTCAGGGGGTTCAATCCTGGTGTCCTTTCCTTCGTAGACTCTAAACCTGTGAGTGTACCCTGAGGTACTCGCACAAAGTTTGTAGAGTTTGATTCCGTACCTGGCCCTCTTACAGGGCAGGCATTGACGGAATCCGAGCCTTCCCTTGAAATGGACCAAGGACTCATCCACGCTGATCTCCCTTTGGGGCACGTACACTTCAGCAAACTTTTTGTTGAAGTGTTCGATGACCGGCCGAACTTTGAACAGACGGTCAAAGTTGGGGTCATCTCGTGCGGGACACTGTGCATTATCGGTATAATGTAGAAACTTGTGGATGGCCTCAAAACACGTCCGGACCATGACCATTCAGAACACTGGAGTGTTGTATAAAATATCAACACTCCAATACTGCCGAATTTCCGTCTTCTTCAGTATCCCAATGTGGAGGACCAGGCCCCAAAACTGCATCATTTCAACTGCGTCCACAGGAGACCAGTTGGAATATGATGAACGCGTGTTTTCTGCCAAAAATTGACGAGCGTACAAATTAGTTAGCTCCACCATGAGGTTAACAAAATCCTCAGAGAAAAAGACTTTGAAAAAGTCTATTTCTGTGAGGCCGGTGGTGTCAAACTTGATTCCTGATTCTGCCACAAAATCAGGAATCAGTGGCTCGTAATTTTCGGGGGGTGATGTCCATACAGGGTCTACTGAATCAGCTTCGGGCATGGTGGGCGTTGCCTCATCTTCTGTCCTGGAGCGTCTGCGTGGCGGTTCCGCAGGACCCGAGGAGGAAGATGAGGAGGGGGAAGAGGAAGAGGATGAAGAATCCAAAAAATAAAGAAAAGTCTGATCCTCGTCCTCACTATCGGAGTGTCGGAGGCAAGGTAAGAATATGCCTCCTCCATTGAATAGTGCTGTTGGGACGAACGCGATGGGCGGGACATTTTTTGTGAAAGTGGTGCTTGGGTGTACTTTATTTATAACTATGTGTATGTGTGGTGGGCTAGTGATTGGTGCACACTATCCTGTAAAGAAAAAGCTAAAAAAAAAAAGGAAATGTGGAGAAAAATACTTGTGAAAAGAAAGTCTAAAACAGCAGGCCCTAGCTCTGATAAGTTAACGGCGTCACTTATCAAAGTTAAGTGGCGGCTGCTGGGTGTGCGTACAGGTGTGGTGCAAGGGGGGGTGAAAAAAAGGAAATCAACAGGCACAAGCTCTGATAAGTGAACTATGTCACTTATCACAGTTTGGCGGCTTGGTATGCGAATAAGGAGTTGGCGCTAAGGGGGCTGCTAAATGTGCGCACAGAGGCAGCGCAAAGGAGGATGGAGGGGGTAAAAAGAGGGGGAAGGGGGATGAAGAGAGATTGGACAGGGATCAGGGATTAGCACTTACGCTTGTAGTGAGTGGCGCAAAGGGGGGATGAAAAAAAGGAAATCAGCAGGCACAAGCTATGATAAATGAACTATGTCACTTATCACAGTTTGGCGGCTGTGGGATGCGAATGCGGAGTGGCGCAAAGGGGGCTGATAAATATGCGCACAGAGGCGGCGCAAAGGGGGATTGAGGGGGTAAAAAGAGGGGGAAGGGGGAAGGTTGGGATGAAGAGAGATCGGACAGGGATTAGCACTTACGCTTGTAGTCAGGTGGCGCAAAGGGGGGTGAAAAAAAGGAAATCAGCAGGCACAAGCTATGATAAGTGAACTATGTCACTTATTAAAGTTTGGCGGTTGTAGGATGCGAATATGGAGCTGGCACAAAGGGGGCTTAGGGAAAAAAAGCAAGCACGAGTGTTGATTGGTGAACTACGTCACCAATCAACGCTCGGCGGCTGCTAAATGTGCGCACAGAGGTGGCACAAAGGGGGGGTGGAGGGGGGTAAAAAAGAGGGGGTAGGGGGAAGGGGGGATTGGGGGGATGAAGCTAGATTGGGGGGGTGAAGCTAGATTGGGCAGGGATCGGGGATCAGGCAATACTTACAGTTGTAGGGTTTTCTTTCTTCTTTCTTTAGCAGGTATTGTGATGCCACAAGCTGCTGTGGTACCACAATACCCAGCACACCAGGAGATCCAGACGTATTATCACTCTCTAGGGAATCCTCAGCTAGTGTGAGGACCCCCTGCAGAGCTGTCATACAGGTCACAGGCAGGTCAGGGACAGGTCACAGAGCGGTGCTATCGCTGCTGTGACCTGTCATTGGTTGGTGGGATCGAATGATAACATCGATCCACCAATCCCTGCACTGCTTGGTGGCCATGACAACCACCTAGGATCGGAGCTCACAGCTCCGATTCAAAGGCAGGTCATGCCCAGGTCATCAGCAGGGCACAAAGCGGTCACAGAGTGACCGCAGCTGTGCCCTGTGGTTGGCGCGATCGCCGATCTAATCGATCACGCCAACCAGTCCTGCAGGCCCTGCTGGGCCTGCATCAGGTCCCTGCCTAGGATTGGTGCTAATACCGGACCGATACTGGCAGGGCAGAGCAGCGCTATAGCTCCGCTGTGCCCTGTGATTGGCGTGATCGATGCGATCGAAGATCGTGCCAATCCGGGGGGTTTTGCCAGTACATCGGTACTCGATCCTAGCCTAGGACATCATTGTTTCAGCCGCGCCGATTGACTGAAACAATGAGAAGCGCTGTGATTGGCTGTTTCGATTTCAACAGCCAATCACAGCACTCGGGAGGAAGGGAGGGCGGCGACAGACCCCAGGATGCCGAGCCCATCTACAATAAGGTACGATGGCGTCAGAATTTTAATGCCATGACGTACTATCCCGTCCCTGGGAATTAAGTCCCAGGGCACATGGACGGGATAGTACGTCTCATGGCAGAAAGGGGTTAAAGTCTGAGTTCTCGCAAATGTTCTTGCTTTTGTAATCCAAAATTTGAGCATAGCAAGATCACTGCCTCCTGCATTTCCAGCCACCTTACTTCCTTAACCATTTACTTCCGGTTGGTAAGAATTAGGTCCAACATAGCAGATCTTTTTGTTTGCTCTTCTACCTTTTGTAGGATAAAGTTGTCAGCAAGAGAAGATAAGAATTTTTTGGACCCATTACTTTTCCCTGAGAGAGATTTCAAATAGAGATGAGCGACTTTACCTTTTTTAGGGTCGAGTCGGGTTTCATGAAACCCGACTTTCTCAAAAGTTGAGTCGAACGAAATCGGCCGACTATAGTGAAAAGTTGGGGGTCTGACTGAAACATGAAACCCAATGCAAGTCAATGGGGAAGCAAAGTCGGCAGGGAGTGGAGGACAGTAAACACACCTACAGTGCCCATTTCAATGCCAACAACATCAATTCTTATTACTGAAGCTTGTCAACCTTAATTTACTTTATAATAATAGTTATGCATTGAAAACTGGGGTTATTTGGCTAAAGTTCTGGGGGGGTAGGGCTGGCTCCAGGTTTTCTGTGCCCGTGCCAAAGAGTGTCAGTGCGCCCCTTTAACACATACCACAATTCATGATGCTCCGATACGGCACAGAAATATAGGTATAGGACAATGAAAAATACTTCACTTCTTACATGAGATGACTGATATGTATTTTAAATTCTACAATAGCTCAAAAAAGGGACAGTATATAGCTCCAAACAGTATTATGGCCATCACATGGTGTGCCATACAGAATAATGAGCCCCATATATTTCTCCATACAGAATAATTGGTCCCATATAATGTTCCATACAGTATATGATGAGCTCCACATAATGCTACAGTATATGAGGGTCTCCATGGATGATGCCAGTGTGTTATGGGCCCAAATAATGCTCCATATATAATGGGCCCCATTTCTAATGCTCCAGTGTATAATGGGCCCTGTAAATGCTGCTCCAGTGTCTCATGTCCCCATTTAGAATGCTCCAGTATATGATGGGTCTCATGGATAATGCTCCAGTGTCTTATGGGCCCAAATAATGCTCCATATATAATGAGCCCCATTTCTAATGCATGAGTTTATAATGGGCCCTGTAAATGCTGCTCCAGTGTCTGATGTCCCCCATTTGGAATGCTCCAGTATATGAAGGGCCTCATGGATGATGCTCCAGTGTATAATGCTCCATAAATAATGTGTCCCATTTAGAATGAACCCAGGCATGGTATGTGAAAAGAGCTCCATGGAGTAATCTGAAGTGTGGGCTGCCGCATCCTTCACTTTTGGTGTGGGTGAAGGACCCAAGGAAAGGGGTTTCTCCTGACCAGAAGCCTGCACTTACGACTCAGTGCTTGCATTTTTTGAAACTTCAGAAGAGGAGGCAATAGAACTGGAGGCTGTTTCAGCAATGTAAGGCAAAACCAGTTCCTGATGCACCGGCTTTAAAAGCAGTTTACCTACTCCCAGAAAAGGGAGCCTTACAGGCCTTCCGGAGCTAGACCATGATGCAGGCTTAACACCTCCTGCCTTAGCTGCTATTGTGCTTTTGGCACTACCAGCAGATGCACCACCACCACCATCAGTACCAGCTGGCCCCCCATGCCCATGTCTGCGGCCTCTTCCACCATACTTACTAATTTTTGTGAAAATGTACCTAAAATACCGGCAGATATTTGGTACTGTATCAGAAGCGTACAGCTCTATACCGTCTAGGGATAATTGTAAATCTATGTATATATTTCATGAGTCATACACAGACGCTCACAGGCTCAGTATTGTTAGGAGTCTGATTTCTTCCTTCCCTATGATGAAATCTAGACCCTTACATGCTGCAGTCTCCTGCGCTTCATCTGCGGTAGAGGAGATTGCAGAGGAGAGTGCCTTGCGGCAACTCTCTCCAGAGGCTAAGTCCTCTGTTCCCTCCACTGAGCATGCTCATGGGACGAGCTACCATTGGAGTTCGGGAGTCACATGCTCAGGTCCTGTGTCTAATCCTATTGGCTCCTCCTGGAGCCTTGGAGACTTCCGGAAGGTCCCGTTTGGTATAAAAAGCACGCATGGCTGTTCCGCCATGCGCTAGTATTTCATACTTGCTGCTGTATGTATGGTGATGGATGCTTGGACTGGTGACTGACTTATTAAGAAACCCCTTCCCTCTGATAATACGATTGTGTGAGTGTTTGGGTTCAGCCAGTAGCAGCGCTAGCGCCAGCGCCCATATGCTCCATCTTGCTCAGCAGCTTAGCGTCTGCATTGCGTCAGCGTTTTTGCAGCACCTTGCTGCGCTGCAGTTGCAGCTTTCTCTGCGTCCGCGGTTGCGACACTTCGCACCTTATTTGGCGGTAGGTCTAGACGAAGTAGTCCTGCTGTTTAAGGCTACTCCTGTGACCGCGAATACCGCGACTGTATCGCTGTGTGTCTGTGACTCTGAACAGACTCAGCGTTTATTTGAGCTTATTTGCCTGCAGCTCTATGAGTATAACAGAGCTTGCTTTTGTGCACTGGGTGCCGTCTAACCCTTGTGCACGTTACCGCCTTGTGCTCTGCCTCTCTAGCAGCGGTTTTTCCATCCACCGCACGGTAGACCCCGGGTGGAGAAGGCACTTTATTTATTTTTTATTTAGTGTCTTCCGCCACTCCTAACAAGTATGGATTACACAATTATATAAAAAGTTGAAAAAGGGTACAGTATCACCAGATACAAGGTATATATAGTATAGTTTAAACATTCTGAATCTCCGTATATATTTCAGGAGGCAGACACAAATGTTCTCAGGTCAGTATGGATTAGACAAGAATATAAAAAGCAGTAAATGGGTAATGTATCACAAGCGTACAGCTGTATACAGTGTTGGTGTAATCTTAAATCTCCAACTATATTTCCGGAGTAACAGACAGATGTTCACAGGCTCATTCTGGATTACGCCAGAATCAAAATAGCAAAAAAGGATACTGTATCAGAAGCGTAGAGCTGTATACAGTGTTGGGCAAATGTGAAATCTTGGTATATATTTCCGGAGTCACCCTCAGACGCTCACTCGGTCTGGATTTGACCATAATACAAAATGTTGAAAAAAAGGTACTGGATAACAAGATAGCAAGTATATATAATATAGGGTACAATTTAAATCTCCATATAGATATTCCTGTAGTCACCCTCAGACGTTCACTCAGTATGGATTTGACCGTAATACTAAATGTCGAACAAAGGTACTGTATAACAAGATAGAAACTGTATATAGTATAGGGTAAAATTTTTATCTCCGTATATATAGAAGGAGGAAACCACACACGCTCACTCAGTATGGATTATACCGTAATAAAAAATTTAGAACGAAGGTACTGTATTAGCAGATACCTTGTGTATCCAGTCTAGGGGTAATTGTAAATTTCCGTCTATATTTCCGGAGTCAGACACAGACACTCACAGGCTCAGTATGGATTACACCAGAATATAAAAAGTAGAAAAAGGGAAATGTATTTGAAGCCTACACCAGTATACATTGCTGGGGTACTTTTAAATCTTCGTATATATTTCAGTCTCAGTAAGCCAGTCCAGACTCTCCGCTACTGGAAACTAGATGGATACAAGTACAGACGGAAAGTCAAGTGTTTGCAGAAATGTGGGAATTACTGATTACGGGAAAACCTCCCGGTAGATTTCACAGAGGCGATGCTGACCCTCAATGACTTTGTCTGTGGAGACAGCGAAAATGGTTATTTGTGAAGAAAGGATTGCTGTATCGCAGTAGCATGGATCCCATCACTGTTACTCGTCTCCATCAAATTGTGATCACAGGGAGAGATGTAGACATGGTCCTCACTGCCTATCATGATGTGTCTGGTCACTTTGGAGTGCAAAAGACAGAAGCCACAGGCAGTAGGCGATTGTATTGGATTGGCATGAGAGGAGACATTGAAAAGTGATGGCAGGAATGTCACATGTCTGTGACTGGGAAAACTGTGAAAGCTGATCATAAAGCACCACTGCATCCGATTGTGAGTTGACATCCATTACAAATGGTAGCCATTGATCATCTGAAGGTAGAGGCCAGCAGGACA
The DNA here is from genome assembly GCF_039654945.1 of Dendrobates tinctorius. Taxonomy (NCBI): domain Eukaryota; kingdom Metazoa; phylum Chordata; class Amphibia; order Anura; family Dendrobatidae; genus Dendrobates; species Dendrobates tinctorius. Next base: position 9,655,849 of record NW_027361771.1, read on the forward strand.
GGCCATAGTTACATCTTAACCATCATCGATCAGTTCACCAAATTTGTAGTGGCCGTCCCTGTGAAGGATTTAACTGCCCAGACTACACAGTGGTGGAGCAGGGAGAGGTAAGTATTGCAAGCAGGGGGGCCCACTCGTGGGCGACAGTACTGGCACAGGGCCCCTCATAGTACGCCGGTGTGTCTGACGGCGAGTGGGCCCTCTCACCGTCAGAGACACTGTATTGTACTATGAGGGGCCCTGTGCCAGTGCCATCGGCCAAGACTGGGCCCACCCACCTGTTCAGAACAGAAGGCACTTGCCCGGGTGCGCCAGGTGGTGACTCCAGCCCTTGGGGGGGCAGCCCAGTTAGGGAGGTTTAAAAAATGGCATATGTTGATGTGTAGGCTGTACATTCAGCATCTGCAAATGGAGGAATTTGACAAGTCCGAGGAAGGGGAGGACAAAAGCGAGCCAAATTTCTGGCAACCTATGTGTCATCAGGGGAAGGTGGAACAAAATCCTTTGAAACCCATGCATGGTTCATTTTAATGAAGGTTAGATGATCAACATTTTTGGTCGACAGATGGATCCTTTTTTCTGTCAGGATTGATCCAGCAGCACTGAAGACTCTTTCAGATAGCACACTAGCAGCAGGGCAAGCGAGCTCCTGTAAGGCATATTGTGCCAATTCAGGCCAGGTGTCCAGTTTACAGGCCCAATAGTCAAAGGGGAATGACCTGTGAGGGAGAACATTGATATGGGAGGAGAAGTAGTTTGTAACCATAGTTGACAACTGCTGTCTCCTGTCACTTGCAATCGATGCAGTATTACCAGTCGTGTGAGCGGTACTTGAGAAATCAGTCCACAACATGGTCATGAAACCCCTGCCTCAAACGCCACTACGGCTGTGTGCACCACGAACACCTCTTCCATTTTGCGCATTTCGGCTTGTGGGAGAACCAGCACCGTTGCTGTGTGCTGGGAATGCCTCAAACAAACGGTTCACCAAAGTTGCTTGTTTGTTAGCCAATATTATCTCTAGCATCTCCTGTGGCATGATGTTGTGTAATTTGCCTTTATAACGTGGATCGAGGATGCTGGCCAACCAGTAGTCGTCATCCTTCATCATTTTGGCAATGCGGGGGTCCCTTTTTGGGATCCGCAAGGCATAATCACACATGTGGGCCAATGTTCCAGGTGTCAATGATGCACTGGCAGTGGTGGGTGGAGGAGCACTTTCTGGCAAATCCACATCCATCCTGTCACGCACAAACCCTGTACCTGACCTTGCCACGCCAACATTTTCTCTTGCCCCCAGAGAAGCATCCTCCTCCTCAAAGTAAACACCCCCCTCATCCTCCTCCTCTTCTTCCTCCACCTCGTCCAGGACAGTTCCCTGACCAGACAATGGCTGACTGTCATCAAGGCTTCCCTCCTCCTCCGCTGCAGACGCCTGATCCTTAATGTGCGTAATCTTTGCTTGAGCAGACGTGTAAGTGGGATGCTCATGCTTATGATGGTGTCGTCTGCGCTTGCTAGCCGTGTGCATTCCTCAAAACACTGAAGGACTTTACAGAGGATTTTCAGCTTTGACCACTGCACACCCGACAACTCCATGTCTGCCCTCAAACTGCCTGCCCGTGTATCCTCCCACAAATGCATTACAGCCTGCCTCTGTTCACAGCCTCTCAACCATGTGCAGGGTGGTGTTACACCTTGTTGCAACGTCTATGATTAGGCGGTACTTGGGGAGGTGGAGCAATCTCTGCAGCCTCTGCATACGACTGGAGTGTACTGGCGAGCGACGGATGTGCGAGCACAGTCTTCGCACCTTTTGGAGCAGGGCTGTTAACTCCGGATAATTATTTAGGAAGCACTGCACCACCAGGTTCAAAGAGTGAGCCAGGCAAGGTATGTGTCTGAGTTTTCCAAGGGTTATGGCTGCCACAAAATTCCGGCCTTTATCACTGACTATCTTGCCTGGCTCAAGATGTAGACTGCCCAGCCATGATTCAGTTTGTCGCTGCAAGTAGTCGGCCAGTACCTCTGCGGTGTGTCTGTTGTCGCCCAAAGACATCATCTTTAACACAGCCTGCTGATGCTTACCACTAGCTGTTCGATAGTGGGACACCTCATGTGCAACACTGACAGATGTGGATGGAGTGCTCATGCGACTGTGCTCTGTCGACGAGCTTTCGCTTGTGGAAGAGGAGGAGGGTCAAATGCCTACAGCCAACTGTTTCCTATCCCGTGGGCTAGGCAGCACTGTCCCACCGCCGCTGTCCCCTGTGGAGCCTGCATCCACATTAACCCAGTGGTGGACATGTAATGGTCCTGGCCATGCCTACTGGACAATGCATCTGTTGGGAGGTGCACCTTTCCACTCACTGATTGTTTGAGTGCATGGACAATGCGGTCTTTCACATGCAGGTGGAGGGCAGGGATGGCTTTTCGAGAAAAGAAGTGCCGACTGGGTAGGTCATAGCGTGGGACAGCGTAGGCCACGAGGTCTCGGAAAGCTTTGCTGTCAACCAAACAGAAGGGCATCATCTCTAATGAGATCAGTTTGGCAATGTAGGCGTTCAAAGCCAGTGTACGCGGATGAGAGGATGAGTAATTTCTTGTCCTACTCAGTGTCTGCTAGGGTGAGCTGGGCTTGAGAGCTGCATATCGGGGAACTAGGGGTGGACTGGACGAACTGAGAGGGGGTTGGTGATAGTGTTGTTGGTGATGGCCTAGATTCAGTGTTTCGTTGCAAAACCATTGTGATTCCGACTGCTTTGGCATTGCGACGACACCTCAACATTTATTGCTGGTGGTGTGCTTACCGGTGGCGGTGGTCTTACAGTGGGGGAAGCGATGGAGCATTGCTGGCTACCTTCAGTCGGAGCAGATGCACATGTGGTACCTGAGGATTTGTAGTCCATCCACGTTTGCAAGTGCATGGTGGTTAAACGTCTAAGCATGCAACTGGTATTCAAATTTCTGAGATTTTTCCCTCGGCTAAAGGTCCTTCAGCACTTCTTACAGATAACCTTTGCCTCATCAGTAGGATTTTGGACAAAGAAGTGCCACACTGCACTCTTCCTACTATGGTATAAATTTTCAGGGCTTTCACGCTGTGCTAATTTGACCGTGTGGCCAAGCTGTCCTGCACCTCTTTTGGTTTTTGTTCCACTTTTTGGACAGCTACGGACCTGCCAGTTAACCGCTGCTGCGATGTCGATGCCTGCTGCGGATCCTTCTCCTCATCTGAGCTATTGCCAGCGGCACCCTCTTCCCCCAATGGATGCCAATCCGGGTCAACAACTGGGTCATCCATCACCTCCTCTTCAATTTCATCTGCACCTTCCTCTGTGTCACCATGTAACGTGGTATAGTATGCGGGAAGGGGCACCTGAGTTTCATCAGGGTCAGATTCTGGCTCAGTAGACTGCGAGGGCAATGTAGTGATGTGGGTCAATGTACCAGCAGAATCATCTAGCAGTGGCTGTGCATCAGTGCACTCAATGTCGGATTCATCTTGGACTGGGAAATTCAGGATTTGACTGGATAACCCAGGCACGGTATGTGAAACGAGTTCCATGGAGTAATCTGAAGTGTGGGCTGCCACATCCTTCACTTTTGGTGTGGGTGAAGGACACAAGGAAAGGTGTTTTTCCTGACCAGAACCCTGCACTGATGACTCAGTGCTTGCAGGTTTTGAAAGTTCAGAAGAGGAGGCAATAGAGCGGGTGGCTGTTTTGGTAATGTAAGCCAAAACCTGTTCCTGATGTTCCGGCTTTAAAAGCGGTTTTCAGACTCCCAGAAAAGGGAACCTTACAGGCCTTCTTGTGCCAGATGATGACGCAGGCTCAACACCTCCTGCCTTAGCTGCTATTGTGCTTTTGGCATATCCAGCAGATGCACCACCACCACCACCAGTACCAGCTGCCCCCTCCCCACCCACGTTCACGGCCTCTTCCACCATACTTCCTGATGTTTATGAAAATGTAACAAAAATACCAGCAGGTATATGGTACTGTATGAGGAGCGTACAGCTGTATAAGGTGTAGGTAAAAATTTAAATCTCCGTATATATTTCCTTAGTCAGAGACGCTATCCCAGTATGTATTTGACCGTAATCCAACCACCAGATATACGATACTGTTATAGAAGCGGACAGCTCTATACGGTGTATGGAAAAATGGAAATGTCCGTCTATGTATTTACCCACTCACACACACACGCACTGTCTCTGTATAGATTGGACCATAATCCAAACAGCAGATATACGATACTGTTTGACAAGTGGACAGCTCTATACGGTGTATGTATGGAAAATTTTAAATCTCCGTCTATTTTTTTACGGAGTCACACACAGATAGCATGTATTTGTCCGTGATACCAGCCGGTACACGGCAGTGTGTGAGGAACGTACAGCTCTATACGGTGTATGTATGGAAAATTTTAAATCTCCGTCTATTTTTTTATGGAGTCACGCACGCTGTCTCTGTATAGATTTGACATAATCAAACAGCAGATATACGATACTGTTTGACAAGCGGACAGCTCTATCCGGTGTATGTATGGAAAATTTTAAAATCCGTCTATTTTTTCATGGAGTCACACACACACGCTATCTCTGTATAGATTTGACCGTAATCAAACAGCAGATATACAATACTGTTTGACAAGCGGACAGCTCTATACGGTGTATATATGGAAAATTTTAAATCTCCGTCTTTTTTTACGGAGTCACACACGCTGTCTCTGTATAGATTTGACCATATCAAACAGCAGATATACGATACTGTTTGACAAGCGGATAGCTCTATCCGGTGTATGCATGGAAAATTTTAAATCTCCGTCTATTTTTTATCGAGTCACACACACACACGATGTCTCTGTATAGATTTGACCGTAATCAAACAGCAGATATACGATACTGTTTGACAAGCGGACAGCTCTATCCGGTGTATGTATGGAAATTTTTAAATCTCCGTCCATTTTTTTACAGAGTCACACACAGACAGCATGTATTTGTCCATAATACCAGCCTGTACACGGTAGTGTGTGAGAAGCATACAGCTCTATACGGTGTATGTATGGAAAATTTAAAATCTCCATCTATTTTTTTACGGAGTCACACACACTGTCTCTGTATACGTTTGACCGTATTCAAACAGCAGATATACAATACTGTTTGAGAAGCGGTCAGCTCTATCCGGTGTATTTATGGAAAATTTTAAATCTCTGTCTACTTTTTTACGGAGTCACACACACTGTCTCTGTATAGATTTGACTGTTATCCAAACAGCAGATATACGATACTGTTTGACAAGTGGACAGCTCTATACGGTGTATGTATGGAGAATTTTAAATCTCCGTCTATTTTTTTTACGGAGTCACACACAGATAGCATGTATTTGTCCATAATACCAGCCTGTACACGGTAGTGTGTGAGAAGCATACAGCTCTATACGGTGTATGTATGGAAAATTTAAAATCTCCGTCTATTTTTTTACGGAGTCACACACACTGTCTCTGTATACGTTTGACCGTATTCAAACAGCAGATATACAATACTGTTTGAGAAGCGGTCAGCTCTATCCGGTGTATGTATGGAAAATTTTAAATCTCTGTCTACTTTTTTATGGAGTCACACACACTGTCTCTGTATAGATTTGACTGTTATCCAAACAGCAGATATACGATACTGTTTGACAAGCGGACAGCTCTATACGGTGTATGTATGGAGAATTTTAAATCTCCGTCTATTTTTTTTACGGAGTCACACACAGATAGCATGTATTTGTCCGTGATACCAGCCGGTACATGGTAGTGTGTGAGGAGTGTACAGCTCTATACGGTGTATGTATGGAAAATTTTAAATCTCCGTCTATTTTTTTACGGAGTCACACACGCTGTCTCTGTATAGATTTGACCATAATCAAACAGCAGATATACGATACTGTTTGACAAGCGGACAGCGCTTGTTCTGTCCCCACTTAATGGCGATTAAAGGTATGCAGACATGTAAGTGAGAGAAGTTCCTACCTTTGTGTATCCAATAAGCGAGGCAGACATGACCCTTAGCAGCTTCTCAGATAAGCATACACGCGTTGTGATGAAGAACAATGTTGGTTTATTCCGTAGATAACGATCCAAACATTACATTGAGTCTCTTGCATGGAGCTTGTCTCTGGAGTCGCTACTTGCGGGTCAAAAGACTTTGCTTCCTCAGCTCATGAGGGAGAACAGTTCTCTCAGGTAAGATGTCTGCCGATGACTGAGCAAACAGGAAGAGAAGAGCCTGAAGAGAAGCCCCTCCCCATAGGCTGAACAAGGAAAGACTGAGGAACTAAATGGTCTGGCCAGTAGATGGCAGCAGAGACAAGCGAAAAAACATAAATACATTTCTTTAACTAGAAACATGCATGGAACAGCACACTCCCCGTCTGGAATTCACTATGGGGATTCCACTATTGTCCATAATAATAATAAACCTAAAAGAGAGGGCATGTTAAATGCAACAATTAAAGTTCAAAAAATCAGAAAAACGGCCAAACTTCGGGTGCAGAACGCTCATCCCGTAGTGGCGCTCTCGATAGGCAGTAAGAGGACGAGTTCATGGATTGGCCTCGCAAAGATCTTCGTCTCACCCTTCCTAAAGACCCTCAGCTCGACCTTCCGCACGTTGCTGTCCTGGCTAGGCAGTCTCCTGGTAACAAGTCCCAGAGGCCAGTCAGTCCTTTCAGTGGTCTGGTCTTTCATGAGGACCAGATCTCCTTCCTTGATATTCGGCTTGGGATGTCGCCACTTCCTTCTCCCTTGAAGAATGGTAAGGTATTCCTTCCTCCATCGGTTCCAGAAGTAGTCGGCCAAATATTGGACTCGTTTCCAGTGTCTTTGGTAGGTGTTGGCATGAGTGAAGTCTCCGCTGGGAATTACCGCGTTGTCGATCTTCTGGGTAAGAAGGATGTTGGGAGTCAACATGGTTGGTACCTCTGGATCCATTGACACCGGCACAAGGGGTCTCGAGTTGATGATGGCTGAGACTTCGGCTAAAAGAGTCACTAGAGTCTCGTGCGTGAGTCTCGAGGAGTTGACGTCCTTTAGCATGGAGTTCAGGATGTTGCGTGAGATTCCGATCATCCTCTCCCAGGAGCCTCCCATGTGAGAACTGTGAGGAGAATTGAAGATCCAGGTGCAACCCTTGTCTGCCAGCTGGTCTTGGATTGGCTTGGTGTCGATGTTCAGCTCTCTACATGCACCGACGAAGTTGCTGCCGCGGTCGGACCTCAGCTGCTTTACTGGTCCTCTGATGGCGAGGAATCTTCTCAAGGCGTTAATCAGGCAGAAGGTATCCATGGACTCTAACACCTCGATGTGAACGGCTCGGATGCTCAAGCAGGTGAATAGCACAGCCCACCGCTTACTGTCCGCACGGCTGCTACGAGTTCTGCGTGTGGATACCATCCATGGTCCGAAAACGTCTAGGCCCACATAGGTGAAAGGTGGTTCCATGGAAAGTCTATCTGTAGGTAGGTCGGCCATTTGTTGGCACAGTTGCTTTCCTCTCACTTTGCGACAGTGCACACAATCGTGAAGTATTTGTGCTACACGTCTCTTCATCCCGACAATCCAGAGGCCTGCAGACCGTAGAGTGCCCTCTGTAATTTGCCTGCCTTGGTGTTCAGCCCTTTCATGATGATGACGGATCAGTAAGACTGTAACGTGGTGTTTGTTGGGAATGATGAGAGGATTTTGCTCTGCGACACCGAAACGAGCCTGGCTTAAACGACCGCCAACCCTCAGTAAGCCGAAGCTGTCCATTACTGGGTTTAAATTGGCGAGGGGGCTTCTTAATGGAATCTGCTGTTTGTTGTTTAAGCACTTCCATTCGGTGGCGAATTCGCTCTGTTGGAGGTGGCGTATAATGAGGGACTCACTACGGGAGATGTCCTCAGCAGAAAGAGGTCTGTGGCATACATGCCAGCGATGACAGTCCTTGTCTTTAAAGTCTGCACGATAACATCTGGCGATGTGCACTAACCTGGCAACAGTCCTGACGAGTCTTAACCAGCTGGAGAAACGTTCAAAACGTTGGCAGCCGAGGTTGGATGTTTTCTCAGCACTGGTGGTCAGGGTATGGACCTCAGTTCGGACATCTGGATCGTTGTCTGGATCTAGGATGCTGAAGTCTTCCTGGACATCTTCTTCTGACTGTCTCAGCAGGAACTCTGGACCTGTAAGCCAAGAAGAGTTAACGAAAGAAGATATAGACATGGGTCTGGTTGCAAGATCTGCTGGATTCAGCTCCGATGGTACGTAACGCCATTGTTCCGGTTTGGAGGATCTCCTGATCCTTTCGATGCGGTTACTGACATACACATAGAATCGTCTCGATGTATTGTAGATGTAACCCAAAACGACCTTGCTGTCGGTGTAGAATTGGACCTCATCTATTTCGATACACAGTTCTTGTAGTATGAAGTCAGCAATTTCCACTGCCAAGACGGCTCCACAGAGTTCGAGTCTGGGGATGGTGTGGTCGGGCTTCGGGGCTAGCTTCGCCTTGCCGAACACCAATCCGACGTAGCTTTGCCCGCTGGCGTCCATCACCTTCAGGTATGCAACCGCCGCTATGGCTTCTGTGGAGGCGTCTGAAAAGACGTGGAGTTCTTTCCTTCCGCTAGAGGCAAGGGAGATTTTGGTGTAGCATCTCGGGATGTGAATATTGTTCAATCCGCACAACGACTGTTTCCAAGTTTCCCATTTTTTCTCTTTGTCGGAGGGGAGCGGGGTATCCCAATCCTTGACAGTTTCAGATAGTTGTCTCAACAAGGATTTGCCTTGTATGGTGATGGGCGCCACGAACCCCAGCGGGTCAAATAAGCTGTTCACTATGGAGAGGACACCACGTTTTGAGAACGGTTTGTCCAAGCAATTCACTTGAAACCCGAAGGAGTCGGCTGCGAGATCCCATCTGATGCCTAGGCTCCTCTGCACGGGTGGGCTGTCTAGCCCCAAGTCAATGTCCTTGAATCCAGGGGCGTGATCACCCGAATCAAAGGCTCTCATTACGGTCGGGCTGTTTGAAGCGATTTTATGAAGCCTGAGCCTTGCCTGGGCCAGCATACCTTGGGTCCTCTTGAGCAAATCAATGGCTGCTTCTTCAGTGGGCAGTGATTTGAGCCCGTCGTCTACATAGAAGTCTCTTTCAACGAAGTCTCTTGCGTCTGTGCCATACTCAGACTCTCCCTCTGATGCGGTCCTTCGGAGACCGTAGGTTGCTACTGCGGGTGAAGGGCTGTTCCCGAAGACATGGACTCTCATTCGGTATTCCACCATCTCTTTGTTGGTGTCGTTGTCCTTGAACCACAGGAATCTGAGGAAGTTCCGGTGGTCCTCCCTGACTAGGAAACAGTGGAACATCTGTTCGATATCGGCAGTGATGGCGACGAGTTCTTTCCTGAACCTCAGCAACACTCCTACTAAGTTGTTCGTCAGGTTGGGACCTGTGAGGAGGACATCGTTGAGTGATACGCCTCCATGTTTGGCGCTGGAGTCAAAGACAACCCTGATTTGGTTCGGTTTCCGTGGGTGGTAGACACCAAATGAAGGCAGATACCAGCACTCTTCGTTCTTCTTCACGGGAGGAGCGGGTTCCGCGTGGTTGTTGCGAAATATTCTGTCCATAAAGGCGACAATATGCTCCCTCATTTCAGGTTTGTGGTTCGTTGAACGTTGAAGAGAGTTGAATCTGTTCTGAGCTTGGTCTCGGTTGTTTGGCAGTCTTACCCTGGTGGATCGGAAGGGTAATGGAGAGACCCAGTGGTCGGTTTTGTCCTTAGAGAACTCACGGTCCATTATGTCGATGAATTCTCTGTCCTCCACTGACAAGGCTACTTTATCGTCGTCCTTGGTGATGTGGAAGACTGATCTTCCCAAGTTGTCGGTACGCAGAGAAGAAGCGATGTCAGGCAGCTGTATTGAGTCTGGGGGCTTCTCTTTCACTTCATAGTGATGAGGACATGGCCTTAGGCAGGTTGTGCGTCCGTCTCCATGGACGTAGGTCCTGAAGGAGTCGATTTCTAATCGATCAACGCACACGTTTCCTATGACTACCCATCCGAGGTCCAGTCTCTGGGCGTATGGTGCGTAGTCAGGTCCGTTGCACTGTTGTCGCACCTTGTGTACCCTCAGGTTGTCTCTGCCGAGCAGGAGTAGAATCTCCGCGTTGTTGTCCATAGGTGGGATGACGCTTGCGAGGTGCTTCAGGTGCGGCTGATGAAGTACAGCTTCTGGGGTAGGAATTTCACTCCTATGGCTGGGTATTTGGTCACATTCAACTAGCGTTGGCAGAGGTATTTCAGTCTTCCCGTTGATAGGAGAAGCGATGAATCCCTGGGCTCTTCTGCCGCTAGTCTCTATGCGGCCTGAGCAGGTGTTCAAGGTGTAGGGCTCTGATGGTCCACTAATTCCGAAGGCTTCAAAGAATTTGGCTCCTGCCAGGGACCGGTTGCTTTGGTCATCTATGATGGCATACACCTTCATTGCCTTTTCTGGATGTCCTTCGGGGTAAACCTTGATGAGGCATATTCGGGCGCAACATTTCTCCATGCGGCCCTCTCCACATACTTCTGAGCATGAGCAGGAGACAGTTGTGGCGGTGTCGGTCTGATTCTGTGGCTCCCCGCCATGACTTGGAGCGGGAGCGGTGGTGACTGCAGCCGGTGTGTCTCTAGCTATTCGGGTTGAGTGCATGGCTGAAACATGCTTTTCGCTGTGGCACTCCCCACACTTGACTGTGGATTTGCAGTCCTTGGCCATGTGCTCAAGTGATGCGCAGCATTTGAAGCAAACCCCGAGCTCTGTGAGGATCTTCTTGCGCTCCTGTAGGGTTTTGGATCTAAACCCTTTGCACTTGGTCAACGAGTGTGGCTTCTTGTGGATGGGACATTCACGATTAAAGGATTTATCTCGTGATGAGACGATGTTCTGTTCGTCTGTGGGCGTTGCAGGTGACGGTAGCTCGGTCTTCCTAACGCTCACAGCTCTCTTAGTGTCTCTGCGTTTGTATGTGGTGTTTTCATACCTTGGCGCAGGAGTTGGTGCGGCTGTCGAAGCGTTGGACTCTAGGAAGTCGAGGCTGGGGTCATTCCTCATCTGGGCCTGTTCATCGATGAACCTGCAGAAGTGGATGAATGGAGGGAAGGTAACGTCGTTCACTCTTTTGTATCTTGATACTGACATTGCCCACTTTTCCTGCAGGCTGTATGGCAGCTTCACCACGATCGGGTTTACTCCATGGGCTGAATCCAGATAGCACAGCCCAGACAGACGAGGGTCTCTTTTGGCGAGCTCCAGCTCCATTAGCAGGTCACTTAGGTCTTGCAGCTTGTGGACGTCTTTAAGGTTGATCTTTTGGAAATCCTGCAGTCTCTTGAATAAGGCTTTCTCTATTGCCTCTGCGCTGCCAAAGGTGCCTTCCAGCCTTTGCCATGCGGCAGCGAGACCTGCTTCTGCTTGTCCCACGTGGACCGCTCTGAGGCTTCTGACGCGGGTTGAAGAGCTTGGACCTAACCACTTTATCAGGAGGTCAAGTTCCTGTTCTTCAGTTAGGTTGAGATTGGCGATGGCTGCCTTAAAGGTTGCTTTCCAGGCCCTGTAGCTCTCTGCACGATCATCAAACTTCGTAAGACTGGTGTTGATTAGCTCTCTGCTCACCATGAACCTGGCGAACTCGGACATATCCAACTTCTCACCACTCGTTGCCACGACGACTCGTGATGCCCCTGGGGCGTATGGGCCGCCTGGTGTGAATGGATGAGCTGTTCCCGGATAGAATGATGTTGCTGCAGGGTTGAGCTGTGGTTTAGCCCTTGAAGAATCTGACGAATACCGCTTGAGCTGTGAAGGTGGGTCAGGAAACACTTGGTTGCCATCTTGTGGTGGTGACTGTGTTTGAGAAGGTATCTCTGGGTGACTGTCATTAATTAGCTCGGGTGCCTTCGAGGGTACTGGCGCCTCTGGAAGTACGTTGGAGGTTTTGGTGTCGTCGACTTGGACGGTACTGTAGACCGGGGTTGCTACAGGTAGCTGGTTTAGTACATAGTCTTTCGTGCGATTGACTGGATCGTCTGATTCCAGTGGTGGCGAGTTAGCTGCATCAGGACCTTGGATCAACGCCTGCTCAAGTAGTCTCACTTTAGCTAATGCGACCTCCTCTTCCATCTGTGACCGAAGAATCTTCAGCTGAGCCTCCGCTTCTGCTTCTGCTCTCTTGGCTTCCACTTCTGCCCTTTTTGCTTCCACTTCTGCCCTTTTTGCTTCCATGTCTGCTTCTGCCCTTTTTGCCTCTGCCTTAGCTTCTCTCTCAGTGAAAGAACGTCTCACTCTGGATTCCTCTGCCTTTATGCGGGCCTCTAGTATCCTGTCGCTCATGGTTGAACTTCTTGAGGACGATGCCCTGGATGACCGAGAGGAACGTTTAGATGAGGTCGTTCGGTGTGACCTGGTTTCTTGCAGGTGAGAGATACGGTGTTCAGCCTTGTTTATGGCATGTTGGACCTTGGCGTCTCTCTCCTTGTCCGTCTCTAGCGCCTCACTGAGGTCTGGAAGAGCTTCATCAGAATTAAAATCTTTTAGAAGAGCGATGTACTTTGCTGATAGTCTCTTGTACCTTTCACGGGCGGTGTTCAGCCGCTCCATGACGGATTGCAAGCTTGCGGCGTTGCCTGATGAGGATTCGAGTCTTGACATATAGGAGGTGACGCATTCCCACTGTTCTTCCAGGTGATCACATAGCTCATCTTTCATATTGTGATAGTTTTCAAGCACCTTTATAGTTGGTTTGGCAGAACGTTTTGGTCGAGTGACTTGGTCTGCTTGAGATGTGGGGTCTGCCTCCTGGGCTTCATCGTGGACGGTATCAGGTTGTATTTGCACTGTTTCAGCAGTAGGGACCTGTCCGAGGTCTTTTTCGGCCATTTTGAATAAAGGTGTACTGTCTCTTTAAAAAATTCAACTTTTGAATCGGGGTCCGAAAATCGCTGTGCGGCTCTGCGGAAGGTCCCGGATGAGATTCCCAGAGTGGCTTTGGCGAAACTTGGGGGTTCGCGGATCGCTGATGCGCGGTAATGAGGTATGGAGTACTGCAGGCCTTTAGGAGCGATGTGGCCAGAAGGAAACAGCAGGTGCATAGACAGTCCTCATTAACAGTACAAGCAGAGTTATTGCAAGATGTGGCAGGTGGTAGAGCTACTTCTAGGCTTGTCCAGACGTGCACTGCTGGAGGCAGACTGGTGTGCGAGGCTTGTTGCTGGGCAGATTACACATAGGGAGACGGGGCAGATGGAGATCTGTAGCTGGGGTGCTGGGCTATAAGGAGGTTTTCTAGCTGCTTATGAGCTTTAAAAGTAGTCTTCTGACTTGTATGGGCCGGCAAGCTAGTCTTTTGACTGTTCTGTCCCCACTTAATGGCGATTAAAGGTATGCAGACATGTAAGTGAGAGAAGTTCCTACCTTTGTGTATCCAATAAGCGAGGCAGACATGACCCTTAGCAGCTTCTCAGATAAGCATACACGCGTTGTGATGAAGAACAATGTTGGTTTATTCCGTAGATAACGATCCAAACATTACATTGAGTCTCTTGCATGGAGCTTGTCTCTGGAGTCGCTACTTGCGGGTCAAAAGACTTTGCTTCCTCAGCTCATGAGGGAGAACAGTTCTCTCAGGTAAGATGTCTGCCGATGACTGAGCAAACAGGAAGAGAAGAGCCTGAAGAGAAGCCCCTCCCCATAGGCTGAACAAGGAAAGACTGAGGAACTAAATGGTCTGGCCAGTAGATGGCAGCAGAGACAAGCGAAAAAACATAAATACATTTCTTTAACTAGAAACATGCATGGAACAGCACAGCGCTCTACGGTGTATGGAAAAATTGAAATGTCCGTATATGTATTTACGGAGTCTCACACACACACGCTGTCTCTGTATAGATTTAACCGCAATAAAAACAGCAGATATACAATACTGTTTGAGAAGCGGACAGCTCTATACGGTGGATGTATGGAAAATTTAAAATCTCAGTCTATTTTTTTACGGAGTCACACACAGATAACATGTATATGTCCATGATACCAGCCGGTACACGGTAGTGTGTGAGGAGCGTACACCTCTATACGGTGTGTGAAAAAATGAACGCTCTGTAACTGTGCAGAAAATCAGAATAAAAGTTATTTTGCTTTTAAAAAAGCAGTCTGCACAGGAGTTGCACACAGCAATGCAGCTATCAGGTAGCCTTATAAGGCAGCCTAATAACCACCAGCACTGCTGCACACACAAAAGTCCCCCCCTGTCACTGCACACTAACGGTACAGTTGAAATCGCTATCAGAAGAAGCACAGTTTTTTTTCTTTGTTGCCTAACGCTCTCCTTATTGAGAATCAGCAGCAGCAACCTCTCCCTATGCTAAGATCGGCAGAAGTAACATGGCGGTCTGTGGTCAGGGCTTTTATAGCCACTGTGATGCCACACAAAGCAAGCCAATCACACGAATGCCCTTCTCTAAGATGGTGGTGGCCGCTGCCGATGTCATCGCATGTCATCGCATTGCCCACAGTGTGCGTCATTGATGATTGGCTGAGAAAAGTCGCTGGAAGTATCATGGGAAACGCAACTTTGGCAAGCGGGTCGGCGACCTCATGGCCAACCTCATGCTATGGTCGGGTTTCAATCTGCGAAACCCGACTTTAGCGAAAGTCGGCGACTTATGAATTTGACCGACCCGTTTCGCTCAACTCTAATTCCAACACATATCTGGATAGTTAAAATCTTCCATGATCACTATGTCTTTTTTGAGAACAAATACATCTGATGTAAAAACAGTTCATCCATTTGTTCAGTCTGTCCAGGTGACCTATAGTAAACATCTACAATAGTGTCCTTTCTGTTCTTCTCTCTGTGTATTCTTACCCATAGATTCTACACAGCTACCATTCTCTGAAACTTGGATATATGTGGAGATATACACTTTCCTAACATGCAATGCAACACCTCCTCTCTTGTTAAGCCTGTTTCTTATAAATAAGTTGTAGCCTTCAAGATTTGTATTCCAATCATGTTTCACTGATGCTTATGGCATCATATCTCTCTTCCTGTGTTAGCAGTTCCATTTCTCCTTGTTTGTTTCTCATGGTCTGTGAATTTGTATAGACACATTTTAGTTTGTAGTCGGTTTCTCTTGCTCCTCTATTTTCATTCAGAATTTGTTGTCTTTGTTCTTTATTTCCACTTCTAATAGCAGGGTTTTCAGAAGAATTCATTAGTTGCATATTTTTTTCTGGCTGTATATTTTTCATCGCATATTGCTCTAGTTTAATGCTCTCCTGATGAATGTAGCAAGGCGTCAACCAAATATATGTTTTCCTGTTTTCGTAAGATGCAAAGATGTAACTCATCTTTATCAAGTAGACCCCCATACATGTAATTCACTCCATGGTCAAGAAACCTAAAATGTTGCTGATGGCACCATCGACGTAGCCAGTTGTTCACAGGTAGAATCCAAATCAACATCCCTGTTCCATGTCCATCCACTTGGAGGATGGATGAGAATGGGATATGCTTACAGTTCTTTCACATTCCGGCCTAGGCATCCAAAGTCTCTGGATAGTTTCCAGGTCCTTTTTTGCTGTGTCATGTATTCCTACGTGTTTTAGAAGACATGATTTGTCATCTGTAGCACTGAAGAGTCTTGCTACTCTATCAGACATATCTTTGATTTCGGCACCGGGAAGGCAGCACACTTCTCGTGAGGTGATATCCGGTTGGCAAATAGAGGTTTCTGTTCCTGTCAGTAGAGAATCCTCAACGACCACCTTTCTCCTTTTCTTCTTCACCACAGTGCTTCTTTTTCTCCCTTCAAGAGACTTTGTATCGCTTCCTGGAGCATTCTTTGTTGGCCCATAGCCATGCAATACACTCCCCATAGTCCTCCATATAGTATAATGCTCTCCCCATAGTCCTTTATCCAGCATAATGCACCCCATAGTCCTCCATATAGTATAATGATTTTCCCATAGTCCTCCATGCAGTTTAATGCACTTCCCATAGTCATTCATGTAGTGAAATGCACTCCTCATAGTCATCAGTCACTGACTTCAGATGTCCAAGGCTATACATTAGTATATTGAACTTTTTGAGATGCACACATTGAAATGAGAGTGTAATCAAAAATTTCAATCATGTTGCCTGACAGCCCAAATGCAGAATGTCATGGACCCTGACTGTTAAATGTGGGTTTTCCCTTTTTTTTTAAAGAAACACTGCCACTTTGGTTGAAGCTCTGAGTCTGGTATTTCATCCCTGCACCAATCAAATGGTTCTTAGGCTGTGTGCACACAATGCAGATTTGCAGCGGATCCGCAGCGGATTTTACCGCGCAGAAACGTTGCATATCCGCATTGTGATGTACAGTAGCCTTAAAATCAATGAAAAAAAAAACTGCTGTACAGACGCTGCAGATTTTTCCGCGCGGTTTTCCTGCGGTACAAAATCCGCAGCATGTTACTTCTTTTGTGCGGTTTTCCATCTCCCCTGTCACCAAATCCGCAGGGGGAAAACCGCGATCGAAAACCGCACAAAAACCACAAGAAAACCGCAATAAAAATGGAAGAAATCCGCAGGAAAAATGCAGGTCATTTGACCTGCGGATTTCTTCAATTCTGCGCGGAAAAATCCGCAGGGCTAAAAAGTCCGTCTGCACTCAGCCTTACTGTATAATGAACCAATTCAGACTATACAGCTCTGGCAAGAATTAAGAAACTATTGCAAAATATTCAGCTTGTCTGATTTGTCTCAATACTAATGTTTTAACTTAGGAAGAGTTCAGAAATCAATATTTTGTGGAATAACCACATGATTATCACAGCTGACACCAGGCACAATGTGTCAGGGGCGGTCAAGGACCGCCCCCGACACGTTAACCCCTTGCACATCGCGATCAAACACGATCGCGGTGTACCAGGGGTTAAAGGGAAGCATTGGCAGGGAGGGGGCTCCCTCCATGCTTCCCTGAGCCCCCCACAGCAGCGCAATGTGCAGCGCTGCTGCGGGGGGCTCCATCCCTGCAGGTCCCCGGATCCAAGATGGCGACGGGGACCTTCGAGGGCCTGCAGGGAGCAGGCTTCCTCATGCCTGCAAAGCGCAGGCAAGGAGGAAGCCTTGTGCTGTGCCTATGACAGATCGCTGATCTGTCACAGTGATCTGTAATGTGACAGATCAGCGATCTGTCACAGAACAGTGATGTCCCACGTGGGACAATGTAATAAAGTTAAAAAAAAAAATGTAAAAATAATTTTTAAAAAATCGCTAAATAAATTTTTTTTAAAAATTCCCTAATATATTCATTTTTTGGAAATAAAAAAAATAAAATAAAAGTACACATATTTGGTTTCGTCGCGTCCGCAACGACCCGCACTATAAAACTGTCCCATTAGTTAACCCCTTTAGCGAACCCCTTAAAAAATAAAAATAAAAAACGAAGCAAAAAATAATGATTTATTATCATACTGCCGAACAAAAAGTGCAATAACGCGCGATCAAAAAGACTCATATAAATATGCATGGTACCGCTAAAAACGTCATCTTGCCCAGCAAAAAATGAGCCACCCTACAGCATCATCAGTGAAAAAATAAAAAAATTATAGCTCGCAGAATAAAGCAAAAATAATTATTTTTTATATAAAATTGTTTTCATTGCATAAAAGCGCCAAAACATAAAAACAGACCTAAATGAGGTATCGCTGTAACTGTACTGACCCGAAGAATAAAACGGCTTTATCAATTTTACCGCATGCGGAACGGTGTAAACGCACCCCCCAAAGGAAATTCATGATTTTTGTTCATTCTGCGTCCCAAAAATCAGAATAAGAAGCGATCAAAAGATGTCACATGCCCGAACATGATACCAATAAAAGCATCAACTCGTCCCGCAAAAAATAAGACCTCATATGACTCAGTGGGTCAAAATATGGAAAAATTATAGCTCTCAATATGTGGTGATGCAAAAAATATTTTTACAATAAAAAGCGTCTTTTAGCATATGACAGCTGCCAAATATAAAAACCGCCATAAATAGTAAATCAAACCCCCCGTTATCACCCCCTTAGTTAGAGAAAAATAATAAAATAAAAAAAATGTATTTATTTCCATTTTCTCATTAGGGTTAGGGCTAGGGTTAGGGCTGAGATTAGGGTTAGGGGTGTGTTGGGGTTAGGGTTGGAGTTAGAATTGGGGGGTTTCCACTGTTTGGGCACATCAGGTGCTCTCCAAATGCAACATGGCGTCTGATCTCAATTCCAGCCAATTCTGCGTTGAAAAAGTCAAATGGTGCTCCTTCCCTTCCAAGCTCTGCCATGCGCCCAAACAGTGTTTTACCCACACATATAGGGTATCAGCGTACTCAGGACAAATTGCAAAACAACTTTTGGGGTCCAATTTCTCCTGTTACCCTTAGCAAAATAAAAAATTGGGGGCAAAAATATCATTTTTGTGGAAAAAAAAATGTTTTTTTTATTTTCACGCCCTGGCGTTATAAACTTCTGTGAAGCACTTGGGGGTTCAAAGTGCTCACCACACATCTAGGTAAGTTCCGTGGGGGGGTCTAGTTTCCAAAATGGGGTCACTTGTAGGGAGTTTCAATAGTTTAGGTACATCAGAGGCTCTCCAAACGCACATGACACCCGCAGAACATTCCATCAAAGTCTGCATTCCAAAACGTCACTACTTCCCTTCCGAGCCCCGACGTGTGCCCATACAGTAGTTTTCTCCCACATATAAGGTATCAGCGTACTCAGGAAAAATTTGACAACAACTTCTGGGGTCCAATTTCTCCTGTTACCATTGGGAAAATAAAAAAATTGGGGACTAAATGATCATGTTTGTGGAAAAAATACGAGTTTTTTATTTTCATGCCCAGGCATTATAAACTTCTGTGAAGCCCTTGGGGGTTCAAAGTGCTCACCACACATCTAGATACGTTCCTTAGGGGGTTTAGTTTCCAAAATGGTGTCACTTCTGGGGGGTTTCCACTATTTAGGTACATTTGGGGCTCTCCAAAGGCAACATGACACCCGCAGAGCATTCCATCAAAGTCTGCATTCCAAAACGTCACTACTTCCCTTCTGAGCCCCGACGTGTGCCCATATAGTAGTTTTCTCCCACATTTGGGGTATCAGCGTATTCAGGACAAATTGGACAACAACTTTTGGGGTCCAATTTCTCCTAGTACCGTTGGGAAAATAAAAAAATTGATGACTAAAAGATCATGTTTGTGGAAAAAATACGATTTTTTTATTTTCACGCCCAGGCGTTATAAACTTCTGTGAAGCACTGGGGGGGTTCAAAGTGCTTACCACACATCTAGATAAGTTCCTTGGGGGTCTAGTTTCCAAAATGGTGTAATTTGTGGGGGGTTTTCACTGTTTTGGTACATCAGGGGTTTTCCAATCGCGACATGGTGTTCGATCTCAATTCCAGCCAAAAAAGTCAAATGGCGCTGCTTCCCTTCTGAGCTCTGCTATGCACCCAAATAGTCGTTTATACCCACATATGGGGTATCAGCGTACTCAGGACAAATTGCACAATAACTTTTAGGGTCCTGTTACCCTTGGTAAAATAAAAATTGGGGGTGAAAAGATCATTTATGTGGAAAAATATGATTTTTTTAATTGTACCGCTGTACGTTATAAACTTCTGTGAAGCCTTTGTTGGTTCAAAGTTCTCACCACATATCTAGATAAGTTCCTTGGAGGGTCTAGTTTCCAAAATCGGGACACTTGTGGGGGGTTTCCACTGTTTAGGTACATCAGAGGCTCTCCAAACGTGACATGGCGTCCGATCTGAATTCTAGCCAATTTGGCATTGAAAAAGTCAAATGGCGCTCCTTCCCTTCTGAGCTCTGCCATGCGCCGAAACATTGTTTCCTCCCCACATATCAGGTATCAGCTTACTCAGGACAAACTGCACAATAACTTTTGCAGTCCAACTTCTCCTGTTACTCTTGGTAAAATAAAAAAAATTGAACCTGAATTATTTTTTTTGTGAAAAAAAGTTAAATGTTCATTTTTTTTAAATATTCAAAAAATTCCTGTGAAGCACCTGAAGGGTTAATAAACTTCTTGAATGTGGTTTTGAGCACCTTAAGGGGTGCAGTTTTTAGAATGGTGTCACTTTTGGGTATTTTCTATGATATAGACCCCTCAAAGTGGCTTCAAATGTGATGTGGTCCGTAAAAATAAAATGGTGTTGCAAAAATGAGAAATCGCTGGTCAACTTTTAACCCTTATAACTTCCTAAGAAAAAAAATTTGGGTTCCAAAATTGTGCTAATGTAAAGTAAACATGTGGGAAATGTTACTTATTAAGTTTTTGTGTGCCGTATCTCTGTGATTTAAGGGCATAAAGATTCAAAGTTGGAAAATTGTAAAATTTTCGCCAAATTTCTGTTTTTTTTTCACAAATAAACACAAGTTATATGAATGAAATTTTACCACTTCCATGAAGTGCAATATGTCACAAGAAAACAGTGTTAGAATCACCAGGATCCATGGAAGCGTTCCAGAGTCATTACCTCATAAAGGGACAGTGGTCAGAATTGTAAAAATTGGCCCTGTCATGAATGTGCAAACCACCCTGGGGGGTTAAGGGGTTAAAAAACATATACAGGCAACGACAATAAACAGGTAGGACAAAATAGTCCCAGATCAAAGTTAAAAAGGTTACCACATACTGTATATTAGGTAGGTATTAGTAATGAGCAAATAGTGAAATATTCTGATTCGGGAAAATCGGCACAAATAATTTTATCAAATAATGATTCCAATGCAAGTCAATGGAAAAGCCGAATATTTTTCTGCTTGACCCAACAAACAGGTCTGGGAGCCTGAGAAAAGAGCTGGTTATACAGATTGCTAAGACGACCTACCAAACTAAACCTACATTTTTTTTTAAAGGTAAAAATGCTAAGAAACATTTTTTGCTTTATAACTTCAAGTATATAACGCAAAAAAAATTATAACTCCCCTTTAGCATATGTTCACAAGGATCATTTTGGCTTCGTCTTTTCCTTTAGCATTTGAGGGAGCTCTCACTCCTATATTTGGGAGGTCCCGCCCTCATTCCAAATTGTTAGCTAGATAGTGGACAACTGCTAGATAAATGCTAGCTATTTCAGCAATAGGCGAGGAATATTATTTAGCAATTCGCGTTTAAAAAGGATGTTGTTATATGCTGGCAAAAAAAGCTGTAAAAAGTAAGTAAGCTTTTTTTATAAGCTGGTACACGGGAATATTATGTAGCTCCCAAAATTTTTTTTTCTATATGCTGGTACTAAGTAATATTATTTGCCTTTAAAAAGAGCTGCTTTGTATATTATGGAAGTGGATGAAGCCCTCCCTATCTCTCTTTATTCCCACAGTCTGTTCTTACACTATACAACACAATGCAAACTAGCAGAGATCTCCAGCATGTACTTGCAATGATGATTGATAACACCCAGGTGCCTGCCTTTCCCTCGGATTAAATCTCTCCCTACCCTATCTCCACCTAACAGTGAACTAATCTTCACTCTCAGTAGTTCCTAAAATAGCTTTTTACAATCAAAAACTCTCCCTATACGCTGCTATCCCTATTCTCACACTACGGTGTTTCCAGCTGTAATGAGCACAAGATGGCTCTGGCAGGGATTAAATATCCACTATGACGCTGTAAGGCCAGCCAATCACATTAATGCCACATGAAAGATGGCGCCGGTATTACTGTGATTGGCAAGCAAGCCCAGCATGTTCATTTGTGCAAATAAAGAGCCAAACATGCTGGGGGTTCACTCAAATATACCGAGGCGAATACCTAATTGCTCACCGAGTAACGAATAGCCCAAATAGTGTACTATTCGTGCGAGTAATAAATACTGACGAGTGTATTCACTCATCACTAGTAAGTATACTAAAATGAAAAATACATGAGCCAGAAATTATTAATATTTAGAATTATGAGTTTATAAAAAGCAAATCGCAAAAGAATATCTCTAATGAATCAACTGGATGCTTATGACAAGCATAATCACAGGCTAAACCAAAATATGGTGATTAGTAGTGTTGAGCGATACCGTCCGATACTTAAAAGTATCGGATCGGATGGTATCAGCCGATCTAAAAAAAATATCGGGTATCGCCGATTCCGATACCGGAAGTCCCATTCAAGTCTATGGGACTTCCGGTATCGGAATAAGAAAAACCCTATTTTTGCCTTGTACAGCCTCTCTGGGGTCTGTACGGGCCTTTCCGGGGGGGCTGTGCCGGCCTGCCGGGGGGTCTGTGCAGGCTCCGGTGGTCTGTGCCGGCCTGCCAGGGGGCTGTGCCGGCCTGCCGAGGGGCTGTGCCGGCCTGTCGGAGGGCTGTGCAGGCTCCGGTGGTCTGTGCCGGCCTGCCGGTGGTCTGTGCCGGCCTGCCGGTGGTCTGTGCAGGCTCCGGTGGTCTGTGCCGGCCTGCCGGGGGGCTGTGCCGGCCTGCCGGTGGTCTGTGCAGGCTCCGGGGGTCTGTGCAGGCATCGTCCGATGGGACTACAAGTCCCATCGGGCGATGCCTGCTACCATGACAGTGATTGACACATTAGCCCAATGATGGGACAGTAGTAGTCCCATCATCCGGCTAATGTGTTGAATGTAAAAAAAAAAAAAATTTACATGCTACATACATACAACATGCATACTACATATATACTACATGTAACATATATACTACATACATGCTACATACTACATGCATGCTACATACATGCTACATACATACTACATACATAATACATATATACTACATATATACTACATGCATGCAACATACATACATGTAACATACATACTACATATATACTACATGTAACATACATACTACATACATGCTACATACTACATGCATGCTACATACTACATACATGCTACATACATACTACATACATAATACATATATACTACATGCATGCAACATGCATACTACATATATACTATATATACTACATGTAACATACATACTACATGCTACATACATGCAACATACACACTACATGCTACATACATACAACATACATGCAACATACATACTACATACATGCTACATACATACCACATGCATGCAACATGCATACTACATATATACTGCATATATACTACATGCATGCAACATACATATATACTATATACAATACATACATATAGACATACAGTACATATAACATAGAGTACATACTTACCGTCACTTGTCACTTTGATCCCCGAAGCCATTGTCACCTGAGGGATAAATATCAAAATAAAAAAACACCAATATACTTACCCCGATCCGCAGAAGTCCACGAGGGTCCCACGTCCATCTTGCGTGGAGAACAGCAGCATCAGCTGATGCTACCGTTCTCTACCAGCTCCAGGAATACAATGACGGAAGGTAGGTATCCTTCCGCACTGTATTCCTCCACCACTTTAAAAAAAAAAAAAAGTCCCTAGTCTCACTTTATGCCATTGCTGCGTGGGAAATTCCCACGCAGCAATGGCATAAAGTGAGACTAGGGACTTTTTTTTTTTACAGTGGTGGAGGAATACAGTGCGGAAGGATACCTACCTTCCGTCATTGTATTCCTGGAGCCTGCACAGACCACCGGCAGGCCGGCACAGCCCCCCGGCAGGCCGGCACAGACCACCGGAGCCTGCACAGACCACCGGCAGGCCGGCACAGCCCCCCGGCAGGCCGGCACAGACCACCGGAGCCTGCACAGACCACCGGCAGGCTGGCATAGCCCCCCGGCAGGCCGGCACAGACCCCCGGAGCCTGCACAGACCACCGGCAGGCCGGCACAGCCCCCCGGCAGGCCGGCACAGCCCCCCGGAGCCTGCACAGACCACCGGCAGGCCGGTACAGACCCCCGGACAGTCGGCACAGCCCCCCCGAAGGCCTGAACTGATGGCGCATCATGATGCGCACAGACAGCGCATCATGATGACGTCATTTCGGCAGCCAATCAGAGCCACAAAAGTGGCTCATTGCATTTTGGACTTCCGATTCCGGTATCCGATACGAAAAAAGTATCGGTACTCGGTATCGGAATTCCGATACGGCAAATATCGGCCGATACCCGATACTTGTGGTATCGGAAAGCTCAACACTAGTGATTAGACAAATAAATAAACCCAGTATAATTGCAATGCACACCACAAGGACAAATAATAAGATGTATCAGTTGCCAACATTGCCCATGCATGAAATGCATTTTATAAATGCTCAATAAAAGGTGACTATTCCAATATATGTAGACTAATTATCATAACAAATATAAATGCAATACCAAGTATACCATACCCGCTGTGGAACTATTTAACCTCACCAAAACCCAAATGCATGTTGCTATCAGATGTAGCTTTGTCAGGGGAAGTCAGTTGAATGCTGGTCATGTCATGTTTAAATAGTCGTAAGTGCACTTAATAATGCTTTAATGAGTTTCAACACCTGTGTGGCATTTATCGTTAAAAGCATCATGCTTTTCCAGTCCTGATGAAGAAGTTTGTAGCACTTTGAAATGCGTTGTCTAACAACATTATGACATTATGCATTTTACAGTTGATAAAGTCCTTCAATTTGTATTCACATTGATCAACAGGATTTAAAAATACAGTACCTTGATCCATGGAGCCCCACGTATATTGCTGTTATCACATGGGTATAAACCTCTATGCCAATATTCAGACTGGGTTCTAATGGTTGGTCTCACAAAATGGCTCTTCATCATGGAGGTTGGGTGCCCGTTTAGCAGTTAGTGCAGCGTGCGCCGGTAACAAATTAGAAAGCTTAAAATCTGTTTTAAGGATTTTCCAGTGTGTATTAAAATGTTTTTTTAATCTGGTCCCATTGGTTATTGTATGTAGTTATGAATTTTATGTAGTTATGATTACATATGTAGTTATGAAACATTACTTCTTGCTGACTGGGCACTGGGTGACTCTGGTTGCTGTGGAGGCAGGCGGACAAGAGGCTGCTCCACAAGTCTTGGAATCCCCAAGGCTAGCAGAACAAACCTCTGTAGCTAACACTTCCTTCACTGCTTCTGCCTCCTCCACCTCCTCTAGGGCCTCCACCTGCACCCTCAACATCTCCCTTAATGAGACACGTGCTTTAACAGTACAGAGGGTATTCCCCCACCTCCATACTGTGCAGCTAGGGCTCAGTTAAACAGGGTTTAAATTAATATGCTTTGGAAATTGCTGTCACACAGCACAAAAGTTGTGGACAGCTATCCAGGCCAAGTTTGAGCAATGGCTGTTTCCACTGAACTTGGAGCCAGGGAAGGCCGTGTGCCATAATGGTGTAAACCTGTTGGTGGGCACGACCCTACAATGGGGCAAACTCACACATGCCTTGCTCACCTCCTCAACCTGGTGGTACAAAATTTCTCCCCCACTATCTCGGCCAGGATGCGCTGCTGCAGAAAGCACGGTCGCTGTGTGCATAGCCTGGGCCAACTCAGTATGGACGTGGTGCAAATCACGCTTGCTGAGTGGGCACAGATGAAGAACCTCTGTATCCATGGCTACTAAGGTGGTTAGCACTGATGATGCTATCATCAGCATCACTATTCTGGTCATCTACATGCTGAATAGTCAGCGGGAGGAAGTGGTGATCCCAGAGGAAGAGGTGGAAGCAGAGGAGGATGCGGAAGGGATAACAATATCTCTAAATCCCGAACTGTCGTCGCAAAGGAGGGTGCCATTGGAGTGTGCAACACAGTGATCAAAGGGGGTTAATGGTTCCATACAAACTGCTAGTGACTTTGCAGAAGCTGAGGAAATGGAGGTGGACGAGGAGGAAGAGGTGTAGTGAATATTGATCCTCTCTCTGTTGTCCGTGTTTGGTGGAAGGGGATGGAGGAAACAAGCTTGTGTGTTACCCCACCAGCAACACACCATGGACTTGGACCTCATGGAAGCGCCCAACACATGAGCACCTTCTTGCTGCACTATCTGCAACATGCTGCCTGTATTATTAGGATTAAAAATAGTGCTGACTACTGGGTTGCCACTCTGTTAGATACAAGAGCACATTTTTCCAAATTCTCACCACCTGAAAAGGAATGCAAGCATGCTGGAGTATCGAAACACGCTTGTAGACAATCTTATGAGTGGTTTTCCCAAAGACAGCAGTGAGGCACACAGTGTGCATTGCAATTATAGACTTCCAACCCTGGGAACATCGAGTCATCAACGCAAAATTATTAACAGCAGCATAAGTGGCAGAAGCAATTTCTGTGAGTCATTTCACACATTTCTTAGACCAGCCCGTGCATCTACAGAACAGAGTACAAGTCTGACACGTTGTGAATGACTGGAGAGTGCAGGAGTATCTCGAGCTCAATATCAATGCCATCAGGAGGAATTTGGATATTTTTGTATTTTAGTCTTCAAACTTGGAAGAATGGAGTTTTTGTCATGCCGGCAGCCAGTGTTCTCTCAGAACGTGTCTTCAGTGATGATGGTTGTGTCCTAATGGATAAGGGCATCTGGCTGCCATCTGAAAGTTTAGGCCGCCCAACTTTCATGAAGATGAACAAGTCATGGATCTCCAATGACTTTTGCACCCCATTCGCAAACTTGGCAGAGTAAGCAATGGTGCAATTTTTAGTGTCATGCATTCATCCCCCATTATTGCACGCTGTGACACGTTTGTCGTGGTTTCTGTGCCTGCTGATATTACAATTTTTTTTTTAAATTTGCAAACTCCGCGTTGGGTCTGGTGTGTCGCCTGTAGTGGAAAGGGTGTGTGGTAGTTCAACTCATGTGGCGGTATACGGTGGTAGGAAATAGGAACCCTATCTCTTTAAATCTTGGTTGGTTTATTATAAGGCGGCATAAACCAACAAGAGGGGAAAATAAACACTGCCTTTCCAGCTAAAACAGGAAAACAACAAAGAAAACAAAACACTGCAACACAGTCCATACATATGTGGGTAACACCCCACTCTGGAGCAACACGGGTTCAGTCAATCCTCTTCAAGACACAAAACCACTGGAGACTCCTCTCTCCAGTCTTGCTGAACCAAGGCTGAATCTAGAACTAAGTTATTTACACCCCAGACCATTTGCCTCTTTCCATCATGTGACTGACAACACGATCATGACATCACACATGTCCTGGCAGCTCTGCAGGTGAAGATAAAGTGGACACTCTCCCTCCCGCTCTATGAATGTCTACATGAAACCAGCCCATTATTTAACTTAACCCTCACAACACACAGTGTTTTGGAGGAAAAATACTTTGGTTTCATATCACTGATGCCATTAAACACAGTGACACATATCTCCCCTCTATTACCTTACCAGTGATTTTGTCACATATCCACCCCTTGCCCAAAGTCGTGGGTTTTGGCACCTTCACTCGCTAAGCAGGGGAGTCTGCACATGGCATCTGCTTTTCCATGCAACTTTCCTGGCCTATGCTCGTGAAAAGTGAAATCTTGGAGGCCTAGGAACCATCTAGTTACCCGAGCATTTTTACCCTTCTTTTCCCTCAATCACCTCAGAGGGGCATGGTTGGATAGCTTAAACCTATGGCCTAGCAAGTAATATCTCAGGGTATCTACGGCCCACTTTATGGCTAAGTAGTAAGCACTCCTTCTCGCTCAATGATGGCGTAGTTTTGTCATGGGGTTACCGCAGCAGAGCCAGAAGAACAGTGTTCCTATTTCCTACTGCCGTATACTGCCACGTGGGTTGAACATCCACAAGTGGTGTTTCAAATGCAGGCAATGTTCCAGGAACACAGTAGCTGCCGTGGTCAAGCCGCATGTACTTTGTCACCATTGCAGAGACTTTCACACCGGCCCAGAGACAACAGTGTGAGAAACTTTTGCTGCAGAACCGTGACCTGTTCTCGGAGTTGCCAGGGCATACACAAGTGGTCGAGCATGACATGATGACAGAGCCACTTGTAAGGGTGAATCTCAGGCCCTATAGAATTCCCAAAGCACATCTGGAGGTAATAGCCAAAGAGGTGAAGAGGATGTTAGACCTTGGGGTGATTGAGGAGTCGAAAAATGGATGGTCGAGTCCCATCGTCCTCAAGCCGAAGTGAGTGGCAATTTTGCAATGATTACCGCAAACTGAATGAGGTCTCCAAATGTCATGCATATCTGATGCCCTGGGTGGATAAACTCATTAAGAGACTGGGAAACGCGAGGTACATTACAACCTGATGAAGGGCTACTGGCAGATCCCCATGCCCTGGAGTGCTAAGGAGAAGACAGTCTTCTCGATGCCTCATGAGTGTTTCCAATACACCAGAATGCCCTTGGGTCTACAGTGGGTTCCAGCAACCTTGCAGAGGCCTATGGATCGGGTCCTGGTTCCACATAAGTATGCCGTCGCCTACTTAGATGACATTGTGGTCTTCAGCCCTGACTGGGGTAGTCATGTACCAAAGGTACAGGCAGTTCTGCATGCATTGAGTAATCTGGGGTTCACCACAAACCCCCAAAAATGTGCCATAGGAAAGGAAGCAGCGAAATATCTAGGCTATGTTGTCAGGAGATGCTAAATCAAGCCCCAGATAAACAAGATTGAGGCGATCCAGCAATGGTCAGAATTACTTTGAACAGTTGCATGCAGTATCAGGGCACCCAGCACCAGGCCTACACTTGTCACTCATTCACTGTTACTAATCAATATTTTAGCTAGAAATGCTGGTCCAAGTCCTGTCCCATGCATACATGCTGCGCAATTATACTATTTGTACTCTGGGTCAATTGATGCCACTGAGATGTTTTAGGAAGTTTTTAGGCCCCCTTTCAGCTGTTGTCTATGCATTTTGGTTTTGCATCTCACTGAATTCAGTGGGGTTTGGGTACGTAAAAACAATCATGTTTGGCAAATATCAGGATGTTCACTGAACTGAACCTAGAAAGGTTCACTCATCTCTAGTAAAAAGTCATAAAAATATGACGTCGATATCTAACGCCTGCCACCTTCAGAGTCAAGGATATCTTGTAAGTTAGGGATTTAATAAAATCCTGAAGGGCTGAGAACATCACACAAATCCACCCCACATGAGGTCATGAGGTCATCAAGGAGAGGTGTGTAGGTGTAAAGGGCCCATTACACATAGCGATATCGCTAGCAATATCGCTGTAACGTCACTGGTTTTGTGACGTAGCAGCGATATTGCTAACAAAATCGCTACATGTGATACTTACCTCCGACCGGCTCCCCCGCTGTCTGTTGCTGATCGCGCGAGAACGTCCTGGACCATTTCTCGCCGGGCGCTTCCTGCTGGGCTTCCTGTGGCGCAGACGTGCGACGCGTGGACGCGGGCGGGAGGACGTCAGGATCGCTGCGTCTGACAGGTAAGTAGCGACCCCCGACCGCTGCTATGTCGCTGGTCAGATCTGCCTGTGTGGCAGCTCACTAGCGACCACTTAGCGATGCACCAGCGATCCATATCGTTGTCGGGATCGCTGGTGCATCGCTTAGTGTAACGGTACCCTAACTTAGGAGCTAATAAAAAGCAAACGCCAATTATCATCCTTGCTCAATGCCAGGCAGATACATTACTATGTAGGATTAATCAACATTCCATGTTTTCACTAGGAGTTCTCCTCTTCATAAACCTGAAGCATTTCTTGTTCCCATTTTGTATAATCTTGTATATTTTTTGCAAACACTGCCTATCTTTTTAGATTAAGGCTGTGATCACACATAGCGTTTTTTTTGTGCTTTCGAGGCGATTTTGCAATGAAAACGCAAAAAAACAGCATCCCATGCAATCCTTTGGGATTCCGCAATGCTGTGCTAATGCTGCGGATTTTCCCGCGCGGAATCGCATCGCGGAAAAATACGCAGCATGCTTATTAATTTTGCAGAATCGCGGCGATTCTGCACCCATAGGATTGCATTGTTCTGCTTACTTTCCGCATGTGGCTGTGCCCACCATGCGAGAAGCAAGCAGAACATTTGCAGATGGTACCCACGGTCTGGAGGAGAGGAGATTCTCCTCCAGGCCCTGGGTACCATATCCCTGTAAAAAAAAAGAATTAAAATAAAAAAATCGTCATATTCTCACCTTCCGATCTCACTCGCAGCATCACCAGGCTTCAGCGATGCTGCCGGCAGGTCCCGTTCCCAGTGCTGCATTGCGGCAATGACCTTTGATGACGTCGCGGTTTCACGATACTGTAGAGGTCTTGCGAGACCGTGACATCATCAAAGGTCACTGCCGCAATGCATCACTGGGAACAGGACTTGCCAGGAGCATTGCGAGGATCAGAAATGCAGCGCGGGACGTCGGAAGGTGAGAAAAACACCATTTTTCATTTTTTAAATTATTTTTAACATTAGATCTTTTTACTACTGATGCTAAAACATCATTGTTGTTCTGTGTTTTGCACAGGGTTTTGCTTTGGTAAAATGGACTACAGGGCCAGGGAGAAATACTGGTTGGGGCAAGCCGATGAATTCTTTGGACAGGACGGGACAAGTGGTACGCGGGCTGGCAGTCACAGGAATGATGCGTTGAGTCCACAAAGAAATTACTCATCAAACGAACAAAAATTTGGTGACATGCCCCCTGAGGAAGGAGCTTATAGCTCCGAAACGTGCGTCGGGGTGACGTGCGGACCGCCTAGTCATCCGAGGATCTTCACTGAGGTAATGTTGTTTTGGGGTATTAACCCCTTCTGGGTGGGTGGTACACATGCCCCCAGTGGGAGTGATTTTTAGTCTCCCTGATATATTATGAGCTCACTGGTTTAACATCCGGGCTTTGCAGCAGCGACACACAAAAGTTTGATTGGTATTTTAGCCGTGCATTGTAGTATATTGAGCATACATGGACAATAGATGATAGGCATTTGTCCATTTGAGATGCGGTGTGAGCTGTTTTGGTGTTTCATCCTTGTTCACCAAGTATAACTACCAATTATTTACTGGTGAGCATATTAACACATTGTATGCCTCGTTATAAATAGATCTGAATATCTTAATTGCATTCCTCGGTTGGCTGTGGCTAGTCCGGTGCGTCTTTTGCACTGCTGCACTTTAGTTTGCTGTTTGCACATGTTCCCCAACTGTCCAGTTCTGTCCTTTTTCTAATAAAGATGATACAATATTATGATATAGGATCTTTGGTCGTAAATTTCTGTGGTTTCCACATTCTCGTTTTACTACTGATGCTGCATAGGCAGCCTCAATAGTAAAAAGTTGGTCACACTCGTCAAACACTATGTTTGACGAGTGTGACCAACCTGTTAATCAGTTCTCCAAGCGATGCTACAGATCGCTTGGAAAATGCTAGTGTTCTGCAAGCTAATTACACTTGCAAATCGCTAGTTTTTCCATGGGAAAATCGTGGAAATTTAAAATGTGGTTTTCCCGTGGAATGGAATTCCAGAATTCCCGCGGTAACTTCCACGGGAATTCCATAACGTGTGCACATAGCCCAAATATAAAATTTAATAGTTCTGTTCCTGTTGCTTTGTAAACTGCACTCCGAAGTTATACTCTACCTGTAACAGGTGTCCAATCGACCTGTAAAACAATTAGTGGTGGCAGCTAATAATCTTTCTTGAGTTTTTGTGCAGTTGGCAGTGACTGTACAGAGGTATATATATATATTCCATGCATTGGAATCGGTTGTATACATACAATACACTCACTGTGAGTTCTAAATTAATCAGCCTAATAGTGTAAACAGCTGCAACCTCCTCCCATAATGATCAATTTCGTAACTGTCCTGATGATAGGAGGCAGCAGAGGGCTGTTTGTGACACAAAAGTAACAACGCGTGGATCCGCACAACCCCCAACCCTCTCGGCTGTGATCTTTCACAAGCTGACAATTTTTTTTACACCAATTTGGAGTATGTAGGACTAAAGGATTGTTTTTATTGTATTATTTAGGGAAAATTGGTGACCTAAAACCCACAATTTTGTTGTTTTTGTTTTTCTCTGTATTAAATTTACCATATGGGCTTATTAATTTTATATTTTCATAGACTGGACTTTTATTATCAACATGATATAAAATATGTTGGTTTTTTTTTTGCAGTTTCTTTATTTTTAATGGCTGTTGTTGTTAGATACAAAAGCTTGATATATAACATAGCTGTCATCTACAGCTGTGACCGGAGCTCAGCTCTGGAGCCCCCTCCACATATGCTGTTGATTATTTACAGTACATTATTATACGCTAAAGAATTAAGGAAATAACATTTTAAAAAATGCTGTTATCTGTTGACTATAATTTCAAATAATTTTAGATGAAAAAATTGTTTTAAATAAATATGAAGAATACCTTTTGTGTTTCTTTTTGGAAGGAGTCTGGTTCATAAAAACAAGAAAAAATGACTTTATGATGAAAGTCTTCTCAAACTCACAGATATCCCTCCTTTAACTCTCCAAGGAAAACATGAAATCCCAAGGGAGTGTAGACTACAATATCAGACTCTAGCAATGCAGCTGCTTAGATCTAACTGGTGAAACTACTAATGGTGATGTTTTGCAGTTTTGTATACCAGCTAGGTACATTGATTTTCGGTGGCTTTATATTTACATTTACTGTATTGCTAAAAGGTTATGTACTCCTAATAAATGTCTAGATGTTTCCGCTTTTCCCATTGCAGACATGTCCATAAAACAAAGCAAATAGTCAAGTTTCTCAATAGACAAGCACTGAAAAGCTGAGTGACTTTAAAAGTGGCATTATCATATGATGCCACCTTTGCAACAAGTCATTTAGAACAACTTTTGACTTGATTTGATCTTGGAAGTTGAAGCGTGGGCGGGGGGTAAAAATATTTAACAATTCCAAACTGCCCCATAGGCACAAGCACAGTATCAGGAGATATATGAAATGAGTTTACATTGTTGTGAAGGTGAAGCTTTAAAGCTGAACATATTGTTTCTTCTGGCAGTCTGATGTACACATCTGGGTTTAGTGCATGCTGTGTACAAGAATACATACTGCCTACTGTAAAATTAGGTGAAGGATGGACATTGGTTATCTAATGTTGCCATATGTATTCAGATAGAAAGTATCCTTGTTAACTTGCACTACCAGTTAGAATATGTCAAGTGTTGGCACTGCTGTAGATAGGCTCAATCCGCTACATACGGCGGTAGACACAGGTACACTGTCCCTAAATCTTCCACTGGTTTATTATACATGTGGCATAAATCAACGTGTAGTGAAAATAAACACAGCCCTTTCGGGCAAAACAGGAAAGCAAAACAAAATTGTATACGATTTCCGCTGCTGTGGGGATCCGCCCGTTCAGGATAGAACAGCCAGGTTTAACACAAAACTACTTCTCTGGAGCTTCCATCTCCAGACCTTCTGAACACTAATATCTCAGGAGGCCGACTATTTAAACCCCCAGACCACACCTTGGAGATAAGGTGGAGAATCTTCCACCCGCTCTGTGGTTGTCCAACAAAAACCCAGCCCTTAAAATGGCTGATCAACCCATCTCAACACATACTGTGCTGGAGGAAACTGCTGGGTTTCAAATCACTGAAGCCAAAAGCCTCAGTGAAACATATCTCCCCTTCAGCACTTTGCTCATGATTTTGTCACAGCACCTAAAGTTTATATGTGCCTCTGAAAATAAACAGTGTGGGCACTAGGCAGTTTTGAATTCTAGACAACCATGCAATACCAAAAAATCTACTTAAAAGTTCCTCAAAACCCTGGGTGGAAGAACACTTTATGCCTGAAGGTACATAGAAAGTTAATGTTTTCAATATTCAATGCTATTTATAAAGTTAGGAAAAAAAAACTCCCAGAGGCTCACACAGGGATAACATGTGACTGTATTTTCCTGTTTTTCCTGTGTCTCTGTATGAGAGAAGTAGCCTGCTGTAGATGCTACCCAGATAGAGACAGACAATTTATTCCTGACATGTTAAGCTTATCATATATTGTTCCTGATTGTTCTTGAATAAAGAAGCTTTGTTGTCACATGCTTGGAGAGTATCCTGAATAATCCGCTGCCAACACTACCTTAAACTGACGCTTACACTATTTTAAACTCTAGGCCAGACACTAGACAGACCCTAAAATTAAAATGGACCCCAGACATCAAAATTAGTTCAGGCTACAGACCAGACCTTGAATCAACTTAGATACCAGACTTCAAAACAAATTCGGACCTGAGACCTGACTTCCAAATTAATTCAGACCCAAGAAGACACGACCCTTAAAATCAGCAAAAAGTGAGGAAGGAAGGAATGGATACTTGTGGCAAGTTTTGCGGCATCAGCAGAAAGTTTGGCTTCTGATGTATGATGTAGGTGCTATCCCACTCTGCATTTTGTTAATGTGAACTACTAATTTCCTGATTAGGGAGAAACAAGGCCCTATCACTTCCCTAATAGCCACATGAACAGGTTACTTGACCAAATGTAGTGAATGCTGGGCAGCTACATCGCGCGTGAGCAGTGAGACCTGTTAAAGTCTTTTAATTTAGCTGCCCAGGGGACACGCTTTGCACTCAGTCAAGTAATGCTATGTATAAATGCAGACTTCTAATTTAGTTGCCTAGAGAGCAAGCTTTGCACTCAGTCAAGTAATGACATGTGCTGAGGTTGAAATCCTTGCTCCCACCATCGCTGAGCATATTTAAAAAAAATGTTCAGCAAAGAGCCACTTCATGTTTTCTACTACCCTAAGAACAGGCCAATGGATATCTTATTATCAATAACAATAAATAATCTGTTTGTTTAATGGCAATGACTGCATCTTAGGTCCTCTTCACACGTCCATTTTTTATGTCCATATGAGGACCGCAAATACAGAAGCATGCACATCCATTGTATTCAATGGTGATGGGCACCTGTCAGGTTTTTCACATGGACCGAGTGTCAATGTGAAACAACCCCAGATACAGTGGGGCAAAAAAGTATTTAGTCAGTCAGCAATAGTGCAAGTTCCACCACTTAAAAAGATGAGAGGCGTCTGTAATTTACATCATAGGTAGACCTCAACTATGGGAGACAAACTGAGAAAAAAAAATCCAGAAAATCACATTGTCTGTTTTTTTTTTTCATTTTATTTGCATATTATGGTGGAAAATAAGTATTTGGTCAGAAACAAGCAATCAAGATTTCTGGCTCTCACAGACCTGTAACTTCTTCTTTAAGAGTCTCCTCTTTCCTCCACTCATTACCTGTAGTAATGGCACCTGTTTAAACTTGTTATCAGTATAAAAAGACACCTGTGCACACCCTCAAACAGTCTGACTCCAAACTCCACTATGGTGAAGACCAAAGAGCTGTCAAAGGACACCAGAAACAAAATTGTAGCCCTGCACCAGGCTGGGAAGACTGAATCTGCAATAGCCAACCAGCTTGGAGTGAAGAAATCAACTGTGGGAGCAATAATTAGAAAATGGAAGACATACAAGACCACTGATAATCTCCCTCGATCTGGTGCTCCACGCAAAATCCAACCCCGTGGGGTCAGAATGATCACAAGAACGGTGAGCAAAAATCCCAGAACCACGCGGGGGCATCGGCCGACAAGACGGGGATCCTTGTTTTCCTGTAGTTGTTTTGGCGCTGAAGATTTTTTGGGACTGGCTGCAGCCAACGCAAATCATAGGCCTGAGTGGGGACCCACCTCAGGTTAACAGTATCATAAAAATAGACACCGGGTATCTCTAGGTTGTATAAGAACAACTGTTATATTTCTATATAATGTTATTGTGGGTTTCATACTCAATGTGCCATCCCAGGGGCTCCCATAAGACCTTTTCATCAGATTCTCATATAGCTTATTCAATACCTTGTTTTTGATATATTGGTTAGGTAAATTTGTTTAGTCCTTGCAGATTATTAAAATTATGTCATTTTTTTAATAACCAGTAAAGACTACGCAGACAGCTCTTAGCTGATATTAATAGGCTGGGAACCTCTATGGACATTGGCCACTTCCCACAATATTGACACCAGTCCCCAGCTATCTGCTTTCCCTCAGCTGGTTAATAAAATTGCCTGGAAACGCATGCATTTTTTTATTAGTTTATTCATTTCATGTATGCTATACAGACGGCAGGTGCTAACTATAACTCTCAACAGCATCACCTGGTCTCGCTGATAGCACTTCAACGGGCTTGTCAGGATCCCTCTCAATATGGATGGTACAGGATACTCTCTTTTCTAGCAGTCACTCACAATTTCTCTGGGAGCAGCCCATCTGCTTCTTCACAGTAAAGATGCCTCCTGTCACTTTCCTGCCACTGGCTGTCTACCCCGTCCTGCACAATGCCTCTAGCCCAACACCACTTAGACTTCACAGAGCTCCAGAATAACGCAGTTCTACACATCCTCTGCTCTTGTCCTTCCAGCAGAGACACAGGTTCACAGAGCCAGGGATTAGCAACCCCTCACAACCAGCAAAGCTGGCAGAGACCAGTCCTCTGAGTTCAGTCTCCTCTCCTTCCTCCAGCATCACCTTCCAGCGTCCTCACACAGCAGACACTAGACCCCACCCCCCAGCACACACAGATTCCCGGGCTGCAGCTGCTCTCAGCTCAAGCAGGCAAACACCGCAGGCTGCTAGTGCTCTCCTGATGCCATTACAGTTCACACTCTTACATATGAACACACGAATGGCACACGGACATGGACCATGGATCTCAACAGTGCTGTTTTTTCCAGTATCAGGTCCACACAGTAAAGGGTTAGGGTAGTGCTACATCATAAAAAAATATTTTGGACAGTTGTATAATTCAAAATTTGCTCAACAGTTTGAGCATAATTGTTTGTTTCAGCATAACTGTGCCCGTTGTGCAGAAAGCGATGTCCATAAAGCCATGAGGAGTCTAATGCAGAGGGACCTGAATGTCCTGTACAGAGCCATGACCTCAATCCCATTGAACACCTTTGGGATGAATTGGAACAAAGAATGCGAGCCAGACATTCTCATCCTCCTTTAGTGTTTGAATTCATAAACGCTCTTTTGACTTAAACCCAAATTGTCAAATACACACACCAAAATGTTGAAAAGAAACCTTTGCGAAAGAGGGTAGGTTGTTATAGCCAAAAAAGTGGGCCCAATTCCATGTTAACGCCAATGAATTTGGATTTAAAATTTTTCAGAAAGCTTATTAGGTATGATGGCTTTTGGCCTTATAGTATATATTTTTATGTACCAATATTTGTATATTTAAAATGAGTTATTTCTCCTTTTTAGTGTGACAGTATTGAAAAATATTTTTAGATAGCATTATGGAGTATTACGTGATACAGTATTTATATTACTATATCTATATGTTTTTTTAAGTCTATATTATTATTATTATTATTAATAATAATAACAATAGTAGTATAATACAAGTGTTGTATCTTAATTCTGCGGGCTAGTAAATTAACTTTAACCTTCTCCTGGGCTCCCAACCGTTTACATATATTTTAAATATAAAACCCATGATAGAAACTAAAAGAGCATATAAAAAAGCCACTATTACAGGGTATATGTTCATTATCTTGGGTTCTGTCTATTAAATGGCCAGTGTGAACATGCTCTTATACTTTGCATGCATGCCAACTTATACTCCGGCTCATTTCTTTGGATATACTGTATTTTAAATATATGAAAACAAAAACATGGACTCAAGTATGGTATAAATAAACCTGTATCTTGATTGTAAAAAAAACAAGTATTAGCATATTTCTCCGAGTAATCATGAAGTCTTCCTACCTTCCCGCTGCTTCTCTCTGGGGACAATCGCTATTCCAGCGTATAGCTGTCTAATACACTATACATAAGATTTGGCAGAAAAACTTGATGGTGAGGTTTATGTTTCACAAAGATGCCGCACACATTTATCACAGACTTTCCAAATAAATATTTTATCATCCATTCATCGGTGACACATGGTGTATGTTTGGTCTATTTATCATTATCTTCCAAGGAGATACTTCCTGCAGATTTCTACTCCAATTGCCACATTCTATTTTGGAAGATAACATTGTGGTTAAAATGCTAAATAATTGCTGTAAAGGGAAAAGTAATTATCCCCATAACATTTGTCAGCACCTGACAAGTGTTTCTGTGCAGTCTTTACATAAATCACATATTCTTAGATTTCTAAGCACTTTTATTTAATGTAAGGTGTTTCTGAAAGTGTACTGTAGACAGCTATTAATGCTGCCACGGAAACAAAGGATTAGGCATGTTAACGTTAACATGAAACATGCTCCATTATTCTTTCTCTAGAGATTTGTCATAAGGAGATAGTTGGGGGTTCACATCGTCTGCACAATAGAAATACTGTTATAATGTGATGTGGAATTATACAAATGCATAACAATGTACTGTGGTTTCATAGCCTTATCAAAGGAAATTTTTTTTGTATAAGGGAAACCTTATGGACCATTCACATGACAGATTAGTGTCATGTGATGACCCCTATTAACTTTACAATGGGGCATATTGAGGCACTCATTTTTATCAATGAAAGCTAATTGTGCAGATGTGGGCCTAAGGTTAGGGTCACTAGAGCGTATATTTTTTCATCTGAGAAAACTGGTTCGATTGTGCTAATCATGCACTGATCAGAGTTTGATTAGAGTGTGATCATAGTGTGATACCATTCTCTTGGATGAGGAGTATATGGAGGAAAGATGTCTCCATTTTCTCCATTCTGTCAGTCTGTGAAAATCAGACTGAACTCAGAGTGCACTCTAATGTTTTCCATGGAATCACTGACTTGTATGGCTGACTGTGATAAGAATATTGTATTGGGCATACTGCTAATTTTTTCTGGGACTAAGGAAAAAAATCGGACTTCCTCACAGCCCCATAGAATAACATTAGACCGAGTGAATAGATGTTTTGTCAGATTGCACTTGAATCGAAAATTCGTCCCTTATTCTGCTAATGGTTCCATCATGGGTATAATCTTATATCTATATGTGCAAAGGAGAACTTTTCTTACAAACTGTAAAAAAAAATCAGGTGTCTTTTGTCATTACAACAGCAAATTTTTGCTGCAATTCCCTATCTAAAGCCACTAGGATGCGCTAGCCTGCTGCCTCAGTCATTGGATTAGTGACTCTTCTCCATGGTGGACATCTGAAAAAATAATGCTGGTTGCCGGTGACTTGGCCATTCGCACCACAGTTCTTCCACTTCAGAACATATTGATATAATATATCCAAAGATTATTTCTGGCATGTATAATATTCATAAAAAAGTACCAAATAGTACTTGTTAGGTCGATACATTAAAAAAAGGCCTGAGCGGGCGCATCAGGTTCCCACTGCCTTCCTTGCATTGCTCATACATGGAATAGCTGCTTTCTGCACAAATAGGCAAACTGATGCGGACTAGATTAGATGGGTGAGATATGTTTTCTCATCTTTTAATGGTTCCACAGCTTGCCAGCTATAGGAAGTACCTCCATGAACTCTCCTCAGCAAGCAGCACATGCTCCTTAGGGAGCTGGAAATCCATTTGTTCAGAATCTGGGGCACAACATTCGACACTTCACAAGTCACAAATTTGCTTTCATCGTAATTTAAACTGAATAAGTAAAACAAGTTCATGTTCCATGCAAGTGTCTACTTCTCCAGTTCTAAGGGTTCACATGTAAAACAGCACTCAATAAAATACTGTATACAGGAAAGCAGACCCACGGTCAACATTAGTCACCCTTTGCTGTGATCATTCCTTAGACAACTCAGGAGGATAACAGAAGAGACCTAATTATTTTTCAACATTACGATCCTTTATAGACCACTAGAGACCAGTCAGCAGAAGAGCGATGTCTCCAAAGCACTTATTAGATATAGTACAAAGCTGCCTCCTAGGACAGTACAATATGAAAACACCAAACAGTACCGGGGTGACAACCTAAGTGACATAATAGTGCAACACAACACTGCATATGCCTTTCATATTTTCTTAAAGGAGTGTTACTATTTTACAAAAAGTAAACGTTATGTTACATAAAATGAAAAGTTATGCAGTTTTTCAAACTGCTTTCTACATGAAGTCTTCAAAATTTTCCACGTTTTCATTATTACTGCCAGCTAGACTAACATAAGCGCATTTCATGGTCCATATATAGACCTCAATTCCCAATCTGGCTGCAGGTTTGCCAACCTGAACTTACATATATCTATGATGCTATGATCTGGAGTCAAATAATTAAGATCTGGAAAATTGTGAGGACTTCATGTAGAGGATGATTCTCTCGCTACTTTACCGGGAAAAATTGCGTTAACATCTAAAAGAGATGTTGACGGTACTTAAATTTGGACTGTATGTACTTTTGGTCATGAGAAATGAGAGTGGAATGAATCTCAATGACAGTGACGAGAAACATCCTAGAGCCAAGTGGTCACCCTGCCGATCGTCTCCACTTCGAGATAGACTTGCTGCATGCCTTTCTTTGCATCAGTAGTTTATGTGTGTTGCTTGCATATCACTCCTTCCTTCATTTAACAATGAAGAGTGTTATGAATGGGTCACCGAGGAGGAGGCAGGAACAGGCTAAGCCACCAGAAAACCAGAGAGGTTGGTAACTAAGCGTATTGCAGACCCCTGATCCTATCCACACAACTAGCAGTAGCCGTGGAGCGTACCTACGATGCCCTAGATGCCTCGGCACAGCCAGAGA
The DNA here is from genome assembly GCF_039654945.1 of Dendrobates tinctorius. Classification (NCBI taxonomy): domain Eukaryota; kingdom Metazoa; phylum Chordata; class Amphibia; order Anura; family Dendrobatidae; genus Dendrobates; species Dendrobates tinctorius. Next base: position 9,696,525 of record NW_027361771.1, read on the forward strand.
GCCAACCAAGCCCAAAGCAAGAAAGGTGTAATCTAAACTGCCCCGAGCAGACCCCAAAAGGAATAGATAGCCCCCAAACATATATTGTCAGTGAGACATGATGAAACAGAAACGCAGGCAGAAAAATAGACTGAGCAAATGATGGGGCCCAAACTGACTAGATAGGATAGGAAAGACACTGTCTGCAATCACACAAAAAACCTGAAAAATCCAACACGTCTGATGTACAAAAAACACTGAAGTCACACGACTTCGTCCCCACTATATCAGCACTCCGGTATGAACTGGAAGCAAAGCAAAAGAGACCAATACAACAGGGGACTGAACAAACTGACACAGGCTGTAAAATATGGAGCGGTGGTCCAGCACAGCCCCCAGAGGAGCAAGCTGAACCCGCACAACAATCAGAGAGAAACAAAACCAGATCAGATGCAAAGGATTAGCAAATGAACCACTTAGCTGAACATTGAAGGATCAGGACAGGAGACATCAGACCTCAGAATGCACAGGAAAGCAATCACCAGCAGGGATTGAAGGAAGTCTGCAAACTTAAATACTCCAATCAGTAACTCCAGATCTCCAATTGTCATCATCATAATCAGGTGGCAGACCTCTGTCAATCTGGCCAGCTCCACTACCTCCAGTAACCACCGGAGGGAGCAGGGGGAGCTTCAGCTCAGAAGTCTGAGCCAGGGAATTCACAACAGAAGAGATACGATTAGGAGGGACGAGTTTTCTTTTTGATAATGTAATGGAAAATTTGGTCCTTAAAGAGGAGCCAAAATGAGTTTCTAAAGAATTTTGGTAGTCGAAATCCACTGTCCAAACCTTGTATTTTGTCATTGGTGAATAAGTTGGAATCTACAGGAACATTACTGGAGAGGTATGATGGAGGACGTACAAAAATGTCTGAGGAAGATGTGAAACAGTGATCTCTGGTATCTCCACGTAAATCATCGCACAGGCATTCCCAAGAGACAGGCACATGTCAATGAGTGGACAAGAAAGGTCTTGTTCACCCGTACAGAGTCACTGTGATTCAGGAATTGAAAGAGGCCGATCAAAAGAAAAGAATTTGTTATTGTTGAATTTTTTTCTTTGGGGCCATTTCAAGGGTCGAGAATACAGGCATTACAGGAACATTATAGGCACTCTGAGAGATCATACAGCGAGAAGTTGAGGTAATGCCCCAGATGTCCTGCGGGATACATTCAAAAATATGGAATGGCGCGTGCAGGTATGCTTGGATGGACATTGTCAACACCTGCTTTAAATAATCAGTTTCTAAACAAGCTATGTACAGTAGAGTTGAGCGAAACGGGTCAGTCAAATTCATAAGCCACCGACTTTCGCTAAAATCGGGTTTCATGAAACGAAACCCGACCATAGCGTGAGGTCGGCCATGAGGTCGGCGACCAGAGCGCCAAAGTCGCGTTTCAAATTATGCTTCCAGCACCCTTTTTCAGCCAATGATGGAGGACGCACACTGTGGGCAACGCGATGACATGGGCAGCGGTCACCACCATCTTTGAGAAGGGCATGGAAGTGATTGGCTTGCTTTGTGTGGAGTCACAGGGGCTATAAAAGGGCGTGCACGCCGACCGCCATCTTACTTCTGCCGATCTTAAGGGAGAAGTAAGGGGAGAGGTTGCTGCTGCTGATTCTGAATAAGGGAGAGCGTTAGGCAGGGAAGAACAAAAAAACTGCTTCTGCTGGTAGCGATTTTCACTGTACAACACAACAGTTTGTGTGCAGTGACAGGGAAGGCTATATTTTTGTGCATCAGCTCTGTTGGTTATTAGGCTGCCTTATAAGGCTCCCTGATAGCTGCATTGCTGTTTGCACACTGCTGTGCAAATTGCTTTTTTGAAATCAAAAATACTTTTCTTCCTCTTTTCTGCACAGTTACGAAGCATTCATTTTTCCACACTTTTGTGTGCAGCAGTCCTGCTTATTAGGCTGCCTGCTGCCATACTTGGACTGAGAGCATCATTGTCAGCCTCCTAAAATATCTAGGGAGATTCAAATTCCCCCCAATACTATATACACCTTGTACTTTGTCATACACCAGCCAATTTCAGCCTGTTAAATTGAGGTGTAATCTATAGTGGGCCTGAGATAATAGTTCTGCCTCCTAAAATCTCTAGGGAGATTCAAATTCTCCCCAATACTATATACACCTTATACTTTGTCATACACCAGCCAATTTCAGCCTCTTAAATTGAGGTGTAATCTATAGTGGGCCTGAGATAATAGTTCAGCCTCCTAAAATCTCTAGGGAGATTCAAATTCTCCCCAATACTATATACACCTTGTACTTTGTCATACACCAGCCAATTTCAGCCTGTTAAATTGAGGTGTAATCTATAGTGGGCCTGAGATAACAATTCTGCCTCCTAAAATCTCTAGGGAGATTCAAATTCTCCCCAGTACTATATACACCTTGAACTTTGTCATACACCAGCCACTTTCAGCCTGTTAAATTGAGGTATAATCTATAGTGGGCCTGAGATAATAGTTCAGCCTCCAAAAATCTCTAGGGAGATTCAAATTCTCCCCAATACTATATACACCTTGTACTTTGTCATACACCAGCCAATTTCAGCCTGTTAACTTGAGGTGTAATCTATAGTGGGCAGAAGATAATTATTCAACCTCCTAAAATCTCTAGGGAGCTTCCAATTCTCCCCAATACTATATACACCTTGTACCTTGTTTTACAGTACCATATAGCTGGTGGTATTTTGGGTACATTTTCCCAAAAATTAGGAAGTATGGTGGAAGAGGCCATGAACGTGGATGGGGGTTGCCAGCTGGTACTGATGGTGGTGGTGGTGGTGCATCTGCTGGTAGTGGCAAAAGCACAATAGCACCTAAGGCAGGAGATGTTGAGTCTGTGTCATCGTCTGGCTCCACAAGGCCTCGAAGGCTCCCTTTTCTGGGAGTAGGTAAACGGCTTTTAAAGCCGGAGCTTCAGGAACTAGTTTTGGCTTACATTGCTGACACAGCCTCCAGCTCTTTCACCTGCTCTTCTGAAGTTTCAAAAAATAAAAGCACTGAGTTGTCATTGGAGGGTCCTGGTCAGGAACAACACCTTTCCTTGTGTCCTTCACCCCTACCAAAAGTGAAGGATGCGGCAGGCCACACTACTGATTACTCCATGGAGCTCTTTTCACATACCATGTGTGGGTTATCAAGTCAAATCGTGAATTCCCCAGTCCAAGATGAATCTGACATGGAGTGCACTGATGCACAGCCACTGCTAGATTTTTCTGCTGGTACATTCACTCAGAGCACTACATTGTCCTTGCAGTGTACTGAGCCAGAATCTGACCCTGATGAAACTCAGGTGCCCCTTCCCGCATACTATACCACCTTACACGGTGACACAGAGGAAGGTGCACGTGAAACTGAAGAGGAGGTGATGAATGACCCAGTTGTTGACCCAGATTGGCATCCATTGGGGGAAGAGGATGCAGCTGCCAATAGCTCAGAAGAGGAGGAGGATCCGCAGCAGGCATTGACATCGCAACAGCTGTTAGCTGGCAGGCCCGTAGCAGTCCAAAAACGGGTTGCAAAAACCAAAAGAGTTGCAGAACAGCTTGGCCAGACAGTCAAATTAGCACAGCGTGCAAGGCCTCAAAATGTGTTCCATGGTAGGAAGAGTGCAGTGTGGCACTTTTTGGAACAAAATCCCAATGATCAGGCAAAGGTTATCTGTAAGAAGTGCGCAAAGACCTTTAGCCGAGGGACAAATCTGAGAAATTTGAATACCAGTTGCATGCTTAGACATCTAACCACCATGCACTTGCAAGCGTGGACGGACTACCAAACCTCACGTACCACATGTGCACCTGCTCCGAATGAAGGTAGTCAGCAACGCTACATCGCTTCCCCCACTGTAAGCCCACCGGTTAGCACACCACCAGCAGCAAATGTTGAGGTGTCGTCGCAAAGCCAAAGCAGTCAGGGAATCACAATGTTATTACTACGAAAGACTGAATCTAGGCCATCAGCAAGACCACCAACACCATCACCAACCCTCTCTCAGTCCGCCATGTCCATCCCTATTTCCGCTATATGCAGCTCTCAAGTCCAGCTCACCCTACCAGACTCTGGGTAGGACAAGAAAGTACTCATCCTCTCATCCGCGTACACTGTGTTTGAGCGCCCACATTGCCAAACTAATCTCGTTAGAGATGATGCCCTACCGGTTGGTTGAAAGCGAAGCATTACGCGAGCTCATGGCCTACAAAGTACCACGCTATGACCTACCCAGTCGGCACTTCTTTTCTCGAAAAGCCATGCCAGCTCTCCACCTGCATGTGAAAAACCGCATTGTCCATGCACTCAATCAATCAGTGAGTGGAAAGGTGCACCTCACAACAGATGCATGGTCCAGTAGGCATGACCAGGGCCGTTACGTGTCCATCACTGCGCACTGGGTTAATGAGGTGGATGCAGGGTCCACAGGGGACAGCGGCGGTGGGACAGTGCTGCATAGGCAACGGTATAGGAAACAGTTGGCTGTAGGCATTCGACCCTCCTCCTCCTCATCCAGAAGCGAAAGCTCTTCCACAGAACGCAGTCATACGAGCACTCCATCCGCAGCTGCCAGTGTTGCACACTCGGTGTCCCACTAGCAAACAGCTAGTGGTAAGCGTCAGCAGGCTGTGTTGAAGATGATGTGTTTGGGCGACAACAGACACACCGCGGAGATACTGGCCGACTACTTGCAGTGACAAACTGAGTCATGGCTGGGCAGTCTACATCTTGAAGCAGGCAAGGTAGTTAGTGATAACGGCCGGAATTTTGTGGCAGCCATAGCCCTTGCAAAACTCAGACACATACCTTGCCTGGCTCACACCTTGAACCTGGTGGTGCAGTGCTTCCTCAATAATTATCTGGAGTTAACAGCCCTGCTCCTTAAGATGTGAAGACTGTGCTCGCACATCCGCCGGTCGCCGGTACACTCCAGTCGTATGCAGAAGCTGCAGTGATTGCTCCACCTTCCCAAGCACCGCCTAATTATCGATGTTGCAACATGGTGGAACTCCACCCTGCACATGGTTGAGAGGCTATGCGAACAGAAGCAGTAATGCATTTGTGGGATACACGGGCAGGCAGTTTGAGGGCAGACATGGAGTTGTCTGGTGTGCAGTGGTCGAAGCTGAAAGGCCTCTGTAAAGTCCTTCAGTGTTTTGAGGAATGCACACGGCTGGTAAGCTCAGACGACGCCATCATAAGCATGAGCATCCCACTTATGCATCTGCTCATGCGAACTTTGACGCACATTAAGGAGCAGGCGTCTGCAGCTGAGGAGGAAGAGGAGGAGGGAGCCTTGATGACAGTCAGCCATTGTCTGCTCAGGGAACTCTCCTGGACGAGGTGGAGGAAGAGGAAGATGATGGGGATGATTATTTAGGGGAGGAGGATGCTTCTCAGGGGGCAAGAGAAAATGTAGGCGTGGCAAGGTCAGGTACAGGGTTTGTGCGTGACTGGAGGGATGTGGATTTGCCAGAAAGTGCTCCTCCACCCACCACTGCCAGTGCATCATTGACACCTGGAACATTGGCCCACATGTGTGATTATGCCTTGCGGATCCCAAAAAGGGACCCCCGCATTGCCATATGATGAACGATGACGACTACTGGTTGGCCAGCATCCTGGATCCACACTATAAAGGCAAATTCCAAAACATCTTGCCACAGGAGAACCTAAAGTAAATATTGGCTAACAAACAAGCAACCCTGGTAAACCGTTTGTTTAAGGCATTCCCAGCACACAGCAGCGGTGATGGTTCTCACACGAACCAAGGGGGCAACATGGAAGAGGTGTTCATGGTGCACACATCCGAAGTGGCGTTGGAGACAGGGGTTTCATGACCATGTTGTGGACTGATTTTTCAAGTACCGCTCACACGACTGGTAATACTGCATTAATTGAAGGTGACAGGAGACAGCAGTTGTCAACTATGGTTACAAACTACTTCTCCTCCCATATCGATGTTCTCCCTCACAGGTCATTCCCCTTTGACTATTGGGCCTGTAAACTGGACACCTAGCCTGAATTGACACAATATTAAGGGAATAGAAGAATCCAGGATATCTATAAACAGAAAGATAGTGAGGAAACACTTAGCTAACCTAAATGTATTCAAGTCTCCAGGTCCAGATGAATTACACCCCAGAGTACTGAAGGAGATAGCAGAAGAAATTTTTGAACCCCTCTCCATAATCTTTGAAAATTCTTGGAGAACAGGAGAAGTGCCAGAAGACTGGAGAAGAGCAAATGTTGTTCCTATCTTCAAAAAGGGGAAGAAGGTGGACCCAGGCAACTATAGGCCGGTGAGTCTGACTTCTATACCAGGAAAGATCTTTGAACAAATTATTAAACAACATGTATGTCAATACCTGGATAAGAATGAAGTGATTAAACAGAGTCAGCATGGGTTTGTAACTAATAAGTCATGTCAGACTAATTTAATTTCCTTCTATGATGGTATTACTGATTGGGTGGATCAAGGAAATGCTGTAGATATAGTATATCTTGACTTCAGCAAAGCATTTGACAAAGTCTCTCATACAATCCTTATTGAAAAAATGACTAAGTATGGAATGGACAAGGCAACTGTTAGGTGGATTCATAACTGGCTTAGTGATCGGACCCAAAGAGTGGTCGTAAATGGCTGCACATCCAGTTGGAAGAATGTCTCAAGTGGGGTACCACAGGGCTCTGTCCTGGGCCCTGTATTGTTCAACATCTTTATCAACGATTTAGATGAAGGAATTGAGGGTAAACTGATTAATTTTGCTGATGACACAAAGCTAGGAGGGATAGCTAATACTAGAGAAGAGAGAGAGAGGATTCAAAAAGATTTAAATAAACTGGAGAAGTGGGCAGCAACTAACAGAATGGTTTTTAACAGGGAGAAATGCAAAGTACTACATCTGGGCAATAAAAATGAAAAAAGCATATATAGAATGGGAGGAATAGGGCTAAGTGACAGCACATGTGAAAAAGACTTGGGTATACTAATAGATCACAGACTGAATATGAGTCAACAGTGTGATGCAGCAGCAAAAAAGGCAAATGCAATTCTAGGATGTATTAACAGAAGCATACAGTCTAGATCACGTGAAGTAATTATTTCCCTCTACTCCTCTTTGGTCAGACCTCATCTGGAATATTGTGTCCAATTTTGGGCACCACATTTTAAAAAAGACATCAACAAACTGGAGCAAGTTCAGAAAAGAGCGACCAGAATGGTGACCGGTCTGCAAACCCTGTCTTATGAGGAAAGGTTGCAGGATTTGGGAATGTTTAGTTTGCAAAAGAGAAGACTGAGAGGAGACTTAATAGCTGTCTACAAATATCTAAAGGGCTGTCACATTGTAGAAGGATCAACTTTATTCTCATTTGCACAAGGAAAGACTAGAAGCAATGGGATGAAGCTGAATGGGAGGAGACACAGATTAGATATTAGAAAAAACTTTTTGACAGTTAGAGTGATCAATGAGTGGAACAGGCTGCCACGAGAAGTGGTGAGTTCTCCTTCAATGGAAGTCTTCAAACAGAGGCTGGACAGACATCTAACTGGGATGATTTAGCGAATCCTGCTTTGAGCAGGGGGTTGGACCAGATGGCCCAGGAGGTCCCTTCCAACTCTACGATTCTATGATTCTATGATTCTATGCCTTACAGGAGCTCGCTTGATTTACTGCTAGTGTGCTATCCGAAAGAGTCTTCAGTGCTGCTGGATCAATCCTGACAGAAAAAGACCCGTCTGTCGACCCAAAATGTTGATGATCTAACCTTCATTAAAATGAACCATGCATGGGTTTCAAAGGATTTTGTCCCACCTTCCCCTGCTGACACATAGGTTGCCAGAAAAATGGCTCGCTTTTGTCCTCCTCTTCCTCGGACTTCTCCAATTCCTCCATTTGCAGCTGCTGAATGTCCAACATCAACATGTCATTTTTTCAACCTCCCTAACAGGACTGCCTCCCCCTCCAGGGCCGGGGTCACCACCTGGCGCACGCACCTGCGCGAGTGCCGTTGCCCTGGACAGGTGGGTGGGCCCACTCTTGGGCGACGGCACTGGCGCAGGGTCCCTCATAGTACAATCAAGTGTCTGACGGTGGCGGTGCACACCCGCCGTCAGACACACCAGCGGACTATGAGGGGCCCTGTGCCAGTACCGCCGCTCACGAGTGGGCCCCCCCTGCTTGCTCAGGGCCCCAGCACTTGCAATACTTACCTCTCAGGATACAAATCCAGCTCACCAGACATGGCATTCCAACATCGGAGCCCGAGACCGCTGTGTCAAAGCGCACAATCCAAGGCAATGAGAAAAAACTTTGTCCAGCTCCACGATGTAGTGAAAAATATTTATTCACTCAATAGAAATGAGGTTTAAAAGCCAGCATGAGTTACAAGGCATGCGATCGATCTACGCGTTTCGAGTGGCTAAGCACTCTTAATCATGATACGATTAAGAGTGCTTAGCCACTCAAAACGCGTAGATCGATCGCATGCCTTGTAACTCATGCTGGCTTTTAAACCTCATTTCTATTGAGTGAATAAAGAATATTTTTCACTACATCGTGGAGCTGGACAAAGTTTTTTCTCAATACTTACCTCTCCCTGCTCCACCGCTGTGTAGTCTGGGCTGTTAAATCCTTCACTGGGACTGCCACTACAAATTTGGTGAACTGATAGATGGATAAGACGTAGCTATGCCCTGTCCTGCTGGGCTCTATCTTCAGATGATCAATGGCTTCCATTTGCTATGGACGTCGACTCACAATGAGATGCAGGGGAGGTTTATCATCAGCTTTCAAAGTTTTCCTACTCACAGACGTGTGACATTCCTGCCCACATTTTTAAATGTGTCCTCTCATGCAAATCCAATAGAATCGCCTACGGCCTGTGGCTTCTGTCTTTTGCACTCCAAAGTTACCTGACAGATCATGATAGGCAGTGAGGACCATGTCTACATCTCTCCCTGTGATCACAATTTGATGGAGATGAGTAACGGTGATGGGATCCACGGTACTGCGATACAGCAACCCTTTCTTCACAAAGAACTGTTTTCGCTGTCTCCACAAAGTAATTGAGGGTTAGCATCGCCTCTGAGAATTCTCCCGGGAGTTTTTCCCGTGATTAGTAATTCCAAAATTTCTGCACTCGACTTTCTGTCTGTACTTGTATCCATCTTGTTTCCTCTGGCGGAGAGTCTGGACTGTCTTACTGAGACTGAAATATATATGAAGATTTAAAAATACCCCAACAGTGTATACTGATGTACGCTTCGAATACATTACCCTTTTTCTACTTTTTAGATTGTCTAATCCATACTGAGACTGTGTCTTTGTCGGACTCTGGAAATATACACAGAGATTTTTAATGTTTAAACTATGCAATAAATACCTGTTATCCGGTGATACTGTACCCTTTCTCAACTTTCTAAAATCTTGTCGAATCCATACTGGGCCTGAGACCGTCTGAGTGTGCCTCCTGATTAGGGATGAGCTGTGTTCGAGTCGAACTGTTTGCCAAGTTCAAATTAGAGCTGTTTTGCGCGGTGTTCGAGCCGTTCGTCGAACTCGAACATTTTGCTTAATATTCGGCTGTTCGAGGTTCCGTTCGAGAACGGTTCGTTCACCAAAAGCGTAACTTTATTTTCATATTAATAATGCTTTTCAATGTTAATAAACAGTTTCATGGCATAGTAGCGGTGTCTGGTAGCCAGCGGTGTAGTACACCTGTCAAGGAGCTACACTGTGTGTGTTTCTAATAATTTTTTACCGCATCTTGTCCAGGAAATCCTTTTGGACCTTGTAGCACTGTCTGCTACTCAGCAGAGGAGCCCACCCGTGAACCTAGCTATGCCGACTGTTTATGAAAGAACCAGTTTTTGACTGCATTTAGCCCAGTTAATACTTTGGGCCTAGTTCCTTTGTCTACTGCTCAGCAGAGGAGCCCACCCGGGAACCTAGCTATGCCACCTGTTTATGTAAGCACTGTCTGCTACTCAGCAGAGTTGCCCACCTGTGAACCAAGCTATGCCGCCTGTTTATGTAAGAACGGTGTGCTACTCAGCAGAGGAGCCCAGCTGTTAAGCAAGCTACAGCACCTGTAGTTTGGACACTTAATTTTTGCACATTCTTTCTGGAATGCCGGTTAGGCCTAATTCCGGTTGACCTGCACTTACTGGGAGATCCTCATTCGCGGGGAAGCAATGGAAACCCAGATCCCCATGACTAACGGGGTTCAGCGGGTTATCCGCACCTGTAAGCAACACACGCTGGTCCTTTCAGTGTAGCGCATGTGCAGCCCCGGACATGTAAGGGCATGACAGACCTGTTATTGCTCGATCTCACGTGCCAGAGCCTCGCGTGTCTCTCTAGTAAGCTGGACGTGGACCACGGGGGCATGCCAGAGTCTCGTTCGTTAACGGAATTAAGCTGACAAATCGCTAGCACAACTAAAAACGGCCATGCACCACCACCCACAGAATCCAGAAAGCTTGCAATCTGTCCATCTTTTCCGTGGCTGGCATGGTTGAGGTTGCCTGTGTGGAGTCCAATTAAGTCGCAGGCTCCACTCCTTGTGGTGGTGCCCTTCTGGACATTCCTTTAAGGTTCAGCTTTGCAAACATACTGCCCCCGTAAACCAAACACTTTGCCTTCATGGACGCTGTTCGGAGGGTCGTGGTAATAACGCCGCCCGATCGGCAGTTGGCATAATTTATGTTGTGAAGTCCGACGATATATGATCGTCTTCGGTTTTAGAATTTTTCTTGTATTTTAGATTTTTATTCCAGCCTTTCTTGACTTTATAAGGGCATGACATGCCTATATGTGTCTCCTCCTCCTCCTTTTACTCCTCCACCTCTTTTCTATATGTAGTTGCCCTTTTCCATATGTTATTTGTGTCTTCTGAGCATTTTGTCTGCTTTGGGACACCTTTTAAGGTGTTTTGGATGTGTTTTCTATGTGTTTGTATGTGTTTGTGTTTGCCTGCCATTGTTTTCAATGGGGTTCGACAAACATTCGACAAACTTGCCTCTTGTTCGACGAACTGAACCGAACTCGAACACTAGCGGGGTGGCTCAACACTACTCCTGATATATAGAGGTACATTTTTAATGTTTAAACTATGCTATATATACCTGGTATCTGTTGATACTGTACCCTTTCTGCCAGAAAGTCCTCCTCCACCCACCACTCTAAGTGTATCATTGACACCTGGAACATTGGCCCACATGTGTGATTATTTCTTGCGGATCTTTTTATATTGTGGTGTGATCCATCCTGAGCGTGTGAGAGTCTGTGGGTTACTCCTGCAATTTATATGTAGATTTAAAAATTACCCCAACACTGTATACAGCTCTACGCTTGTGATACATTACCCATTTACTGGTTTTTATATTCTGGTCTAATCCAAACTGACCAAGTAAGAGTCTGTTTCTGACTCTGGAAATAAATACTGAGATTGACAATGAACCCTACACTGTATACAGCTGTATGCATCAGATCCATTACCGTTTTACAGCTTTTTATATTGTGTTGTAATCCATACTGAGCCTGAGAGCGTCTGTGTCTGCCTCCTGAAATATATACGGAGATTTAAAATGTTTAAACTATACTATATATACTTGCTATCTGATGATACTGTACCCTTTTTCTACTTTTTATATTCTCGTCTAATCCATACTGAACCTGTGAGCGTCTCTGTGTGACTCATGAAATATATACGGAGATTTACAGTTATCCTTTGACTGTATACAGCTGTACGCTTCTGATACAGTACCATATATATGATGTTATTTTGGGTACATTTTCTCCAAAATTTGGAAGTATGGTGGAAGAGGCTGCGGACATGGGCGTGGGGGGGCCAGCTGGTACTGATGGTGGTGCATCTGCTGGTAGTGGCAAAAGCACAATAGCAGCTAAGGCAGGAGGTGTTGGGCCTGCATTATGGTATGGCTCCGAAAGGCCTGGAAGGCTGCTACCTTTTATGGGAGTAGGTTAACCGCTTTTAAAGCCGGAGCATCAGGAACTGGTTTTGGCTTACATTGCCGAAACAGACTCCAGCTAATATACCCCCTCCTCTTCTGAAGTTTCAAAAAAATGCAAGCACTGAGTCGTCAAGTGCTGGCTCCTGGTCAGGAAGAACCCCTTTCCTTGTGTCCTTCACCCCCACCAAAAGTGAATGATGCAGCATACCACACTTCACATTAGTCCATGTAGCTCTTTCTCACATACCATGCCTGGGTTATCAAGTCAAATCGTGAATTCCCCAGTCCAAGATGAATCTGACATGGAGTATGGGTCACCAGCCAGGGCAGTGGGGTTAATCCGTACCGGGCCGGTGTCTCAGAGGGATGTGTCACGGTGGTGGTGACCTGGTCCGTGGCCCTGGCGTCCATGCAAAGGGGTGAATAACGTTTATAGGTGAATGATACGTGACGCCACCTGTGGTCTCTGATCAGATTGACCAGCGCTGCAGTGTCGCTTCTCTGGGACAGATGTGGTGCAGCTAAGATGTAGAAGCCCTGCACAGGTAGGGCCGTAGTTGCAGGGCAGATGAAAGAGTTGGTAGATGGTGTGCAGTGCAGGATGTAGCAGAGCCGTGAGAAAGATGACAGACACAGTCGTGCTGTTCCTTTACCTGTACTTGGTAAGGGCCGTCCAGGACCCAGAGTACAGATGGAGAAGGAGTTGGTCAGCCTGGAAGCAAATTAGGAATTCTCTCTCTGCAGATAGGTAGTGTGGCCTCCGTTCTAGCGCTTATCTGAGGTACTCGCAGTACTGAGTTCACTGAAGTTCCCCCTGCTGACTCTCTTTTGGAACTTTCTCGTATGGCAGGCAGCCATAGCCTTTTCCTTCTGGCTCACACACATCGCTGCTGGGGCCTCCGAGCCTCAGTTGGGAACAGAGCATTTACAGCTGCTACTTCCTCCGGTTTCTGCTGCAGGACCGTCAGTGTCCCTACAAACTCGGAGACCGGAATCCGGACCATGCGCTCCAGCTAGGAGTGAGCCTTAACTCTGCTCATCCTCCAGCTCCCCTTCTCACGTCCACACACTTCCCCTTCCCTTCACAGACTGCCCTAACTTCCCTCCTCCCGGCCACAGAGAGCAGCTCCTCAGCAGTCGGGTTCAGAGCTCTCCCTGCTGGCCTGGAGTGGGAACTGTGTTGTGTGTTGTTTTAACTGCTAGAGAGATCTTTTGTTGCTCCCAAGCATGACATCACACTCCCTAGGAGGAAGGTAATGCCACTGTGGCGACCGTACTCCTGGGGGCGCCACAAGTGCACTGATGCCCAGCTACTGCTAGATGATTCTGCTGGTACATTGACCCAGACCACTACATTCCCCTCGCACTCTACACAGCCAGAATCTGACCCTGACGAAACTCAGGTTCCCTTTCCCCCATACTATACCACCTTACACTGTGACAAAGAGGAAGGTGCAGATGAAAGTGCAGGTTCCTTGAGCAAGTGGGGGGGCATACTCATGGGCGACGGCACTGGCACAGGGCCCCTCATAGTATGCAAAAGTGTCTCTGCCGGTGGGAGGCCACCCGCCGTCAGACACACCGCCGTACTATGAGGGGCCCTGTGCCAGTGCCATCGCCAACAAGTGGGTCCCCCCTGCTTGCTCAGGATCGCAGCACTTGCAAAGTTGAAATACTTACCTCTCCCTGCTCCACCGCCGTGACGTTTTCCGCGTTTCCTGACAGTGACATTCTGGTCAGAGAGCGCGATGACATCACGTCTGTACGCCCTCTGCCTAAACAGTCCAAGTGCAGAGAGATGGAAGGTGGGGACGACGAGGAGTCCAGAGTACAGGATTTCCAAGCGAGGAGACTTCTTTAATTGTTTTAAAGGTTGGGAGCAATTTTTGGGGAGCACTATACTCTGGAGAATGATATATGGGGCCCACCATACACTGGAGCATTCCAACAGTGGACATCAGACACTGGAGCAGCATTTACAGGGCCCATTATACACTGGAGGATTAGAAATGGGGCCCATTATATATGGAGCATTATTTGGGCCCATAAGACAGAGGAGCTTCATCCATGAGGACCAACATATACTGTAGGTGGCATTATGTGGGGCTCATCATATACTGTATCGAACATTATATGGGACCAATGATTCTGTATTGAGAAATATATGGGCCTCATTACTCTGTATGGCGCACTATGCGGTGGCCATAATACTGTATGGAGTAATATACTGTCCGTTTTTGGAGCTATTGGAGACTTAAAAATGGATATCAGTCATGTGATGTAAGAAGTGAAGTATTTTTCATTGTACTATACCGCTATTTCTCTGCCGTATCAGAGGATCATGAATTGTGGTATGTGTTAAAGGAGCCCAGTGACACTCTTTGGCCCTGGGCCCACGAAAATCTGGAGCCAGCCCTACCCCCCACAACTTTAGCCAAATAACCCCCAGTTTTCAATGCCTAACTATTATTATAAAGTAAATTAAGGTTGACAAGCTTAAGTAATAAGAATTGATGTCGTTGGCATTGAAATGTGCACTGTAGGTGTGTTTCCTGTCCTCCACTCACTGCCATCTTTTCTTCCCCATTGACTTGCATTGGGTTTCGTGTTTCAGTCGGCCTTCGACTTTTCACGAAAATCGTCCGATTGCGTTCGACCCGACTTTTGCAAAAGTCGGGTTTCATGAAACCCGACTCGACCCGAAAAAAGGCAAAGTCGCTCATCTCTAATGTACAGTTCAGATTTCAGTACCATAGATCATCTCTTTTAGAAGTTACAGCAAATTTCCTGAGTAAAGTAGTGGGTGAATCACTCTGTAGAAGGTACATTGAAAAATTGTGAAATATGCTCTTGTGAATCCAGCCTCCAGGAGATAAAATCTGTTGTGGTCATGGGAGGGACAAATAGGAGCAGGTGCAGAAGAAGAGATAGCTCTGATAACTTCAATGTGATGAAGGTAATAGACAGAGAGGCCAAATCCTGTATTCTATATAGCGTGAATATTAAAGGGATATTGCTCATGAAATCATTTGCAGCTCCAGCTGATATTAGAGATTTGCTGCTCATTTGTAGGAAATGCTTCTTAACCACTAACCCTATTCCATTCCTGTTCCTGACCCTCATTCACATTTCTGCTGTAAGGCTGGCCCTGTTTATCAAGCGCTGAACCGTGATAAATAGCTGGGGTCCCCTGGTAATATAAAGAGCTGCAACACTAAATTTAGAGTTCACCTGAGTTAATAAAACATGGTCCCATTGGGAGTCATTGCTGGATTTATAAATTAACCAGTGAGCTACTGGAGACGTTGTTAAGAAATGCATGTTCTTTTTATAATGGGTACATTAATAAGTTGAAAAACAAGTCCTGTTTTCTACCATGCTCTCTCTGTTGCCAGTTTTTTTCATTGCATTCTAGTTCTTTGTCTTTGAGCATAACAAACTTTAATACATATCTTTTTACAGGTGTATCTCACAAAATTAGAATATCATCAAAAAGTTATTTTATTTCAGTTCTTCAATACAAAAAGTGAAACTCATATATTATATAGAGTCATTACAGAGTGATGTATTTCAAGTGTTTCTTTCTGTTAATGTTGATGATCATTGGCTTACAGCCAATGAAAACCCAAAAGTCATTATCATAGTAAAGTAAATGAGAATACTTTATAACACCAGCTTGAAAAAATGATTTTAAAATTCAAAATGTTGGCCTACTGAAATGTATGTTCATTCAGTAAATGCACTCAATACTTGGTCTGGGCTCCTTTGGCATCAATTACTGCATCAATGCGGCATAGTATGGAGGCGCTCAGTTTGTGGCACTGCTGAGGTGTTATGGAAGCCCAGGTTGCTTTCATAGCAGCATTCAGCTCGTCTGCATTGTTGGGTCTGGTGTCTCTCATCTTCCTCTTTACAATACCCCATAGATTCTCTATGGGGTTAAGGTCAGGTGAGGAGAGGAAAAAGGGAGCATGTACATATCAGGGATCACCGAGTAGTAATAACAAAAAATGCTTTATTGTGACACCAACACACTAGGAAAACATTAAAAACATTTAAAACTGAAAAAATGCAAATATAACAATACAAAAACCCATAATAGGGTTAAACCCCTGCCAAAACCCCACATGGACAGAGTGTTGCACAGATAGACAGACATAAATAGCGCTGTGTAAACTATCCAGCTACTACTTGCTGATCCCCGATATGTACATGCTCCCTTTTTCCTCTCCTCACGGTCTCATAGTTCTTAGCATGTAACAGGCAATCCCGTGCAGTGGTGCCCTCCAGTTTTGCATTTTGTTAAGGTCAGGTGAGTTTACTGACCAATCAAGCACAGTGATACTATTGTTTTTAAACCAGGTATTGGTACTTTTGGCAGTGTGGACAGGTACCAATTCCTGCTGAAAAATGAAATTTCCAACTCCAGAAAGCTTGTCGGCAGAGGGAAGAAAGAAGTGCTCTAAAATTTCATGGTAGATGGCTGCGCTGACTTTGGTCTTGATAAAGCACAGTGGACCTCCACCAGCAGATATCATGGCTCCCCGAACCATCATTGATTGTGGAAACTTCACACTAGACCTTGGAAATCAAGTTCCCAGAGTCTGGAGGAAGAGTGGAGAGACAGACAATCCAAGCTGCTTGAGGTCTAGTGTGAAGTTTCCACAATAAGTGATGGCTTGGGAGCCATGTCATCTGCTGATATAGGTACACTGTCTGCCAGGAAATTTTAGAGCACTTCATGCACTAAAATTTCCTGGTAGATGGCTGCACTGACTTTGGTCTTGATAAAACACAGTATACCTATCCCAGGAGATGACATGGCTCCCCAAACTGATTGTGGAAACTTCACACTAGACCTTAAGCAGCTTGGATTGTCTGTCTCTCCACTCTTCATCCAGACTCTTGGACCTTGATTTCCAAGATCTAATGTGAAGTATACACAATCAATGATGGTTTGGGGAGCCATGTCATCTGCTGGTGTAGGTCTACTGTGTTTTATCAAGACCAAAGTCAGCGCAGCTGTCTACCAGGAAATTTTAGAGCACTTCATGGTTCCCTCTGCTTAACCCCTTCCTGACATCAGATGTACTATCCCGTCCATGGGACCCGGGCCCCTATGCCCATGGACGGGATAGTACATCTACCGTGATCAGCGGCGCCCACGTGGTGAGCGCCGCTGATCGCGGCCGGGTGTCAGCTGATTATCACAGCTGACACCCGGCACAATGTGTCAGGGGCGGTCACGGACCGCCCCCGACACGTTAACCCCTTGCACACCGCGATCAAACATGATCACGGTGTACCGGGGGTTAAAGGGAACCATCGGCAGGGAGGGGGCTCCCTCCGTGCTTCCCTGAGCCCCCCACGGCAGCGCAATGTGCAGCGCTGCTGCCGGGGGCTCCTTTCCTGCAAGCCCCCGAATCCAAGATGGCGACGGGGGCCTTCGGGGGCCTGCAGGAAGCTGACTTCCTCAGTGCCTGCAAAGCGCAGGCATGAGGAAGCCTTGTGCACTGCCTGTGACAGATCGCTGATCTGTCACAGTGATCTGTGATGTGACAGATCAGCGATCTGTCACAGAACAGTGATGTCCCACCTGGGACTATTTAATAAAGTAAAAAAAAAATAAAAATAAAGTGTTAAAATAATTTAAAAAAATCGCCAAATAAATTGCAAAAAAAAAATATTCCCCCAAATAAATCCATTTTTTGAAAATAAAAAAAACAAACAATAAAAGTACACATATTAGGTATCGCCGCGTCCGTAACGACCCGCCCTATAAAACCGTCCCATTAGTTAACCCCTTTAGCGAACCCCTTAAAAAATAAAAATAAAAAACAAAGCAAAAAATAATGATTTATTATCATACCGCCAAACAAAAAGTGTAATAACGCGCAATCAAAAAGACGCATATAAATATCCATGGTACCGCTGAAATCGTCATCTTGTCCCGCAAAAAACGAGCTGCCACACTGCATCATCAGTGAAAAAATAAAAAAGTTATAGCTCGCAGAATAAAGCGATGCAAAAATAATTATCTTTTATATAAAATAGTTTTCATTGCATAAAACCGACAAAACATAAAAAAACGACCTAAATGAGGTATCGCTGTAACTGTACTGACCCGAAGAATAAAACCGCTTTACCAATTTTACCGCACGCGGAACTGTGTAAACGCACCCCCCCAAAAGAAATTCATGAAACGCTGGTTTTTGTTCATTCTGCGTCCCAAAAATCGGAATAAAAAGCGATCAAAAAATGTCACGTGCCCGAAAATGGTACCAATAAAAACGTCAACTCGTCCCGCAAAAAATAAGACCTGACATGACTCGGTGGGTCAAAATACGGAAAAATTATAGCTCTCAATATGTGGTGATGCAAAAACTATTTTTACAATAAAAAGCGTCTTTTAGCGTGCGACAGCCGCCAAACATAAAAACCACCATAAATAGTAAATCAAACCCCCCGTTATCACCCCCTTAGTTAGGGAAAAATAATAAAATAAAAAAAATGTATTTATTTCCATTTTTCCATTACGGTTAGGGTTAGGGTAGGGTTAGGGCTAGGGTTAGGGCTGAGATTAGGGTTAGGGGTGTGTTGGGGTTCGGGTTGGAGTTAGAATTGGGGGTTTCCACTGTTTGGGCACATCAGGGGCTCTCCAAATGCAACATGGCGTCTGATTTCAATTCCAGCCAATTCTGAGTTGAAAAAGTCAAATGGTGCTCCTTCCCTTCCAAGCTCTGACATGCGCCCAAACAGTGTTTTACCCCCACATGTAGGGCATCAGCCTACTCAGGACAAATTGCAAAACAATTTTTGGGGTCCAATTTCTCCTGTTACCCTTAGGAAAATAAAAAATTGGGGGCAAAAATATCATTTTTGTGGAAAAAAATGATTTTTTTATTTTCACGTCCGAGCGTTATAAAATTCTGTGAAGCACTTGGGGGTTCAAAGTGCTCACCACACATCTAGATAAGTTCCGTAGGGGGTCTAGTGTCCAAAATGGGGTCACTTGTGGGGAG
Organism: Dendrobates tinctorius; assembly: GCF_039654945.1. NCBI lineage: Eukaryota > Metazoa > Chordata > Amphibia > Anura > Dendrobatidae > Dendrobates > Dendrobates tinctorius. The sequence goes on from NW_027361771.1 coordinate 9,715,572, forward strand.
TTTCAATAGTTTAGGTACATCAGGGGCTCTCCAAACGCACATGACACCCGCAGACCATTCCATCAAAGTCTGCATTCCAAAACGTCACTACTTCCCTTCCGAGCCCCGACGTGTGTCCATACAGTAGTTTTCTCCCACATATGGGGTATCAGCATACTCAGGACAAATTGGACAACAACTTTTGGGGTCCAATTTCTCCTGGTACACTTGGGAAAATAAAAAAATGGTGACTAAAAGATCATGTTTGTGGAAAAAATACGATTTTTTTATTTTCACGCCCGGGCGTTATAAACTTCTGTGAAGCACTGGGGGGTTCAAAGTGCTCACCACACATCTAGATAAGTTCCTTGGGGGGTCTAGTTTACAAAATGGTGTCATTTGTGGGGGGTTTCCACTGTTTAGGTACATCAGGGGTTTTCCAATCGCGACATGGTGTCCGATCTCAATTCCAGCCAAAAAGTCAAATGGCGCTGCTTCCCTTCCGAGCTCTGCCATGCGCCCAAATAGTGGTTTACCCCCACATGTGGGGTATCAGCGTACTCAGGACAAATTGCACAACAACTTTTAGGGTCCTGTTACCCTTGGAAAAATAAGAATTGAGGGTGAAAAGATCATTTTTGTGGAAAAAATATGATTTTTTAATTGTACGGCTTTATGTTATAAACTTCTGTGAAGCCCTTGTGGGTTCAAAGTTCTCACCACACATCTAGATAAGTTCCTTAGGGGGTCTATTTTCCAAAATGGTGTCATTTGTGGGGGGTTTCCACTGTTTTGGTACATCAGGGGTTTTCCAATCGCGACATGATGTCCGATCTCAATTCCAGCCAAAAACGTCAAATGGCGCTGCTTCCCTTCCGAGCTCTGCCATGCGCCCAAATAGTGGTTTACCCCCACATGTGGGGTATCAGCGTACTCAGGACAAATTGCACAATAACTTTTAGGGTCCTGTTACCCTTGGGAAAATAAAAATTGGGGTGAAAAGATCATTTTTTTGGAAAAAATATGATTTTTTAATTGTACCGCTGTACATTATAAACTTCTGTAAAGCCCTTGTGGGTTGAAAGTTCTCACCACATATCTAGATAAGTTCCTTGTGGGGTCTAGTTTCTAAAATGGGGTCACTTGTAGGGGGTTTCCACTGTTTAGGTACATCAGGGACTCTCCAAACGTGACATGGCGTCCGATCTGAATTCCAGACAATTTTGCATTGAAAAAGTCAAACGGCGCTCCTTCCATTCTGAGCTCTGCCATGCGCCGAATCAGTCGTTCCCCCCCACATATCAGGTATCAGCGTACTCAGGACAAATTGCACAATAACTTTTGCAGTCCAATTTCTCCTGTTACCCTTGGTAAAATAAAAAGAATTGAACCTGAAGTACTTTTTTTGTGAAAAAAAGTTAGATGTTCATTTTTTTTTAAATATTCAAAAAAATTCCTGTGATGCACCTAAAGGGTTAATAAACTTCTTGAATGTGGTTTTGAGCACCTTAAGGGGTGCAGTTTTTAGAATGGTGTCACTTTTGGGTATTTTCTATCATATAGACCCCTCAAAGTGGCTTCAAATGTGATGTGGTCCGTAAAAATAAAATGGTGTTGTAAAAATGAGAAATCGCTGGTCAACTTTTAACCCTTATAACTTCCTAACAAAAAAAAATTTTGGTTCCAAAATTGTGCTGATGTAAAGTAAACATGTGGGAAATGTTAGTTATCAAGTTTTTTGGGTGCCATATCTCTGTGATTTAAGGGCATAAAAATTCAAAGTTGGAAAATTGCGAAATTTTCAAAATTTTCGCCAAATTTCCGTTTTTCTCACAAATAAACGCAAGTTATTTGAATGAAATTTTACCACTAACATGAAGTACAATATGTCACGAGAAAACAGTGTCAGAATCACCGGGGTCCATGGAAGCGTTCCAGAGTTATGACCTCATAAAGGTACAGTGGTCAGAATTGTAAAAATTGGCCCGGTCATGAACGTGCAAACCACCCTTGGGGGTGAATGGGTTAAAAGCTTATTGGAGATGGAAATTTCATTCTCCAGCAGGACTTGGCACCTGTCCACACTGCCAAAAGTTCCAACACCTGGTTTAACAGTATCACTGTGCTTGATTGGCCAGAAATTCACCTGACCTTAACCCCATCGAGAATCTATGGGTTTTTGTAAAGAGGAAGATGAGAGACACAAGACCCAACAATGAAGATGAGCTGAAGGCTGCCATCAAAACAACCTGGGCTTCCATAACACCTCAGCAGTGCCACAGGCTGATCGCCTCCATGCCATGCTGCATTGATGCAATAATTGATCCCAAAGGAGCCCCGACCAAGTACAGAGTGCATTTACATTTTAGATTTTAAAATAATTTTTTTAAACTGGTGTTATAAAGTATTCTAATTTACTGAGATGATGACTTTTGGGTTTTCATTGGCTGTAAGCCATAATCATCAAAATTAACAGAAATAAAAACTTGTAATCGATCACTCTGTTTGTAATGACTCTATATAATATATAAGTTTCACTTTTTGTATTGAAGAACTGAAATAAATTAACTTTTTGATGATATTCTAATTTTGTGAGATGCACCTGTATTTCCAAAAATGGACCATAGAGCCATTGGTCGCCATTCATTTTTGCCATTTCTACACTTTTCTGGAATTATTTGTTTTATTTTAGTGGATTTTGTATTTGCTTCTTATTTTCTGTATGTTTTATGCCAGTTTTTACATTGTTTTTTTTTTTAATTTTTTTATATTATTATTTTTGCTTGGCAACTTTACTTATCCAGATGTTTTACACATGAAGTGCATCTTTTACCAAATGTCACTTTTTTCGCATTTCACTCCAGTCCCCACCTGCAGTAAGGTTTCTGAGGGAGTTTTCAATTTGGTGCATTCTTGTGGCTTTTAAGGGTTTAAAAGATATAAAGTTGAAAAAACTGGTTAAATGTGTATATTTTGCACCCAATTCATCGACCATGTGCACCAATTTCAATAATTTAAGGCAAATAAATGTCAGTAAATACCATAAGACAAAAAAAGAAAAGTGATTTCAATGAATCGCAAATGATGAATCTGATCCACTGAGTTTTCCTATTGAGTGTACAGTCCTTCCCTGAGTGATATTGTGAATGGCTTTTGAAATTACTTATCCTGAAAGTGCAACACTACCAGGGCCGGACTGAGACCAAAAAGCAGCCCTGGCACAAAAAAAATTCACCAGCCCACATAGAATGAATGTCCTCACCCAAATTGTAGAATACTGGCAGGTTGTGCCAACTTTTGCTTTAGCTCATACACACACGTATCACACAGCTCACACATGTATCTCACACACACACTGCTCACTTTCACACACACAGCTCACACGTATCACACACGCATGTATCACACAGCTCACGATCACACACACAGCTCACACGTATCACACACACATGTATCACACAACTCACACACTCAAGTAGCTCACACAGCTCACGCTCACACACACAGCTCACATACACAGCTCACACACACACAAGTAGCTCACGCTCACACACAAGTAGCTCACACACGTATCTCACACAGCTCACACACGTATCTCACACACATGTATGACACAGCACACACACGCATGTATCACACACACAAGTAGCTCACACACACAGCGCATGCTCACAAACACATGCATCACACAGCTCACGCTCACACACACACACAGCTCACGTTCACACACACATGCATGTATCACAAAGCTCACACACACACAAGAAGCTCACACACACGTATCACACAGCTCACACACAAGTAGCTCAGGCTCACACAGCTCACACGTATCTCACACACACGTATCACACACATGTATCACACAACTCACACACTCAAGTAGCTCACGCTCACACACAGCTCACATACACACACACAAGTAGCTCTCACATGTATCTCACACAGCTCACACACATGTATCACACAGCTCACACACACATGTATCACACAGCACACACACGCATGTATCACACACACAAGTAACTCACACACACAGCGCACACTCACACGCTCATGCATCACACAGCTCACGCTCACACACACACACAGCTCACGTTCACACACATGCATGTATCACAAAGCTCACACACACACAAGAAACTCACACACACGTATCACACAGCTCACACACAAGTAGCTCACGCTCACACGTATCTCACACACACGTATCACACACGCATGTATCACACAGCTCACACACAAGTAGCTCACACACATATCACACAGCTCACACACATACATATGCATGTATCACACAGCTCACACAAAGCTCACGCACACAAGCATGTATCACACACAGCTCACACACAGAAGTAGCTCACACACACACGTATTACACAGCTCACACACACAAGTAGCTCACACTCACACACAGCTTACACACGTATCTCACACACACGTATCACACAGCTCACGTACACAGCTCACACTCACACGCAGCTCACACACGTATGTATCACAGCTCTCACACACACACACACACAGCTCACACACAAGTAGCACACACACAACTTACACATGCATTTATCACACATGCATGTATCACACAGCTCACGCTCACACGTATCACACAGCTCACACACGTATCACACAGCCTCACACATACACACAGTCACACACAGCCACACACATACACACAGTCACACACAGCCACACACATACACAGCCATACACATACACACAGCCACACACAGCCTCATACATACACACAACCACACACATACACACAGCTTCACACACTCCGCCTCACACATACACACAGCCACACACAGCCTCACACATACACACAGCCTCACACATACACACACATACACACAGCCACACACATACACACAGTCACACACAGCCACACACAGCCTCACACATACACACAGCCACACACATACACATACATACACACAGCCACACACAGCCTCACACATACACACAGCCACACACATACACACACATACACACAGTCACACACATACACACAGCCACACACATACACACAGTCACACACAGCCACACACATACACATACATACACACAGCCACACACAGCCTCACACATACACACAGCCACACACATACACACACATACACACAGTCACACACATACACACAGTCACACACAGCCACACACATACACATACATACACACAGCCACACACAGCCTCACACATACACACAGCCACACACATACACATACATACACATACATACACACACAGCCTCACACATACACACAGCCACACACATACACACACATACACACAGTCACACACATACACACAGCCACACACATACACACAGCCACACACATACACACAGTCACACACAGCCACACACATACACATACATACACACAGCCACACACAGCCTCACACATACACACAGCCACACACATACACACACATACACACAGTCACACACAGCCTCACACATACACACAGCCACACACATACACACAGCCACACACATACACACAGTCACACACAGCCTCACACATACACACAGCCTCACACATACACACAGCCACACACAGCCACACACATACACACAGCCACACACAGCCACACACATACACACAGTCACACACAGCCACACACATACACACAGCCACACACATACACACAGTCACACACAGCCTCACACATACACACAGCCACACACATACACACAGTCACACACAGCCTCACACATACACACAGCCTCACACATACACACAGCCACACACAGCCACACACATACACACAGCCACACACAGCCACACACATACACACAGTCACACACAGCCACACACATACACACAGTCACACACAGCCTCACACATACACACAGCCTCACACATACACACAGTCACACACAGCCTCACACATCCACACAGTCACACACAGCCTCACACATACACACAGCCTCACACATACACACAGCCACACACATACACACAGTCACACACAGCCTCACACATACACACAGCCTCACACATACACACAGCCACACACAGCCACACACATACACAGTCACACACAGCCACACACATACACACAGTCACACACATACACACACATACACACAGTCACACACAGCCTCACACATATGTAGGGTCGGTTGTGGGGTGCCGAGCTGGGGGGTGATAGGGGGTGGTCCCACTTCTTACCGCGCAGAGATGATAACAGAGACACGATGAGGCAGATTCTGGGTGCAACAGGTCCAAGTTTATTTCACACCGTCCGACTGACGGTCCTCGCGGTACACCGCGATATCTCTCTCTGCCCTCCGTGTTCAGGGCCGCTCCAACACCGTATGTTACACAAGGGACGTACTTACACGTCACGTCCTGTCTCACACTGTGACAATCCTGACAGCTCGGTTACTGTGGCCACCTTAGGCCCGTACACCAACAGCACTTTACTAATCAGTCTCGTCGTTACACATACGGTGTCTTCCACCCAGAGCCTTGTCTCTGCTGCGGTCCTTCCCTGTCAGGACCACCCCCCTGACGTTTCCTCTCCTCAGTCCCCCTGGTCGGATTCTCCTCAGGGCACACAGACTGGCGAAGTCCTCCTGTCACCTGGGCTCCCCCTGGGGACTGGAATCTTCTGGAACCCTCCCTCAGTATTTATAACTTCCCCGGTTCCTTGAAACTGTCACTAACTGTCACCACGCCCCCCATGACCAACGGTTTCTAAAGCCCTAAGCTGCTGTAAAGTCCTTTGCTCACACTCCACCCTGCCATCTAATGGTCATCCCAAGGTACTGCACGTCCACTACACTTTTCTAGTTGTTTCCCCACTGTAATCACTGTCTCCTACCTACACTGTGCAAACCTATCTTTCTTCACTCTGACTAGTCCGTCCGTCCGTCAGGTCACCTTCCCTACACTCCCCCTTCCTTTGTCCATTGTCGTCCTCGACAATCGTCATCCCTGCCTTCGTCGTTCTGAATCTACACCTACATTCTGTTGTCGGACCAGAAGTTGAGCCAGACCCACTATCTGCGGGGGCCGAACCATACTGGGAGCACTATGCTCTGAGCAGCCTACTGCTACTCACCAGCGCGCATGCCACATGACAACGTCTTTCAAATTGGGCAAGGTACACCCGTATTCTCTCTACGGCGTGTATCTTTCCCCTACTCTCCCCTACTGTTACCTTTCACTATCCGGTACGCCATGATCGAGGCCACTCACCTACCAGATCATTGCCGGCGCCCGCCTTTCCTTCTTCAGGGGTGTCAGTGGTGTTGGGGACCTGACCTAGGACGGCTGTCTTTCTCACATCTTCCCATTCATTTTCCTTCTTTCAATTACATGTCATGGTCGGCGTCCCGGTCTCCCAGACCTCAACTCTTAGATCCCTACCGGATCTCACACTTTCCTTTGGTCCCGCAGACCTTCCCTTACCCGGACCTGTTGCATTTTACTTTGCATATTATACATCATACAACTTTATAATAGCACAAGTACCCCATTTTTTATAATTTTTTTTTTTTCATTTTTCTTTTGCTTTAAAACTCAACGTTTAACAATAAACATCGCATGTTTTCTTTCCTCCTCCCCCCTTCCTTGGACCTGGACACTCCTCCGCTTTCCATATCCCCGTTCTGTCAGGTAAACATATTTTCGTATATAAAGAACATAGAAAGAAGAAAGAAAGAGAGAGAGAGAGAAAATAGTTGCATCAGTTAAACAACAACAAAACTTTTTTCTAAATGCAACTGTCCTTATAATCTGCACAACGGTGCATCGAACTCCTGACAGTCTATACCACTCTCAATGGACAGAGGTGAGGGCTCCACAGCCGTGGAACTCCTGGGGGAACCGAGAGTGTCCATAACAGTCCTTTTTCACGGGGGTCCGCTTTGCTCAGGCTCCGCCAGTACTGCCACCGCATAATACCCGCGGGGGCAGTATTCCTTATAATAAGAGACCAAGTCCCCTACTTCCAGAGCCCGGCCATGCCGTATAGAGGCCACGTTTACATACACTTTCTGGCCAGTCTTATCACGGATGAAACCGTACCCCTTCTCGAGGTCGGTGTATACCAGCCGCCCCTGCGATCTCTTCTCCGCCATGCCAGCCTCCCCCTTGTCATGCAGCTGTTTCCAAATCGCTTTCTCCCGTGTCTTCTTTCCCTTAATAACCTCCGCAACCCAAACGGAGGGTACCGCACCAGTCCCAGAGTCCGATGGGTGGGACCTTGCCGAGAAAGGGTGTGGGGTAGAGGCGGCCGATGGTATCTGTGGCCCAGCAGCCACTGGGGCCAGGTAGCGGATGGGAGCAGCCGGGACTCCGGAGGGCTGGTCCACAGGGCCCGATAAACAGACCCCAGCCGGTTCCAATACTGGCTTCACCGCGGCCACCCGGTAGGCCGCAGCCACAACTCCCAGCAAAGCCGGGGTAACGGCCGGTTCGGGCGATGAGGCTGACACCGGTCGAGGGAGCGCAACCGCGCTTTCTGTAAATAAGCTCCGCCCTGGGGACTCTGGGCGGGAAGGCTCGGGGACGGGAGCGAGGGACTTGCTCAATTCCGCGTATAGCTTAGGGCCCTCCGCAGCCGGGCCTTCCGATACACTGGAGGCTGCGTGTTGTGGCGAGATGATAGGGGCCGCTTGTGCAGCTGCCGGCAGGGCCGGGGGAACTCTCACCTTCCCCGGCGCCGCGGCCTCCGTCACACCACCGCACGGCTCATCCCGCAGCCTCCGCTCTCCAACTCGTTGCACAGCGGGCCCAGCTTCCAGGCTCAGGGGCTCCGCGGGAAGACTCTCCGCTGGTATCAATGGCGGCCGCTCCTTCTGGTTCCGCACGGGCTCCGCACAGATTCCTCTTCTTGCCCATGGACCCGAAGATGACGTCTTCTGTCTCAGCTCGTTCTCCTGCCGCCACTGCCATTCTAGGCGGCCAATACCCCGACTTCCGCAGCGTCTCATACCGTCCGGTGGGCAGCAATCCAATGGCGCCAAACAGTCGCTCCCAGGCTTTTCTTCGGTGTCACTCCCTCTGCGGGGTGGAGCGTTGGCAGGCCTCTCCACCCACCTGTCAGGGTCCAATGCTTGGAAACGTCGGCCTCCGGACACATACTGCTGTCCACGGGGGTACGTTGGAGGGGGTCCCAATCCATTCGGAACTACTGCGAACACCCGGACCTCGCCTCTGCGTTGAAGGAGCGCTGCCATACTGCACTGTCTCTGGTACCGCCCCGGATCCTCTACTGGCCACACAGATTCGTCACTGCGCTCCTCATTTATAATCCACTGGTAAACAAATTGTAATCCACCGGTAATTATATTCCAGACTGAGTAGACTAAGTCCTTTTCCATTTTTTTGAGGCAGGCCTGCCGCGGAATTTGATGTATTAGCGGCGGCGATCCTGCCGACTACGCCAAATGTAGGGTCGGTTGTGGGGTGCCGAGCTGGGGGGTGATAGGGGGTGGTCCCACTTCTTACCGCGCAGAGATGATAACAGAGACACGATGAGGCAGATTCTGGGTGCAACAGGTCCAAGTTTATTTCACACCGTCCGACTGACGGTCCTCGCGGTACACCGCGATATCTCTCTCTGCCCTCCGTGTTCAGGGCCGCTCCAACACCGTATGTTACACAAGGGACGTACTTACACGTCACGTCCCGTCTCACACTGTGACAATCCTGACAGCTCGGTTACTGTGGCCGCCTTAGGCCCGTACACCAACAGCACTTTACTAATCAGTCTCGTCGTTACACATACGGTGTCTTCCACCCAGAGCCTTGTCTCTGCTGCGGTCCTTCCCTGTCAGGACCACCCCCCTGACGTTTCCTCTCCTCAGTCCCCCTGGTCGGATTCTCCTCAGGGCACACAGACTGGCGAAGTCCTCCTGTCACCTGGGCTCCCCCTGGGGACTGGAATCTTCTGGAACCCTCCCTCAGTATTTATAACTTCCCCGGTTCCTTGAAACTGTCACTAACTGTCACCACGCCCCCCATGACCAACGGTTTCTAAAGCCCTAAGCTGCTGTAAAGTCCTTTGCTCACACTCCACCCTGCCATCTAATGGTCATCCCAAGGTACTGCACGTCCACTACACTTTTCTAGTTGTTTCCCCACTGTAATCACTGTCTCCTACCTACACTGTGCAAACCTATCTTTCTTCACTCTGACTAGTCCGTCCGTCCGTCAGGTCACCTTCCCTACACATACACACAGCCACACACATACACACAGCCACACACAGTCACACACAGCCACACACATACACACAGCCACACACAGTCACACACAGCCACACACATACACACAGCCTCACACATACACACACATACACACAGTCACACACAGCCTCACACATACACACAGCCACACACATACACACAGTCACACACACTCTCCTCTGTGGTGCAGGGGAGGCTGGTGTCCATGTGCAGCTCTTCAGCTTCTCCTGCTCACAGCAGCTCTGTCCCTGCACATCCCCCGGTCTCTCCTCTCTACCGGGATAGTGGATACTAGCAGATGAGAGCAGGGGGAGCTGTCACCTGCTGACAGGAGCTTATCTCTCCCTGGGAGCAGCCACTTATGCTGACCTTTTGCTGAGGTTTCATCTTGATGGCTGCGCTGGCTGTCTCCCTCAGAGCGAGCTGCACAGGAGAACAACAGCCCTGGAGGAGAGCAGAGAGGCGTCCGGTGCGCGCCCAGGCGGCCCTTTCAAATTTCTGACCTGGGCCCTGTGTGCGCGCACTCTCCTGCTTGCCCGCACTGAAGAGGGCCGCGCTCACACACTGAGGCAGGCGGCTGCGGTCCTTATCAGCGCGTGCACCAACAGGAGCGCGTGCGCACACGGAGCCTAGTCAGAAGTTTAGAGGGCCAGCGGCCCATTTTGTAGTTCAGAGCCGCCGGCCCACCGGGAATCTGCCCAGATCGCCAGATTATCAATCCGGGCCTGAACACTACCGTGCTGGCAAAAACCTCTGTATAGAAGGACAATGTATGTAATATCACATATACAAAACAGAGACCAATTGTTGACTCCAATAAGAAATCCTCTACAGGCAGCAAGGATTCTGGTACCTCCAGTGACTATTTATATCTGACAGTGCACTTCTATTGTCCCAGCTTTATCAGGACCTACGGCTAAACATTTTTTCTTTTACCTAGGAGCTATTTTAACAATCTATATGGACTTGATCATTTTACCAGGGTACCTTATTTAGCATTTATTGTTTTACATGTGAATTGTTTTGAGAACACAATTTTTTTTTGGCTATATCTCATTTACTATTAAATAAATGGCACCTTACTTTATTTTGTGCAGTGTTCACCTAGCAATTACTAGACTGCTTTCTAAGGATTTATTAGCCTCAGTTTGGCCACACGATACAATAACTCGCCATGTACTGCAAAATGAGGAAACCTGGTGACAGCCCCCAGCTCTTGAGCAACCCCATTAAATACAGTACAGTCACATTCTCAAATGTGAGGTCCCAAAATTGTGCAGTCCTAAAGTTCTCTTCAGGAACTTCTAAACCAGGGAAGCTGGGCTCCTTTGTTACCGTCTCATCCTCTTCTCCAGCGAGGACACACAAGGGGAACTCCTCAAACTTTAATTTTGATGGAGACGTCTTCGGAGGGGCCTGGCTTTTTACCGGGACACTCTGTACTGCCCCCTTTTGCAACAAGTTCAAAAACAGAGGAAAATCCTTCCCCAAGTCTTTTACCACCCCACCCTCATGAGACTTATCACCATAGTCTGTTCCCATGGTTACTCGTGCTACAGGGTAGTCCTTGGCGTCTCTGTGTATGCAGCGGATGCTCACAAACTTGTTAGGGATAAACCATAACCCCATAGACAGACACGGCACACGACTGGGGCCCCTCCCCAAGTTAGCAGTCCACGCTGCAGGCTGAATAGGCATAATAGGAGCAGCTTCTGCCCAGGTTACAATCCATGGGTTCAGGGGACATATGACACCGGGTGGCTACGTGTCCTGGATTGTGACACCGCCAACAGACCACATCCTTCATAAGGCACCTTAGATGGCCCCTCAGCAGGGTTGGGACCCCCCCAAGCTGTGGGTCTAGCCACCCTCTGTGGTGAGCCCACCCCTTTTGGGTATCTCAGTACGGGAAGTAGCAATGTCTGGTTTCCCAAGGGACTTCTCCATAACCTGGTATCTCTCAACCAGGCGGACCAAATTGTCTGTATTCCAGGGGTCACCCCGGGCAACCCAGGTCTGTATCGGCTTGGGTAGGGAGTGGATGAACATGTCCATCACCACATGCTCGACCATCTGGGCCGGAGTGGAAGTCTCTGGCTGCAAACACATTTGCACCGGGTGCAACAGATCAAACATCTGGGAACATGGGGGTTTGTCACCAGAATACACCCAGCAGTGGACTCGCTGAGCCCTTACAGACATTGTTACTCCCAGGCGTGACAGAATTTTGTTTTATAATTTGCAATACCCTTTGGAATCCTGGAGGGCTAGGTCATAATACGCCTTTTGAGGTTCACCAGTCAAATAGGGGGCCTGCACCTCAGCCCACTGGTCTGGTGGTAGCCTCTCACGCTCCGAAACCTGCTTAAACACAGTCAAAAAGGCTTCAACATCATCCCCCGAGGTCATTTTCTGTATGGCTCATCTTATCATTTTCCGGACGTGTGTATCATCACCTGGAAAAGGAGAGGCGATCACTGGCCTTACACAAATCGCCTCTACAAGGTGCCCCATTTGCCAGGTTAGTGCCTCCTGCTGCTGTCACTCATGCTGCATCTGGTGTTGAAGCTGCTGTGCTAATTGCTTATTCGTCTCCTGCTGCGCCCCTTGCTGCTGTTGACTGTCGAGCTGATGTTACTGCTGGTCCTGGACGAGATGTTTCACAAGCTCCTCCATGCTGCCGGACACCTCTAGCTGAATAGCAGATTTCACCCAGGACAGCCTCTATATGTGTTCCTGGAACACTGCCCGCATCTGAAACACCACGTGTAAGGGGTTGACACACATAGCTGCTTTCCCAGGTAGACACAGGAACCGTTCTGGTAGAGAATCACCAGCTGGTTTATTGGGGATGACGTAAGCGTTGGCAGGGATCAGTAAAATAAACAAAGCCTTGTTGGCATAATGGTAAAACAAACAAAGGCACAGTCATTATGAGTCCATTCCCTGCAGAGTTCACCTGCAGTTATCCCGCATAGTCCTTTAGCTCCTACGGGAGCTATGTGGGAGTTCCTGATCTCCCAAGACAAAACCCCCCCACTGACTCTCATTGCTAGTTATTTAACAGCCATGTGATGGTCACATGACCTTGACCTCACACAGGTCCTGTTAGGACTCTGCATGTGGAGATATGGTGGACCTCCGCCCACCTGCTCTATGAAGGTCCACTAAAACCAGCCAATAACATAGGTTAAAACAGTCTGATTTTACATCACTGACTGCAGTATGCACAGTGACACATATCTCCACATACTATGCCAGTGACTCTGTCACACATGCGTATTATTTTCACCACTTTAAAGTGATTTTCCACTTTTAATAAACTGGATCAAAATGCTTGCAGGCATGTAAAATATCAAAGCCAAATGGTACTCACCCTCCCCCACTCCAGTACCGGCACTATGCTACCACTTTAGTCTCTGTGCTTTGGGCTCAGCGGTGACATTAATGTATTACTGCTAAAGCCAATCCATGCGCTCAGCAGCTAGTGCTATCGACATCAGCAGAGCCGCTGAGCTCAGTGATCGGTTGCAGTGATGATGCGCGATGTGGAGAGTACTTACAATTTTACATTTAATGCATTTTTTTGCAAATATGTATCATGTTGTGTACAAATCGCACAATTTTTGTCAGCAAAATGACACTTTTAATAATAGTGACATAAAATATCTCCAAGCTATATATAATACACTATGCTGTGTGTTTTAGCACCCTCATACATATTCATATGCATCTGAAAGATTCTGAATGTGAAGGTAATGTTAGTCAGGGGAACCACTGACATTTACATACTTAGCATGGTCTATCATTGTCCTATTTCATATGTCTAATTCCGTACCAAATTCTCCTTATTAAATTCAATAGAAGTTGAAAAGAATATTTTATTCTTATTTCTGTACTAATGAATACATTTGAATTGTATTTGAGGCTGCACAATAATAAAAAAGCAAACAAAGAAAAGAATATTAAAACAGAACTTAGCAATAATCTATGTTTTGTGCTTTATCTCTCTATTTTATTCATATTTCTATGAATTTGTGTAAAACTTTTTTTAGATTTTCTTGAAGAGAACCTAAAATCAGGATATCATCCCCCAATCTAATGGCATTTATATAAAGGTGCTTTAATGTTGATTAAATCCTTACCTTTCTTGTGCAAATCTGTTTTGCTATTTTAGAGAAATCCATAGTTGAAATTGTATGGTAATTTGTGCCTTTTCCCTACCCACTACTTGCCTCCTATCTCTGCCTGCAGGGCACTCATGTTCCATTACCCACCAGTCAGAGATGAGGCAGGCATAGGTAGGTGAAAGGGAGAGAAGCAGGAAATCTGTAAGTGCAGTGCCCACCCACTGCACTTGCAACTCATTAGCACATAATTTTTAACTATGTATTTCTCTAAAAAAGCAAATTAGACTTTACAGGCAAGGTAATTATTTACTGAGCATTAGAGTTGAGCGAAACGGGTTGAAAAAATTCAAATGTCGCCGACTTTTGGCAAAGTCGGGTTTCATGAAACGAAACCCGACCCTAGGATGAGGTCGGCCACGAGGTCGGCGACTTACGCGCCAAAGTCGCATTTCAAAAGTTTGTTTTGCGCTCTTTTTCAGCCAATCAGGATCCACGGACACTGTGGGCAACGTGATGACCTAGGCACGGGTCACCACCATCTTTCAGAAGGGCATGCAAGTGATAGGCTTGCTTTGGTGGGCGTCACAGGGGGTATAAAAGGGCGTGCACGCCGACCGCCATCTTACTTCTGCCGATCTTAGTATAGGGAGAGGTTGCTGCTGATTCTGTAGGGAGAGCGTTAGGCAGGGAAGAAGACAAAAAAACTGCTTCTGCTGCTAGCGATTTGGCCTGCACAACACACAAGTCACTGTGTGTGCAGTGCAAGGGGAGGCTATATAGTGGTGTATCAGTGGTGTTGGTTGTTGGGCTGCCTTTTAAGGCTTCCTGACACGCTGGCATTGCTGTTTACCCACTGCTCCGCAAACTGCTTTTTTAAAAGCAATCCAATCTCCCTTATCCTCTAGTCACTTTTGTCACAGCTGTGCCATCGAGCGTGTCACATAGCGCTCAGATATCAGTGGGCCTCACACAATCCACAAGTGTCCAGTGTCCAAAAGTGTGCGCAGAGATTCAAAATCTCCATTATCCTCTCGTCACTTTGGTCACAGGCAGCTGTGCCATCGAGCGTGTCACATAGCGCTCAGATATCAGTGGGCCTCACACAATCCAAAAGTGTCCACTGTCCACAAGTGTGTGCAGAAATTCTAAATCTCCCCTGTCCTATAGACACCTTGTACCTTGTTTTACATTACTATATAGTTTGTTGGATTTTGTCTACATTTCTACCAAAAATGAGGAAGGCTGGTGGAAGAGGCCGTGGAATTGGGCGGGGGTTGGCAGGTGGTAATGATGGTGTTGGTGGTGGATCTGATGGTAGTGGCAAGAGCAAAATAGGACCGAATGCAGGAGGTGCTGACCCTGCGTCATCGTCTGTCTACATAAGGCCTCGAACGCTTAGTTTTCTAGGAGTTGGCAAACCGCTTTTAAAGGCAGAGCATCAGGAAAAAGTTTTGTCTTACATTGCTGACTCAGCCTCCAGCTCTATCGCCTCCTCTTCTTCAGTTGTAAAAAGTAAAAGCACTGAGTCGTCATTGGAGGCTCATGTTCATGAACCACACCTTTCCTTGTGTCCTTCACCCCAACCAAGATTGAAGGATGACGCAGGCCATACTACTGATTACTCCATGGAGCTGTTTTCACATACCATGCCTGGATTATCAAGTCAAATGGTGAATTACCCAGGCCAAGATGAATCTGACATGGAGTGCACTGATGCACAGCCGCTGATGGATGATTCTGCTGGTACATTCACTCAGAGCACTACATTGTCCTCGCAGTGTACAGAGCCAGATTTTGACCCTGATGAGACTCAGGTGCCCCTTCCCGCACACTATACCACCATACACGGTGACACAGAGAAAGGTGCACATGACATAGAAGAGGAGGTGATGGATGACCCAGTTGTTGACCCAGATTGGCATCCATTGGGGGAAGAGGGTGCTGCTTCCAGTAGTTCAGATGAGGAGCATCCACAGCAGACATCGACATCGCAACAGCTGTTATCTGGCAGGCCCGGAGCACTCCAAAGACAGGTTCCAAACATCAAAAGAGTTGCTGGACAGCTTGTCCAGAGGGTCAAAAGATCACAGCGTGCTAGGCCGCAAAATGTCTGCCAAAGTAGGAAGAGTGCAGTGTGGCACTTTTTTGAGCAAAATCCTCATGATCAGGCCAAGGTTATCTGTAAGAAGTGCGCAAAGACCTTTAGCCGAGGGAAAAATCTGAAAAATTTGAATACCAGTTGCATGCTTAGACATTTAACCAGCATGCACTTGCAAGCGTGGACACAACACCAAACCTCAAGTGCCACATGTGCAACTGATCACAACGAAGGTAGTCAGCAACGCTACATTGTTTCCCCC
The DNA here is from genome assembly GCF_039654945.1 of Dendrobates tinctorius. Taxonomy (NCBI): domain Eukaryota; kingdom Metazoa; phylum Chordata; class Amphibia; order Anura; family Dendrobatidae; genus Dendrobates; species Dendrobates tinctorius. Next base: position 9,732,249 of record NW_027361771.1, read on the forward strand.
ACTGTAAGCCCACCGGTTAGCACAGCAGCAAATGTTGAGGTGTCGTTGCAAGGCCACAGCAGTCAGGGAATCCCACTGTTATATCAACGAAAGACTGATTCTAGGCCATCAGAAAGAAAGAAAGAAACACCAACTCCATCACCATCATCAACCCTCTCTCAGTCCGCCCTGTCCACCGCTACTTCCACCATATGCAGCTCTCAAGTCCAGCTCACCCTCCCAGACACTATGAGTAGGTCAAGAAAGTACTCAGTCTCTCATCTGCGTACACTGGGTTTGAACGCCCACATTGCCAAACTAATCTCGTTTGAGATGATGCCCTTTCGGTTGGTGGAAAGCACAGCTTTCCGCGAACTCATGGCCTATGCAGTACCACGCTATGACCTACCCAGTCGCCACTTCTTCTCTCGCAAAGCCATCCCAGCCCTCCACCATCATGTGAAAGACCGCATTGTCCATGCACTCAAGCAGTCAGTGAGCGGAAAGGTGCACCTCACAACTGATGCATGGTCCAGTCGGCATGGCCAGGGCCGTTACGTGTCCATCACTGCGCACTGGGTTAATGTGGTGGATGCAGGGTCCACAGGGGACAGCGGTGGTGGGACAGTGCTGCCTAGCCCACGGTATAGGAAACAGTTGGCTGTAGGCGTTCGACCCTCCTCCTCCTCCTCCTCCTCCAGAAGCGAAAGCTCGTCCACAGAGCGCAGTCGTACGAGCACTCCATCTGCAGCTGCCACTGTTGCACACGATGTGTCCCCCTATCGAGCAGCTAGTGGAAAGCGTCAGCAGGCTGTGTTGCAGATGATGTGTTTGGGCGACAGATACACCGCCGAGGTGCTGGCCGAGTACATGAAGCGACAAACTGAGTCATGGCTGGGCAGTGTACATCTTGAGGCAGGCAAGGTAGTTAGTGATAACGGGCGTAATTTTGTGGCAGCCATAACCCTTTCAAAACTCAGCCACATACCTTGCTTGGCTCACACCTTGAACCTGGTGGTGCAGTGCTTCCTCAAAAATTATCCGGAGTTAACAGCCCTGCTCCAGAAGGTGCGAAGACTGTGCGCGCACATCCGCCGGTCGCCTGTACACTCCATTCGTATGCAGAAGCTGCAGCGATTGCTCCACCTTCCCAACCACCGCCTCATTATCGACATTGCAACAAGGTGGAACTCCACCCTGCACATGGTGGAGCGGCTGTGCGAGCAGAGGCAGGCCATAATGCATTTGTGGGAGGATACACGGCCAGGCACTTTGAGAGCAGACATGGAGTTGACAGGCGTGCAGTGGTCGAAGCTGAAAGACCTTTGTAAAGTCATTCGGTGTTTTGAGGAATGCACACGGCTGGTAAGCGCAGACGACGCCATCCTAAGCATGAGCATCCCACTTATGCGTCTGCTCATGCAAACTTTGACGCACCTTAAGGAGCAGGCGTCTGCAGCCAATGTTGATGAGGAGGAAGAGGAGGAGGGAATCCTTGATGACATTCAGCCATTGTCTGCTCAGGGACCTCTCCTGGACGAGGTGGAGGAAGAAGAGGAGGAGGAGGAGGATGATGGGGATGATTACTTAGGGGAGGAGGATGCATCTCGTGGGGCAAGTGAAAATGTTGGCGTGGCAAGGTCTGGTACAGGGTTTGTGCGTGACTGGAGGGATGTGGATTTGCCAGAAAGTGCTCCTCCACCCAGCACTCGCAGTGCATCATTGACACCGGGAACATTGGCCCACATGTCAGATTATGCCTTGCGGATCCTAAAAAGGGACCCCCGCATTGCCAAAATGATGAACGATGACGACTACTGGTTGGCCAGCATCCTGGATCCACGCTATAAAGGCAAATTACAAAACATCATGCCACAGGAGAACCTTGACCTAATATTGGCTAATAAACAAGCAACTCTGGTAAATCGGTTGCTTGAGGCATTCCCAGCACACAGCAGCGGTGATGGTTCTCACACGAGCCGTACGGGCCGGGGGCAGCTTGGCAGAAGTGTTCGTGGTGCACACAGCAGAAGTGGCGTTGGAGACAGGGGTTTCATGACAATGTTGTGGACTGATTTTTCAAATACCGCTCACACAACTGGTAATACTGCATCGATGGAAAGTGACAGGAGACAGCAGTTGTCAACTATGGTTACAAACTACTTTTCCTCCCATATCGATGTTCTCCCACACAGGTCATTCCCCTTTGACTATTGGGCCGCCAAACTGGACACCTGGCCTGAATTGGCCCAATATGCCTTACAGGAGCTCGCTTGCCCAGCTGCAAGTGTGCTATCGGAAAGAGTCTTCAGTGCAGCTGGATCAATCCTGACAGAAAAAAGGACCCGTCTGTCAACCCAAAATGTGGATGATCTAACCTTCATTAAAATGAACCACGCATGGGTTTCCAAGGATTTTGTCCCACCTTCCCCTGATGACACATAGGGTGACAGAAAAATGGCTTGCTTTGGTCCACCTCTTCCTGGTACTTTACCTATTTCGCCTTTTGCATCAGCTGAATGTCCAACATCAACATATGCCACTTTCTAAAACTCCCTAACTGTGCTGCCTCCCCCCCCATGGCCGGGGTCACCACCTAGCGCACGACACCGTGCGAGTGCCGTTGCCCTGGACAGGTGGGTAGGCCGACTCTTGGGCGCGGGCACTGGCACAGGGTCCCTCATAGTGCAATCAAGTGTCTCTGACAGTGGTGGTGCACACCCGCCGTCAGACACACCGCTGTACTATGAGGGGCCCAGTGCCAGTACCGACGCCCACGAGTGGGCCCCCCTTGCTTGGGCAGGGCCCCAGCATTTGCAATCTTTACCTCTCCCTGCTCCTCCGCTGTGTAATCTGGGCCGTCAAATCCATACTGTGCCTGACACCGTCTGAGCCTGCCTCCTGAGACATATATTTTGAATGTGTACGCTATCCATACATGTTATCCGGGGATACGGTACCCTTTCTAACCTTTGTGCAATCACGTGCAATCCATACTGGGCCTAACACCGTCTGAGCCTGCCTCCTGAGACATATATTTTGAATGTGTACGCTATCCATACATGTTATCCGGGGATACGGTACCCTTTCTAACCTTTGTGCAATCACGTGCAATCCATACTGGGCCTAACACCGTCTGAGCCTGCCTCCTGAGACATATATTTTGAATGTGTACGCTATCCATACATGTTATCCGGGGATACGGTACCCTTTCTAACCTTTGTGCAATCACGTGCAATCCATACTGGGCCTAACACCGTCTGAGCCTGCCTCCTGAGACATATATTTTGAATGTGTACGCTATCCATACATGTTATCCGGGGATACGGTACCCTTTCCAACCTTTGTGCAATCACGTGCATTCCATACTGTGCCTGACACCGTCTGAGCCTGCCTCCTGAGACATATATTTTGAATGTGTACGCTATCCATACATGTTATCCAGGGATACGGTACCCTTTCTAACCTTTGTGCAATCACGTGCAATCCATACTGGGCCTGACACCGTCTGAGCCTGCCTCCTGAGACATATATTTTGAATGTGTACGCTATCCATACATGTTATCCAGGGATACGGTACCCTTTCTAACCTTTGTGCAATCACGTGCAATCCATACTGGGCGTGAGAACGGCTGGCGAGCTGTTAAACAAGCTACAGCACCTGTCCAGACAAGTACAGGGATTCACTAGCGAGGAGACTTATTTGATTGTTTTCAATGTTGGGACAGCAATTTTTGGGGAGCACTATACTCTGGAGAATGATAGATGGGGCCCACCATACACTGGAACATTCCAAAGGTGGACATCAGACACTGGAGCAGCATTTACAGGGCCCATTATACACTAGAGCATTAGAAATGGGGCCCATTATGTTTGGAGCATTATTTGGGCCCATGAGACAGTGGAGCTTCATCCATGGGGACCAACATATACTGTAGCATTATGTGGAGCTCATCATATACTGTTTCAAACATTATATGGGACCAATGATTCTGTATGAAGAAATAGATGGGCCTCGTCATGAGATGTAAAAAGTGAGGTATTTTTCATTGTACTATACCGCTATTTATCTGCCGTATCGGAGCATGATGAGTTGTGGTATGTGTTAAAGGGGCGCTCTTTCACCCAGGGCACATGAAAACCTGCAGCCAGCCCTCCCCCCCCCCACAACTTTAGCCAAATAACCCCCATTTTTCAGTGCGTAACTTATATTATGAAGTTAATTAAGGTTGACAAGCTTAAGTAAGAAGAATTGATGCTTTTGGCATTCAAATGGGCACTGTAGGTGTGTTTCCTGTCCTCCTCTCACTGCCGACTTTTATTCCCCATTGACTGACATTGGGTTTCGTGTTTAGGGACGACCCCGACTTTTCCCTATAATCGGACGATCTTGCTCGACCCGACTTTTGGAAAAGTCGGGTTTCACGAAACGAAACGCGACCCTAAAAAACCAAAAGTCGCTCAACTCTACTGAGCATTAATTATTTACTGAGCACTGCCATCAGTTTAGGGAATAAAATCCAGAAGTAATGCTCTATTTAAACTATTTCAGAAGACATTCAATATCATTAGTGGGCCACCATTTTTAGGTGTTCCAATTATCAGGTTTTTTTCTGTTCTGCTAGATGAAACTAATATAAAATAGATGAATTAAAAACTATTTGAAATGATAGGAGTTATAAAATTTTTATCCAGTACCCCCCCTAGTGATAGCTTTATTTTGTCAGCCTTTTATATTTTAACAAATTAAGGGGAGTCTGCCAACCTTAATTTACACTTCAAACTTACCTCACAGTTTTGTAGGAGATGGAGCAACAATGAGAATTGTTCTTTTAGTTTTCAAAACCCTTGGGTATACAGTAGCTGTGTAGTAGAGTTGAGCGAAACGGGTCGAAAAATTTCAAAAGTCGCCGACTTTTGGCAAAGTCGGGTTTCATGAAACGAAACCCGACCCTAGGATGAGGTCGGCCACGAGGTCGGCAACTTAAGCGCCAAAGTCGCGTTTCAAAAGTTTGTTTTGCGCTCTTTTTCAGCCAATCAGGATCCACGGACACTGTGGGCAACGTGATGACATAGGCAGGGGTCACCACCATCTTTCAGAAGGACATGCAAGTGATTGGCTTGCTTCGGTGGGCGTCACAGGGGGTATAAAAGGGCGCACGCCGACCGCCATGTTACTCATGCTGATCTCAGAATAGGGAGAGCTGCTGCTGATGATGATTTTGTAGGGAGAGTGTTAGGCAGGGAAGAAGACACCAAAAACTGCTTCTGCTGCTGGCGATTTTGCCTGTACAACACACCAGTCACTGTGTGTGCAGTGCAAGTGGAGGCTATATTTTGCTGGATCAGCGGTGTTGGTTGTTAGGCTGCCTTCTAAGGCTTCCTGACGGATGCATTGCTGTTCACCCACTGCTCTGCAAACTTCTTTTTTAAAAGCAATCCAAATTTTTTTTTTGTCCTGGTGCACTGAGCGTGCATTTTTTCACACCATACAGCGGTGCACACTCCTCACACAGTACCGTGTAACGGCTGTTATCACAGCCACAGTGAAGCTATCTGTGTGTCGCTCTGTAAGGATAAGTCGAGGACATGTTCCGTTCTTACAGACCTGCACCTTCTAGTTTTGTCTAGTTTTCAAACAGTTAAATATATTTGCTGTTTGATCACATTCAAAACTATAGAGAGACAGCGTGTGTCAGTCCGTATACTTAAAAAACACGGAGCTTGACAATTTTACGTACACCGGACAGCCGTGTACGTGCACGCTCCTCTCTCAGTACCGTGTAACGGCTGTTATCACGGCCACAGTGAAGCTATCTGTGTGTCGCTCTGTAAGGATAAGTCGAGGACTTGTTCCGTTCTTACAGACCTACACTCTAGGGAGATTCCTATTCTGCCCAATTCTATATACACCTTGTAGTTTGTCATACACTAGCCAATTTCTGCCTGTGACATAGCGCTGTGATATTCAGTGAGCCTCACACAATCCAAAAGTGTCCAGTGTCCACAAGTGTGTGCAGAAATTCAATATCTTAGTCATCCTCTAGTGACATTTTTCACACCTGCGACATCGAGCCTGTGACATAGCGCTGTGATATTCAGTGGGCCTCACACAATCCAAAAGTGTCCAGTGTCCACAAGTGTGTGCAGAAATTAAAAATCTCCGTTATCCTCTAGTGACATTTTTCACACCTGCGACATCGAGCCTGTGACATAGCGCTGTGATATTCAGTGGGCCTCACACAATCCAAAAGTGTCCAGTGTCCACAAGTGTGTGCAGAAATTCAAAATCTCTGTTATCCTCTAGTGACATTTTTCACACCTGCGACATTGAGCCTGTGACATTGCGCTGTGATATTCAGTAGGCCTCACACAATCCAAAAGTGTCCAGTGTCCACAAGTGTGTGCAGAAATTCAAAATCTCCGTTATCCTCTAGTGACATTTTTCACACCTGCGACATCGAGCCTGTGACATAGCGCTGTGATATTCAGTGGGCCTCACACAATCTAAAAGTGTCCAGTGTCCACAAGTGTGTGCAGAAATTCAAAATCTCCGTTATCCTCTAGTGACATTTTTCACACCTACGACATCGAGCCTGTGACATAGCGCTGTGATATTCAGTGGGCCTCACACAATCCAAAAGTGTCCAGTGTCCACAAGTGTGTGCAGAAATTCAAAATCTCCGTTATCCTCTAGTGACATTTTTCACACCTGCAACATCGAGCCTGTGACATAGCGCTGTGATATGCAGTGGGCCTCACACAAACCAAAAGTGTCCAGTGTCCACAAGTGTGTGCAGAAATTCAAAATCTCCCCTGTCCTATAGACACCTTGTACCTTGTTTTACATTACTATATAGTTTGTTGGATTTTTTCTACATTTCTACCAAAAATGAGGAAGGCTGGTGGAAGAGGCCGTGGAATTGGGCGGGGGTTGGCAGCTGGTAATGATGGTGTTGGTGGTGGATCTGATGGTAGTGGCAAAAGCAAAATAGGACCGAATGCAGGAGGTGTTGAGCATGCATCATCGTCTGGCTCCACAAGGCCTCCAAGGCTTAGTTTTCTAGGAGTTGGCAAACCGCTTTTAAAGCTAGAGCTTCAGGAAAAAAGTTTTGTCTTACATTGCTGACTCAACCTCCAGCTCTATCGCCTCCTCTTCTGAAGTTGTAAAAGATAAAAGCACTGAGTCGTCATTGGAGGCTCATGTTCATGAACACCTTTCCTTGTGTCCTTCACCCCAACCAAGATTGAAGGATGACGCAGGCCATACTACTGATTACTCCATGGAGCTGTTTTCACATACCATGCCTGGATTATCAAGTGAAATGGTGAATTACCCAGGCCAAGATGAATCTGACATGGAGTGCACTGATGCACAGCCACTGATAGATGATTCTGCTTGTACATTCACTCAGAGCACTACATTGTCCTCGCAGTGTACAGAGCCAGATTCTGACCCTGATGAGACTCAGGTGCCCCTTCCCGCACACTATACCACCATACACGGTGACATAGAGCAAGGTGCACATGACATTGAAGAGGAGGTGATGGATGACCCAGTTGTTGACCCAGATTGGCATTCATTGGGGGAAGAGGGTGCTGCTTCCAATAGCTCAGATGAGGAGGAGGAGCATCCACAGCAGACATCGACATCGCAACAGCTGTTATCTGGCAGGCCCGGAGCACTCCAAAGACAGGTTCCAAAAATCAAAAGAGTTGCTGGACAGTTTGTCCAGAGGGTCAAAATATCACAGCGTGCTAGGCCGCAAAATGTCTGCCAAAGTAGGAAGAGTGCAGTGTGGCACTTTTTTGAACAAAATCCTCATGATCAGGCCAAGGTTATCTGTAAGAAGTGCGCAAAGACCTTTAGCCAAGGGAAAAATCTGAAAAATTTGAATACCAGTTGCATGCTTAGACATTTAACCAGCATGCACTTGCAAGCGTGGACACAACACCAAACCTCAAGTACCACATGTGCAACTGATCACAAAGAAGGTAGTCAGCAATGCTACATTGTTTCCCCCACTGTAAGGCCTCTTTCACACATCAGGTTTTCGCCGTCAGGCGCGATCCGGCGCTTTTGACAAAAACCGGATCTGGCGAAATGCAATGCCGGATCCGGTTTCCCCTCCATTGACTTGCATTTGCGCCGGATCGCGCCGGATGGCCATGCGTTTCATCCGGTTTCCGCCGGATCCGGCAATGTGTCTCAATCCGGCGTCTGGAAAAAACGGCTTCTGTAACGTTTTTTGTCTCCGGCGAAAAAGCCGGACACGCCGGATCCGGCGTGTCCGGCTTTTTCACACAATGAAAGCCTATGAGCGCCGCAATGCGCCTGATCCGGCGAAAGCCGGATCCGGTGGCCAGATCCGTTTTTTTTGGTCTGAGCATGCTCAGTAGCTCTGCCCACAAGACACATATATAAAAGCAAGACAGTGGGACCCTCAGCCACACCCAACATGCCGCCCAAGACAGCAACCAGGCGCAGGAGAAGGTAGGAGACCACTGCAGCAGCACCATCAGCACCACCACCACCCCAAATGGAGCAGCATGCTGAACAACGGGAGGGGAGTCCAGCAGCAGATGAGAGACGGTAATTATCAAATCCCCCATTCCTCCAAACTAGGGCCATGGAATATCAAGATATTCATTGGCCCTTTGTTTCTCTTTATTCAACAGCCGCCCAAGAGATGCAGCAGCAGCAGAAGCAGCAGAAATGGCATCACTGGCAGCAGCAACAGCAGCAGCAATACCCACAGCCATGGAGTCTGGCCATCAACAGGACAGCACATCTTCTTCTGGGAGCCCTCCCTCGCATCGTCAGCGTTTGACGGTAAGTTTTTATTTCCAAAATCCATCATCTCTGTAATATATGTCTATTCATTGCCTTTTATTTCAAAACAGGAATCACAAGATGAAGAGGAGCTCCCAGAAGAAGAAGGAAGGGGTGGACAGACACCTGGAGTGGGCTCCCAATTGGTAAGTTTTTGGCATCAAACGAAGAAACACAACATCACACTACACACAACACACAGAAAACAATGTTCTGCAGACCACACACAGCAAACAAATGCCTACATCCAAAGACATAACATTTTTTGTTTTCTTCTCTAGTCTTCCCAGTCTGGTGCTCGGCCAAGAGGTCCTCGCAGTGCCTCCCAGGGTCGTCGGCGACAGCAACGCGGCGGTCACCAGCGTGTAAGTATAAATATTTTTGCTTTGTTTTTTTGCACTTTTTATTTCATTTCTTTTGTGGAGCCTAATTATGTTATTTTTGTCTTTTTCTTTAACAGCCTTCACAGCGTGCTCCCGACTCTGACGGTGAGGATGGAGGAATCGATGTGGACCACCTCATCGATCTCGTCAGAGAAAGGGAGCCGCTCTGGAATATGGCTGACCGCCGCCACGCTGACCTGATCGTTACCCGACGACTCTGGGAGGAAATCTGTTCGCTCCTTGTGGACCGCTGGGTGGACCTCGATGCTCGGGCCCAGATTAAAGAGCGTAAGTATATACAGTACCGGTTGCTTGATGTAAACCAGTGTTTCCCGAACTCCAGTCCTCGTGGTCCCCACGGATCATGTGTTCAGGATTTCCATTTACTATGGAAATCCTGAAAACATGACCCCTGGGGACCATGAGGACTGGAGTTTGGGAAACACTGATGTTGTATACTAACCACTCCTTTCTCGTTTCAGGGGACAGAATTGTGAAGCGGTGGCGGTCTGTGAGGGATCGTTTCAAGAAGGAGTTCAATAAAGAGATGCGGGCCCCGAGTGGATCTGGAGGACGCAGGAGCAAGTACAAGTACGCACAAGCCCTGTCGTTCCTCCGGGAAACAATGGTCACCAGAAGGTAAATATCACACACCACATGTGAAAAAAAATGTTTAGATGTAACTTTTTTTTTTCAGCCAGGGCCATACCATGTCACTATTTTAATTGTTTTTTTTTCTCTTTATTCCACAGCACGGTGAGAAGCAATCGGGAGCCTGCACGGTTGGACCCTTCTGAGGCGATCCCTGAGGAGACCGGCACCGAGGGACACTTCGACCGCCCCGGTACATCTGCACCTTCACAGCCTTCCCACACATTCGACCCCTCTGTTCCATCCACCAGCACAGGAGCATCGTGGCCGCCTACATTACATGAAGCTGCTGGTGAGGAGATCGCTTTCCCTTTACCCCACCCTTCTGCCCCTGCCACCTCTAGTACACCTGCGGGTACTGGGCGGCAGCGGCAGAGGGGTCAGGAAAAGACTTATGCACCAGAGTTCTTGCATCTGAATGCATCTTTCCAGAACTGTCTAAAAGTCTTGTCAGAGCAAATCTCTGCAGGCTTTCAGCAGATCAACTCCAGCATTCTGGAGGTGAAGACACTTCTGCAAACCATGCATTCAGAAGCAAGATCTTCGCCAAACCACACCTTTTTCAGGTCTGTTGTGGAGCGCATGGAAACGCTATCTCCTACCCAGCAGATGCATGTAATGCATTCATGCCACGGTGCTCTCCAGCACGTTACCTCCCAACCTCCTCCTCCCACCACAATAGTTCCTCCACCTGCACCCCCTCCAGCCACTTTCCATCCTCCCCCTCCTATTACATACCATCCACCTCCCCAGTACCAGCAACCTCCCCAGTACCAGCAACCTCCCCAGTACCAGACATCTCCCCACTTCCAGCAACCTGCCCCATACCAAACTCCTTCCCCATACAATTTGCCATCAACATCATCTGCTCCTACAGTCCCTGCCCAACCCTCCACTCCACCGCCCACCACCTCTTCTGCCTCCCACATGTCCACCCATTCTGTAGCTTTTTCCACACCTTCACCTCTAACTGTTCCTTCCCCACCACGATCCCAGTCCTCTCTCCACACTCCCAGTGTCGTAGTGTCCCGCAGCCCCTCCAGCAGTATTTCCACCCCACACTACACAGATTTATAATATGTGTGTATTTTAATAAAAATGACCAGTTTTATGGTTTCAAAGCTTTATTAAAAAAGTTTATTAAAATTTAAAAACAGTTTACAAAAAAAAACATTTTTCAATAAAAGTTAAATTATTTTACACTGGTTGTCTGTCATTTCTTTCTGCGGCCAAAAAGGTTAAATACAGGGTATTTAAAAGGTAAAATGGTATTCAAAACTAGGTATATAACTGTGGGTAAATTTTAGCTTTTTGCCACAGTTGTGTTCCTGTTTGTGTTTGAAGCAAAGTATTTCACCTAAAAAGTTGTGTTTATTGTTGGTGATTTCCTAACAATGTACACAACTTTTGTTAAAAGGTGAAATACTTTGCATAAAACACAACCAGGTACACACCTGTGGCCTAAAGCTAAAAATAGAGACCATGACAAGATAGCCAACTTTGGTTGGCAAAGGTATATACTGTTGGTACAGAAGATACACAAGTTTGGTTGGGCACAAATCTTTCACACTCTGTCATCCTGCCAGTGTACTCTGCCTTGAGGTGACATAAAGTATAGTGCAAAATTGTCCCTCATTACTGAAACCGTCACAGAACTTCTAGTGGTAATGTCATGGTAATCTTGCAAGGTGGTTTCTTCAGAGGTGTCCTCAATGGAAATGGGTTCCTTGCAGATATCAAAATTGTGGAGTACCACGCAAGCTTTGATCACCTCGTCCACAGTTTCTGTCTTGAGGTTGATCGCAGTCAATAGGACCCGCCATTTGGCTGTCAGAATACCAAAGGTACATTCAACCATTCTTCTTGCTCTTGTGAGGCGGTAATTAAAAATGCGTTTTGTTCTTGACAATCCTCTGCTACCGTACGGTTTCAAAAGGTGTTCTGACAGCTGGAAGGCTTCATCCCCTACACAGGCAAATGGCATAGGTGGACCAGATGTTTGCGGCAGCGGTCTAGGGGGTGGGAACTGGAAGGTGTTTCCATACAGTTTACGCCCCATGGCAGACAGTTTGAAAACTTGAGAGTCATTGGAGCGGCCATAGGCCCCAATATCCACAGCAATAAATTTGTATTTCGCGTCAGCGATGGCCATGAGGACAATTGAAAAATATTTCTTGTAATTGAAATATTCCGATCCCGATCCGGCTGGCTTTACAATGCGGATATGTTTCCTGTCCACAGCGCCCAAGCAGTTGGGAAACTGACATATCTGTTGAAACTTTTCTGAAATTTCAATCCACCTCTCTGTTGTGGGCTCTGGTAAAAACTCTTCAGCTAAGGAGTCCCACAGTGCACGGCATGTGTACTTCACTATTCCAGATATGGTGGAAATCCCGAGTCTGTACTGGAAATGCAGTGACGAAAGGGATTCTCCAGTTGCAAGAAATCTGTGGGGAATTAAAAAACAATCAATTAGTTTTAAATCACAGCATTACATACCAAAACTCAGCTATAACACTTGGAGATACAAACTACCACCAACAAGATTGCAGTGAAAGTGTGCTCTGATGCGAGCATATTCAATAAATGTGGCTTACCTTAAAGTCACCATCAGACGCTCTGCGGGTGAAACAGAGAAGCGGCAATCGGTGTCTGCTTTTCTTATGAGGTGTGCAATGCGCTCCAGCAAGTAATCAAAATTCTCCATTTTCATCCGAACATATCCAAAAAATGTATCCGGGTTTCGTCGAAGGTCCATGCAGAGTGTAGAATAGACCCCACGCGTCATTCTCTTGGCTGTGATGGGGTGGATCCACAAACGTCGTCTACGATGCCTGATGCGCTGCTGTCTCGCTCTCTCCTTCTCCAGAACAATCACCCTCAAACGATTCGCCTCCGCTGTAAAATCCGCCCAATTCTCCAAAATATTTCCAATGACAACATCCATCTTCGCCAGTAACTTGCTCTTCTCTCCAACCTGCACTTTCTCCTCTACAACCTGTCAAAGAAGGGCCGTAGGAACACGCTATATATAGTTTTCCAGTAGCCAATCCCGTTCGGAAGGCCACAAGGGGTGTTTTTAAAAACCGGATCCGGCGTAATCCGTCGAAAAGCGGATCGAAAAACGGATGAACCGGATGAGACGGATCCGGTTTTGTCTGTCAAGAACAAGCCGGATCCGGCAGAAAAACGGATCCGTCACATCCGGTTTTATGAAATATTTGCCGGATCCGGCGCTCCGGCACGACGCCGGATCGCGCCTGACGCCGAAAACCTGATGTGTGAAAGTAGCCTAAGCCCACCGGTTAGCACAGCAGCAAATGTTGAGGTGTCGTTGCAAGGCCACAGCAGTCAGGGAATCCCACTGTTATATCAACGAAAGACTGAATCTAGGCCATCTGAAAGAACACAAACTCCATCACCATCATCAACCCTCTCTCAGTCCGCCCTGTCCACCGCTACTTCCTCCATATGCAGCTCTCAAGTCCAGCTCACCCTCCCAGACACTATGAGTAGGTCAAGAAAGTACTCAGTCTCTCATCCGCGTACACTGGGTTTGAACGCCCACATTGCCAAACTAATCTCGTTAGAGATGATGCCCTATCGGTTGGTGGAAAGCGCAGCTTTCCGCGAACTCATGGCCTATGCAGTACCACGCTATGACCTACCCAGTCACCACTTCTTCTCTCGCAAAGCCATCCCAGCCCTCCACCATCATGTGAAAGACCGCATTGTCCATGCACTCAAGCAGTCAGTGAGTGGAAAGGTGCACCTCACAACTGATGCATGGTCCAGTCGGCATGGCCAGGGCCGTTATGTGTCCATCACTGCGCACTGGGTTAATGTGGTGGATGCAGGGTCCACAGGGGACAGCGGTGGTGGGACAGTGCTGCCTAGCCCACAGTATAGGAAACAGTTGGCTGTAGGCGTTCGACCCTCCTCCTCCTCCAGAAGCGAAAGCTCGTCCACAGAGCGCAGTCGTACGAGCACTCCATCTGCAGCTGCCACTGTTGCACACGAGGTGTCCCCCTATCGAGCAGCTAGTGGAAAGTGTCAGCAGGCTGTGTTGCAGATGATGTGTTTGGGCAACAGACACACCGCCGAGGTGCTGGCCGAGTACTTTCAGCGACAAACTGAGTCATGGCTGGGCAGTGTACATCTTGAGGCAGGCAAGGTAGTTAGTGATAACGGCCGTAATTTTGTGGCAGCCATAGCCCTTTCAAAACTCAGCCACATACCTTGCTTGGCTCACACCTTGAACCTGGTGGTGCAGTACTTCCTCAATATTTATCCGGAGTTAACAGCCCTGCTCCAGAAGGTGCGAAGACTGCGCGCACATCCGCTGGTCGCCTGTACACTCCATTCGTATGCAGAAGCTGCAACGATTGCTTCACCTTCCCAACCACCGCCTCATTATCGACATTGCAACAAGGTGGAACTCCACCCTGCACATGGTTGAGCGGCTGTGCGAGCAGAGGCAGGCCATAATGCATTTGTGGGAGGATAGACGGCCAGGCAATTTGAGAGCAGACATGGAGTTGACAGGTGTGCAGTGGTCGAAGCTGAAAGACCTCTGTAAAGTCCTTCAGTGTTTTGAGGAATGCACATGGCTGGTAAGCGCAGACGACGCCATCCTAAGCATGAGCATCCCACTTATGCGTCTGCTCATGCAAACTTTGACGCACCTTAAGAAGCAGGCGTCTGCAGCCAATGTTGACGAGGAGGAAGAGGTGGAGGGAATCCTTGATGACATTCAGCCATTGTCTTCTCAGGGACCTCTCCTGGATGAGGCGGAGGAAGAAGAGGAGGAGGAGGATGATGATGGGGATGATTACTTAGGGGAGGAGGATGCATCTCGTGGGGCAAGTGAAAATGTTGGCGTAGCAAGGTCTGGTACAGGGCTTGTGCCTGACTGGAGGGATGTGGATTTGCCAGAAAGTGCTCCTCCACCCAGCACTCGCAGTGCATCATTGACACCGGGAACATTGGCCCACATGTCAGATTATGCCTTGCAGATCCTAAAAAGGGACCCACGCATTGCCAAAATGATGCACAATGACGACTACTGGTTGGCCAGCATCCTGGATCCACGCTATAAAGGCAAATTACAAAACATCATCCAACAGGAGAACCTTGACCTAATATTGGCTACTAAACAAGCAACTCATGTTGACCGGTTGGTTGAGGCATTCCCAGCACACAGCAGCGGTGATGGTTCTCACACGAGCCGTACAGGCCGGGGGCAGCTTGGTAGAGGTGTTCGTGGTGCACACAGCAGAAGTGGCGTTGGAGACAGGGGTTTCATGACAATGTTGTGGACTGATTTTTCACGGACCGCTCACACAACTGGTAATACTGCATCGATGGAAAGTGACAGGAGACAGCAGTTGTCAACTATGGTTAACAACTACTTTTCCTCCCATATCAATGTTCTCCCGCACAGGTCATTCCCCTTTGACTATTGGGCCTGTAAACTGGACACCTGGCCTGAATTGGCACAATATGCCTTACAGGAGCTCGCTTGCCCAGCTGCAAGTGTGCTATCAGAAAGAGTCTTCAGTGCAGCTGGATCAATCCTGACAGAAAAAAGGACCCGTCTGTCAACCCAAAATGTGGATGATCTAACCTTCATTAAAATGAACCATGCATGGGTTTCCAAGGATTTTGTCCCACCTTCCCTTGATGACACATAGGTGACAGAAAAATGGCTTGCTTTGTTCCTCCTCCTATTCCGCGAACTTGACCTATTTCGCCTTTTGCAGCAGCTGAATGACCCACATCTACATATGCCACTTTGTAAACCTCCCTAAGTGGGCGGCCCCCCCATGGCCGGGGTCACCACCTAGTGCACAAAACCGTGCGAGTGCCGTTGCCCTGGACAGGTGGGTAGGCCGACTCTTGGGCGCGGGCACTGGCATAGGGTCCCTCATAGTGCAATCAAGTGTCTCTGACAGTGGTGGTGCACACCCGCTGTCAGACACACCGCCGTACTATGAGGGGCCCAGTGCCAGTACTGACGCCCACGAGTATGCCCCCCCTTGCTTGGGCAGGGCCCCAGCATTTGCAATGTTTACCTCTCCCTGCTCCTCCGCTGTGTAGTCTGGTCTGTCAAATCCTTCACTGGGACTGCCACTACAAATTGATTGAACTAGAAAACAAATGAACACAGCAGAAAGAAATAATATAATTTAAAAATGTATAAAATTGCACCAATCTACATATAATCAACATATAATGAATAATTGAATTAACTCGTGCAAATATTCATACAGCTCCAATCAACCAGCCTTCCTGATATGTCACAAAATTTGAATGGAGACCATTCAATTCTATGGTAAAACAAACCACTATGTATGGACAATTCAATAAAACAATAGGACACAATATATCTAAAATATTATATAATCTTTAATAAATCGGATTTAGGCAATTAAAAACTTGTGCAAACAAGTGCCAAGGACATACAAAATATTAATCTAAAATCATAACATATATATATGAAAGATTAATAATAAAAGAGGCCTGTCAAAAGATTGTAGTAGGTTAATGATCTATCACAGCCTCACACACATATTGGTATAACAAATGTGCATAACTATAAACAGTGATATATTTAAACAAAAAATAAAAAATATATATATATATAACACAAAAGTGATTATACCCACAATTGGGTTATAAAACTAATATAATTCTACATCAATAATGTGCCATTGTGGTAGACTCACATCCCAAAGTGATAACCCATAACATAATACTCAATAATGTGTGAGCCGATTAAAGATGTTACATACCCGTGATATAATGACAGCCTCTAAAGTAATGCCCGGCACTCCCCGACGCGCGTTTCGGAACTGGCGTCCTTCGTCACTTTGGGATGTGAGTCTACCACAATGGCACATTATTGATGTAGAATTATATTAGTTTTATAACCCAATTGTGGGTATAATCACTTTTGTGTTATATATATATATATATATTTTTTATTTTTTGTTTAAATATATCACTGTTTATAGTTATGCACATTTGTTATACCAATATGTGTGTGAGGCTGTGATAGATCATTAACCTACTACAATCTTTTGACAGGCCTCTTTTATTATTAATCTTTCATATATGTTATGATTTTAGATTAATATTTTGTATGTCCTTGGCACTTGTTTGCACAAGTTTTTAATTGCCTAAATCCGATTTATTAAAGATTATATAATATTTTAGATATATTGTGTCCTATTGTTTTATTGAATTGTCCATACATAGTGGTTTGTTTTACCATAAAATTGATTGAACTGAAAGATGATGGTTAAGATGTAGCTATGCCCTGTCCTGCTGGCCGGGCTCTAGCTCCAGATGATCAGTGGCTTTCATTTCTTATGGACGTTGACTCACAATTACATGCAGTGGTGGTTTATCATCAGCTTTCACAGTTTTCCTACTCACAAACGTGTGACATTCTGGTGCACATTTCAAAATGTGCCCTCTCATGCAAATCAAACAGAATCGCTTACGGCCTGTGGTTCTGTCTTTTGCACTCCAAAGTTACGTGACAGATCATGATAGCCAGTGAGCACCATGCTTACATCGCTCCCTGTGATAAAAATTGGATTGAGATGAGTAACAGTGATGGAATCAACGGAAGTGCGATACAGCAAGACTTTATTCACAAAAAAATGTTTTCACTGTCTCAACACACAAATTAATTGAGGGTCAGCATCGCCTATGAGAATTGTGACTGAAGTTTTTCCCGTGAATAATAATTCCTAGATTTCTGCAATCAATAGCCTTTATGTCACTAATTGTATGCATCTCATTTCCTATTGCGGAGAGGCTGGACTGTATTACTGAGACAGAAATATATATGAAGATTTAAAAATAACACCAAAAGTATATAGTTGCGTACGCCTCAAATGCATTTCCTTTTTGCCACTTTTTAGATTGCTGTGTAATCCATACTGAGAACACGGATATATTACATGTTTAAACTATGCTATATATACCTGCTATCCAGTGATAAAGTACCCTTTCTCAACTTTGTACAATCTGGTCAAATCCATACTGGGCCTGAGAACATCTGAGTCTGCCTCCTGATCTATAGACATATATTTTTAATGTGTAAACTAGGCTACATATATACGTGTTATCCGGTGAAACTGTACCCTTTATCAACTTTCTACAATGTTGTTGAATCCATACTGGGCCTGAGAACGGCTGCCGAGCTGTTAAGCAAGCTACAGCACCTGTGGTTTGGACATGTAATTTTTTCAGGAATGACGGTTAGGCCTAACTCCGGAATTACGGTTGGCCTGAACTTACTGGGAAATCATCGTTCGCGGGGAATAATCTGAATCCCAGATCCCCATCACTAACGGAGTTCAGCAGGTTATCTGCACCTGTAAGCGACAAAAGCTGGTCCTTTCAGTGTAGCGTGCATGCAGCTCCGGACATGTACTGGAATGCTAGACCTGTTATTGCTCGATCTCACGTGCCACAGCCTCGCGTATCCCTCTAGTAAGCTTGACGCGTACCGTGGGGCCATGCCGGAGTCTCGGTCGTTAATAAAACTGAGAAATCGCTAGCACAACTACAAACGGACATACCACACCACACACAGAATCGACAAAGCTTGCAATCTGTCCATCTTTTCTGTAGCTTGTATGGTAGTGGTTTCCCGGGTGCAGTCCAATTAAGCCACAGGCTCCACTCCTGGTGGTGCCCTTTTGGACATTCCTTTAAGGTTCAGCTTTGCAATCATACTGCCCCTGGAAACCAAAAACTTTGCCTTCAGAGACGCTGTTTGGAGGTTCGTGAGAATAACGCCGCCCGATCAGCAGTCGGCATATGGGTCGCACTCCCAGGGCTGTGGGGTACTCGATACCGGGCCGGTGTCAGTGGGATGTGTCACAGCAGCGGTGACCCGGACGGTGGCCCTGGGCACCCATGTAAATGGCGTGGTATAATGGTAAAGAGTTTATATAGATAGTTTGACGCCACCTGTGGTGTTCGGCAACATAGATGTTAGGCCGACGCTGCATGCAGATCCTCTGGGACTGATGGTGTTGTGCAGCAAAGATGGTGAAGCTCCCCACAGGTGGAGCTGGAGTCCCAGGGAAGTGTAGATGTAGTGATGGGGGAAAGGCACAGGTGGTGTAGGTGCTGATACCCAGATGTAGCGGTGCTGGAATAACTGTAGGACACCAGAGCGTGCAGTTCCAAAGCTTTACTCACAGTCTGCAGGTTACACAGATGCCTGCCTCCATGCTGTGTCCTCCGGGTCAGGACCTCTGCCAACCTCCGGGACCAGAATGGAAAGCTCCCTTCCAACACTCCGCCAACATGTACCTTCCTGAACGTCTCCTCTCTAGCGCTTCTGGGGGAAGCACTCACAGGACCGTGGTTCACTGAAATGCCTCCTGTCTAACAGATGTTCCTCAGACTTTACTTGTATGGCAGACAGCTGTAGCCTTTTCCTTCTGCCTCGCACACGTCGATGCTGGGGCCTCCGAGCCTTAGTTGGGTACAGAGCATTTATAGCTGCTACTACCCCCGGTTTCTTCTGCAGGAACGTCAGTGTCCCTACAAACTCGAAGACCGGAATCCGGACCATGCGCTCCAGCTAGGAGTGAGCCTTAACTCTGCTCATCCTCCAGCTCCCCTTCTCACGTCCACACACTTCCCCTTCCCTGCACAGAGTGCCCTAACTTACCTCCTCCCGACCACAGAGAGCAGCTCCTCAGCAGTCAGGTTCAGAGGTCTCCCTGCTGGCCTGGAGTGGGAAATGTGTTGTGTGTTGGTTTCACTGCTAGAGAGATCCTTCGTTGTTCCCAAGCTTGACAACACACTCCCTAGGAGGAAGGCAATGCCACAGTGGCGACCGTACTCTTGGGGACGCCACAAGTGCACTGAGGCCCAGCCACTGCTGGATGATGCTGCTGGTACATTGACCCAGACCACTACATTCCTCTCGCACTCTACACAGCCAGAATCTGACCCAGAGGAAACTCAAGTTCCCCTTCCCGCATACTATACCACCTTACACGGTGACAAAGAGGAAGGTGCAGATGAAAGTGCAGGTTCCTTGAGCAGGTGGGGGGGCATACTCATGGGCGATGGCACTGGCACAGGGCACCGCATAGTATGCAAAAGTGTCTCTGCCGGTGGGAGGGCCTAAACAGCCAAGTGCAGTGAGATGGAAGATGGGGACGACAAGGAGTTCAGAGTAGTGCAGGGATTCCCTAGCAAGGAGACTTATGTAATTGTTTTTTAATGTTGGGACAGCAATTTTTGGGGAGCACTATACTCTGGTGAATGATATATGGGGCCCACCATACACTGGAGCATTCCAAAGGTGGACATCAGACACTGGAGCAGCATTTACAGGGCCCATTATACACTAGAGCAGTAGAAATGGGGCCCATTATATATGGAGCATTATTTGGGCCCATAAGACAGTGGAGCTTCATCCATTGGGACCAACATATACTGTAGCATTATGTGGAGCTCATCATATACGGTTTGAAACATTATATGGGAATAATGATTCCGTATGGAGAAATATATGGGCCTCATTACTCTGTATAGCGCACTAAGCGCTGGCCATAATACTGTATGTAGTTATATACTGTCCGTTTTTGGAGGTATTGGAGAATTTAAAATGGATATCAGTCATGAGATGTAAGAAGTGAAGTATTTTTCATAGTACTATACTGCTATTTCTCTGCCGTATCGGAGCATCATGAGTTGTGTTATGTGTTAAAGGGGCGCTCTTTGGCCCTGGGCCCACGAAAACCTGGAGCCAGCCCTCCCCCCCACATCTGTAGCCAAATAACCCCTATTTTTCAGTGTGTAACTAGTATTATGAAGTTAATTAAGGTTGACAAGCTTCAGTAACAAGAATTTATGCTTTTGGCATTCAAATGGGCACTGTTGGTGTGTTTCCTGTCCTCCTCTTACTGCCGACTTTAATTCTCAATTGACTTACATTGGGTTTCGTGTTTCGGGACAACCCCGACTTTTCCCTATAGTCGGCCGATTTTGCTCGACCCGACTTTTGGAAAAGTCGGGTTTCATGAAACGAAACTCGACCCTAAAAAAACAAAAGTCGCTCAACACTACTGTGTAGTGAATAGAGATGAGCGAATCTTTTGAAATTGAAATTCTGCAGGTTCACCAACAATTTTTTTTTAAATTGTATTTGCAATATTGTAACCCCACAAATTGCCCTGAAAAGACATGTGTAACACACTCTTTAAAGCTCTTTAAAGAGAACCTGTAAGCATGATTTTGCTTTTTAAAATGAAGGCATGGCCATAATGGCACTGTTTTGCAGATTAAAAAGATACCTTTAGTGAAGAAATCCGTATAGTAGTTGCTCTTTATTCTGCCTTTGAAGTTTCGGTGTAATAAGCTTTAAATGCATAGGTGCAGGACTGTGGGTGTGGTCACCTACTGCCCTGGCCTATCCGCTTGCCTCTATTATCTGTACTAGATGGAGGCCCGATGCGAGGGTGGTAATGTCACGATGGGGGCATAAAATATGTGCGTGTGGCAGACCGAGCTTGTATAACTCAATGACATGGACGGCTGCGGTGACCTCTCCAAATAAGCCATTGTTGATGTCTGCTAATAGGGAATCAAGTTTAATTTTAAAAAAATCACGTGCCACTATGTCTTGCCTATGTTCCACACGTTGCCACAGTTCTAAATTATATGCATTGTTTTTGTCCCAGCAGTTCTGTTGCTCTTCAAGAGTCTCATTTGCCCGTTGTTGTCTCTGATGTTGTGCCTTTGCTGCTTTCCTTTAATTGTCATTGGCGTACTTTTTAGGAGGAGCCATGTTGGCGTTGATATTTGCTTTTTAAAGGGGCTTTCCCACCAACGAAAGTTCTTTTTAACCCCTTAGCGACAGAGCCAGTTTGCAGCTTAATGACCAGGCCAATTTTTACAATTCTGACCACTGTCCCTTTATGAAGTTATAACTCTGGAACGCTTTAATGGATCCTGCTGATTCTAAGATTGTTTCTTCGTGACATATTGTACTTCATGTTAGTGGTAAAATTTCTTCGATAAGTCTGGTGTTTATTTATGAAAAAAACAGAAATATGGCGAAAATTTAGAAAATTTTGCAATTTTGAAACTTTAAATTTTTATGCCCTTAAATCAGAGAGATGTATCACACAAATTTCTTAATAAATAACATTTCCCACATGTCTACTTTACATCAGCACAATTTTGGAAGCAAAATTTTTTTTTGTTAGGAATTTATAAGGGTTAAAAGTTGACCAGCGATTTCTCATTTTTACAACAAAATTTACAAAACCATTTTTTTAGGGACCACATCATATTTAAAGTCATTTTGAG
This sequence comes from Dendrobates tinctorius, assembly GCF_039654945.1. NCBI lineage: Eukaryota > Metazoa > Chordata > Amphibia > Anura > Dendrobatidae > Dendrobates > Dendrobates tinctorius. The sequence goes on from NW_027361771.1 coordinate 9,754,452, forward strand.
GGGTGTACATGGCAGAAAATACCCAAAAGTGGCACCATTCTAAACACTAGATCCCTCAAGGTGCTCAAAACCACATTCAAGAAGTTTATTAACCCTTTAAGTGCTTCACAGGAACTAAAGCAATGTGGAAGGAAAAAATTAACATTTAACTTTTTTTTGCAAAAAATTTACTTCAGAACCAATTTTTTTTATTTTCACAAGTGTTAAAAGAGAAAATCAACCACAAAATTTGTTGTACAATTTCTCCTGAATACGCCGATACTCCATATGTGGGGGTAAACCACTTTTTCAGCACACGGCAGAGCTCGCAAGGGATGGAGCGCCGTTTGACTTTTTCAACGCAGAATTGGCTGGAATTGAGATCGGATGCCATGTTGTGTTCGGAGAGCCCTTAATGTGCCTAAACAGTGGAAAACTCCAACAAGTGACCCCATTTTGGAAACTAGACCCATTAAGGAACTTATCTAGATATGTGGTGAGCACTTTGAACCTCCAAGTGCTTCACAGAGGTTTATAACGTAGAGCCGTGAAAATAAGAAATCTATTTTTTTTCCACAAAAATGATCTTTTCGCCCCCAAATTTTTATTTTTCAAGGGTAACAGGAGAAATCATACCCGCACAGTTGTTGTGCGATTTGTCCTGAGTATGCTGATACCCCATATGTGGGGGGGAACCACTGTTTGGGCGCATGGGAGAGCTTGGAAGAGAAGGAGTGCCATTTTGGAATGCAGACTTTAAAGGAATGGTCTGCGGGCATCATGTTGCGTTTGAAGAGCCCCTGATGGGCCTAAACAGTGGAAACCCCCAACAAGTGACCCCATTTTGGAAACTAGGCCCATTAAGGAACTTATCTAGATGTGTGGTGAGCACTTTGAACCTTCAAGTGCTTCACAGAAGTTTATAACGTAGAGCCATGAAAATAAAAAATCCATTTTTTTTCCACAAAAATGATCTTTTCGCCCCCAAATTTTTATTTCTACAAGGGTAACAGGAGAAATCATACCCACACAGTTGTTGTGCGATTTGTCCTGAGTACGCCGATACCCCATATGTGGGGGGGAACCACTGTTTGGGTGCATGGGAGAGCTCGGAAGGGAAGGAGTGCCATTTTGGAATGCAGACTTTGATGGAATGGTCTGCGGGCATCATGTTGCGTTTGCAGAGCCCCTGGTGGGCCTAAACAGTGGAAACCCCCAACAAGTGACCCCATTTTGGAAACTAGACCCATTAAGGAACTTATCTAGATGTGTGGTGAGCACTTTGAACCTTCAAGTGCTTCACAGAAGTTTATAACGTAGAGCCGTAAAAATAAAAAGTCTTTCATTTCCACAAAAGTGATTTTTTAGACCCCCAAAGTTGGTAAATAGTGGAAACCCCTCAATTCTTGCTCCAACCCTAACCCCAACACACCCCTAACCCTAATCCCAACCCTAACCCTAATCCCAACCCTAATCCCTAATCCTAATTCTAACCCTAATCCTAGTTCGCCCTAACCCTAATTCTAACCCTAGCCGTGACCCGAGCCCTAACCCTAACCATAGCCTAACCCTAGCCCAACCCTAACCCTAGCCCAACCCTAACCCTAGCCCTAATCCTAACCCTAACCCTGACCCAACCCTAACCCTAGCCCTAACCCTAGCCCAACCCTAACCCTAACCCTAGCCCTAACCCTAGCCCAACCCTAACCCTAATGGAAAACTGAAAAAAAAATATTTTCTTTATTTCATTATATTTGCCTATATAAGGGGGTGATAAACGGGGGGGTTATGTACTATTTTTTTTATTTTGATCACTATGATCGTTTACCATAGTGATCAAAATAATGAATGGAATCTGCCAGCCGGAGCCGGCAGATCGTCGGCGGGCGCACTGCGCATGCGCCCGCCATTTTCAAGATGGCGGCGCCCATCGGAGGATGCAGGCGCGACGTGGGACCACCGGGAGGGGACGGAGGGCCACGGAGAGGTACCGGGGGGGATCAGGGACCCTATTTCTCTCTCCTCTGATGTGCGGAGGAGAGAGAAATTAAATGTAAAATTGTGGCTTTTTTTTTGCGGTCGCCGTTATAGGGTTAATAAAGGCAATCGCAAAGGCGGGGTCGGTAAAAACCGACCGATTCATGTTCTCTGGGGTCTCGGCTACCCCTTGCAGCCGAGACCCCGGAGAAAATCCGACAGGGGGGGCGCTATTCACTTAAATCACAGCGCCGTGAATTAACGGCGCTGTGGTTTTAGTACCCTTAACTACCGCCGTTAAAAGGCGTATCGGCGGTCGTTAAGGGGTTAAAGATTGTATGTGTCTGACCGTATACAGAACATACCACAGCTCCCAAGCAGGGGAGGAAGCAAAAGGCAATACTGACATTACAGCAGGAGATCGCAGAAGATACATTTTGTGAGGTAAAATATTGTTTATAAACAGTAAGTGCAATATTTTACCTCACAAAATGAATCCTCTGTTTTCCCCTGCTGCAATGTCAGTATTGTCTTTTGCTTTCTTCCCCTGCCCAGGAGATGTGGTATGCTCCGTACATGGTCAGACACAGACAATTTTTAAAACAAACTTTCATTCGTAAGAAAACCCCATTAATGTGATCGGCTTCGTCTGCCTGCAGACACGTCGCGCATCTGCCGCCAGGATCAGCCTAATGATTCACTGCACCTGCAAATCAGACCATCTTTGTGCAGACAGATAGCGGCGGTGACATTAAAACTGTGCATGCGCTCCTCCTGTACAAAGATGGCGTCAGTCAGTGAATAATTCAGCTGATCCCGGCGGTGTATTCGCGACTTTGTTCCTCTAGTGGTACCGTGCATGAGGCTGCATATGGCGTATACAGTGTTTGTGTGTGTGTGGTGTGTATGGCATATACAGTGTGTGTGTGGTGCGTATGGCGTATGCAGTGTGTGTAATGTGTACGGCGTATACAGTGTGTGTGTGTGTGTGTGGTGCATACGCCGTGTACAGTGTGTGTGTGTGTGTGGTACGTACGGCATATACTGTGTGTGTGTGTGTGTGTGTGATGCGACGGTGTTCCGCTGGTGGTACCATGCAAGAGGCTGGTACCACCAGCAGTTTCCATATTGAGACACCCACCACTTGGGTGTCCCAATATGGTGGTCGGTGAACACATCCGGACACATCTGGACGGAACAGGATGTGTAGACATTACAAGGTAAGTATATTTTAGATTACAGGCAACTGAAATGTGAATGATCTGCCTCCTGTTTGAAAGTACACGCTGGTACTTTCCTACCCGTGGGCAGTACTTGCGCAGACTGGCCATCCTGCTGTCTTAAGTAAAATGGCGCTGGTGAGATCTCGGCTAATGACACTGCTAGACATCTCCAGTGGTGGTTTATTCCTTAGAAAACAAATGGATCTGCAGTCCGAAAGTGGACAAATGGATCGTTATCTCTCTCGACGATCGACTGTTGATATTGGCAGATTTGCCTGACTTTAGTCTAATGTGCATAGTGGAATAAATTACTATCTAAAGGGTATGGGCACTTTTAGCCTAACTTAACAGGGACATGACTACTTAAAGCATCCGAACAACTGGGCAACCACATGAATATCAGTGAGGATGAGGCAGAGACCATGCCAGAGATCACCACCCCAGATGCAGAAGTAGGAGTTACCGCACAACAGGTGCTACCCAAGGACCACCACCCCACAGCATGCTAAACTCCCCGCTGCTAGAGGGCCTCTCCAGTCCTCCCATGAAAAGTTACTGGGGGAAAAGTCCAGCGCCTCAAATGATGATGTTCTGGAGGAGAGGAAGTGATCGGACAAATCCTAGAGTGTGACATCAAACATGGATTTGGATTCCTAGAGGAAGAAGAGAATGGGTATATGTGAATCAGACATGGTCAAGTGAAAATATCTGCTCCCATGTCTCCATAGCTTAAACCTGGGTGAAATTGTGGAATTTGTAATATGTTGGTATCGCAAAGTTTGACGTTCTCCTTCTCTGACATTGCTGTGGTTTAAATGTATTTATACAAGTATTTTACTGTAATGTAGTCAAAAGTTATTCTCCTGTTAGGCTGCAGTTTCTGTTAGATGGGTATTACAGGGTTAAATATGGGGTCGGTCCAAAGTGTGTGTGGGAGGGACTTGGGATTGTGAGTTAGTTTTAGGAAAAGGAAGGCTGAGAGTGAAAGAACAGGTTATACTCAGGGAAAAAAAATCATCATTGGGTCTGTGTTGGCATCAGTAAAAAAGAGAAAGGCCAATTCACAAGTGATGAGCACACCTAATCATAAATAATTGAACATGTCTTTATTAAACACCATAGAAAAACACAATAAAAACACATTACAAATCAAAATGTCTGAAAAAGTGATCTAAATCCTTATGGATAAAGTCATGTCATACCCTGAGGAAGAAGTGGTTTACACTTTGAAACACATCGGGAATTAAATGGTTAAACGTTTCATGTGGTAGCATCTTTATCCTGGTCAAGCAGCGCACAGTAAGCCTGAGTTAGATACTTTATCCATAAGGATTTATATTGGTGGTCACGGAGTGGACCTTCGGGCGTGCAGCAAGCTGACATTGGTCTATATGCCTATATCCTTCCCCGAAAGGGTGAGTAGATTTCATTAGTTTTTATTCCGTTTTTCCACCCAGATAAGACCCTATTGCGCTCTTCTTTTTTCCTTAGTTTTTATATTGAAAAAGTGATCTGACACCCCTGTGTCTACAGTGGACAAGGCAAACATGAAAAATGAATAATATAATAACTTATCAGGAATCAATATCCTCAACAGACCTCCACCTATAGGATCACAAAATATCAATACAAATACAAAACCCTAATAAACCAGAAATCCTAATAGTATAAAAGCCTACTTGAGGTTAGTGTGATAATATCCACAGTAAAGGACAGCAAGGTCTATGAGACCACAAATATGAAGAGGGCATTATTAGGTCAAGCATTGTTGGGATATAGGAAATGAGGGTGCATGGTATATGTGCAAGGGAAGCAGGCAATCAAGCTGTATAGAGATCCACGGAAGTGAATGAGATCCCAAGACAATTGTGATGTCTTATATAGATCGGCTTTAGAGATTTAATTGAGCTGAGATCTCAATTAAATCACTGCTCAAACTCGGCAGAGCTCGGATTTAGTAGAAAGTCATAGTCTTTCTGTGCACTCCTGTCTCCTAAACTGCTTACTTCTAAGAAATCTTTAGGAGTGGTCTCAGGAACCAGACCCACATCAATCATTTCAGAATTAAAGGTTCTAAAACATAAAAGATATCTTCAAAATTTGTTACTCTTTAAATGTTTAATAGTGCTACTATTTCAGTCTTATCAGAGCGAACTGTGATTCCTGTGTTATCTGCAGTTTGATAATGACTAGTAAGGACAACTCCCATCATCTGCCTAGCATTGTTAAAGAGACCAAACACATTGGAAGTTGCAAGTTCATACTTTACAATTGCATATGCCAGGGTTTTATCTGACATTGCAATTGATTACTGTACTAAGCTGGGTGCATTATTCATATACTGATGATACTGTAGTTCTGGTGCAGCATTCCTATTCTGATATCGAATTCATGTACTGGTGATTTTTCTGGTACTGTATTCCAATACTGCTGGTGGTTCTGGTGCTGTATTCAAATACTGTTGATGGTTCTGGTGTTGTATTCATGTACGTATGATGTAGTTCTGGTCATATATTCATGTACTGAAGCTGGCAATGGTGCTGTATTCATGTAATGATGGTGGTTCTAGTGATTTATTCATGTACTGATGATGGTTATGGTTATGTATTTAAGAACTCATGATAGGTCTGGTGCTGTATTCATGTACTGATGATAAAACTGGTGCTGTATTTGATTATGGTGCTGTATTCTCATAAGGTGATGTATGCTGCTGATGTATTTATGTACTTTTGATCGTTCTTGCGATGTATTCATGCACATAAGGTAGATATGGTGCTTTATTCATGTACTGATAAGGTTCTATTTATGTGTTTCTATACATATGGTGGTTCTGAAACTATATTAATGTAGATGTAATAATTTTTAATTTGTCAGACTTAACAATAGATAATTATAGGTTCAGTGGGTTGTCCATTGCACACTTGGACAACACAAAGACTGAGAATACAAAGGTCGAAAATGCAGCTATATGAGTGAAGTCAAATAAGTCATCTGAAGAATTAGCAGACCAAAGGACATAGACTTTTAAGTAGCATTCGGCTGAGAAGCTATCTCACCTAACTCCCGACTGCACAGGAGTGCTCACTCTGTCGAATGCTCCATTGATCTCTGTGAGAGAGGCATTGCCAGACATCTCTAATGTGGTTTATTCCTTAGAGCACAAATGGATTTGCAGTCCAAAAATGGATAAATGGATCCTTCCGACAATCGTCTGTCAGGGGCCCCAATACAATTTAGACTGTTGGCTGAACCCGTTGATATTGGCAAATTTGGGTGATTTTAGTTTAATGTGCATGGGCGCATAAATTGTGATCTAAAGGGTATGGTCACTTTTAGCGTAACTTAACAGTAGGGGACATGAATAAATAAGGTGTCTAGGGCAGCATGAATGACAAATACAGTCCTAATAACAGGTCTGTGTTCACAGTTGCTTTTAAATTGCATTTTTTATATGATCACTGCAAAAGTGCATTGTTTTGTTGCAATTTCAAAACTTGCATGCTAAAACAGTACTGTGTCCTCAAGTCATGAACATATCGTTATAGGAGTAAACCACCAGACACCCATTTTCAACAGGGCACCATCCTCCAAGGCTTGTTTTTAGACATTGCATCTGTGCAGCAAAATGGCTGGAACCTCAGAAGGGCTGAGCTGCAGCGTTGAATTTAGTGATGAGTGAATTTCTTCTGAAAATGATTGCCAAACATAAATTTGGCATGAATATGGCACATTTGGATTCGAGATCTGAAAGACAAGCAAAATTTTATGAAATTGGAAACAATCAGTAACATTCGGTAAATTTATGGGAAAATATTTGCATTGCCACAAAAGTATTTTCAGCACTTTAGCAGCGATAATGGTGGTGTATGATGAGCGGTTGGCACGTGTTTGATGAGGGGAGAGGGATTGCAGTGCTCAGAGGCGCGGCGTTCTTGTAAAGAGTCTTTTTATCTTTTTTCCTAACTTTACGTGTGCACATTGCGGCTAGCCAATCAGGAGCAGGAAACACCCACAATGTCCTGACACAATGGCTTGTGTCATTGGCTGCTGAAATCACATGTCCCTCTCCATATAAATAGGGGACATCTTGTTTTAGTGTCATTTTGACATTGTAACAGCACAGAGAGGCTGCCCCTGACACTGGCACTGATAGCGGCAAGAATTTAGCTAGTTAGTTAGGCGGTTGTATATCAGTCAGATAGTGTAGCTAGCTAGTGTCCAGTGTGGCTGTTAAATTTACCTACCTGCATTTTTCTTTTTGCCATTACTGAGGTCCACAGACAAAGCCAGCGGGGCACATGTCCTACAAGTGTGTTGTGCACTGCTTCTATTGTGCTCCATGCACGAGTATAGCATTCTAAATAATATATTTTTTTCACTAGCTAAATGTGAAACAGCCTGCTGTATCCCACATTTTCATTTTGTGGTAGTGATATGAACCTGTCTGCAAACCTAAGGCACGTTAAAAAAAATTATAATTTTTCAGTTTCAAGAAGTTAGACAACCCGTCGTATCACACTTTGTCATTGTGTTGGGTTGAAATTAAGCTGTAGAGACCTGATCCAGAGGCCACCAAAAATCCTTATGTTTCTAGTGTCATACAGTAGAAGACCTGATTTTAAAATAGTTTTTAGCATCTAGTATGTTATAGAGGCCTGATACAGAGGCCAAAAAAATTCTTCTGTTCCTAGTGTCATACAGTAGGGAACATCTCACATTCAAATATATTGTAGCATCTAGTGTGTTATAGAGGCCTGATACAGAGGCCGCAAAAAATTTCTTCTGCTACTAGTGCCATACAGTAGGGGACATCTCACTTTCAAATAGTTTGTAGCATCTAGTATATTATAGAGGTGTGATACAGAGACAACAAAAAATTGTTGTGTTACTAGTGTCATACTGTAGGGGACCTGACTTTAAAATAGTTTGTAGCATCTAATTTGTTGTAGAGGCCTGATACAGAGGCCACAAAATTATTCTTCTGTTCCTAACGTCATACAGAAGGGGACCTGACTTTCAAATAGTTTTTAGCATCTAGTGTGTTATAGAGGCCTGATACAGAGGCCTCAAACAATTTCTTGTGTTCCCAGTGTCATACAGTAGGGGACCTGACTTTCAAATTGTTTGTAGCATATCTTCTTTACCATACAGGCCTCATCCACACTCAACAATTCATTTTTATGTGATTAACACGATACAGCATGCCATATTTCAGCTTGGGATTTATTGTCGCTGAAATTCAGCTGTTTGCAGAGGAGGTGCAGAGTTTAAAATCTATTTTTTGCTGCTAATACTGTGCTCCAACTAAACTATCTGAGCAACATGACTGAGAAAAAGCGAGACCGTGGTAGAAGGGGAATTAGGCTTGGTGTTCAAGGTGTACCTGGTGTAGGTGGTAATGTTTGTGAAAGCACTAGTAAACCAACGTCACATCTTATGCAAAGACAACTGACAGCTTCTGTTACTGGACAGGCTACTCCACTACCTTTCTTTGGCAGACGCATAGCGGTTTGCCTTGTCGATGATGCCCATAAAGAGCATGTGCTCGAGTGGATGGCAAGCGCAGCTTCAAGTGGCCTCTCCTCCTCTTCCTCCACCTCAACAACACACCCAGTACAGTCCATAGAGGTGGCACCCAAATTATCCTTCTTTTCCCCCTTGTCGCAACTCTTCATCCATACAACTGACTGTATGGAACCACGGATAGGGGAGTCTAAAGAGCTTTTCACACATTCTATGCCATGGTCATCAGAAGTACACTCAAAAGATTCAAGAGGAGAAAATCTGCATCGATGGCCAAAATTTTTTTAGCTTGGATCTGGGGCAGGACGAAGTAGGGTCCGAACAGCATCCTCACCTTCGTCATCAGATGTTAACCCCAGGGGGGGTGGTGATCCTGATAAAACTCAGATTTCTGAGACTCACACGGACTGTGCTGTGCTGTCAGGGCAGGAAGAGGAGGAGGGTGACTCCAAGGGCAAGGAATGTGATAACACAGAGGATGATGATGATGTGTGTGTCCTGCAGCAGCCCCACGTGTGTTTCCCCCGAGGAAGCCCACACAAAACACGCATTGGGGCTGCTGCAGGACACACACGCTGGCAGTCAAACTATGGGTAAGACAAGCATATCTCTAGTCTTGTTCTTTCATTAGGATATTACAATAATCGTTTAGGAGTTATGGAGATCAATTTGAAATCCCCTTTCTTTTGCACCTTACATGCACTAAGCACTTTTTAGGATTATACTGTTTTTGTGTAAAATAATTCTTTATTGAGGCCTGCTAGTCTTATCCATGCTGATACAACAGTGTTGTTTTGGTCCTTGCACACATGAGCTTTTGTACTACACTTTGTCCTTTTCTGAGTCTGTAGACTATATGTAATTTGTGTAAATTATTTGGTTAATAAACTATTTGTGATATTTTTAGTGAATTTTGGACTTGTGTACTCCATTGTTCATCTGTAGGATTCAAAATGTATGAGTGGCCTGAGCTCACCTCACACGCCTTGGAGGTTTTATCATGCCCGGCAGCCAGCGTTCTCTCAGAACGTATCTACAGCGCTGCTTTTGGTGTCCTGACAGAGAAGCGCATCTGGCTATTCCCTGAAAGTGTAAACCGACTAATTTTCGTCAAGATGGACAAGTTATGGATCTGCAAGGACATATTGCATTTTTTAGTGTGATGTATTAATGTCACGTAACTGCACTCTGTGATATCTTTAGCGTGGCTTCTGTGGCTGCTGCTGCTCATGTTAACACAAATTTGAGGAAATTAGTACAGTCATGGTTGGTCTACATCTGCTGGGTTAGCTGTAGTGGAAGACATCTCGGTCCCAGTTATACTATTTCTGTTCTCATGACAGTTATTCCACTTTGGTGGTGTCATGCCCTCATTTTTTAAAATGTGAAAACTACAGGTTGGGTGTCCATCTGATGCATGGGGTGTAGTGGAAGACCTGTCGGTCTCTATTATACTATCTATACTGTGGTGAAATTGATGCCACTTTTGTGGTGTCTGCCAGTAATTTTAGGAAATGTGAACACTTCTTTTTGGGTGTCCATCTGCTTGATTCGGTGTAATGGAAGACCTGTTGGTACCTATTATTACGCTATTTATAGTGTGAGGAAAATGATGCCACTTCTGTGGTGTAAGGCCCTCATTTGTTTAAATGTGAGCACTCATGGTTGGGTGTCCATCTACTGAATTGGGTTTAGTGGAAGATCTATTGGTCCCTATTATACTATTTCTACTGTGGTGAAATTGAAGCCACTTTTGTGGTGTCTGTCAGTAATTTTTGGAAATGCGAACATTTCCGGTTGGATGTCCATCTACTGGATTGAGTTTAGTGGAAGACGTATTGGTCCTTATTATACTATTTCTACTCTCATGAAATTGATGCCATTTCTGTGGTGTAAGGCCCTCATTTGTTTAAATGTGAACACTCTGGGTTTGGTGTCCATCTGCTTGACTGAGTTTAGTGGAAGACCTATCAGTCCCTATTATACTATTTCTACTGTGGTGAAATTGATGCCATGTTGGTGGTGTCTGCCAATAATTTTTGGAAATGTGAACACTCCTGGTTGGGTCTTCTTCTTACATGTTCCCTGTAGCAGTAGACCTCCGAGACCGTCAGGCCTCCACTTCCTTGGACTCAAGTACCTATGGTACTATCTTTAAATTTTTCTGACAATAGTAGTCTACAAAACTGATATTTGTGCTTCCTGAGTGTGGCGCAGCATGAAAGCAGGTAGAAGTGTTGCATGTGGTATCAGGGCTTCCAGCAAAGGCGGCCTACACCGATCCCTCACCCACTTTGTCTTACTGTGACGTTCAATTGAAAGCTGTAAATGCTGATCCAGACCCGATATCTCATGCCTGGCTGATTGCTGCAGTGCCATGCTAAAATTTGTAATGTGGGTGAATTGAGGCCTATTTCCTGGTGTCTGTCCCTCATTTGATGTGTTTTGGCAGCATTTGAGGTCACTATAAGGTGTCGTGCATGCATTTGTTTTTGTCTCCCATTGAGATGAATGTCGTTCGTTTATGTTCGGTGAATATTAAACAAATTAATCGGTGAATATTGCAAATTCAGCGATCGTAATCCAAACCGACCATTGAAATATTCGCTCATCTCTAGTTGGATTTACTGTGTTATGGTTGGTTCTCTTTTTGAAGGTGAATGAGCTATTTCCCTGCTCTTTGGATAAAGACATTTTTGTTTGCTTTGTGGATGAAGCATATGAAAGCAGCCTTTATAGATTCCATTAAAAGAAAACTATAGTGCTTATAATTAGTGATGAGCGAGCGTGCTCGGATATGATGTTGTTTGAGCACGCTCATGTGTTAATAGAGTACCTTCTGTGTGCTTAAATACTATGTTTGAGTCGCTGTTTCTGCATTTCTCGCAGCTGTTCAACATAGGCATTTCATGCATTGATGGCCTGTTTGTTAGGCAATCCCTGTGGGTCGCCCTCCCAGGGCTGTGGGGTACTCGGTACCGGGCCCAATGAGCTTCAATGTGAGATGTCACGGCAGCTGGGACCCTGCCCATGGCCCTGGGCGCCCATTGTAAAAGGGGGGAATGTTCAGTGTGCTTATGATGATTAGAGTTTATGAATGAATGAGTCGTGACGCCACCTGTGGTGTTCGGCAATGAAGATGTTGAGCCAACGCTGCAGACAGATCCTCTGGGACAGATGGTGTGGTGCAGCAATGATGTTATAGCCCTCCACAGGCAGGGCTGTAGTCCCAGGGCAGAGTAGGTGAAGTGACACTTAGATGATGTAGTGTCGGGCGCAGGGGATGTAATAGTGCCGGGCAGGTTGACGCAGGAATAAGTGGAGGACACCGGGGCATGTAGTTCCTAAGCTTTATTCACAGTCTGCTGTGGCACCAGAGCCCGCATCCGTGCCGTGTCCTCCGGGTCAGGAGCTCAGCCAACTTCCAGGCAAGATGAAGTGCTCCTTTCCAAGACTCCGCCAACATATGTGCCTTTTCTGAACGTCTCCCTCTTAGGCTGGTTTCACACTTGCGTTTTTTTTCGCGGTATTTTAGCGCTAAATAGCGCATGCGTTTTTTTTTCCTATACTTTGCATGGGATGCGCTTATGTGCGCATACACATGCGTTTGTACGTGTTTTTCCGCACATGCGTTTTTTTGCGGTATGCGCTCGGGCGCACAAAATGCATCCTGTTGCATTTTTTGGGCGTCCGACTTGCCTCAAAAAAATGCATGCGCGCGCAATGCGTTTTTTTACAGCAAGACACCCATTATAAGTCTATGGGTGCGCATATGTGCGCATTGGCATGCTTATGTATGCGTTTTTTTGCACATGCGTTTTTTTTTGTTAACCATGGAATTTAGGGGTTTGGGTTAGAGTTAGGGTTAGTTAAGGGGGTTTAGGGTTAGGGTTAGGGTCAGGGTCAGGGTTAGGGTTAGGGTTAGGGTCAGGGTTAGGGTCAGGGTTAGGGTTAGGGTTAGGTTTAGGGTCATGGATAGGGTTAGTTAGGGTTTAGGGTTTGGGTTAGGGTTAAGCATGGTTTGGTTAAGGGTTAGGGTCAGGGTTAGGGTTAGGGTTAGGGTCAGGGTTAGGGTTAGGGTTAGGGTTAGGGTCAGGGTCAGGGTTAGGGTTAGGGTTAGGGTTAGTTAGGGTTTAGGGTTTGGGTTAGGTTTAAGTATGGTTTGGTTAAGGGTTAGGGTCAGGGTCAGGGTTAGGGTTAGGGTCAGGGTTAGGGTTAGGGTCAGGGTTAGGGTTAGGTTTAGGGTCAGTTAGGGTTTAGGGTTTGGGTTAGGGTTAAGTATGGTTTGGTTAAGGGTTAGGGTCAGGGTTAGGGTTAGGGTTAGGGTTAGGGTCAGGGTTAGGGTTAGGGTTAGGGTTAGGGTCAGGGTTAGGGTTAGTTAGGGTTTAGGGTTTGGGTTAGGGTTAAGTATGGTTTGGTTAAGGGTTAGGGTCAGGGTTAGGGTTAGGGTTAGGGTCAGGGTTAGGGTTAGGGTCAGGTTTAGGGTTAGGGTCAGGGTTAGGGTTAGGGTTAGGGTCAGGGTTAGGGTTAGTAAAGTCATGGTTTGGGTTAGTGTGAGGGGCCACCTAATGTTTGGAAAAAACGCAAACGCGGTAAAAACGCATTAAAAACGCATACAAACGCATAAAAACGCTGCGTTTTTTTCATGCATGCTCATAAAAATGCTTGAAAAAAACGCAGCAGTTGTATGCTTTTGTATGCGTTTTTTCAATGCGTTTTTTTGCGGGAAAAACGCGCTGCAAAAAAAAGCAAGTGTGAAATTAGCCTAAGCGCCTTTAGTGAAGTACTCACAGTACTGAGTTACACTGGAGTTCCTCCTGTCAGATGTTCCTATGAACTCTACTTGTACGGCAGACAGCTGTAGCCTGCTTCGGGGACTCCTTACTGCCTAGTCCCGGCTCACACACGTTGCTGTTGTGCCCCCCAAGTCTGGTGTGGGAATAAAGTGGTGACAACTTCTATTCCTCCGGTGTCTGCTGCAGGACCATTAGTATCCATACAACCTCGGGGACCGGACCCCGGCCTTGTGCTTAGAACTCGGGAAGGGTTCTCCTCTAACCCTGATCCTTGGTTCTCTTCTTCTCCTCACGTTCCGTACTAATTCTTTCCTTCTTATGGAGAGTCAGGCTTTCTATTAATGCTCCTTTCCTGTGCCAGCGGAACCAGATCACTGAGGTCGGCTGCAGCACTTCCTTCCTCCATCCCACTCTGGGGATCTCCTTTCATAGACTGACTTCGTCAGACTCCTGTGACTAAGTGACTAAATCCTATCCTCTTCCCGCTCTTTTAGTGCAAACTAAACTCCACCCTCCTCCCAGCACGCTTCCAAGCAGGGAGCCACCAAAGGGTGCTTTGCTACACTACTATGTTGTGTGAGATGCAGGTGTTGGAGCGTGGTCAGGTGTCTCCACCTTACCTGAATGGTGGGGTACCACACCTCAGGAGGAGGTGCAGTACCTCTGTGGCGACTGAACCCTCAGGGGCGCCACACCTGCATGTGATGCAGCTGTCGAACAACCACAAGACATACAGCTACAGCAACTCAAACATACTATTCGAGTACGCTGAAGATACTCTATTAGCACATGATAACACTTTACACGAGCACACTCGCTCATCACCACTAATAAAGCTTATGAATAGTTGGGTGGGTGGACCTAGTCACAGGAGCAGTAATTACTATTTGCAGGTAGCACGTGCTCCTTAATTTTTTCTTTTTACTCTGAAAGTAACATTTTAGAAAATGGCTCATTTACAAACCTTTTCTTATGTATATCACTATGTCGACATTTTTGGGGCATCATATGTGATGATAGAAACACATTAAAGAGAATCTGTCACCAAGATTATGTCTGATTAGGAGCTGTACAATAGTTTTGTTGAACACAAATTTTAATAGTATTAGACAGTAGTAATGCTGTAAGGCACAAGTCCAATGAACACATGACAGAAAGGAACCTGCCACTAATTGACAGTTTTCTTCGTGTTATTGTATTAAGTATAAAGCTGTCACTCAGAGACAGTACACAGTGGGAGCCTACATGTCATTATTATGTCATACTTCTAGGACATAACTCTGCAAATTATATACTGTGAGATAAGCAAACCTACTGCATATTCCAAGATAACAGACAGCCTGATAATATCTGAGTCTCTGTCATGTTTACATTAAATTATCCCATCTTTAAGGTAACATGATAAACTTCCCCAAACTGAGCCAAAGTTAAGGTAAACCTTATGTGGGTTGCCCTCCCAGGGCTGTGGGGTACTCGGTACCGGGCCGGTCTCTCTCAGAGGGAGGTGTCACAGCAGCGGTGACCCGGTCCGTGGCCCTGGGCGCCCATGTAAAAGGGTGAATGTTGAGTGATGGAATAAAGTTTATTAATGAATGTTTCATGACGCCACCTGTGGTATTCGGCAATAAAGATGTTAAGCCGGCGCTGCAGACAGATCCTCTGGGACAGATGGTGTGGTGCAGCAATGATGGTGTAGCCCTCCACAGGCCGGGCTGTAGTCCCAGGGCAGTGTAGATCGGTGTTGGGGAAGAGGGTACAGTGTCTGGCACAGAGATGTAGCAGTGCTGGAGAAGTTGCAGAAAGAAGCCAAGGACACAGCGGAATGTAGTTTCTTTACCTTTACTTTGTAAGTGCAGTCCAGGGTCCAGATTACAGATGGCACAGGCGCTGATTAGCCTGGAAGCAACTCAGGAATCTCTCTATGCAGATAGGTTGTGTAGTCTTCTTCCTGGCGCTTACTGGAGGTACATGCAGTACTGTGTTACACTGAAATTCCTCCTTCTTGTTCCCTCTCAGATCTACCTCGTATGGCAGACAGCTGTAGCCTTCTATCTCTTCTCTTGGCTCACCCGTTGCTGTTGTGCCTCCGAGTCTTAGGTGGGAATAGAGCATTTACAGCTTTCTTTTCCGTCAGTATCCATACAACCTTGGAGACCAGGCTCCAGTTCATGCGCTATCACTATGAGTGAGCTCTCTATTCTCCGCTCAACCTCCAGCTTCTCTCTCCATGTCTACACACATTGCCCTCCTCACACTAACTCCTCATTTCTCCCTTCCTGGCCCTCAGAGAGCTCTCCTCCTCCAATTCTGGTTCAGAGCTCCCTCTGCTGGCCCGGAGTGGGAACTGTGTTGCATGTTATGGTTAGCTGCTAGAGAGACCCTTCATTGCTTCCAAGCCTGACATCACCCTCCCAGGAGGAAGGTAATGCCACTGTGGCGACCATACTCCTGGGGGCGCCACATTCCCCCTAGTGCAATTCAGTACTCCTGGACTGATAAAAAAACATATGAACATATAAACAAATGAACAATTATAAATGTGCAAGATTTAGAAAAAAAAATGAAAAATACAAAAACCAAAAGCTCCAAAAATAGTCCTGCGATGATTAGTCCATGCGTCAATGTCCATGGTCCATTCCTGGGCAAATGGTGAACTATGTACAAAAGAAGTTTTTGACCACACCTAGTCCTGTGGCCCAATTGTCCATCAAAACAAACTGGAAAATTCAAAAAGGGGATTTCTTACAGAGTCTCTGTAGGCACAAAACTTAAACGTTACATATATACATACAATTTAACATTGACATGAACTAATTTATACATGATATCTGAGGGGTGGAATACCTTGGGTACTATGGACAGACGTACGTAGAACTGGTGTTGTTGGGGATCTCACTGGTTGTCTGGTGCTAACCACTGGGGTAGTGTGTACTGTACTGGCTACAATACTGGTGGTTCTGCGTAGCACAGGGATACTAGATTTCCTAGGACCACTTCTACTCACTGTGGGTAAACTGGGTAGTAGCTGTCTGCAAACTCTTAGACTCACCATGGGCATGACAGATTCAACACTGGCAAGGTGAAGATTCTCTGGCTCCACTTTTGGTGTGGCATCTGCTACCTGAACTTCCTGATTTGCAGAGTTCTCTTGAGTCACTTCTTCTTGTACTACCAGTTGGGGAAAGGTCAAAACTGGCACCACTATGGCATTATTTGCTCGACTCCAATTTGCAGGGAATTCTCCAAGTACAGTGCTGACCTTTTCTTCTTCCTCTATGGGTTGGATGTTGTTTTGCTCTTCCATTCTTTCTTTTAACTGGTCAGGACACAATTTCAAATGATCCCTTGATACTGCTGCTGAGGTTTCTCCCCCATCCTTACTGATAAGGCACACCTTGGTGTTATCGAAGTTTGATGGTAAGATGGTGTAGGTTCAGCTTCCCATTGGTCATCTAATTTATGCATCCTCCTCTTCCTTTTTAGGACTTGTTCTTCTGGTGACAAGGGAACTGCAGGTTCATGGTGATTGTAGTGCCTTTCTTGTTTTTGTCTTGCCTGAGCTAGACTCTTTTCTACACACTCTTGTACTCTTCGATACTGTTGCTGCCTCTCTGTGTCCGAGTCAGCATCTGGTGACGTCACCTCAGGTGTAAGGACTCCCATATCCATATCAACAGGCAGCTTGCCAGGTCTCACTCTCATTAGGTAGGCTGGAGTGCAGTTGGTGGACTTCACAGGAATGTGGTTGTAGAGGTCTACCAGATCTGGCAACTTTTCTGGCCACAGATTCCTCTCTTCCAAAGGCAAGGTCTTCAGTAGGTCGATCACCACCTGGTTCATCTTTTCACACATGCCTTTGGTCTGTGGATGGTACGGTGTTGTCCTGATCTTCTTGCAACCGTACAAGTTACAGAATTCCAGGAACACTTCCGCCTCAAAGGCTGGACCTTGATCTGTAAGCACTCGCTCGGGGTATCTGTGTGGTCGACAAAAGTGCTGTTGGAAGGCTCTGGCTGCTGTCGTGGCTGTTTGATCCTTGACGGGCACAACTACCAAGAATCTTGAGTAGTGGTCAACGATGGTAAGAGCATGAATGTAGCCTGAACGGCTTGGGACCAGCTTCACATGGTCCAGGGAGACCAACTCGAGTGGCTGTTTGGTTACTATTGGCTGCAAAGGAGCTCGCTAGCTGTTATGGTCCCTTCTGCACAGGTTACATTGTCCACACTCCCGGCACCAATTTTCAATGGTTTTCCTCATACCAGCCCAGTAGAATCTCTCTCGGAGCAAGGCCTCCAACTTCTTCCATCTGAAGTGTCCAGCTCCATTGTGGTATGCTTCCAAGACCATTGATGCTTCCCTCTTTGGGACTACCACTTGCCAAACCAACTCATGAGTGCGGGCATTGATACTCCTCCGACACAGCTTTCCTTCATAGATGAACAGCCGGCCTCTTTCCTTCCACAGCTGCTGGGTTACTTTAGGAGCATCCTACTCCGGGCGAGTCAGCTTGTGACAGTAGGTCCTTCACCAGGCGGACTGCGGGGTCGCTATCCTGCATTTCTGCCCAGTAATGATGAGGCAATGGATTTAGGGTGGCCTCTTTCAAGCCAGACCATCTGTTTCTCTCTCCTTGGGCACGTTGGGCCGCAATTGGCAGGTGGAAGGCAGGTAACTCGATTTCTTCAAGTGCCTCAGGGTCTTCTCCTGCATCTGGCAGATTAGGCATTCTGGACAGTGCATCAGCATTGGCATTCTGGTGCCCTGCTCGGTACTTGATGGTGAATTCATAGTTAGACAGCAGAGCCATCCATCGCTGCTCCAGTGCACCTAGCTTGGCAGTTTCCAAGTGAGTCAACGGGTTGTTGTCCGTGAAGATGGTAAACTTGGCTGAAGCTAGGTAATGCCTGAATCATTCAGACACAGCCCAGACTATGGCGAGGAACTCCAGCTTGAAGGAACTGTAGTTGTCAGGGTTCCTTTCAGTGGGATGAAGCTTCCTGATGGCGTAGGAGATCACTCTTTTTTTGCCATTCTGTACCTGTGACAGTACTGCTCCAAGTCCCACGTTGCTGGCATCAGTATACAGAACAAATGGTTGGTCATAATCTGGGTAAGCCAGAACTTCATCTCCTGTGAGAGCCATCTTCAGTCGAGTGAAGGACCTCTCCAGCTCCTCATTCCATTCGAATATAGGACTCTGCTTTCTGGCCTTCTTGGGCTGACCCACCAGAAGATTTTGCATAGGAGTGGCTATCTCAGTGAAGCCTTTCATGAGCCTTCGGTAGTAGCCTACCAGCCCGAGGAATTGACGTACTTCGTGGAGGTTGCTGGGCTTCTGCCAGTCCCGGATGACTGTGACTTTGTCAGGATCCGGTGCCACACCTTCTGCATTCGTTACATGACCGAAGTACTGAAACTTGGGCTTCAGGAGGTGGCATTTGGAAGACTTCACCTTCAGGCCAAAGTTGGACAAGGCTTCAAACACCTCAGCCAGGTGCTTCAGATGGTCTTCATAAGTCTTGGAGAAAACAATGACATCATCAAGGTACAACAGGACTGTCTCGAAGTTCTTGTGCCCAAGACAGAATTCCATTAGCCGTTGGAATGTCCCTGGAGCGGTGCAGAGCCCGAATGGCATGTAGTTGAACTCACAGAGACCCATTGGGGTGGTAAACGCTGTTTTCTCCTTGTCTGCCTCTGCCACGGGAACCTGCCAATACTTATCACTGAGCTCTAAGGTGGAAAAATAGTTAGCAGTTTTGAGTGCAGCTAATGACTCCTCAATTCTGGGCAATGGGTAGGCATCTTTATGTGTAATGCTGTTAATTTTTCTGTAATCAACACACATTCTCAAGGTACCATCCTTCTTTTTCACAAAGACTATTGGGGCTGCCTACGGGCTACAACTGTCTCTGATCACCCCAGCCTCCTTCATTTCCCGCAACATACCTTTGGCACACTGGTATTGTGTTGGGGGTATAGGCCGGTACCTTTCTGTTATGGGTGGATGATCTCCAGTGGGGATATGGTGTTGAACCCCTTTTGCCTTCCCAAAATCTAGAGGGTGTTTACTGAAAACCCGCTCATACTCCTGAGTCACTCGGTAAACCCCATTCTTTTGGTATGAAGTGGTGGAGTCAGTCCCCACCTGCAGTTGCTGGCACCTTTCTTCCAGCTGCTTTACAGAGCCATTGTCCTCCACCTGGTCGGATGAGACCAAGGGCTCTGCTGCCTGTTTTGCGTTGTTACTGACAGTAAGCAGCTTAGCAACTGTGGCATACCAAGGTATTGTGGCCTCCTCCTCCCCACAATTCAAGAGGCATACAGGTACCCTCCCTTTACGGACATCAACTACCCCTCTGGCTGTCAGGACAGTGGGCCTGCTATCAGAGTACACTGGTTCTACCATTGCCTGGTAATCTCTTCCTCTGAGGCCTATGGCTGCCCGACACCAAATCAACATTTCACATCTAGGGGGTATTGCAAGTGGGAAAGAATCACTCACTCTGAGGCTGCCAATTTCTCTGCCAGAGAGTTCCACCTGCTGTCTTTGCATCAGGGCCCTGATCTCCTTCTGTAGGACTCGTTGTTCACTGGAACCAGCAGTCTCAGCCACCTGTTGCAACAAGACAATAACCTCGGAAAGACAATTTTCAATCACATTGGTACCAAGAGTCATCATTGGGTTACATTCTCGTCGATCAATATCCACAACTATCAGACCTTGAGATTTTAACTCTACTCGACCCACTTTAACAGTAATTTCTTTACATCCCACTTGCGGTAAAGACTGACCATTACTGGCAACTACTGTGAGTTCATCACTTGGGCCACGAGTAAGTTCAGAATCAGCCCATTACCGCTTGTAAAGGATATAGGGCATAGTTGTCACCTGGGAGCCAGTGTCTAGCAAAGTGTTCATGGGGATACCGTCAATCACCACTGGGAGGACTGGTCTCCCTCCAACATACTTGGCTCACCAGTTCTTTGGGCCTTGTGGTCCTACTCCTGGGGGTTGGCCCTCTGCCCCAGGTGTTGCTCATTTAAATAACTGAATCTTGCAAGGTGGCCTGCCTTGTGGCAGTGACGACAGATGGTCATAGCGATCGTTGTTCCTTCCTCGGAGTGGCGGGATCCTCTTCTTCTTTAGCCACGGGACATCCTCTTGACTGGAGGCGAGCTGGATCTTCGCCTTGGAGGATACCTGCAGGGACTGCACGGTTTTAGCAAGTGCAGCAATACCCTTGGTCAACTCCTGGACCTGAAGATGCAGTTCTGCAGATGGATCTTTGTCCACAGTCTGTGCATCAGGCTCCACAGGGATGGAAGGGAAAGATGTTCCTGGTGGTATGTAATCGCTGGGCGCCTAGGGGGCGCCGGACCGCTGACATTTGGTTCATGCAGCACCCGGATAGCCCTGTCTTTGAAATCAGCAAAGTCTAGGTCAGGGTTTTGTAGGGCTATGATGCGCAGCTGTGCTCTGTGGGTACTGGATAGGAGTCCCTCAATGAATTGCTCCTTTAACAGTCCATCTCCATCTTTCACACTCTCTGGGTCAATCTGCTTGACGGCTGGCAGCGCCTACTGCAGGTTAAGAGCATAGTCCCTTATACTGTCCTGCACTTTCTGCTTACACCCAAAGAATCTCATCTTGATTTCAGCGGCAGTGCGGGTGTCAAATGTGCTTCTTAGCTTAGTCAGGATCTTTTTAACAGTCTCCTTATCAGTGTCCTGCCAGGCTTTTACTTCTCTCTGTGCTGCACCTGTTAGCTACCCAATAAGGATGTTCACCTTCTGGCTTTCAGACAGAGGATACACTTCAAACAAACTGCACAGTCTCTCTTTGAAGTCACTCTGGGTATGTGACTCCCCTGAATACTGCGGTAGCCATGCTGCTCCCGGTATGTGAGGCATAGACAGCGGCATTATGGGGACCGCTGTGGTGGGTGCTATTGGAGCCGCAGCCGCGTTGGGCCCTGCATCTTGCGGCGCTGAGGGGTTGGCGGGGGCGTCCGCCGCTGCATCGGCGCGTGCCTCCGACATTCTCTTCCCACCTAGTTAACGTTAACCAGGCCCCGGGGTTGAGCAGGCTTACTGGCGGCAGCTTTGCAGGCTGGATGATCGGGGCTGCAGGCCTCTGCTTCCCACTTCTCTCACGCTGTCACTTCCCGCACGGAACTTCACTTGTTCGCGCTCTGTGGCTGGCTCCGCCCACGATGGCCCACCCCTTCGGCTTCCCGCGCGCGCCAAGCAGCGGGATAATGGCGGCAATTGCACAAACAGTCTATGGTACACAACACAGTCTCTGGCACACAGGACCCGGGGACACCGGGCTCCGTAAATTCTGTTCGTGACGCCAAAATGGGTCACCCTCCCAGGGCTGTGGGGTACTCGGTACCGGTCCGGTCTCTCTCAGAGGGAGGTGTCACAGCAGCGGTGACCCTGGGCGCCCTTGTAAAAGGGTGAATGTTGAGAGATGGAATAAAGTTTATTAATGAATGTTTCGTGACGCCACCTGTGCTATTCGGCAATGAAGATGTTAAGCCGACGCTGCAGACATATCCTCTGGGACAGATGGTGTGGTACAGCAATGATGGTGTAGCCCTCCACAGGCAGTGCTGTAGTCCCAGGGCAGTGTAGATCGGTGTTGGGGTAGAGGGTGCAGTGTCTGGCACAGAGATGTAGCAGTGCTGGAGAAGTTGCAGAAAGAAGCCAAGGACACAGCGGAATGTAGTTTCTTTACCTTTACTTTGTAAGTGCAGTCCAGGGTCCAGATTACAGATGGCAAAGGAGCTGATTAGCCTGGAAGCAACTCAGGAATTTCTCTATGCAGATAGGTTGTGTAGTCTTCTTCCTAGCGCTTACTTGAGGTACATGCAGTACTGTGTTACACTGAAATTCCTCCTTGTTCCCTCTCAGATCTACCTCGTATGGCAGACAGCTGTAGCCTTCTATCTCTTCTCTTGGCTCACCTGTTGCTGTTGTGCCTCTGAGTCTTAGGTGGGAATAGAGCATTTACAGCTTCCTATTCCTCTGGTTTCTTTTGCAGGAACGTCAGTATCCATACAACCTTGGAGACCAGGCTCCAGTTCATGCGCTATCACTAGGAGTGAGCTCTCTATTCTCCACTCAACCTCCAGCTTCTCTCTCCACGTCTACACACGTTGCCCTCCTCACACTAACTCCTCATTTCTCCCTTCCTGGCCCTCAGAGAGCACTCCTCCCCCAATTCTGGTTCAGAGCTCCCTCTGCTGGCCCGGAGTGGGAACTGTGTTGCATGTTATGGTTAACTGCTAGAGAGACCCTTCATTGCTTCCAAGCCTGACATCATCCTCCCTGGAAGAAGGTAATGCCACTGTGGCGACCATACTCCTGGGGTGCCACATTATGCACTAGGGTTATGCTGGAAAAACTTGCAGCCAAATATGTTAGTGTTATAAACTGGAGAGCCAGTTTGGTAGCAGAAAAAAAGTCATCATGGCAGTCTTGGCCAAATGGGGAATAGCAAAAAGCCAATGACCTCAAATGGGGGAAACATCATCTGTGAGTCACTAGATATAATTGTTTATTTTGCAGTTGCATGTATCATCAGTATTATAATAAAAAAAGATGTCTTAGCAACATTTTTATTTTAGGATCCATCCTAATTATTTATGTGATGATGTGTAAGTGCATTAAAATATTACTGCTCACCATCTTCCCTAGTTTCCAGAGTCGCTATGGTCTTCTTCTGGCCTACGTAACCTGCAAACAGACTTGGTGGTACATGCAGGAGTTTAAGTGTGAAATGGAAGTCATTTCTATGGAGCCCTGTTCTGAGGCTCTATAGGCCTCTATTGAAGGAAGTAGCATAGCCCCAAAGCAACAGCCCATATGTCACCCGACAAAGAAAAGAGTGCTCACTTAAGTATTTCAGTGCACCTATCCTGCCAGGCTAAGTCCCCACAGCTAGAGGTCATGCCACCTCATAGACATAGGGCCACAGCATCAATGACACCACACAGTAAGGCTGGGTTCACACTTGCATTTGGCTGGTCGGCGTATGGCTGCGTACTTCCTCCCTTAAGCTCCACCTATGCTCTACCTACTTCCGCATGCATCCTGCATACCTATCTTTAACATTGGGTACGCAGGAACATGAGTTGTATGCGGATGAATACGCATGCGGCATTTTGACGTGGCCGCCGACCGCATGGGAACCAACATGTAGAAAAAAAGAAATGGACCCTAAATCCAAAACTCATCAATTGATTTATTAGAGCTAAGCAATAGGGTCAAAATTGCTGCATAAGTGCCACAATACATGTCTCTCTCCCTGTCTTTTAATATATGGAAGCTATGCCCTCCTGTGACTACACCTATGTACTGTGACTCTACCTAATATTTGAGGAGTATGTGAAGGAGGCTCAAATAACTTTTGCAATGGAGATTCATGTTTTCTATGAATGCTCCTGTTCTGAAAAAATGCTACATATAGACAAGAGAGCAGGAATTCCACATGTTCTGTGTGCAGTAAATAGGAGATATTACAGTAGCTAGTCTCCACCCATTAGATCTAGGACAACTGAATATTACAGATGGAGCATTGAGAAGGGAAAACTGGTCAAATTTAGCGGTATTCCTCATGTACATGTGAAAGTGATGAAGATGGCGTTCCATTCCTCTGACATTCCTATGATTTAACTGTACTTATACTGTATGTGTGTTTTACAGTATTGTGTTCAAAAGTTATCCCCCTGTTATAATGCAGTTCCTGTTAGTTGAATATTACAGGGTTAGCGGTAGGGCCATCCCGTAGTGGGGAGAAGGACTTGGAATTGTGGGTTAGTTACAGGAACAGGAAGTGAGTTGGTTAAAATTGAGAGAAAGACAGGACAGGACATCCTCAGGGAAGATCTTCATTGGTTGTGTGTGGGAACCAGAAGCAAAGGATGAAATACTCATCAATAGCACTTCAATGGCAGCTGCGGTTATAAGGGGGTCAGGGCTTAGCCCCTTTAAATGTTGATGCTACTATTTACATGTACATAATTGCCATATTTGTATGTGTCGTGTATATAATTGCTATATATTGCATTTTGACGTATTTTCGTATTTTTGTACTATATGTAAGCTAGGGACAGTGCAGTTAGGGAAAAGGGCCACTAGATGGGGACAATGAATACACTGCATAGGAAGGTTTAGTTGTAGGACACTTAGAGGTTAATTCTAGGAGGAATAGCTGGGGAATAAGTGAGAGAGACTTCCTGGATATAGTCAGTCAGGGGTAGGCCCCTGTGTACTGCTCAGGTGGCCTCTGGCCTGGGCTGCTAATGTTCTGAAGTAGAAGCCCGACCATCCAAGGAAAGAGTGGGAGTATTAAGGAAGAAGATAAGTGTTAAGGGCACAGTATATGCAGCAACATAGTGAAGAATTTACAGAAGATGTTTGGGTACAGAAGAAGTAGAGTGGGCCACCGTGAAAGTGCATGGGCAGGATAACCATAAGGGGTGGACGACTCAGTTGATAGTATTTCCATGTCTGGTCTGAAGTAGGTTCCAGGGAGATATATTGAAGTGGTGTTTTCACCGGGATCCCCATCCCGTTTTATCTTTGTGGCCTATTTCTGTGAAGCAGAAGAAGTTAGGGAAATATGAAGAAAATGCATTGCTGGTACTGTGACAAGTGTGCTGGAAGTGTTATGGATATGCTGTGTCCTGAAGAAAAGAAAAGAAATCAGTTTTGTATAAAGTTGCTTAGGACACTGCTTCCTATCTTTTTAATGCAAGGAAGAACGGGGGACACAGCAGGGAAGAAGCAGTGGCCGGCACAGTGAGTATGGATTGTGCTGACATGACTACAACTCTGTCGAAGTTTTACAAGTGGCGTAGTCAGCAGGATCTCACTGCGCCATATGGCGGTGAAGCCGCAGCAGAGGTGGAGAAAGAAGATAGAGTGGAAGTGATTACAGTGACCCATAGTGAGCGGGTTGAAGATTGCGGCGATGAGAAAATAATACTGAAAGAGTCAAAAATACCGAATTTGACTAAAGAAGAAACTGAGAGTGACTTTGTGAACACCAAGATGGCGACTGCCAAGATGGAGAGCTGTGGCACCAAAAAGGACAGTCCCTGTCTACAAGGTGTGCTTCGTGGGTGTGACAGCGTCTGGATAGCGCCAAACAAGAGCTGTCAACAATGATGGGTCCGACCCTGGAGGGAGTATTATGTACAGATGGACGTTCGCCCTTTTCTACCCAATGCACGTAAATGGGTGGGGAGGCAGAAGATGGCCCCACCCTGGAATGGGAGTGGATCTGCTGAAATTGCTGAGTGCAGTTGTCCGGAGTCAGTATGGTATGATGTATCGGTGCGGCTGCAGAGGTATCGGGCGAACGGAATGGTGGTGGCAGCGGGACAAAGAATCCAGTTGCCCCACCTGTAGTTGGGAAGAAATGCAGGACAAGACACTTACCCGGAGGCAAGACCCACGGCAGATGATGGTGCTTGTGACAGCTGGGCCTGTGGAGCCGGATCCAGACATCATGCCGAAGAGGCATGCGCCTGCAGCACAGGCCGTTCCGGAGCCACGGAGGGATGAAGCTCTGCTGACTTCACAGAGGAACCAACGAGTCTGGAAGCTGTTCCTGCCAGGCAGCAGGAGGAGGAACACCAGCGCACCCCGGAAGCAAGTTCCAGCAGCACCAGCGAGCTGATGGAGCTCACCCTACCAGAGGAAAAGGAGAAGGAGGGAGCCTCTACCGTGTCTGGGAGCGCCGGTGACATCCATGGAGGGGAGGAAGCAGAGTCAGCGGAGTCTCCGGCCTTCCGCATGAGGCAGTACCTGCAGGAGATGAGGGCCAGCCTGAGCAGGACAGTGAGATCGTTAGAGGTGAGTGAGCTCAACCCCAGCAAGCCACGGGTTACACAGCACCTGCACCATCACCTTCCCGAGGCAGTGCCGACACTAGACCCAAGACCTGCACCACCTCACCCCCGTACTCCCGTCAGGTTTCTGTGGAAAACACCGGGTCCATGTCATCCGCATACCGGTCGGTGTGGATATCCGACATAATTGCACAGAAGAAAGCCAGAGAGCGCAAGATATGGGCCCTCCTTCATGAAATAGGAGAGGCCGCAATGTCTGCGCGCCACTGAACTTTCCTTTGCCTTTTCCCTTTAAGTGCTAGTTGCACATCTTTGGGACTGTTTAACGTCCCCTCAGGGTAAGGGAACCCTGCTACGCTCTAGAAGAGAGCTGAAGATGGTCCAAGGGACCTGTTGAAAATTGTGTGGTTTTTTAGTTTGTAGGGCCTGTTGCCCCCCTTCTGCAGAACTACGCTTGGGTATATCTTGGGCTCGAGCTACAGCTACACGCTGTGTAACATCTAACATGCCACTGTGTATGGCATGATATGTGCTATACTCCAAGGAAGAGGGTGTACCCCTTTAAGTACCCCTTTAAGAATTGCTAAAATGTAGATATGTTGTAAAGATGGACTTATGGTGTGCCTGGGAGGACTGTTTCAGCGTACCAGCATGCAGTATGTAAATATGTTGTGCTGCCCTCAAAAGGAAGGGGGAGGGGCATCTCTTTTTAAGAAGTTTTTATATATATATTATACATATATATATTGACACATTCATTGTCATACTAAAGAAGTGTGGATATTGTTTTGCAGATTTCTACCTCATATTGACAAAATGGACATTGCATTGCATTGTGACGTATTTTTGTACTATAAGTAAGCTAGGGACAGTGCAGTTAGGGAAAAGGGCTACTAGATGGGGGCACTGAGTACACTGCATAGGAAGGTTTAGCTGGGGAATAAGTGATAGAGACTTCCTGGATATAGTCAGTCAGGGGTAGGCCCCTGTGTGCTGCTCAGGTGGCCTCTGGCCTGCTTAGCTACCATGAAACATTCTGAAGTAGAAGCTCGACCATCCAAGGAGAGAGTGGGAGTATTAAGGAAGAAGATAAGTGTTAAGAGCACAGTATATGCAGCAACGTAGTGAAGAATATACAGAAGACGTTTGGGTACAGAGTGGGCCACCATGAAAGTGCGCGGACAGGACAACCGTAAGGGGGTGGACGACCAAGTAGATAGTATTTCCGTGTCTGGTCTGAAGTTGATTCCAGGGAGATTTATTGAAGTGGAATTTTCACCGGGCTCCTCGTCACATTATATCTTTGTGGCTTATTCCTCTGAAGCAGAAGAAGTTAGGGAAAGACGAAGAAAATGCATTGCTGGTACTGTGACAAGTGTGCTGGAAGTGTTATGGATGTGCTGTGTCCTGAAGAAAATAAATCAGGTTTTGTTTAAAGTTGCTTTGGACTCTGCCTCCTGTCTTTTGAATGCAAGGAAGAACGGGGGACACAGCAGGGAAGAAGCAGTGGCCAGCACAGTGAGTAAGGATTGTACTGACATAACTACAACCCTGTCGAAGTTTTACATGGTCTACCTCACACAAGCAAATAAGCGGACCTACAGTGAGAGAATACAGGAAAGTCTTTAGAAGATTTTGTGGGATCAGTCCTAGTGCTGGACAGACCTGAGAGCTGCTGTCAGTGAGATGGTGTCAGCGGGTTTGGGCACAAAGGGGAGAAGACATTCTCCTTTATGTTTGTTCCCAAGAAAAAGTTTTAGTCCGAGTGCAGTACCATGGCAAAGTACGTCAACCTGGGTGGTGCTACACTAGTAATATGGAGGTCATCTGCTTAAATTGTGAACTTTCAGCAACGTTCATCACAAGTAATGTGCTGTAGTCAGTAACCATTAAGCATGTGTCTGTCTGGTGCAGAAGTGAACAGCAAGTGTATTCAATGCTATCCTTTATATGATGGTTGGTTTGTAAAATGTACTGTGATTTTACCCAAATGTCTGGTTTCCTCATCTTGGGGATAAAGGGGTCTGGCACCGTGCAGACTGTGGCAGGACTGAACATGAAGATGTCAAGTACAACATCGCCACACACACATACCCCGGAACCCCATTTTTTTGTAGCATGCTGGAGTGCAGAAATCATAGTACTTGTCCATGAATACCGCCCCAGGCACCCTTACCTTTGTCGTAGTTGGCAGGATGCAATTTCCTCGCAAGAAGAAAGCTGAGTAAAGAATACCAGTGATGCGGATGGGAGAGCACCGAAATATATGCGGCTTAAGATGGCAGTCAGAAGAATGGACTCTAAGATTGCGATGGCAGCAGTGAAAAGAAGACTGATCACTTAACATGGGCTTGGATGGTGCTCGAGAGCATGAAAATGTGTCCAGCCCACATGGATGTCAGCCTGAAGAATGGTATGTCCTGCAGTTAGAATCCAACCCAGATGGGGAGATTCCTACATGAGGAAGATGCGGCGCAGATTGAGGCATAACCCATCAGGTGGAATGCGGCAAAGACTGGAGCAGTGGCCAAAGGCGGAGTTGCCAAAAGTGAAGTATGATGCCGCAGTCTTGACAAAAGTACAGCTCAGGAAGAGGAGGAGCAAAGGCCACAGGAAGTGCGTGGTAAAGGAGCACCTCGCATGATACTTCCGGAAGAACTTGAGCAGTGAGGAGCTGGGGAAGAGACCACGGGAGAAAATATCGACAGATAGGTGGCCGAACAACAGGGCGACCACATGGATATCAGCGAGGCTGAGGCAGAGACTGTGCCAGATATCTTCACTATGTGAGCAGTGGTGGTAGTTACCGCACAGTGGGTGCTACCCATGGAAGGACACAACCGCTTCAGATGACCATGTCGTGAATCACCACCTCACAACCCAAGATGGGCCTGTTGATACACGTGCTCCGAGTGCTATGTTGAAGTCAGATGC
Organism: Dendrobates tinctorius; assembly: GCF_039654945.1. Taxonomy (NCBI): domain Eukaryota; kingdom Metazoa; phylum Chordata; class Amphibia; order Anura; family Dendrobatidae; genus Dendrobates; species Dendrobates tinctorius. The sequence continues at coordinate 9,783,753 of NW_027361771.1, forward strand.
CAGAGAGGAGAAATGCCCGCCAACAATACGGGGACTCTGGGAAACACTTCATTGAGGACCACTGACATGGAAGGAGTACCTTCTACAACCCTGGACTCAGAGGTGCCTTGAAGAAGTTGAACAGGTCCCGGTGCCTATGGAGCCACCTCTGGCGCAGCTATAGTGATTGCAGCTGAAGAAAAAGATCCTGGAGAGGCTGATGCCGCAGTGGAGGAGGTAACAGCAGGAAAACCAAAAGTGCCCAAGATAAATTGGAGGAGGATGGAATTTGACATGCAAAACTCCCTACTGCTAGAGGGCCTCCCTAGTCCTCCCACGAAAAGATACTAGCAGGAATGTCCAGCCTGGTATGATGATGCTCTGGAGGAGAGGAAGTGGTTGGACATCTACCTTAGAGGTTGGCTCGAAGTGTCAACCTTTGACCATCAAAAGGGTCGCAGAAGATGCCCATATGAGGGGCTGGTTCCCAGAGTTTGACATCAAACGTAGATTTGAATTCCAAAAGGAAGAAGAGACAGGGTATATGTGAATTGAAGCAAAAATATCTGCCTCATGGCTCCATAGATTGTACCTGGGTGAAATTGTGGAATTTATAAAATGTTGGTGACGCAAGGGTTGACGTAGCAACTAGAGATGAGCGACTTTGCCTTTTTCGGGTCGAGTCGGGTTTCATGAAACCCGACTTTCCCAAAAGTCGGGTCGAATGCAATCGGCCGATTATCGTGAAAAGTCGAAGGCCAACTGAAACATGAAACCCAATGCAAGTCAATGGGGAAGAAAAGTCGGAAGTGAGTGGAGGACAGGAAACACACCTACAGTGCCCATTTTAATGCCAAAAACATCAATTCTTATTACTTAAGCTTGTCAACCTTAATTTACTTTATAATAATAGTTAGGCATTGAAAACTGGGGGTTATTTGTCTAAAGTTGTGGTGGGGGGTAGGGCTGGCTCCAGATTTTCGTGGGCCCAGGGCCAAAGAGTGTCAATGGGCTCCTTTAACACATACCACAATTCATGATCCTCTGATACGGCAGAGAAATAGCGGTATAGTACTATGAAAAATACTTCACTTCTTACATCACATGACTGATATCCATTTTAAATTCTCCAATAGCTCCAAAAACGGACAGTATATTACTCCATACAGTATTATGGCCACCGCATAGTGCACTATACAGAGTAATGAAGCCCATATATTTCTCCATACAGAATCATTGGTCCCATATAATGATCGATACAGTATATGATGACCTCCACATAATGCTACAGTATATGTTGGTCCCCATGGATGAAGCTCCACTGTCTTATGGGCCCAAATAATGCTCCATATATAATGGGCCCCATTTCTAATGCTCCAGTGTATAATGGGCCCTGTAAATGATGCTGCAGTGTCTGATGTCCACCTTTGGAATGCTCCAGTGTATGGTGGGCCCCATATATCATTCTCCAGAGTATAGTGCTCTCCAGAAATTGCTCCCAACCTTTAAAACAATTAAATAAGTCTCCTCGCTAGGGAATCCCTGTACTAGTCAGGACTCCTCGTCGTCCTCATCTTCCATCTCACTGCACTTGGACTGTTTAGGCAGGGGGCATACAGATGTGATGACATCACGCTCTCTGACCAGAATGTCACTGTGAGGAAACGCGGAAGACGTCACGGCGGTGGAGCAGGGAGAGGCAAGTATTTCAACTTCGCAAGTGCTGTGATACTGAGCAAGCAGGAGGGGCCCACTTGTTGGCGACGGCACTGGCACAGGGCCCCTCATAGTACGGCGGTGTGTCTGACGGCGGGTGGCCTCCCACCGGCAGAGACACTTTTGCGTACTATTAGGGGCCCTGTGCCAGTGCCGTCGCCCATGAGTATGCCCCCCCCACCTGCTCAAGGAACCTGCACTTTCATCTGCACCTTCCTCTTTATCACCGTTTCAGGTGGTATAGTATGTGGGAAGGGGAACCTGAGTTTCATCAGGGTCAGATTCTGGCTGTGTAGAGTGCAAGGGGAATGTAGTAGTCTGGGTCAAGGTACCAGCAGAATCATCTAGCAGTGGCTGGGCATCAGTGCACTTGTGGTGCCCCCAGGAGTACGGTCGCCACAGTGGCATTACCTTCCTCCTAGGGAGTGTGATGTCATGCTTGGGAGCAACAAAGGATCTCTCTAGCAGTTAAACCAACACACAACACAGTTCCCACTCCAGGCCAGCAGGGAGAGCTCTGAACCTGACTGCTGAGGAGCTGCTCTCTGTGGCCAGGAGGAGGGAAGTTAGGGCAGTCTGTGAAGGGAAGGGGAAGTGTGTGGACGTGAGAAGGGGAGCTGGAGGATGAGCAGAGTTAAGGCTCACTCCTAGATGGATCGCATGGTCCGGATTCCGGTCTCCGAGTTTGTAGGGACACTGATGGTCCTGCAGCAGAAACCGGAGGAAGTAGCAGCTGTAAATGCTCTGTTCCCAACTAAGGCTCGGAGGCCCCAGCAGCAACTTGGGTGAGCCAGAAGGAAAAGGCTATGGCTGCCTGCCTGCCATACGTGAAAGTTTCAAAAGAGAGTCAACGGGGAACTTTAGTGAACTCAGTACTGCGAGTACCTCAGATAAGCGCTAGAATGGAGGCCACACTACCTATCTGCAGAGAGAGAATTCCTAATTTGCTTCCAGGCTGACCAACTCCTTCTCCATCTGTACTCTGGGTCCTGGACGGCACTTACCAAGTACAGGTAAAGGAACTGCACGACTGTGTCTGTCATCTTTCTCCTGCACCTGGCACATGGCTCTGCTACATCCTGCACTGCACACCATCTACCAACTCTTTCATCTGCCCTGCGACTACGGCCCTACCTGTGCAGGGCTTCTACATCTTAGCTGCACCACAACATCTGTCCCAGAGAAGCGACACTGCAGCGCTGGTCAATCTGATCAGAAACCACATGTGGCGTCAAGTATCATTCACCTATAAATGTTATTCACCCCTTTGCATGGATGCCCAGGGCCACGGACCGGGTCACCACCACCGTGACACATCCCTCTGAGACACCGGCCCGGTACCGATTAACCCCACTGCCCTGGCTGGCCACCCACACTCCATGTCAGATTCATCTTGGACTGGGGAATTCACAATTTGACTTGATAACCCAGGCATGGTATGTGAGAAAGAGCTACAAGGACTAATGTGAAGTGTGGCCTGCTGCATCATTCACTTTTGCTGGGGGTGAAGGACACAAGGAAAGGGGTTCTTCCTGACCAGGAGCCAGCACTTGACGACTCAGTGCTTGCATTTTTTGAAACTTCAGAAGAGGAGGGCATATTAGTTAGGATCTGTTTCGGCAATGTAAGCCAAAACCAGTTCCTGATGTTCCGGCTTTAAAAGCGGTTAACCTACTCCCAGAAAAGGTAGCCTTCCAGGCGTTCCGGAGCCAGACCATGACGCAGGCTCAACACCTCCTGCCTTAGCTGCTATTGTGCTTTTGCCACTACCAGCAGATGCACCACCACCATCAGTATCAGCTGGCCCCCCCACGCCCGTGGCCTCTTCCACCATACTTCCAAATTTTGGAGAAAATGTACCCAAAATAACATCAGATATATGGTACTGTATCAGAAGCGTACAGCTCTATACAGTCAAAGGATAATTGTCAGTCTCCCTATATATTTCATGAGTCACACAGAGACGCTCACAGGCTCAGTATGGATTAGACAAGAATATAAAAAGTAGAAAAAGGGTACAGTATCATCAGATAGCAGGTATATATAGTTTAAACATTCTAAATCTCCGTATATACAGTTGTGGCCAAAAGTATTGACACCCCTGCAATTCTGTCAGATAATACTCAGTTTCTTCCTGAAAATGATTGCAAACACAAATTCTTTGGTATTATTATCTTCACTTAATTTGTCTTAAATGAAAAAACACAAAAAGAATTGTCCTAAAGCCAAATTGGATATAATTTCACACCAAACATAAAAAAGAGGGTGGACAAAAGTATTGGCACTGTTCGAAAAATCATGTGATGCTTCTCTAATTTGTGTAATTAACAGCACCTGTAACTTACCTGTGGCACCTAACAGGTATTGGCAATAACTAAATCACACTTGCAGCCAGTTGACATGGATTAAAGTTGACTCAACCTCTGTCCTATGTCCTTGTGTGTACCACATTGAGCATGGAGAAAAGAAAGACCAAAGAACTGTCTGAGGACTTGAGAAACCAAATTGTGAGGAAGCATGAGCAATCTCAAGGCTACAAGTCCATCTCCAAAGACCTGAATGTTCCTGTGTCTACCGTGTGCAGTGTTATCAAGAAGTTTAAAGCCCATGGCACTGTGGCTAACCTCCCTAGATGTGGACGGAAAAGAAAAATTGACAAGAGATTTGAATGCAAGATTGTGCGGATGTTGGATAAAGAACCTCGACTAACATCCAAACAAGTTCAAGCTGCCCTGCAGTCCGAGGGTACAACAGTGTCAACCCGTACTACCCGTCGGCATCTGAATGAAAAGGGACTGTATGGTAGGAGACCCAGGAAGACCCCACTTCTTACCCCGAGACATAAAAAAGCCAGGCTGGAGTTTGCCAAAACTTACCTGAAAAAGCCTAAAACGTTTTGGAAGAATGTTCTCTGGTCAGATGAGACAAAAGTAGAGCTTTTTGGGCAAAGGCATCAACATAGAGTTTACAGGAGAAAAAAAGAGGCATTCAAAGAAAAGAACACCGTCCCTACAGTCAAACATGATGGAGGTTCCCTGATGTTTTGGGGTTGCTTTGCTGCCTCTGGCACTGGACTGCTTGACCGTGTGCATGGCATTATGAAGTCTGAAGACTACCAACAAATTTTGCAGCATAATGTAGGGCCCAGTGTGAGAAAGCTGGTTCTCCCTCAGAGGTCATGGGTCTTCCAGCAGGACAATGATCCAAAACACACTTCAAAAAGCACTAGAAAATGGTTTGAGAGAAAGCACTGGAGACTTCTAAGGTAGCCAGCAATGAGTCCAGACCTGAATCCCATTGAACACCTGTGGAGAGATCTAAAAATGGCAGTTTGGAGAAGGCACCCTTCTAGTATCAGGGACCTGGAGCAGTTTGCCAAAGAAGAATGGTCTAAAATTCCAGCAGAGCATTGTAAGAAACTCATTGATGGTTACCGGAAGCGGTTGGTCGCAGTTATTTTGGCTAAAGGTTGTGCAACCAAGTATTAGGCTGAGGGTGCCAATACTTTTGTCTGGCCCATTTTTGGAGTTTTATGTGAAATGATCAATGTTTTGCTTTTTGCGTCATTCTTTTTTGAGTTTTTTCATTTAAGACAAATTAAATGAAGATAATAATACCAAAGAATTTGTGTTTGCAATCATTTTCAGGAAGAAACTGGGTATTATCTGACAGAATTGCAGGTGTGTCAATACTTTTGGCCACAACTGTATTTTTTATTTGCATATTTATATATTTCAGGAGGCAGACACAGATGCTCTCAGGCTCAGTATGGATTACAACACAATATAAAAAGCCGTAAAACGGTAATGGATCTGAAGCATACAGCTGTATACAGTGTAGGAGTCATTGTCAATCTCAGTATTTGTTTCCACAGTCCTTACTTGGTCAGTTTGGATTAGACCAGAATATAAATAGCAGTAAATGGGTAATGTATCACAAGCGTAGAGCTGTATACAGTGTTGGGGTAATTTTTAAATCTACATATAAATTGCAGGAGTAACCCACAGACTCTCACACGCTCAGGATGGATCACACCCCAATATAAAAAGAAGATCCGCAAGAAATAATCACACATGTGGACCAATGTTCCAGGTGTCAATGATACACTTAGAGTGGTGGGTGGAGTAGGACTTCCTGGCAGAAAGGGTACAATATCACCAGATACCAGGTATATATAGCACAGTTTAAACATTAAAAATGTACGTCTATATATCAGGAGTAGTGTTGAGCCACCCCGCTAGTGTTCGAGTTCGGTTCGGTTCGTCGAACAGGAGGCAAGTTCGTCGAATGTTCATCGAACGTTCGACGAACACCGTCGAACCCCATTGAAAACAATGGCAGGCAAACACAAACACATGCAAACACATAGAAAACAATTACAAAACACCTTAAAAGCAGACAAAATGCTCAGAAGACACAAATAACATATGGAAATGGGCAACTACATATTGAAAAGAGGTGGAGGAGTAAAAGGAGGAGGAGGAGTCACAGATATAGGCATGTCATGCCCTTATAAAGTCAAGAAAGGCTGGAATAAAAATCTAAAATACAAGAAAAATTCTAAAACCGAAGACGATCATATACCGTCGGACTTCACAACATAAATTATGCCAACTGCCGATCGGGCGGCGTTATTACCACGACCCTCCGAACAGCGTCCATGAAGGCAAAGTGTTTGGTTTACGGGGGCAGTATGTTTGCAAAGCTGAACCTTAAAGGAATGTCCAGAAGGGCACCACCACAAGGAGTGGAGCCTGCGACTTAATTGGACTCCACACGGGCAACCTCAACCATGCCAGCCACGGAAAGGATGGACAGATTGCAAGCTTTGTCGATTCTGTGGGTGGTGGTGCATGGCCGTTTTTAGTTGTGCTAGCGATTTGTCAGCTTAATTCCATTAATGAACGAGACTCCGGCATGCCCCCGTGGTCCGCGTCCAGCTTATTAGAGGGACACGCGAGGCTCCGGCACGCGAGATCGAGCAATAACAGGTCTGTCATGCCCTTACATGTCAGGGGCTGCATGTGCGCTACACTGAAACGACCAGCGTGTGTCTCTTACAGGTGTGGATAACCCGTTGAACCCCATTAGTGATGGGGATCTGGGTTTGCAATTCTTCCCCGCGAACGAGGATTTCCCAATAAGTGCAGGTCAACCGGAATTCCGGAATTAGGTCTAACCGGCATTCCAGAAAGAATGTGAAAAAATTAAGTGTCCAAACCACAGGTGCTGTAGCTTGCTTAACAGCTGGGCTCCTCTGCTGAGCAGCACGCAGTTCTTACATAAACAGGCGGCATAGCTTGGTTCACGGGTGGGCAACTCTGCTGAGTAGCAGACAGTGCTTACATAAACTGGCAGCATAGCTAGGTTCACGGGTGGGCTCCTCTGCTAAGTAGCAGAAAGTGCTGCAAGGCCCAAAAGGATTTTCTGGACAAGATGCGGTAAAAAATTATTAGAAACACACACGGTGTAGATCCTAGACAGGTGTACTACACCGCTGGCTACCAGACACCGCTACTATGCCATGAAACTGTCTATTAACATTGAAAAGCATTATTAATGTGAAAATAAAGTTACGCTTTTGGTGAACGAACCGTTCTCGAACGGAACCTCGAACAGCCGAATTTTAAGCAAAGTGTTCGAGTTCGACGAACGGCTTGAACACCGCCCAAAACAGCTCGAAATTGAACTTGGCGAACAGGTCGAATCGAACACCGCTCATCTCTAATCAGGAGGCAGACTCAGATGGTCTCAGGCCCAGTATGGATTCGACAAGATTGTAGAAAGTTGAGAAAGGGTACAGTATCACTGGATACCAGGTGTATATAGCATAGTTTAAACATTAAAAATCTATGTGTATATTTCCGGAGTCCAACAAAGACATTCACAGCCTCAGTATGGATTAGACAAGAATCTAAAAAGTAGAAAAAGGGTAATGTATTCGATGTGTACACCAGTATACACTGTTGGGGTATTTTTCAATCTTCATATATATTTCAGTCTCAGTAAAACAGTCCAGACTCTCCGCAAGAGGAAACGAGATGGATACAAGTACAGACAGAAAGTCGAGTGAGTGCAGAAATTTTGAAATTACTAATCATGGGAAAAACTCCCGGGAGAATTCTCAGAGGCGATGCTGACCCTCAATTATTTTGTCTGTGTAGACAGCGAAAACAGTTCTTTGTGAAGAAAGGTTTGCTGTATCGCATTACCATGGATCCCATCACCGTTACTCATCTCTATCAAATTGTGATTACAGGGAGAGATATAGACATTGTCCTCACTGCCTATCATGATCTGTCAGGTAACTTTGGAGTGCAAAAGACAGAAGCCACAGGTCGTAGGCGATTCTATTGGATTGGCATGAGAGGACACATTTAAAAATGTGGGCAGGAATGTCACACGTCTTTGAGTAGGAAAACTGTGAAAGCTGATGATAAACCACCACTGCATTTCATTGTGAGTCGACGTCCATAACAAATCAAAGAATCAAAGAATCGTAGAGTTGGAAGGGACCTCCTGGGCCATCTGGTCCAACCCCCTGCTCAAGCAGGATTCGCTAAATCATCCCAGTCAGATGTCTGTCCAGCCTCTGTTTGAAGACTTGCATTGAAGGAGAACTCACCACTTCTCATGGCAGCCTGTTCCACTCATTGATCACTCTAACTGTCAAAAAGTTTTTCTAATCTGTGTCTCCTCCCATTCAGTTTCATCCCATTGCTTCTAGTCTTTCCTTGTGCAAATGAGAATAAAGTTGATCCTTCTACAATGTGACAGCCCTTTAGATATTTGTAGACAGCTATTAAGTCTCCTCTCAGTCTTCTCTTTTGCAAACTAAACATTCCCAAATCCTGCAACCTTTCCTCATAAGACAGGGTTTGCAGACCGGTCACCATTCTGGTCGCTCTTTTCTGAACTTGCTCCAGTTTGTTGATGTCTTTTTTAAAATGTGGCGCCCAAAACTGGACACAATATTCCAGATGAGGTCTGACCAAAGAGGAGTAGAGGGAAATAATGACTTCACGTGATCTAGACTGTATGCTTCTGTTAATACATCCTAGAATTGCATTTGCCTTTTTTGCTGCTGCATCACACTGTTGACTCATATTCAGTCTGTGATCTATTAGTATACCCAAGTCTTTTTCACATGTGCTGTCACTTAGCCCTATTCCTCCCATTCTATATATGCTTTTTTCATTTTTATTGCCCAGATGTAGTACTTTGCATTTCTCCCTGTTAAAAACCATTCTGTTAGTTGCTGCCCACTTCTCCAGTTTATTTAAATCTTTTTGAATCCTCTCTCTCTCTTCTCTAGTATTAGCTATCCCTCCTAGCTTTGTGTCATCAGCAAATTTATTCAGTTTACCCTCAATTCCTTCATCTAAATCGTTGATAAAGATGTTGAACAATACAGGGCCCAGGACAGAGCCCTGTGGTACCCCACTTGAGACATTCTTCCAACTGGATGTGCAGCCATTTACGACCACTCTTTGGGTCCGATCACTAAGCCAGTTATGAACCCACCTAACAGTTGCCTTGTCCATTCCATACTTAGTCATTTTTTCAATAAGGATTGTATGAGAGACTTTGTCAAATGCTTTGCTGAAGTCAAGATATACTATATCTACAGCATTTCCTTGATCCACCCAATCAGTGATACCGTCATAGAAGGAAATTAAGTTAGTCTGACATGACTTATTAGCTACAAACCCATGCTGACTCTGTTTAATCACTTCATTCTTATCCAGGTTTTGACATACATGTTGTTTAATAATTTGTTCAAAGATCTTTCCTGGTATAGAAGTCAGACTCACCGGCCTATAGTTGCCTGGGTCCACCTTCTTCCCCTTTTTGAAGATAGGAACAACATTTGCTCTTCTCCAGTCTTCTGGCACTTCTCCTGTTCTCCAAGAATTTTCAAAGATTATGGAGAGGGGTTCAAAAATTTCTTCTGCTATCTCCTTCAGTACTCTGGGGTGTAATTCATCTGGACCTGGAGACTTGATTTCATTTAGGTTAGCTAAGTGTTTCCTCACTGTCTTTCTGTTTATAGATATCCTGGATTCTTCTATTCCCTTAATAGGACAGTGAATAACAGTTGATGTTACATTTCCTTTCTGAGAGAAAACAGATGCAAAATAGGAATTTAAAAGTTCAGCCTTCTCAACATCCTGTCTTACCATTTCATCATTTTCATCCTGTAAAAATCCTATAGCATCTTTGACTTTTCTTTTACTTTTGACATATCCCCAAAATCCTTTATTATTGCTTTTGACATCTCTTGCAAGCCTCAATTCATTTTCAGCTTTAACTAATCTGATTTGTGCCCTGCAGGTTCTGCAGACAGCCATTGATCATCTGAAGATAGAGCCCAGCAGGACAGGGCATAGCTGCGTCTTAACCATCATCTATCAGTTCACCAAATTTGTAGTGGCAGTCCCAGTGAAGGATTTAACAGCCCCGACTACACAGCGGTGGAGCAGGGAGAGGTAAGTATTGCAAGTGCTGGGGCCCTGAGCAAGCAAGGGGGCCCACTCGTGGGCGGCGATACTGGCACAGGGCCCCTCATAGTACGCCGGTGTGTCTGACGGCGGGTGTGCACCCCCGCCATCAGAGACACTTGATTGTACTATGAGGGACCCTGTGCCAGTGCCGTCGCCCAAGAGAGGGCCCACCCACCTGTCCAGGGCAACGGCACTCGCACGGGTGCGTGTGCCAGGTGGTGACCCCAGCCCTGGGGGGGAGGCAGCCCAGTTAAGGAGGTTGAAAAAATGGCATATGTTGATGTTGGACATTCAGCAGCTGCAAATGGAGGAATTGGAGAAGTCCGAGGAAGAGGAGGACAAAAGCGAGACATTTTTCTGGAAACCTACGTGTCAGCAGGGGAAGATGGGATAAAATCCTTTGAAACCCATGCATGGTTCATTTTAATGAAGGTTAGATCATCAACATTTTGGGTCGACAGATAGGTCCTTTTTTCTGTCAGGATTGAGCCAGCAGCACTGAAGACTCTTTTGGATAGCACACTTGCAGCAGGGCAAGCGAGCTCCTGTAAGGCATATTGTGCCAATTCAGGCCAGGTGTCCAGTTTACAGGCCCAATAGTCAAAGGGGAATGACCTGTGAGCGAGAACATCGATATGGGAGGAGAAGTAGTTTGTAACCATAGTTGACAACTGCTGTCTCCTGTCACTTTCAATCGATGCAGTATTACCAGTCGTGAGCGGTACTTGAAAAATCAGTCCACAACATGGTCATGAAACCCCTGTGTCCAATGCCACTTCGGCTGTGTGCACCACGAACACCTCTTCCATGTTGCCCCTTACGGCTCGTGGGAGAACCATCACCGCCGCTGTGTGCTGGGAATGCCTCAAACAAACGGTTTACCAGAGTTGCTTGTTTGTTAGCCAATATTAGCTCTAGGTTCTCCTGTGGCATGATGTTTTGAAATTTGCCTTTATAGCGTGCATCCAGGATGCTGGCCAACCAGTAGTCATCATCGTTCATCATTTTGGCAATGCGGGGGTGCCTTTTTAGGATCTGCAAGGCATAATCACACATGTGGGCCAATGTTCCAGGTGTCAATGATGCACTGCGAGTGCTGGGTGGAGGAGCACTTTCTGGCAAATCCACATCCCTCCAGTCACGCACAAACCTTGTGCCTGACCTTGCCACGCCAACATTTTCTCTTGTCCCCTGAGAAGCATCCTCCTCCCCTAAATAATCATCCCCATCATCCTCCTCCTCCTCTTCCTCTTCTTCCTCCACCTCGTCCAGGAGAGTTCCCTGAGCAGACAATGGCTGACTGTCATCAAGGCTTCCCTCCTCCTCGGCTGCAGACGCCTGCTCATTAATGTGTGTCAAAGTTTGCATGAGCAGACGCATAAGTGGGATGCTCTTGCTTATGATGGCGTCGTCTGCGCTTACCTGCCACGTGCATTCCTCAAAACACTGAAGGACTTTACAGAGGTCTTTCAGCTTCGACCACTGCACACCAGACAACTCCATGTCTGCCCTCAAACTGACTGCCCGTATATCCTCCCACAAATGCATTACAGCCTGCCTCTGTTCGCACAGCCTCTGAACCATGTGCAGGGTGGAGTTCCACCTTGTTGCAACATCGATAATTAGGCGGTGCTTGGGAAGGTGGAGCAATCGCTGCAGCTTCTGCATATGACTGGAGTGTAAGGGCGGATGTGCGAGCACAGTCTTGGCACCTTATGGAGCAGGGCTGTTATCTCCGGATAATTATTGAGGAAGCACTGCACCACCAGGTTCAAGGTGTGAGCCAGGCAAGGTATGTGTCTGAGTTTTGAAAGGGCTATGGCTGCCACAAAACTCTGGCCGTTATCACTAACTACCTTGCCTGCCTCAAGATGTAGACTGCCCAGCCATGACTGAGTTTGTCGCTGCAAATAGTCGGCCAGTACCTCCGCGGTGTGTCTGTTGTCGCCCAAACACATAATCTTCAACACAGCCTGCTGACGCTTAGAACTAGCTGTTCGATAGTGGGACACCTCGTGTGCAACACTGGCAGCTGCGGATGGAGTGCTCATGCAACTGCACTCTGTGGACCAGCTTACGCTTCTGGAAGAGGAGGAGGGTTGAACGCCTACAACCCACTGTTTCCTATACCGTGGGCTAGGCAGCAATGTCCCACCACTGATGTCCCCTGTGGACCCTGCTTCCACCACATTAACCCAGTGCGCAGTGATGGACACATAATGGCCCTGGCCATGCCTACTGGACCATGCATCTGTTGTGAGGTGCACCTTTCCACTCACTGATTGCTTGAGTGCATGGACAATGCGGTTTTTCACATGCAGGTGGAGAGCTGGGATGGCTTTTCTAGAAAAGAAGTGCCGACTGGGTAGGTCATAGCGTGGTACTGCGTAGGCCATGAGCTCGCGGAGAGCTTTGCTTTTAACCAACCGGTAGGGCATCATCTCTAACGAGATTAGTTTGGCAATGTGGGTGTTCAAACACAGTGTACGCGGATGAGAGGATGAGTACTTTCTTGTCCTACTCAGAGTCTCTGGTAGGGTGAGCTGGACTTGAGAGCTGCATATGGTGGAACTAGCGGTGGACATGGCGGACTGAGAGAGGGTTGGTGATGGTGATGGTGTTGGTGGTCTTGCGGATGGCCTAGATTCAGTCTTTCATAGCAATAACATTGAGATTCCCTGACTGTTTTGGCCTTGCGACGACACCTCAACATTTGCTGCTGGTGGTGTGCTAACCTGTGGACTTACAGTGGGGGAAGCGATGTAGCATTGCTGACTACCTTCATTCGGAGCTGGTGCACATGTGGTACGTGAGGTTTGGTAGTCCGTCCACGCTTGCAAGTGCATGGTGGTTAAATGTCTAAGCATGCAACTGGTATTCAAATTTCTCAGATTTTTCCCTTGGCTAAAGGTCTTTGCGCACTTCTTACAGATAACCTTTGCCTGATCATTAGGATTTTGTTCAAAAAAGTGCCACACTGCACTCTTCCTACTATGGAAGACATTTTGAGGCCTTGCACGCTGTGCTAATTTGACTGTCTGGCCAAGCAGTCCTGCAACCCTTTTGGTTTTTGTAAACCGTTTTTGGACTGCTACGGACCTGCCAGATAACAGCTGTTGCGATGTCGATGCCTGCTGTGGATCCTCCTTCTCCTCTTCTGAGCTATTGGCAGCGGCACCCTCTTCCCCCAATGGATGCCAATCTGGGTCAACAAATGGGTCATCCATCACCTCCTCTTCAATTTCATGTGCACCTTCCTGTGTGTCACCGTGAAAGGTGGTATAGTATGCGGGAAGGGGCACCTGAGTTTCATCAGGGTCAGATTCTGGCCCAGTACACTGCAAGGACAATGTAGTGCTCTGAGTGAATGTACCAGCAGAAAAATCTAGCAGTGGCTGTGCATCAGTGCACTCCATGTCAGATTCATCTTGGACTGGGAAATTCACGATTTGACTTGACAACCCAGGCATGGTATGTGAAAAGAGCTCCAGGGAGTAATCTGTAGTGTGGCCTGCTGCATCCTTCACTTTTGGTGGGGGTGAAGGACACAAGGAAAGGTGTTGTTCCTGACCAGGAGCCTCCACTGATGACTCAGTGCTTTTAATTTTTGAAACTTCAGAAGAGGAGGCGATAGAGCTGGAGGCTGTGTCAGCAATGTAAGCCAAAACTTCTTCCTGAAGCTCCGGCTTTAAAAGCGGTTTACCTACTCCCAGAAAAGGGAGCCTTCAAGGCCTTGTGGAGGCAGACGATGACGCAGGCTCAACACCTCCTGCCTTAGGTGCTATTGTGCTTTTGCCACTACCAGCAGATGCACCAACACCACCACCACCATCAGTACCAGCTGGCAACCCCCGCCCCCTTCCACGGCCTCTTCCACCATACTTCCTCATTATTGGAAAAATGTACCCAAAATACCACCAGCTATATGGTACTGTGAAACAAGGTACAAGGTGTATATAGTATTGGGGAGAATTGGAAGCTGCCTAGAGATTTTAGGAGGCTGAACTATTATCTCAGGCCCACTATAGATTACACCTCAATTTAACATGCTGAAATAGGCAGGTGTATGACCAGGTACAAGGTGTAAATAGTATTGGGAAGAATTGGAAGCTCCCTAGAGATTTTAGGAGGCTGAACTATTATCTCAGGCCCACTATAGATTACACCTCAATTTAGCAGGCTGAAATAGGCAGGTGTATGACCAGGTACAAAGTGTAAATAGTATTGGGAAGAATTGGAAGCTCCCTAGGGATTTTAGGAGGCTGAACTATTATCTCAGGCCCACTATAGATTACACCTCAATTTAACAGGCTGAAATAGGCAGGTGTATGACCAGGTATAAGGTGTATATAGTATTGGGATAGGCAGGTGTATGACCAGGTACAAGGTGTATATAATATTGGGAAGAATTGGAAGCTCCCTAGAGATTTTAGGAGGCTGAACTATTATCTCAGGCCGACTATAGATTACACCTCAATTTAACAGGCTGAAATAGCCAGGTGTATGACCAGGTACAAGGTGTATATAGTATTGGGATAGGCAGGTGTATGACCAGGTACAAGGTGTATATAATATTGGGAAGAATTGGAAACTCCCTAGAGATTTTAGGAGGCTGAACTATTATCTCAGGCCCGCTATAGATTACACCTCAATTTAACAGGCTGAAATAGCCAGGTGTATGACCAGGTACAAGGTGTATATAGTATTGGAGATAATTTGAATCTCCCTACAAATTTTAGGAGGCTGACGATGATGCTCTCAGTCCAACTATGGCAGCAGGCAGCCTAATAAGAAGGACTGCTGCACACAAAAGTGTGGAAAAATGAACGCTTAGCAACTGTGCAGAAAAGAGGAAGAAAAGTATTTTTGCTTTTAACCCCTTCCTGACATCCGACGTACTATCCCGTCCATGGGACCCGGGCCCCTATGCCCATGGACGGGATAGTACGTCTACCGCAATCAGCGGCGCCCACGTGGTGAGCGCCGCTGATCGCGGCCGGGTGTCAGCTGATTATCAAAGCTGACACCCGGCACAATGTGTCAGGGGCGGTCACGGACCGCCCCCGACACGTTAACCCCTTGCACACCGCGATCAAACATGATCGCGGTGTACCGGGAGTTAAAGGGAAGCATCGGCAGGGAGGGGGCTCCCTCCGTGCTTCCCTGAGCCCCCCACGGCAGCGCAATGTGCAGCGCTGCTGCGGGGGACTCCTTTCCTCCAGGCCCCCGAATCCAAGATGGCGACGGGGGCCTTCGGGGCCTGCAAGAAGCTGGCTTCCTCAGTGCCTGCAAAGCGCAGGCATGAGGAAGCCTTCGGCACTGCCTGTGACAGATTGCTGATCTGTCACAGTGATCTGTGATGTGACAGATCAGCGATCTGTCACAGGACAGTGATGTCCCACCTGGGACTATGTAATAAAGTAAAAAAATAAATAAAAAAAAGTGTAAAAATAATTTTAAAAAAATCGCCAAATAAGTTAGTAAAAAAAAAAAAATATTCCCCAATAAATTCATTTTTTGAAAATAAAAAAAAACCAAAACAATAAAAGTACACATATTAGGTATCGCCGCGTCCGTAACGACCCGCCCTATAAAACTGTCCCATTAGTTAACCCCTTTGGCGAATCCCTTAAAAAATAAAAATAAAAAACGAAGCAAAAAATAATGATTTATTATCATACCGCCAAACAAAAAGTGTAATAACGCGCGATCAAAAAGACGCATATAAATATCCATGGTACCGCTGAAAACGTCATCTTTTCCCGCAAAAAAACAGCTGCCACACAGCATCATCAGCAAAAAAATAAAAAAGTTATAGCTCGCAGAATAAAGCGATGCAAAAATAATTATTTTTTATATAAAATAGTTTTCATTGCATAAAACCGACAAAACATAAAAAACGACCTAAATGAGGTATCGCTGTAACCGTACTGACCCGAAGAATAAAACCGCTTTATCAATTTTACCGCACGCGGAACGGTGTAAACGCACTCCCCCAAAAGAAATTCATGAAACACTGGTTTTTGTTCATTCTGCGTCCCAAAAATCGGAATAAAAAGCGATCAAAAAATGTCACGTGCCCGAAAATGGTACCAATAAAAACTTCAACTCGTCCCGCAAAAAATAAGACCTCACATGACTCGGTGGGTCAAAATACGGAAAAATTATAGCTCTCAATGTGTGGTGATGCAAAAACTATTTTTACAATAAAAAGCGTCTTTTAGCGTGCGACAGCTGCCAAAAATAAAAACCGCCATAAATAGTAAATCAAACCCCCCGTTATCACCCCCTTAGTTAGGGAAAAATAATAAAATTAAAAAAATGTATTTATTTCCATTTTTCCATTAGGGTTAGGGCTAGGGTTAGGGTTAGGGTTAGGGCTAGGGTTAGGGTTAGGGCTAGGGTTAGGGCTTGGGATAGGGCTATGGTTAGGGCTGAGATTAGGGTTAGGGGTGTGTTGGGGTTTGGGTTGGAGTTAGAATTGGGGGTTTCCACTGTTTGGGCACATCAGGGGCTCTCCAAATGCAACATTGCGTCTGATCTCAATTCCAGCCAATTCTGAGTTGAAAAAGTCATATGGTGCTCCTTCCCTTCCAATCTCTGCCATGCGCCCAAACAGTGTTTTACCCCCACATGTAGGGTATCAGCCTACTCAGGACAAATTGCAAAACAATTTTTGGGGTCCAATTTCTCCTGTTACCCTTAGGAAAATAAAAAATTGGGTACAAAAATATCATTTTTGTGGAAAAAAATTATTTTTTTATTTTCACGTCCGAGCGTTATAAACTTCTGTGAAGCACTTGGGGTGCACATCTAGATAAGTTCCGTGGGGGGGTCTAGTGTCCAAAATGGGGTCACTTGTGGGGAGTTTCAATAGTTTAGGTACATCAGGGGCTCTCCAAACGCACATGACACCCGCAGACCTTTCCATCAAAGTCTGCATTCCAAAATGGCACTGCTTCCCTTCCGAGCCCCGACGTGTGTCCATACAGTAGTTTTCTCCCACATATGGGGTGTCAGCGTACTCATGACAAATTGGACAACAACTTTTGCGGTCCAATTTCTCCTGTTACCCTTGGGAAAATGAAAAAATTGGGGACTAATTGATCATGTTTGTGGAAAAAATACGATTTTTTTATTTTCATGCCCGGGGCATTATAAACTTCTGTGAAGCCCTTGGGGGTTCAAAGTGCTCACCACACATCTCGATAAGTTCCTTAGGGGTTCTCGTTTCCAAAATGGGGTCATTTGTGGGGGGTTTCCACTGTTTAGGTACATTAGGGGCTCTCCAAAGGCATCATGACACCCGCAGACCATTCCATCAATGTCTGCATTCCAAAACGTCACTACTTCCCTTCCGAGCCCTGACGTGTGTCCATACAGTGGTTTTCTCCCACATATGGGGTGTCAGCGTACTCAGGACAAATTGGACAACAACTTTTGGGGTTCAATTTCTCCTGTTACCCTTGGGAAAATAAAAAAATTGGGGACTAATTGATCATGTTTGTGGAAAAAATACGATTTTTTTATTTTCATGCCCTGGCATTATAAACTTCTGTGAAGCCCTTGGGGGTTCAAAGTGCTCACCTCCATCTAGATAAGTTCCTTAGGGGGTCTAGTTTTCAAAATGGGGTCATTTGTGGGGGGTTTCCACTGTTTAGGTACATTAGGGGCTCTCCAAAGGCAACATGACACCCGCAGACCATTCCATCAATGTCTGCATTCCAAAACGTCACTACTTCCCTTCCAAGCCCTGACGTGTGTCCATACAGTAGTTTTCTCCCACATATGGGGTGTCAGCTTACTCAGGACAAATTGGACAACAACTTTTGGGGTTCAATTTCTCCTGTTACCCTGGGGAAAATAACAAAATTGGGGAATAATTGATCATGTTTGTGGAAAAAATACGATTTTTTTATTTTCATGCCCGGGCATTATAAACTTCTGTGAAGCCCTTGGGGGTTCAAAGTGCTCACCACACATCTTGATAAGTTCCTTAGGGGTTCTCGTTTCCAAAATGGGGTCATTTGTGGGTGTTTCCACTGTTTAGGTACAATAGGGGCTCTCCAAAGGCATCATGACACCCGCAGACCATTCCATCAAAGTCTGCATTCCAAAACGTCACTACTTCCCTTCCGAGCCCTGACGTGTGTCCATACAGTAGTTTTCTCCCACATATGGGGTGTCAGCGTACTCAGGACAAATTGGACAACAACTTTTGGGGTTCAATTTCTCCTGTTACCCTGGGGAAAATAAAAAAATTGGGGACTAATTGATCATGTTTGTGGAAAAAATACGATTTTTTTATTTTCATGCCCTGGCATTATAAACTTCTGTGAAGCCCTTGGGGGTTCAAAGTGCTCACCTCCATCTAGATAAGTTCCTTAGGGGGTCTAGTTTTCAAAATGGGGTCATTTGTGGGGGGTTTCCACTGTTTAGGTACATTAGGGGCTCTCCAAAGGCAACATGACACCCGCAGACCATTCCATCAATGTCTGCATTCCAAAACGTCACTACTTCCCTTCCAAGCCCTGACGTGTGTCCATACAGTAGTTTTCTCCCACATATGGGGTGTCAGCTTACTCAGGACAAATTGGACAACAACTTTTGGGGCTCAATTTCTCCTGTTACCCTGGGGAAAATAACAAAATTGGGGAATAATTGATCATGTTTGTGGAAAAAATACGATTTTTTTATTTTCATGCCCGGGCATTATAAACTTCTGTGAAGCCCTTGGGGGTTCAAAGTGCTCACCACACATCTTGATAAGTTCCTTAGGGGTTCTCGTTTCCAAAATGGGGTCATTTGTGGGTGTTTCCACTGTTTAGGTACAATAGGGGCTCTCCAAAGGCATCATGACACCCGCAGACCATTCCATCAAAGTCTGCATTCCAAAACGTCACTACTTCCCTTCCGAGCCCTGACGTGTGTCCATACAGTAGTTTTCTCCCACATATGGGGTGTCAGCGTACTCAGGACAAATTGGACAACAACTTTTGGGGTTCAATTTCTCCTGTTACCCTGGGGAAAATAAAAAAATTGGGGACTAATTGATCATGTTTGTGGAAAAAATACGATTTTTTTATTTTCATGCCCTGGCATTATAAACTTCTGTGAAGCCCTTGGGGGTTCAAAGTGCTCACTTCACATCTAGATAAGTTCCTTAGGGGGTCTAGTTTTCAAAATGGGGTCATTTGTGGGGGGTTTCCACTGTTTAGGTACATTAGGGGCTCTCCAAAGGCAACATGACACCCGCAGACCATTCCATCAATGTCTGCATTCCAAAACGTCACTACTTCCCTTCCGATCCCCGACGTGTGTCCATACAGTAGTTTTCTCCCACATATGGGGTATCAGCATACTCAGGACAAATTGCACAATAACTTTTAGGGTCCTGTTACCCTTGGGAAAATAAAAATTGGGGTGAAAAGATCATTTTTGTGGAAAAAATATGATTTTTTAATTGTACCGCTGTACGTTATAAACTTCTGTAAAGCCCTTGTGGGTTCAAAGTTCTCACCACATATCTAGATAAGTTCCTTGGGGGGTCTAGTTTCCAAAATGGGGTCACTTGTAGGGGGTTTCCACTGTTTAGGTACATCAGGGACTCTCCAAACGTGACATGGCGTCCGATCTGAATTCCAGCCAATTTTGCATTGAAAAAGTCAAACGGCGCTCCTTCCATTCTGAGCTCTGCCATGTGCCGAAACAGTCGTTCCCCCCCACAAATCAGGTATCAGCGTACTCAGGACAAATTGCACAATAACTTTTGCAGTCCAATTTCTCCTGTTACCCTTGGTAAAATAAAAAAAATTGAACCTGAAGTATTTTTTTTGTGAAAAAAAGTTAGATGTTCATTTTTTTTTAAATATTCAAAAAAATTCCTGTGACGCACCTAAAGGGTTAATAAACTTCTTGAATGTGGTTTTGAGCACCTTAAGGGGTGCAGTTTTTAGAATGGTGTCACTTTTGGGTATTTTCTATCATATAGACCCCTCAAAGTGACTTCAAATGTGATGTGGTCCTAAAAATAAAATGGTGTTGTAAAAATGAGAAATCGCTGGTCAACTTTTAACCCTTATAACTTCCTAACAAAAAAAATTTTGGTTCCAAAATTGTGCTGATGTAAAGTAAACATGTGGGAAATGTTAGTTATCAAGTTTTTTGTGTGCCGTATCTCTGTGATTTAAGGGCATAAAAATTCAAAGTTGGAAAATTGCGAAATTTTCAAAATTTTTGCCAAATTTCCGTTTTTTTCACAAATAAACGCAAGTTATTTGAATGAAATTTTACCACTAACATGAAGTACAATATGTCACGAGAAAACAAAGTCAGAATCACCGGGATCCATAGAAGCGTTCCAGAGTTATGACCTCATAAATGTACAGTGGTCAGAATTGTAAAAATTGGCCCGGTCATGAACGTGCAAACCACCCTTGGGGGTGAAGGGGTTAAAAAAGCAGTTTGCACAGCAGTGTGCAAACAGCAATGCAGCTATCAGGGAGCCTTATAAGACAGCCTAATAACCAACAGAGCTGATGCACAAAAATATAGCCTCCCCTGTCACTGCACACAAACTGTTGTGTTGTACAGTGGAAATCGCTAACAGCAGAAGCAGTTTTTTTGTTCTTCTTCCCTGCCTAACACTCTCCCTTATTCAGAATCAGCAGCTGCCACCTCTCCCTAATGCTAAGATCGGCAGAAGTAAGATGGCGGTCGGTGTGCACGCCCTTTTATAGCCCCTGTGACACCACACAAAGCAAGCCAATCACTTGCATGCCCTTCTCAAAGATGGTGGTGACCGATGCCCATGTCAGTGCGTTGCCCACAGTGTGCGTCCTCCATCATTGGCTGAAAAAGGACGCTGGAAGCATCATTTGAAACGCGACTTTGGTGCTCTGGACGCCGACCTCGTGGCCAACCTCACGCTATGGTCGGTTTCGTTTCATGAAACCCGACTTCAGCGAAAGTTGGCGACTTATGAATTTGACCGACCCGTTTCGCTCAACTCTAGAAGCAACTCCTCTTACATTCGTGAAGTTTAAATGTATTTTTACAAGAATTTTATTGTAATGCATTCGATAGCTTAGGCCTGGATCACACTTCCGTTTTTTTAAATCCGCCATGTTTTTGGCGGATCCGTTTTTTTCCCCATAGACTTGCATTAGTGGCTACGGTGTTTCCGTCAAAAAAATGGATCCAAACGGATCCGTTAGCATCCGTTAGCGGCAAAAAACGGAAACGGATGCGTTTGGCAGACACAAAAAACGGATGTGTGCAACATGGCTTAGTGGTTAGCACTTCAGCCTTGCAGTGCTGGGGTCCTGGGTTCAAGGGCAACATCTGAAGGAGTTTGTATGTTCTCCCTGTGTTTGCGTGAGATTCCTCTGGGTACTCTGGTTTCTTCCCACACATTTCAAAGACATACTGATAGGGAACTTTGATTGTGAGCCCCATCGGGGACAGTGCCAATAATTTCTGTAAAGCGCTGTGGAATTAGTGGCGCTATATAAATGAGTAAAATAAATAAATGCATTCAAAAGTTATCTTCCTGTTAGGCTGCAGTTTATGTTAGTTGGGTATTACAGAGTTACTGTAAGTGTAGGGCTGTTGCATAGTTGGAAGGAGGACTTGGGATTGTAGGTTATTTACAGGAAAAGGAAGTGAGTTAGTAAAGGTAGAGATACAGGGCAGGACACCCTCAGGGATGAATAAGATCATCATTAGGTCTGCATGGGAACCAGTAAGAAAGAGAGAAAGGCCAATACATAAGTGATGAGCACACCTCAACATAAATAATTATACATGTCTTTATTAAACAACATAGAAAAACACAATAAAACATGTTAAAAACCAAATCATCAAAGAGAGTGATCTGACTCCCCAGACTCTTCAATAGATGAGGCAACCATGGAAAATGCATAATATAATAATTTATCAGTAATCAATATACTCACCAGACCTCCTCCAAAAGAATCACTAGACCTGATAGTATAAAAGCATGGTTGAGGTTAGTGTGATAATATCCACAGTCAAGGACAACAAGGTCTATGAGGCTGTAAATATAAAGAGGACATTATCAGTAGTGATGAGCAAATTTTTCAATGTTCGGTTCGGATTACGATTGCCGAATTTGCAATGTTCGCCGATTAATTCGTTGAGTATTCGCCGAACTTAACAGAAAGTCATTCTTGTGAATGGGAGGCAAAAACAAACACATGCACAACACCTTATAAAGGCTCCAAATACTGCCAAAACACATCAAATTAGGGGAAGACACCAGGAAAGTGGCCTCAATTCACCCACAGTACTAACTGTAGCATGGCACTGCAGCAATCAGCCAGGCATGATGTATTGGAGTCTGGGACAGCATTTACAGCTTTCAATGGAACGTCATAGTAAGACGAGGTGGGGAGGGATCGGTGTAGGCCTCCTGTGCTGGGAGCACTGATACCATATGCAACAGCTCAACCTGCTTTCATTCTCAGCCACACTCAGGAGGCACAAATATTGTATAAATTTCCTACTATTGTAAGAAAAATCTAAGGATAGTGACATGCGTAGTTGACTCCAAGGAAGTGGAGGTCTAATGGTCTTGGAGGCCAACTGCTACAGGCAACACTCTTGAAGAAGACACAACCAGAATTCTACACATTTACAAAAATTAGTGGCAGATGCCAACAAAGTGGCATCAATTGCAATAGAGTAGAAATAGTATATGGAGACCGACACCTCTTCCACTACAGCCAACCCAGCAAATGGAGACTGTAATGGGCAAGGTGGTGGAATCACTGTTCCATATCCCTCTCAAAGCCTGGAATGGGCGTAAACTAGGTGGCCTACCAAATCCCTACTCGGACAAGTGGCAGCAGGCAAAAACTGTGACCCAAGGAGAGACAAAGAGGTGGCACCAGGTGCTACTCTATGGCTGACCTCCAGAAGGTAGCAGCTGACCCCCTACAGCGGGTAAGCTGCTACGGCCTGAAGGAGGGATGAAAAATGCAGGCAGGCACTGTAGGGACTCTGGAACCACAGGTGCAGATGGGACTGGCTGAGAAACAGAAAGACACTGGCATGTTATGAATGAGTCACCGGAGGAGGAAAAAACAAAAACACAAGCTAAGTCCAGAAAATCGGAGAGAGGTTGGTAGCTAGCGGATTGCAGACCCCTGATCCTATTCACCACAACTAACAGTAGCCGTGGGGGGTTCCTACGGTGCCCTAGACCCCTCGTCACAGCCGGAGAGCAAAATAAGCCTAAAGAAAGAAAGGGGAAATCTAAACTGCCCCAGAGCAGACCCCAAAGCAATAGACAGCCCACAACATGTATTGTCGGTGAAAAACAGATGAAAACACCAACACAGACAGAAAGACAGGCTGAGCAAATGATGGGGCCCAACTAACTAGATAGGAAAGGATAGAAAAGATGCTGGCTGCAATCACGCAAAAAACCCTGCCAAAAATAATGTCCAACACGTCTGATAGAAAAGGCCCTGAAGTCACTAGACTTCAAAATCACTATATCAGCACTCAGGTATATTCTGAAGACAGAGCAAAGAGATCAACTGATCAGAGACAAAAATGGAGTTCAGCCCGTCCCAACCAGGGCAGGCTGAACACAAACACTAAGTAAACAGACAAAATCTCATGGAAAAATAGCAGAGCAAAAACTTAGCTTTTAGTAGACAGGAACTAAACTGGATGCCAGAGCTCAGAGCAGAAAGGATCACAAGCAACCCTGTAGGGCTTCGGCTGCCTTATATCCACTCAGAAATTCCGGATGTCCAATCACACTCCACCTGTTCAGATGACAGGTTCTTCCCATCCAGATCAACTTCACTACCTCCTTTCACCAGCAGAGGGAGTTCATCAGACATCAGAGGTGAAGGAGAAAATGAACTCATAACACTGGCAGGTGCGGGCTGGACCGGGTGTTAAACAGATGGGCCCTGGAAGGTGTGATCTGGATCGGCTGATGAACAGATGATCACAGACAGGTACAAGCAGATGGGCACAGACAGGTAAGAGCAGATGGGTACAGGGTAGATAAGCAGACAGGCGGACCTGGGGAGCTTGACAACTAGCAAGTCTGCAAGTCAAACTAAGAACATAGCTCAGGCACCTCCATATTGGAGGAGAAGCTTTAAATAGAAGGTGTTGCCCAGTTGTAGGCTGGGAATACCTTAGGTTGATGCGGGCGGTCCCTTTAAGAGGGAGGGAGTGTGCGTGTGCACCCTCTAAGCATAGTTCCTGTCCTACAACTGAACCTTAGTCGACACGACACATATGAGGAGGTGGTTTGTGAGAGGGAGACACCGAATGTCCTGTCTGTTAGGTACGAGGAGATCCAACAAAGGGCCAAATCTGTAATGTCAACATACCAGAAAGTCTTAGAACAACAAAGGGTATCATACCTCTAAAGATCACTTCATAATAATCACTATTCTCTAGGGCAACTCAAATACAATGAGAACCTACAGCAGAACATAGAGTTTATAGCCTAAATCAGTAGTACAAATCAAATACCACTCTCCACAAATTATGTGAAAAACTGTACACTTTATTAGTAATATTATATAAAAAAGTACATAAAAATTAGTATTAGTCTATATGGTAGAGATTAAAACAAGGTCTCCCCAGGTACAGATACAGAAAAGGTGTAAATGACAGCTAGGCTTATTCATATGAAGCCGGTATTACAAATGGGCAATAAACAAACATCATGTGGATAGCGAATTACATATAAATGCTGAGCCCACACTGATCTTTATACAAAAATAGTAAATAGGTAAAGTGCACATAATAGTGCCATTTTTAAATCCAACACAGTCAAAGGCACACGTAATCACATGTAGATAAAGGCTATCACTAAAGGCCCTTTTACATTTAGCGATGCACCAGCGATCCGACGAGCGATCCGACCCGGTCAGGATCGCTGGTGCATCGCTAAATGATTGCTAGTGAGCTTTCACACAGAAAGATCTCACAGCGATGCAGCAGCGACGCAGCGCACGATACTCACCTTTCACACACAGCGATCATGGCGTCCTCCCGCCCGCCTCCACGCGTCGCTCGTCTCACACAGCAGGAAGCCCAGCAGGAAGCGCCCGACGAGAAATGGAGCCGGACATTCTCGCGCGATCAGCGATGGACAGCGGGGGAGCCGGTCGTTGGTAAGTATCACACATAGCGATATCGCTAGCAATATCGCTATAACGTCACAAAACCGGTGACGTTTTAGCGATATTGCTAGCAATATCGCTTAGTGTAAAACCCCCTTAAGGGTGTAACCCCTGCCCACTAGTGCTAATGAGTCATACTGCCGCAAAAAAAAGCCATCTACATAGCTGCACCTAAACTGCAATGATGTTCCTTACCCATGTGGGGACCAGGTGAGACCTGCGAGACGCCCAATATCAGAAAGTCTGTAGTAAGAGGGAATGGTCCACTGTGTCAAAGATAGATGCCACTTCCAGTAGAAGGAGTATAAACTGGTGTTGCTTTCATTTGGCGGTTAGTAGGTCGTTGGTGACTTTAGTCAGGGCAGTTTCAGGGTATTGGTGATGTCTGAGACTAGATTGTATGCTGTCAAGGAGGGAGCAAGGGAAGAGGTGAGAGGACAGTTCAAAATGGACTTGTTGTTCCAGTAGTTTGGAGGCATAGGGGAGAAATGATATGGGGCGATAGGTAGACACAGAGGATGGGTCAAGGGTGGGATTTTTGAGGATGGGTGTGATCGACGTATGTTTCAATCAGGATGGAAGACACCAGTGTTTAGTGACAGGTTGAAGAGGAGGGTTAGGCTTGTGATGAAGACTGTGGTAAAGTTTGGAATGAAGTGGGACGTTATTGTGTCAAATTCACAGGTGGTGAGGCAAAGTATTCAGCTGAGATGAGAGGAGAGGAAGGGGGAGCTGGTGGACGCAGGAATGTACTGAATAGCTGTTTAGGGTTGTGAGACAGGTATGATATGAGGGATGAGAAGTCAGTTTCTTTTGCTGCAGTGAGCAATTGCACAGCATTTTTCCATCTTCTGTTACTGGACAGGCAACTCCACTCCCTTTCTTTGGCAGCCATACAACGATTTGCTTTGTAGATGAGGGCCAGAAAGAACATGTGCTCCAGTAGATGGCAATTGCTGCATCAAGTGGCCTCTGCTCCTCTAACTCAACCTTAACATCACATATAGTACAGTCCTCAGTGATGGCACCACAATTACCCTTTTCCCCCCCACATCACAACTCTCCAAGCGCCCAACTGACTGTTGGGAACCACAGATGACAGAGTCTGCAGATCTCTTCACACATTGTATGCCATGGGCATAGGAAGTGTACTCTAAAGATTCACAGAGTAAAGAGGAGGAAATCATCTGCACAGGTGGGCAAATTTTTTCTCACTTTGATCCATGGCTGAACGAAGTTTGGTCCGAGCATGAACCAAACCCTGGTCAACAGACATTAACGCCTTTGGGTGAAGGTGATCCATTTGTGACAAGACTCGGATACTTGAGGTGCCCTTGGACTGTACTGTGCTATCAAGGCAGGAAGAGGAGGAGGTTGACTTTCAGGGTGAGAAGGGGGAGAATAGAGAGGATGACGATGAGTCAGTAGATCACACTTGGTGTAAACCCAGAGGCATGCAGCTGAGTAGCTCAGCAGAGGACGAGGAGTAGGAAGATGAGGAGGTTACGTAGACAGAGTTATGCAGCCACAACAACCAATGCATCCTGAGACCAAACTCTGGCAGTGGATAGCAGCGTTCGTCGTTCTGCAGTTGCCTATCTTGGGTCTTTTTTTCAAACCGGCAAAATCTGAAAAAATTACGTTAGATATCAACTTTTTAAAAGAAGACCTAGTAGAGTAAAAAAAATAATAATTTCAGTACTACATGCATGAACTGGCACATGCGCGATCAAAATGCGTTAATCAGGGAATGTCACTGTGCTAAAATGCAGACTAGCGGGCATCACCAACCACCGTTCACTTCATCAACCACATCTTCTGATTCTTCCTCCTCCCTCACCATGGAGAGTGATGTCACACAGGTTTCTGGCCGAAGAACCTCCACTTGTTTACGCCCTACAGTTGGGGTGACTGAGAGCCTGTCAGCTGATATGGAATTGGACATGCCTGCTGTTTTTTACTGATTTTGCATACTAAGCACACGCCATCTTTCTCAATCCACCATAACATTTTCGTATGCACCTCTCTCACAGTCGAGTAGCTTGTCGTTTTCACCCTACTCCACCCTGTGTGAGCACAGCAGCAAACCCTAGTTTCTGTAGTTGTGCTCACATAAAAGATTCTTTCCTCCTACACATGGCAAAGCTAACAGCTTGAACTTCACCATCTTCAATCTGCTAATAATAATAAGTTATAACCTTTATTTATCTATCGCAAAGATATTGCGCATAGCTTTACGAGTCGGCAGTTCATATAAAAGTCAAAAGTTACCAAGTTTAAGATAATTAAACAATTAAAGCAAAAATAATGACGACCCTGCTCTTCAGAGCTTACAATCTACAATGAGGTGTGGGTGACACCAATTACAGGTGCTTATTTACAATGATCGTACAACCATCTTGAGGAAATGGGGGGTAGATAAAGGCTGCATGAGCCTTTTGGGTACAGTTGAGTTTGATGGGGAATTATGTTCAGAGAAGTAGAGAATAAGCTATATATATATATAAAAAGAACTTTGATTAGGGAATGTGATAGGCCGCCCTAAACAGATGTGTTTTTAGGGAGCACCTAAAAATGTCTAAGTTGTGGTTATACTCCTAATTTCATGGGGGCAAAGGATAAGAGGTGAGTCATCTACTGTAGGTAGGAAATTGAACTGAGCTGGACAAAATCCATATATGGGGTGTTACCGTCTTTGTGTGTCTCAGAGTTTGGAAGTTGTGAAAGGCCATGAGAATTGGCTAGAGATAAAAGCTGTGATGCAGTTGAGGAGGTGCAGCGGTTAAGTCTCCTAGGAAAAGGGTTGTCAAATCTGAGGACATGAATTATGGCAGCAACGCATAAAAATGGTCAAGAAAGTGGTGGGTGAGCCTGGGAGTCGGTATATGACTGCTACTCTGAGGGAGAGGGGATGGAACACCATGATGGTGTAAACCTCAAAAGAAGAATGGTGTCCAATAGGCCTGTATTTATTTATTGGTTTTAAAACAGGATTGTTGTTGGCAGCGAGTAGTGTAGGGTTATAGTGGAGTTAGCAGTGATCGTATGACGGGATATACACATATTCCATGTGTTCTAATCTGGACGTGGATAAGCCGTAAACTCACTTTTACTTTGGACGAGCAAGCATAGACAGGGGAGTTACATCTAGATGACTGGGCACTAGGTGACTCTGGTGGCTGTAGGGGCAGTTGGGGAAGGTGCTGCTCCACAATTCTTGAAATCCCCAAGGCGTGCAGGACACTTGAGGATGGAGAACTAAACCACTACACACCATAAGAGGGATAACTAAACTACTAGACAACAGGAGTTGGAAAACTAAACTACTAAACAGTGAGGGTTGTAGAGCTAAACCACTACACACCATACGATGGATAACTAATCTAGTAGACAACAGGGATTGGAGAACTAAACTACTAAACAGCTATAATTGCAGAACTAAACACATTAACTCCAGAACATGCAGAACTAAACCATTAGACAGCAAGGGTTGGAGAACTAAACTACTAAACATCTTGGGTTGGAGTACTAAAATAATACACCAGGGGATGGAGAACTAAAGCAGTAGACACCAAGGTGTCATTAGACACCAATTCTTGGAATCTTCAGGGCTTGCGGAACAAACCTCTGTATGTAACAGTTTCTGCAGTGCTTGTGCCTCCTCCACCTCCTCTGGGGCCTCCCCCTGCACCCTCAACCTCTGCCTTAATTAAACACACATTCCAACAATGCAGAGAGAATCCCTCACCCACCCCCATACTGCGCATCCAGGGATCACCATAATCAGGCAGTGTTTACAGTAATATGCCTTCGAAATCGCCATCATACATGGCTCACATCCTCAACCTGATGATACAGCAATTCCTCCACCACTGTCCCAGCCTGGATGCGCTGCTGCAGAAACCATTGTAGTGCTGACTTCCACCATTCCACTTCAGTTGGTATAGAGATCTTTTGGACTACCAGTTGATATGAACACACTGTGGAATTAAATTCTGCACACATTGCAGTGACTCTGGCAGCAGCGCCGAGACCTGGTGCATTATGACATTTTTCATAGCCTGGCACAACGCAGTACATATGTGGTGCAATTCAGACTTGCCTACTGGATACACCCTTTTGCACATTTTCTTAATGGCTAATAAGATGGTTAGCGGTGATGATGCCGTCATCAGCATCCCTATTACTGTCATATACACGCTGGAGTACACTTTAAATAGTGTGGTTGAGGAGGTGGCAGTGGTGGTCCTGGGGGACGAGGAGGAAGCAGAGGAGGATACCATTAGGGTTAACAATATCTATAATTCAGGTCTGTCGTCTCACAGACATTAGCCATGGGAGGAACAAATGGAGAAGGACCATGAAAAGGACGAGAAGGAAGAGGTGATGGAGGCGCAACAGTTAGGAGTTGAAGACGATAATGATTCTCTCTATGTTGTTTATAGTTGTCAGGAGGGGAAGGAGGAAGAAAGCTTGAGTGCTATACCATCACCAACACACTGTGGAGTTGTGTTGGAATATGAATGGTGCAACAACTCCTTCCTGTCTATGAGTGTATAGTTGCTAGATTTGTAAGCTGTTTATAAAGTAAAAAAAAACTCCCAGAGGCTCACACAGGGAGAGCATGTGACTGTATTTCCTGTTTTCCTGTGTCTGTGTATGAGATAAGCAGCCTGCTGTAGATGATGCACAGATAGAGACACACAAATGATTTATTCCTGATCTGTTAAGCTTATTATATGTTGTTCCTGATTGTTGCTGAATAAACAAGCTCTGTTTTCACCTGCTTGGAGAATATCATGAGTAATCTGCTGGCAACAAGTTGGACCTCATGAAAGAAACTGACACATGAGCGCCTTCTTGCAGCATTATCTGTAACTTGATTGTTATGCGTATAGGTATTATTCCAAATAGTGCTGACTACTGGGTTGCCAGTGTGTTCTATCCACAATACGAAAGTACATTTTGCCAGTTGCTTCCCCCCCCGGAAAGGGACGCTCCCATGCTGCAGTATCAAAGCATGCTGGAAGACAAACTTAACAGTGGTTTTCCCTTACATAGCAGTGAGGCACACAGTTTGTAACACAGTGATAGGTAGAGATGAGCGACTTTGCCTTTTTTCGGGTTGAACGAAATCGGCCGATTATTGGGAAAAGTCGAAGTCCGACTGAAACACGAAACCCAATGTAAGTAAATGGGGAAGAAAAGTCGGCAGTGAGTGGAGGACAGGAAACACATCTAGAGTGCCCATTTTAATGCCAAAAACATCAATTCTTATTCCTTAAGCTTGTCAACCTTAATTTACTTTATAATAATAGTTAGGCATTGAAAACTGGGGGTTATTTGGCTAAAGTTGTGGGGGGGTAATGCTGGCTCCAGATTTTCGTGGGCCCAGGGCCAAAGAGTGTCACTGGGCTCCTTTAACACATTACACAATTCATGATCCTTTGATACGGCAGAGAAATAGCGGTACAGTACAATGAAAAGTACTTCAATTCTTTCATCACATGACTGATATCCATTTTAAATTCTCCAATAGCTCAAAAAACAGACAGTATATTCCTCCATACAGTATTATAGCCACAGCATAGTGCACCATACAGAGTAATGAGGCCCATATATTTCTCCATACAGAATCATTGGTCCCATATAATGTTCGATACAGTATATGATGAGCTCCACATAATGCTACAGTATATGTTGTTCACCATGGATGAAGCTCCAGTATCTTATGGGCCCAAATAATGCTCCATATATAATGGGCCCCATTTTTAATGCTCCAGTGTATAATAGGCCCCGTAAATGCTGCTCCAGTGACTGATGTCCACCTTTGGAATGCTTCAGTGTATGGTGGGCCCCAGATATCATTCTCCAGAGTATCGTGCTCCCCAAAAATTGCTCCCAACCCTCCCCAAAAATTGCTCCCAACCTTTAAAACAATTAAATAAGTCTCCTCGCTAAGGAATCCCTGTACTCTGGACTCCTTGTCATCCCCATCTTCCATCTCTCTGCACTTATCATAGAATCATAGAATCGCAGAGTTGGAAGGGACCTCCTGGGCCATCTTGTCCAACCCGCTGCTCAAAGCAGGATTCGCTAAATCATCCCACTTGGACTGTTTAGGCAGAGGGCGTACAGACGTGATGTCATCGCGCTCTTTCACCAGAATGTTACTGTCAGGAAAAGTGTTTGGTTTCCGGGGGCAGTATGGTTGCAAAGCTGAACCTTAAAGGAATGTTCAGAAGGGCACCACCAGGAGTGGAGCCTGTGGCTTAATTGGACTCAACACGGGCAACCTCAACCATGCCATCCACAAAAAAGCTGCACAGATTGCAAGCTTAATTCCGTTAACGAACGAGACTCAGGCATGCCCCCGCGGTCCGCGTCCAGCTTACTAGAGGGACACGCGAGGCTCTGGCACGCGATATCGGCCAATAATAGGTCTGTCATGCCCTTACATATCCGGGGCTGCACACATGCTACAATTAAAGGACCAGCGTGTATCGCTTACAGGTGCGGATAACACGCTGAACCCCGTTAGTTATGGGGATCTAGAATTACAATTCTTCCCCGCGAACAAGCATTTCCCAGTAAGTGCAGGTCAACCGTAATTCCGGAATTAGGCCTAAATGGCATTCCAGAAAGAATGTGAAAAAATTAAGTGTCCAAACCACAGGTGCTGTAGCTTGTTTAACAGCTGGGCTCCTCTGCTGAGTAGCACACAGTTCTTACATAAACAGGCGGCATAGCTTGGTTCACGGGTGGCCAACTCTGCTGAGTAGCATACACAGTTACTAGGCCCAAAGTATTAAGTGGTGTAAATGCAGTCAAAAACTGGTTCTTTCATAAACAGGCGGCATAGCTCGGTTCACGGGTGGGCTCCTCTTCTGAGTAGCAGACACAGTTACTAGGCCCAAAAGGATTTTCAGGACAATATGCCGTAAAAAATTATTAGAAACACACACGGTGTAGCTCCTTCACAGGTATACTACACCGCTGGCTACCAGACACCGCTACTATGCCCTAAAACTGTCTATTATCATTGAAAACCATTATTAATGTGAAAAAAAGATATGCTTTTGTTTAACAAAACGTTCTCGAACGGAAACTCTAACAGCCGAATTTTAATCAAAGTGTTGTAGTTCGACAAACGGATCCAACAACGCCCAAAACAGCTAGAATTTGAACTTGGCCAACAGTTCCACTCAAACACCACTCATCTGTAATCAGGAGGCAGATTCAGACGGTCTCAGGCACAGTATGGATTCGACAAGATTGCAGAAAGTTGAGAAAGGGTACAGTATCACCGGATAACAGGTATATATAGCATAGTTTAAGCATTTAAAATCTCTGTGTTTATTTCCAGAGTCCGACAAAGACACTCACAGCCTCAGTATGGATTAGACAACAATCTAAAAAATAGAAAAAAGGAAATGTTTTTGAAGCGTACACCAGTGTACACTGTTGGGGTATTTTTAAATTTTCATATATATTTCTGTCTCAGTAAGACAGTCCAGACTCTACGCAAGAGGAAACGAGATGGAAAAAAGTACAGACATAAAGTCGAGTGATTGCAGAAATTTAGGAATTGCTAATTATGGGAAAAACTCCCGGGAGAATTCTCAGAGGCGATGCTGAACCTCAATTATTTTGTGTGTGGAGACAGTGAAAACAGTTCTTTGTGAAGAAAGGGTTGCTGTATCGCAGTACCGTTGATCCCATCACTGTTACTCATCTCCATCAAATTTTGATCACAGGGAGAGATGTAGACATGGTCCTCACTGCCTATCATGATCTGTCAGGTAACTTTGGAGTGCAAAAGACAGAAGCCAAAGGCTGTAGGCGATTCTATTGGATTGGCATGAGAGGGCACATTTAAAAATGTGGGCAGGAATGTCACACGTCTGTGAGTAGGAAAACTGTGAAAGCTGATTATAAACCACCACTGCATCTCATTGTGAGTCGACGTCCATAAGAAATGGAAGCCATTGATCATCTGAAGCTAGAGCCCAGCCAGCAGGACAGTGCATAGCTATGTCTTAACCATCATCTATCAGTTCACCAAATTTGTGGTGGCAGTCCCAGGGAAGGATTTGACAGCTCAGACTACACAGCGGAGGAGCAGGGAGAGGTAAATATTGCAAATGCTGGGGCCCTGCCCAAGCAAGGGGGGCCCACTCGTGGGTATCGGTACTGGCACTGGGCCCCTCATAGTATGCTGGTGTATCTGACGGTGGGTGTGCACCCTCACCGTTAGAGACACTTGATTGCCCTATGTGGGACCCTGTGCCAGTGCCGGCGCCCAAGAGTCGGCCCACCCACCTGTCCAGGGCAATGGCACTCGCACGGTTGCGTGCGCTAGGTAGTGACCCCGGCCATGGGGGGGGGAGACAGCCCAGTTAGGGAGGTTTAAAAAATGACATATGTTGATGTTGGACATTCAGCAGCTGCAAATGGAGGAATTGGAGAAGTCCGAGGAAGAGAAGGACAAAAGCGAGCCATTTTTCTGGGAACCTATGTGTCATCAGGGGAAGGTGGGACAAAATCCTTTGAAACCCATGCATGGTACATTTTAATGAAGGTTAGATCATCAACATTTTGGGTCAACAGACGGGTCCTCTTTTCTGTCAGGATTGAGCCAGCAGCACTGAAGACTCTTTCGGATAGCACACTAGCAGCAGGGCAAGCGAGCTCCTGTAAGGCATATTGTGCCAATTCAGGCCTGGCGTCCAGTTTACAGGCCCAATAGTCAAAGGGGAATGACCTGTGAGGGAGAACATCGATATGGGAGGAGAAGTAGTTTGTAACCATAGTTGACAACTGCTGTCTCCTGTCACTTTCAATCGATGCTGTATTACCAGTCGTGTGAGCGGGACTTGAAAAATCAGTCCACAACATGGTCATGAAACCCCTGTCTCCAACGCCACTTCTGATGTGTGCACCACGAACACCTCTTCCATGTTGCCCCCTACGGCTCGCTGGAGAACCACCACCGCTGCTGTGTGCTGGGAATGCCTCAAACAAACGGTTTACCAGAGTTGCTTGTTTGTTAGCCAATATTAGGTCAAGGTTCTCCTGTGGCATGATGTTTTGGAATTTGCCTTTATAGCATGGATCCAGGATGCTGGCCAACCAGTAGTCGTCATCGTTCATCATTTTGGCAATGCGGGGGTCCCTTTTTAGGATCTGCAAGGCATAATCTGACATGTGGGCCAATGTTCCAGGTGTCAATGATGCACTGCGAGTGCTGGGTGGAGGAGCACTTTCTGGCAAATCCACATCCCTCCAGTCACGCACAAACCCTGTACATGACCTTGCCACGCCAACATTTTCTCTTGCCCCACGAGAAGCATCCTCCTCCCCTAAATCATCCCCATCATCATCCTCCTCCTCTTCTTCCTCCACCTCGTCCACGAGACTTCCCTGACCAGACAATGGCTGACTGTCATCAAGGCTTCCCTCCTCCTCTTCCTCCTCGGCTGCAGACGCCTGCTCCTTAATATGCGTCAAAGTTTGCATGAGCAGACGCATAAGTGGGATGCTCATGCTTATGATGGCATCGTCTGCGCTTACCAGCCGTGTGTATTCCTCAAAACACTGAAGGACTTTACAGAGGTCTTTCAGCTTCTACCACTGCACACCTGTCAACTCCATGTCAGCCCTCAAAGTGCCTGCCCGTGTATCCTCCCACAAATGCATTACGGCCTGCCTCTGTTCGCACAGTCTCTCAACCATGTGCAGGGTGGAGTTCCACCTTGTTGCAACGTCGATAATTAGGCGGTGCTTGGGAAGTTGGAGCAACCGCTGCAGCTTCTGCATACGACTGGAGTGTACGGGTGACCGGCGGACGTGCGAGCACAGTCTTCGGACCTTCTGGAGCAGGCCTGTTAACTCCGGATAATTATTGAGGAAGCACTGTACCACCAGGTTCAAGGTGTGAGCCAGGCAAGGTATGTGTCTGAGTTTTGAAAGGGCTATGGCTGCCACAAAATTCCGGCCGTTATCACTAACTACCTTGCCTGCCTCAAGATGAAGACTGCCCAGCCATGACTCAGTTTGTCGCTGCAAGTAGTCGGCCAGTACCTCCGCAGTGTGTCTGTTGTCTCCCAAACACATCATCTTCAACACAGCCTGCTGACGCTTACCACTAGCTGTTCGATAGTGGGACACCGAGTGTGCAACACTGGCAGCTGCGGATGGACTGCTCGTGCGACTGCGCTCTGTGGACGAGCTTTCGCTTCTGGAGGAGGAGGAGGAGGGTCGAATGCCTACATCCAACTGTTTCCTATACCGTGGGCTAGGCAGCACTGTCCCACTGCCGCTGTCCACTGTGGACCCTGCATCCACCACATTAACCCAGTGCGCAGTGATGGACATGTAACAGCCCTGGCCATGCCTACAGGACCATGCATCTGTTGTGAGCTGCACCTTTCCACTCACTGATTGCTTGAGTCCATGGACAATGCGGTCTTTCACATGAAGGTGGAAGGCTGGGATGGCTTTTCTAGAAAAGAAGTGCTGACTGGGTAGGTCATAGCGTGGTACTGCGTAGGCCATGAGTTCGCGGAAAGCTTCGCTTTCAACCAACCAGTAGGGCATCATCTCTAACGAGATTAGTTTGGCAATGTGGGCGTTCAAACCCAGTGTACTCGGATGAGAGGATGAGTACTTTCTTGTCCTACTCATAGTCTCTGGTAGGGTGGGCTGGACTTGAGAGCTGCATATGGTGGAACAAGCGGTGGACATGGCGGACTGAGAGAGGGTTGATGATGGTGATGGAGTTGATGTTCTTTCTGATGGCCTAGATTCAGTCTTTCGTAGCAATAACATTGTGATTCCCCGACTGCTTTGGCCTTGCGACGACACCTCAACATTTCCTGCTGGTGGTGTGCTAACCGGTGGGCTTACAGTGGGGGAAGCGATGTAGCGTTGCTGACTACCTTCATTGGGAGCAGTTGCACATGTGGTACGTGAGGTTTGGTAGTCCGTCCACGCTTGCAAGTGCATGGTGGTTAAATGTCTAAGCATGCAACTGGTGTTCAAATTTCTCAGATTTTTCCCTTGGCTAAAGGTCTTTGCGCACTTCTTACAAATAATCTTTGCCTGATCATTAGGATTTTGTTCAAAAAAGTGCCACACTGCACTCTTCCTACTATGGAAGACATTTTGAGGCCTTGCACGCTGTGCTAATTTGACTGTCTGGCCTTGCTGTCCTGCAACTCTTTTGGTTTTTGCAACCCGTTTTTGGACTGCTCAGGGCCTGCCAGATAACAGCTGTTGCGATGTCGATGCCTGCTGCGGATGCTCCTCCTCCTCTTCTGAGCTATTGGCAGCGGCACCCTCTTCCCCCAATGGATGCCAATCTGGGACAACAACTGGGTCATCCATCACCTCCTCATCAATGTCATGTGCACCTTCCTCTGTGTCACCATGTAAGGTGGTATAGTATGCGGGAAGGGGCACCTGAGTTTCATCAGGGTCAGATTCTGGCTCAGTACACTGCGAGGACAAAGTAGTGCTCTGAGTGAATGTACCAGCAGATAAATCTAGCAGTGGCTGTGCATCAGTGCACTCCATGTCAGATTCTTCTTGGACTGGGAAATTCACGATTTGACTTGATAACCCAGGCATGGAGTGTGAAAAGAGCTCCATGGTGTAATCTGTAGTGTGGCCTGCCGCATCCTTTACTTTTGGTAGGGGTGAAGGACTCAAGGAAAGGTGTTGTTCCTGACCAGGAACCTCCACTGATGACTCAATGCTTTTATTTTTTGAAGCTTCAGAAGAGGAGGCGATAGAGCTGGAGACTGTGTCAGCAATGTAAGCCAATCTTGTTACTGAAGCTCCGGCTTTAAAAGCAGTTTACCTACTCCCAGAAAAGGGAGCCTTCGAGGCCTTGTGGAGCCAGACGATGACGCAGGCTCAACACCTCCTGCATTAGGTGCTATTGTGCTTTTGCCACTACCAGCAGATCCACCACCAACACCATCATTACCAGTTGGCAACCCCCGCCCACTTCCACGTCCTCTTCCAACACACTTCCTCATTTTTGGGCAAATGCACCCAAAAATGCCACCAGCAATATGGTACTATAAAACAAGGTACCAGGTGTATATAGTATTGGGGAGAATTTGAATCTCCATACAGACTTGAGGACACTGAACTATTATCTCAGGCCCAGTGTAGATTATACCTCAATATAGCAGGCTGAAATTGGATGGTGTATAAAATGTCTATATAGGACTGGGGAGAATTTGAATCTCCCTACAGACTCGAGGACACTGAACTATTATTTCAGGTCCAGTATAGATTACACCTGTTGTGAGTTCATTTTCCCCTTCGTCACTGGGGTCTGGTGAACTCCCTATTCTGGTAAAGGAAGGTAATGAGCCTGATTATCAGGCACCTGAGTCTAATGAGGATGACTGGCTGAGTGGAGTCACGGACTGGATATAAGGCTGCCGACGCCCTTCTGCCCTGCGGGTGATTTCTCTGTGGACTTCTAGGACACCAGTCTGATTCCTGCTCCTCTAAAGCTAAGTTTCTGTTTTGCCTGTTAGCTTTTTGTTTTGTTTTCCTTGCTTTTCAGTATTCTGCCATTCCCTGCTGGGGTGAGCTGAATCTCCTTTTGCCTGTAGCTCTGTCTTCAGTATATTCCTGAGTACTGACATAGCTTTTTTGAAGCCTAGCGTCTTCAGGGCCTTTTTCACTGTCAGTCTGTTGGCTCTTATTTTCATAGGGTTTTTCACGGATTGCAGACAGCAGCCTTCCTGTCCTTTTCTATTTAGTTAGCTTGGGCCCCTCTTTGCTCAGTCTATGTTTCTGTCTGTGTTAGTATTTTCATCTTGCTTCACCGTCATTATATGTTGGGGGCTGCCTCTTGCTTTGGGGTCTGCTCTGGGGCAGTTTAGATTTCCCCTTTCTTTCTTTAGGCCTATTTAATTCTCCGGCTGTGATCGAGGGGTCTAGGGCATCGTAGGAACCCCCCACGGCTACTGCCAGTTGTGTTGATAGGTTCAGGGGTCTGCAATCCAATAGCTGCCAACTTCTCTGGTTTTCTGGACTTAGCTAGCATTTCTGTTTTTGCCTCCTACGGTGACTCAATCATAACATACACCTCAATATAACAGGCTGAAATTGGATGGTGTATAAAATGTCTATATAGGACTGGGGAGAATTTGAATCTCCCTACAGACTTGAGGACACTGAACTATTATCTCAGGCCCAGTGTAGATTACACCTCAATATAACAGGCTGAAATTGAATGGTGTATTAAATATCTATATAGGACTGGGGAGAATTTGAATCTCCCTACAGGCTCGAGGACACTGAACTATTATTTCAGGCCCAGTATAGATTACACCTCAATATAACAGGCTGAAATTGGATGGTGTATAAAATGTCTATATAGGACTGGAGAGAATTTGAATCTCCCTACAGACTTGAGGACACTGAACTATTATCTCAGGCACAGTGTAGATTACACCTCAATATAACAGGCTGAAATTGGATGGTATATAAAATGTCTATATAGGACTGGGGAGAATCTGAATCTCCCTAGAGATTTTCGCAAGCTGACAATGATGCTCTCAGTCCCAAGTATGGAAGCATTTAGCCTAATAAGCAGGACTGCTGCACACAAAAGTGTGGAAAAATGAACGCTTGGTAACTGGGCAAAAAAGAGAATGAAAAGTATTTTTGCTTTTAAAAAAGCAGTTTGCACAGCAGTGTGAAAATATCAATGCAGCTCTCAGGGAGCCTTATAAGGCAGCCTAATAACCAACAGAGCTGAATGCACCAAAATATAGCCTCCCCTTGCACTGCACACTAACTGGTCTGTTGTACAGGCAAAATCGCTAGCAGCAGAAGCAGTTTTTGGTTCTTCTTCCCTGCCTAACGCTCTCCCTACAGAATCAGCAGCAGAAGCAGCTCTCCCTATTCTGAGATCAGCAGAAGTAAGATGGCGGTCGGCGTGCACGCCCTTTTATAGCCCCTGTGATGCCACACAAAGCAAGCCAATCACTTGCATGCCCTTCTCAAAGATGGTGGTGACCACTGCCTATGTCATCGCGTTGCCCACAGTGTGTGTCCTCCATCATTGGCTGAAAAAGTGCGCTGGAAGCATCTTTTGAAACGCGACTTTGGCACCATGGTCGCTGACCTCGTGGCCGACCTCACACTATGGTCGGGTTTCGTTTCATGAAACCCGACTTTTGCGAAAGTCGGCGACTTTTGCGAAAGTCGGCGACTTTTGAAATTGACCGACCCGTTTCGCTCAACTCTAGTGATAGGCTTACAACCACAGAAATATTCATTGTCAATGCAAAAAACAATAGCAGCCTTGCAGAGTTTGTATGTTTTACCCGTGTTTGCATGCCAAAGATGCACATAATCTAGAACAGTGGTCCCCAACCTTTCTAACCTAGCTCACATCTAGCTCTGAAAGAGGGTTGCGAGCCACATCCCGCTCTGAGATAGGGTCGCGAGCCATGTTCAGCTTTGAGAGATAGTCACAAGCCATATCTGGCTCCCACACTGCCTCACATTAGTGTCAACTAAAGCCCCTATTATGGGTATAATGACAGTCAAAGCTTTTCCACAGAAGCAGTATACCAAAATCCAAGGGTTCCCACAATCCCCCCTTCAGTATTCTCCCATCAAGCACTCCCACCACACTGTCATATCCAGCTTTAAGCATCTCCTCTGACCAGAAGTATCATCCTGTCTCCAGCACACCATCCTTAAATTAGCTCTAAACCCCTAAGACCAGTATGTGTGCATCCAGATCTGCTCTTCTGTGCTGGACTACTCACAAAATTCACTATTTTTAGATTAGCTCTTTACTAGACCTGGAGCTAATGCACCAAGCTAGCAGACAGCCGATAGCCACAATTCATGAGATCGCAAGCCACATGTAGCTCCCGAGCTACAGGTTGGGGATCCCTGATCTAGAAGATAGGCTAAAAACAATTTCAAACTCAGATCGCGGCTGCTGTATCACATTTGTAAAAAAAAAATTAATTAATTTTAACATGCAACAGCTCTGCACACGGAACAATTTCAACTTCACTAGCTGAAAAGGTTGGATATAGCGGGCTGTATCACGTTTATCAACAGAAAAAAATTAAATGTTTTAAGGTGTTTGAGGTCTGCAGACAGCTTCATATCACTTCATAAAAATACAACTTGTGATACGGCGGGATGTATCACATTCAGCAACAGAAAATCTAAATATTTTTTTTAATGCACGCTAGGTCTGCAGACAGGTTCATATCACCACCACAAAATGACAACGTGACATACGGCGGGCTGTATCATATTCAGCAACAGAAAAAATTATATCTTTTTTTATGTGCCTTAGGTCTGCAGACAGCTTCATATCACCACAGAACTAAATGACAAGGTGGGATACAGCAGGCTGTTTCACAATTAGCTAGTTAAAAATATTATATAGAATGCATGGAGCACAATAGAAGCTGTGCACAACAGACTTGTAGGACATGTGCTGTGCTCACTGTGTCTGTGGACCTCAGTAATGGCCAAAAAAAATGCTGGAAGGTAAAGTTAACACTTAACAGTCATACTGGACACTAGCTAGCTACACTATTTGATTGATACAGAACCACCTAGCTAACTAGCTAAAATCTGGGATACAGCAGGCTTTTTTACACTTAGCTAGTGAAAAAATAAGATTTAGAATGTTATACTCGTGCATGGAGCACAATAGAAGCAGTGCACAACACACTTGTAGGACATGTGCCCCGCTGGCTTTGTCTGTGGACCTCAGTAATGACAA
Organism: Dendrobates tinctorius; assembly: GCF_039654945.1. NCBI lineage: Eukaryota > Metazoa > Chordata > Amphibia > Anura > Dendrobatidae > Dendrobates > Dendrobates tinctorius. The sequence goes on from NW_027361771.1 coordinate 9,824,927, forward strand.
AAAAATGCTGGAAGGTAAATTTAACAGCCACACTGGACACTAGCTAGCTACACTATCTTACTGATATACAACCGCCCCACTAACTAGCTGAAATCTTGCTGCTAACAGTGTCAGCGTCAGCAGCAGCCTCTCTGTGCTGTTACGCTGTCAAAATGGCACTAAGACAAGATGTCTGCTCTTTATTTGGAGAGGGACATGTGATTTCAGCAGCCAATGACACAAGTCGTTCTGTCAGGACATTGTGGGTGTTTCCTACGCCATGATTGGCTAGCTGAAATGTGCACACAAAATGTTAGGAAAAAAAATTACTGTTTATAAGAACGTCGCACCTCTGAGCTCTGCAAACCCCCTCCCCTTACCAAACACGTGCCCCATGCTCATGATCATAGAATCATAGAATGGTAGAGTTGGAAGGGACCTCCTGGGCCATCTGGTCCAACCCCCTGCTCAAAGCAGGATTCGCTAAATCATCCCAGTCAGATGTCTGTCCAGCCTCTGTTTGAAGACTTTCATTGAAGGAGAACAAACCACTTCTCGTGGCGGCTTGTTCCACTCATTGATCACTCTGTCAAAAAGTTTTTTCTAATATCTAATCTGTGTCTCCTCCCATTCAGTTTCATCCCATTGCTTACCATACCATTATAATTGCTAAAGCACTGAAGATACTTTTGCGGCAATGCAAATATTTTCCCGCACTTTTTATCGAATGCTATCGATTTTCTCCAATTTTTATGAAAAATATTCAGGATTGAGAGTCCTCAGTAGATATACATCTTTCCTGTATCTCCAATTTTTATAAAATTTTGCTTGCGTTTCCAATCACGAATCCAAATGTGCCATATTTGTGTCAAATTTATGTTTGGCGATCGTTTTCTGAACAAATTCGCTATAGAAAATGAGGGTGCATGGTAAATGTGCAAGGGAAGTTCTGTAGTGTGCTGGGGCACAGAAATCGTAGTACTCACCCATAGCTACCGCCCCGAGCATTGTTACATACACACATATACAGTACGACAGCTTAATCTGAAAAGTCACTCGTAAGGACAGTTACAATTTGAATTCAACTTTTGGACATAATATGTAATAATATGCTTATGAAGTCACCTCTGAAATTTGTATCCCATTTTCCCAACTGGCTGGACTTGATCTACATATCATTTTGAGAAGCCACACACAACATTAAGCTATTATTATTAAACTGGCAGGGTTTTACTTTTTTAAGAGCGAACTTTCTGGTGTTTGGCATTGGTTGTAAGTTTCTCTCAGTGTAGACATAACAAAGCTTGCATGTAACCATAGATATCTGTGATTGAAAACCTTAAAACTTTGAATGAAGATCTGTTAAAGTGATTCACTTTTAATCCACACAATGTCAAAATTATTTTGGTGCATTTGATCCATTCTTTATCATGATCAGAGGCATAGCTATATAGGGTTCTGTAGCAAATATGCTGTTTCTCTTATGCCTTTTGGCAGGAAAAGATGAACCGTCGGTACTAGATCCTATAAACTAGACCACAAAGACTGTTGTGAGGCTCAATTAAGCTGTGGTCAAACTCAGATTAATCTCAGAGTTTGAGCCCATTGTTACTTTAGTGTGATCCGATTTTCTTGCAGCAAAGGTGCAGAGAAGGTGGAGAACTTAATTTGACCATCTTCTCGATTGTCTGTGTCATCGGTAATAGGACTGCACTCACATGACTTCCAATAGCAGTTTGATGTGTGAAACGTACCAATAGACTTGTATGGGTGTGTGTGATCTGATTATCGGATTGAGGGTACGTACCCATTTGCAAGAAATACGGACGAGTGCAATCCGAAAAAAATCGGATTGCACTCGGACCAACGTTAAACAATGGGTTACATCTCATCTGTGAATTTTTTCTCAGCTGAAATCGGAATGAGAAAAAATCGCAGCATGCTGCGATTTGCAGCATATCTCTGACGAGACTTGCCAATGCAAGTCAATGAATGCGAGGAAAAAAAAAAAATCGCACAGCACTCGCACCATGCGTATGCCGTCCATTTCTTACAGATTGTAGTTAGACAATTTTACACAAAAGACACAAATCATCCCAAGACAGGAAGGGACATACAGGGAAGTGTTGGCAGGCTCCCATAAACCACCTGTCAAGAATCAGTGCATGTGACAGACACATCTCCACGGAGTGTATTGTTTAGGAATTTTGCCATGTCTCGTTCAATTAATGTGGAGATGCTCTTGGTTTTTGTCCGAACTTTGGGACCCTCGTGACTCCAACTATCAAAATCACCTTGTCAAGGACACCTCCTGGACCTATATTTGTCGCCAATTATTTCCAAATTATGCTGACAGCACCCCAGATGTCCAAATGGGGATGAGTAAGTACATTTTTTTTGTATTGTGGGCTTCACAGTACTATATTTTCATGTATAAATGGAAATGTTCTTTTTGCCAGTGAATGATGTAACCCAGAGATGGCGGAGCTGCCGGGATCATTACAGGAGGGAACGCCAGCAACGCCAGCAAAGTGGTTCTGGGGCCAGCAAAAAAAGGCCCTGTCTGCGAGTCTATTAAACTTTTTAGCCCCCCGTCATGGACCTAAGACTGTAAGTACTGTTTTTTAGACCACATTGCTAATGCTTTTAAGCAGATTTGTAGCAACGATACAAAAATGTTTTAACAAAAACAATTATTTATATATAGAACAGAATCCAACATACGGGAAAGAGACACAGACTGGGGCCGAGGCAGGGCCATCCCAACCTGAGGAACAATGCCCATGTGAGGAAGATGTCCCCGGACCATCAGAGGAGGAAGGTCGAGAACCACCAAACCCTCAAGAGGGTGGAGCACTGCAGGAAGAGGAGGCCAGGAGCAGCCGTCCTACATTGCTCCTATATACCTCACCCCATGCATCAATACCATGGCAAATGCGCAGAAGGAGGAACGGCCAAAATATAGTCACAAGGAGGGAAATTGATAGCCGTGTAATGGATTATATTTCTGATGATGGAGAGGAGGCATTTGGTCGCAGCTTGGCCCAACATCTTTGCCAAATACCCATAGATTTAAGGCTGAACATCAAAACATATATACAGTGGGGAAAAAAAGTATTTAGTCAGTCAGCAATAGTGCAAGTTCCACCACTTAAAAAGATGAGAGGCGTCTGTAATTTACATCATAGGTAGACCTCAACTATGGGAGACAAACTGAGAAAAAAAAATCCAGAAAATCACATTGTCTGTTTTTTTTTCATTTTATTTGCATATTATGGTGGAAAATAAGTATTTGGTCAGAAACAAGCAATCAAGATTTCTGGCTCTCACAGACCTGTAACTTCTTCTTTAAGAGTCTCCTCTTTCCTCCACTCATTACCTGTAGTAATGGCACCTGTTTAAACTTGTTATCAGTATAAAAAGACACCTGTGCACACCCTCAAACAGTCTGACTCCAAACTCCACGATGGTGAAGACCAAAGAGCTGTCAAAGGACACCAGAAACAAAATTGTAGCCCTGCACCAGGCTGGGAAGACTGAATCTGCAATAGCCAACCAGCTTGGAGTGAAGAAATCAACTGTGGGAGCAATAATTAGAAAATGGAAGACATACAAGACCACTGATAATCTCCCTCGATCTGGTGCTCCACGCAAAATCCCACCCCGTGGGGTCAGAATGATCACAAGAACGGTGAGCAAAAATCCCAGAACCACGCGGGGGGACCTAGTGAATGAACTGCAGAGGGCTGGGACCAATGTAACAAGGCCTACCATAAGTAACACACTACGCCACCATGGACTCAGATCCTGCAGTGCCAGACGTGTCCCACTGCTTAAGCCTGTACATGTCCGGGCCCGTCTGAAGTTTGCTAGAGAGCATTTGGATGATCCAGAGGAGTTTTGGGAGAATGTCCTATGGTCTGATGAAACCAAACTGGAACTGTTTGGTAGAAACACAACTTGTCGTGTTTGGAGGAAAAAGAATACTGAGTTGCATCCATCAAACACCATACCTACTGTAAAGCATGGTGGTGGAAACATCATGCTTTGGGGCTGTTTCTCTGCAAAGGGGCCAGGACGACTGATCCGGGTACATGAAAGAATGAATGGGGCCATGTATCGTGAGATTTTGAGTGCAAACCTCCTTCCATCAGCAAGGGCATTGAAGATGAAACGTGGCTGGGTCTTTCAACATGACAATGATTCAAAGCACACTGCCAGGGCAACAAAGGAGTGGCTTCGTAAGAAGCATTTCAAGGTCCTGGAGTGGCCTAGCCAGTCTCCAGATCTCAACCCTATAGAAAACCTTTGGAGGGAGTTGAAAGTCCGTGTTGCCAAGCGAAAAGCCAAAAACATCACTGCTCTAGAGGAGATCTGCATGGAGGAATGGGCCAACATACCAACAACAGTGTGTGGCAACCTTGTGAAGACTTACAGAAAACGTTTGACCTCTGTCATTGCCAACAAAGGATATATCACAAAGTATTGAGATTAAATTTTGTTTCTGACCAAATACTTATTTTCCACCATAATATGCAAATAAAATGAAAAAAAAAACAGACAATGTGATTTTCTGGATTTTTTTTTCTCAGTTTGTCTCCCATAGTTGAGGTCTACCTATGATGTAAATTACAGACGCCTCTCATCTTTTTAAGTGGTGGAACTTGCACTATTGCTGACTGACTAAATACTTTTTTCCCCACTGTATTACACCTCATACATGCTGCCACCCCTCAAAAAAAATCATAGATATCTTTTTTGATTTAATAGAGAGACACCACCAATAGCTGTCTCACTGCCCCCATGCATCCAGCTCAGGGGCTGCTCATGGCCCTGCAACTAGGGAGTCACACCAACCACCTACAGTACATCTCTGCCACCTACTGACTCCTACTGACTCTGGTCATCCATCTTCCTCTGTACTTTCAACACAATCATGGCAACGTCATACTATTGTGGCAGGCCCATATGTACAGGAGCATGGTACCATAGGCCAACCACCTTTTTTATTAGGGAGTTACAACCCCACATCCACCAATAATCTCCCCACACTTGCTCAGCCAGCATGGCCCACCTACCAAACACATTATGTGCAGCAAGGCCAATATGTGCCACAGTACAGGCAATCACATTTAGTTGCCCAGGGTGAAGGCTGGCATCATGGTCATCCACAGCAAAGTTCGAATATTGGCCAACACAGCCAAAGATCTTACCGCCCACATACACAAGAACTGTTTGGTATTATCATGGACCAGTGGATTATGTGCCCACTCACCAACAAACAATACCAACACACCACAAGCCCCCAGCAGCCATAAATCCATTCCAACAACACATCAGCAAAGCACTCTTCCCGAAAACCTTGACAATCCCCTTTCACCAACTATATCACATCATTCTTTTTTGGATTTGTAAGGCTTGTTATTGGTTCAATAGGTGAATCTTTGCCAACATTGAGTATTTTGTAGTTAAGGCAAAATGAAGCCAGAGTTTTATTTGTTTTTGGCGCAAAATAAAAGGAAATCTTGTTTTCACAGCAAAATATGTGATTATTACTCCTAAAAAACATGTTGGCCTTGTGCCAAGCCAAAATGATGAGCACATAGTATGATTAATGTAATCAACATCATCAGAAAAAAAAAAACATCATGGCACAACATTTTCTTCCCAGGGTATGGATCCCTCAGGTGTAAGAAAATAATCCGTCATAATTTCACACAGTCTGGGGCCTGAAAGCTCTCGGCCTCTGGGCAAAGCCTGGGAAATTTGACCAGGATTGTTAGCCAATCCTCCCTCGGCATTCCCAGACACATGCAAATCATGGATCTGTGTAAAACTGTGTAATATTTTACACGCCTTAATAACAATCTACAATTATAAAATTGTATTTGCTGTCAACTAATGCCAACAAGACTGCTGAAAAAAACCCTTATAGTATTGGGAGCCTGAGTTTGGCGGCTTCTTGACCCGGATGTGCTTTCCATCTAAAGCAGCCAGACAATTTAGGAACTGACCTTTTGGAAGTGCATTGAGCAGCAGGGTGGTTTGCTGGTGAAGGGGAAAAAAAAATCTTTTTAAATCTTCTGCCTGAGCGAGTGTGACTGGAGCGTCAGTGCGAAAGGTGGTAAGTGTGTGACTTGTGATTCAGTGACTTTGGATTCAGGGAGTTTCCAAGGGAGTATTACTGAATTGCTGTTATGTTTTATTAATACTTTTTATTTATTTTTACTTATCTTTTCTGTCTGGTGCAATCCCCATTAGGAATGTGCTCCACTATTGTCAATGCCATCCAGTGTACATCTCGCCACATGCATGCAATCCTTGCTTAATGGGATAGATGAGGGGGGATGCTAGGTTGGAGCTGCAGGACAGTGAAGCAGCAAGCTGGGTGACAGTTAGAAGTCGGGGTAGAGGGAAGAGTGCCAGGGAGGTTAGTCCTGATCTGGCACAACCCAATAAGTTTGCTAAGTTGGCAGATGTGGGGAGTGTCAGTGCAGGGGTAGCACTGCTGCACAGCAAGGCATGTCCTCTGAAATCCAGTGGAGTGTCTGCTCAAGTAAGGGAGGAAATAGGAGAGCAAGGCAGGCCAAACAGGTGCTGGTAGTGGGGGACTCAATTATTAGGGGAACAAATAGGGCAATCTGTCACAAAGACATCGAACGGTGTGCTGCCTACCTGGCACTTGAGTCCGACACATCGCTGATAGGGTTGACAGATTACTGGAAGGGGCTGGTGAGGGCCCAGCAGTCATGGTGCACATTGGCACAAATTACAAAGTTAGAGGTAGGTGGAAGGTCCCTAAAGATGATTTCAGGGAATTAGGCTGCAAGTTCAAAGCAAGGACCTCCAAGGTGGTATTTTCTAAAATACTGCCTGTACCACGTGCCATGCCAAAGAGGCAACAGGAGATTAGGGAGGTTAATAAGAGGCTCAAGAATTGGTGTATGAAGGAGGGGTTGGGTTCCTGGAGAACTGGGCTGACTTCTCAGTTGGCTTCAGGTTTTTTTTCAACAGTATTTACACAGGAAAATCCCATGATGGCTAACCCAGCAGGAGTACGGCGGCGTCAAAAATCACTAAAATTGACAAGTCCCCGGGCCCGGACGGGATACACCCCCGAGTACTGCAGAAATTAAGTACAGTCATAGATAGACCATTATTTTTAATCTTTAAAGATTCCATAAAAACAGGGTCTGTACCACAGAACTGGCGTATAGCAAATGTGGTGCCAATATTCAAAAAGGGGACAAAAACTGAACTTGGAAATTATAGGCCAGTAAGTTTAACCTCAACTGTGGGTAAAATCCTGGAGGGTTTTCTAAGAGATACAGAAGAAGAATAACCTCATGACCCAATACCAACATGGGTTTATGAGGGACCGTTCCTGTCAGACTAATCTGATAAGCTTTTATGAAGAGGTAAGTGCCGGACTGGACCAAGGGAATGCAGTGGACGTGGTGTACATGGACTTTTCAAAAGCTTTTGATACGGTGCCACACAAAAGGTTGATACATAAAATGAGAAGAATGGGGATAGGGGAAAATATGTGTAGGTGGGTTAAGAGCTGGCTCAGGGATAGGAAACAAAGGGTGGTTATTAATGGAGCACACTCGGACTGGGTCACAGTTAGCAGTGGGGTACCACAGGGGTCAGTATTGGGCCCGCTTCTTTATGACATATTTATTAATGACCTTGTAGGGGGCATAGAGAGTAGAATTTCAATATTTGCAGATGACACTAAACTCTGCAGGGTAATCAATACAGAGGAGGACAATTTTATATTACAGGAGGATTTATGTAAACTAGAAGCTTGGGCTGATAAATGGCAAATGAGCTTTAATGGGGATAAATGTAAGGTCATGTACTTGGGTAGTACAAACAAGATGTATAATTATGTGCTTATTTGTAAAACACTGGGCAAAACTGTCACTGAAAAGACCTGGGTGTATGGGTAGATGACAAACTCACATTTAGTGGCCAGTGTCAGGCAGCGGCTGCAAAGGCAAATAAAATAATGGGATGCATTAAAAGAGGCATAGATGCTCACGAGGAGAACATAATTTTACCTCTATATAAGTCACTAGTGCGACCACACTTAGAATACTGTGTACAGTTCTGGTCTCTGGTGTATAAGAAAGACATAGCTGAACTGGAGCAGATGCAGAGAAGAGCGACCAAGGTTATTTGGGAACTGGGGGGGGTCTGCAATACCAAGATAGGTTATTACACTTGGGGTTATTTTGTATGGAAAAACAAATGCTTAGGGGTGATCTTATTACAATGTATAAATATATGCGGGGACAGTACAAAGACCTTTCTAATGATATTTTTACTCTTAGACCTGTGACGGGGACAAGGGGGAATCCTCTACGTCTGGAGGAAAGAAGGTTTAAGCATAATCACAGACGTGGATTCTTTACTGTAAGAGCAGTGAGACTATGGAACTCTCTGCCATATGATGTTGTAATGAGTGATTCCCTAATAAAATTTAAGAAGGGACTGGATGCCTTTCTTGAAAAGTATAATATTACAGGGTATACACACTAGTTTCCTTAATATTGCGTTGATCCAGGGAGCTAGTCTGATTGCCGTATGTGGAGTCGGGAAGGAATTTTTTTCCCCAATGTGAAGCTTACTGTTTGCCACATGGTTTTTTTTTTGCCTTCCTCTGGATCAACATGTTAGGGCAGGTTAGGATAGGATATGGATTGAACTAGATGTGTACAGTTCTGGTCTCCGGTGTATAAGAAAGACATAGCTGAGCTGGAGCAGGTGCAGAGATGAGCGACCAAGGTTATTAGGGAACTAGGGGGTCTGCAATACCAAGACAGATTATTACACTTGGGGTTATTTAGTTTGGAGAATCGAAGGCTTAGGGGTGATCTTATTACAATGTATAAATATATGCGGGGACAATACAAAGACCTTTCTAATGATCTTTTTAGTCTTAGACCTGTGACGGGGACAAGGGGGCTTCCTCTACGTCTGGAGGAAAGAAGGTTTAAGCATAATCACAGACGTGGATTCTTTACTGTAAGAGCAGTGAGACTATGGAACTCTCTGCCATATGATGTTGTAATGAGTAGAGTTGAGCGATACCAGCCGATACTTGAAAATATCGGATCGGAATGGATCGGCCGATCTTAAAATAAAATATCGCTATCGCCGATTCCGATACCGGTAACCAATGCAAGTCAATGGGGCCAAAATATCGGAATTAAAAAAAAACCTTTCTTTCCTTGTAGGTTAATTCTACATGAAGAAAAACAACTAAGAATAATGTAGAATGTATTGTGGGAGGTGGAGGAGACATTAAAGCCATAGAGTTTTAGCCCAATCAAAAGGAATAGCAGGAATTAAACTTTTTTTTTAAAGACGTTAGGAGTTACAAAGATATTGACTATGTTAGCCTCATTTATATTTTGGCAGACATGTATGTCTTCTTCTTCTTTCTTCTTCTTTCTTATTCTTCTTCCCTTTTTTACCTTCTTCTTCTTCTTCTTATTCCTTTTTTTACATTCTTCTTCTTCTTCCTTTTTTTACATTCTTCTACTTCCTTTTTTTACATTCTTCTTCTTCCTTTTTTTTACATTCTTCTTCTTATTCCTTTTTTTACATTCTTCTTCTTCTTCCTTTTTTAAATTCTTCTACTTCCTTTTTTTACATTCTTCTTCTTCTTCTTCCTTTTCTTACATTCTTCATATTCTTCTTATTCAACAATTATTATTCTACATATTCAACTTCTTCATCTTCTTCCTATTCTTCTTCATCATATTCTTGTTTGTGTCAGGCATTCCTGTAGTTGTTATCTAGAAAAGTTAGAAGTTTACACCTTCCGTTCTGCCTGTCACAAAAGATTTACAACAGGATTTGTCCGCGTTCAGTTTGGCCTGCAGCAGCAGGCCTTTTCCAGGGGCACCACGAGGAGGAACGGACTCACCCCCATACACTGCTTAGTCTTCTTCTGCTTATAAATAAGATAATATCATTTGCTCAGAGTATTAGTCTTATGCTTAATGTTCTTCTGCTTTGTTTTTTTTATGCTTCTTTGTCTTCTCTCTCTTGTTGTTCTGCATCTTGGTGGTTGTCTTCCTGTTCTTTGTCCTCTTGAACCAGCTGACGGTACTGGCACCCGGAGGGGCAGCAGAAGGAACAAGAGCCAATGGCACTACCGAGGACCAGCTGACGGTGCTGGAACCCGGTTACTAAGCAGGAGGTACCTGTGCTACAAAGCACTACCAAGGACCAGCAGACGTTGCCGGAACTCGGATACCGAGATGGAGGCACCTAGGCCAAAGGCTCTGACGAGAACCAGCTGACGGTGCTGGAACCCGGAGGGGTAGCATAAGCTGCAAGAGCAAATGTAAATAGCGAGGACCAGCTGACAGTGCTGGCACCCGGAGGGGCAGCAGAAGGAATAAGAGCCAATGGCACAACCGAGGACCAGCTGACGGTGCTGGAACCCGGTTACTAAGCAGGAGGTACCTGTGCTACAAAGCACTACCAAGGACCAGCAGACGTTGCCGGAACTCGGATACCGAGATGGAGGCACCTAGGCCAAAGGCTCTGACGAGAACCAGCTGACGGTGCTGGAACCCGGAGGGGTAGCATAAGCTGCAAGAGCAAATGTAAATAGCGAGGACCAGCTGACAGTGCTGGCACCCGGAGGGGCAGCAGAAGGAATAAGAGCCAATGGCACAACCGAGGACCAGCTGACGGTGCTGGAACCCGGTTACTAAGCAGGAGGTACCTGTGCTACAAAGCACTACCAAGGACCAGCAGATGTTGCCGGAACTCGGATACCGAGATGGAGGCACCTAGGCCAAAGGCTCTGACGAGAACCAGCTGACGGTGCTGGAACCCGGAGGGGTATCAGAAGTTACCCCTGAAAAGCAAAGTTGGCATGCCGCAAGCTGGCCACAGTTACCGAATCACACAGTCCTACAGGGGGTGCTTGTCCTACTGGCACTATGGAACAAGCCTTTCTTACCAGAACCCGCAGTCCACATAGGAAGCACCTAAACTGCTGGCACCCTAGCCTCGGCTAACCCAACCGCAACACGACATGGCAACTTGGGGTGGCAAACTGACATTGACACTTCCCGGAAACAGCAGGCAGGGCTGGAACCAAGCTGGGCAGGAGGGAGTACCCGTGCCAAAGTCAGTTATGAGCAGCAACTGGCGATGTTGGAGCCCAGGACAAGCACTTAGCAGGCTGAGGCCTGATGTGCTGTCAATTGGGAGGCAGCAGGACAGATTGCCATCAAAACAGCAGGGGAACAGCTGACATTACTGAACCCCACAAACACAGGAGCTAGTGTTTTACTCTGTGAAGACGGCACTTCCGAGCAACAACTGGCTGTGTTGAAGCCTAGGGACAAGCACGGAGCAGGCTGAGGCTGCATTGAAGAAATTTTAAGATCGGTTGTAGACTACTAATTTTAACCAAGCTCCACTTAGGCCTGTGGCTTCACTGATTTTCGTATTTCCCCTGTCCTCCAACCCCGCCAGTTACAGCTCCGAAGTGGCGTCTGCACAATCCACACTTGTTCCTGTGTTACAGGTGTTCAGTCCGGTCAGTTAATCCCCTGATGTGTGTCCGGCAATGTCGCCTGCTCTGTCCACATTCCCATAATGGGAATGTGGACAGAGCAGGCGACATTGCCGGACACACATCAGGGGATTAACTGACCGGACTGAACACCTGTAACACAGGAACAAGTGTGGATTGTGCAGACGCCACTTCGGAGCTGTAACTGGCAGGGTTGGAGGACAGGGGAAATACGAGAGACAGTGGAGCCACAGGCCTAATTGGAGCACGGTTAAAAATCAGTAGTGGTACGACTGTGTAGGCAGCAGGAGACTTTGCCATCTACACAGCAGGGGATCAGCTGACGTTACTGAACCCCACTGAGACACGGGAGCAAGTGTCTCTTTCCGTGTGGACGGCACTTCCGAACTACAACTGGCTGTGTTGAAGCCCAGGAAATAGGAGGGTGTAGGCAGAGGCCTACTGTATTTTGAATGAGGTGACAGCAGGAGAGACTGCCATCCACACAGCAGGGGATCAGCTGACGTTACTGAACCCCACTGAGACACGGGAGCAAGTGTCTCTTTCCGTGTGGACGGCACTTCCGAACTACAACTGGCTGTGTTGAAGCCCAGGAAATTGGAGGGTGTAGGCAGAGGCCTACTGTATTTTGAATGAGGTGACAGCAGGAGAGACTGCCATCCACACAGCAGGGGATCAGCTGACGTTACTGAACCCCACTGAGACACGGGAGCAAGTGTCTCTTTCCGTGTGGACGGCACTTCCGAACTACAACTGGCTGTGTTGAAGCCCAGGAAATAGGAGGGTGTAGGCAGAGGCCTACTGTATTTGGAATGTGGTGACAGCAGGAGAGACTGCCATCCACACAGCAGGGGATCAGCTGACGTTACTGAACCCCACTGAGACACGGGAGCAAGTGTCTCTTTCCGTGTGGACGGCACTTCCGAACTACAACTGGCTGTGTTGAAGCCCAGGAAATTGGAGGGTGTAGGCAGAGGCCTACTGTATTTTGAATGAGGTGACAGCAGGAGAGACTGCCATCCACACAGCAGGGGATCAGCTGACGTTACTGAACCCCACTGAGACACGGGAGCAAGTATCTCTTTCCGTGTGGACGGCACTTCCGAACTACAACTGGCTGTGTTGAAGCCCAGGAAATTGGAGGGTGTAGGCAGAGGCCTACTGTATTTTGAATGAGGTGACAGCAGGAGAGACTGCCATCCACACAGCAGGGGATCAGCTGACGTTACTGAACCCCACTGAGACACGGGAGCAAGTATCTCTTTCCGTGTGGACGGCACTTCCGAACTACAACTGGCTGTGTTGAAGCCCAGGAAATTGGAGGGTGTAGGCAGAGGCTTACTGTATTTTGAATGAGGTGACAGCAGGAGAGACTGCCATCCACACAGCAGGGGATCAGCTGACGTTACTGAACCCCACTGAGACACGGGAGCAAGTGTCTCTTTCCGTGTGGACGGCACTTCCGAACTACAACTAGCTGTGTTGAAGCCCAGGAAATTGGAGGGTGTAGGCAGAGGCCTACTGTATTTTGAATGAGGTGACAGCAGGAGAGACTGCCATCCACACAGCAGGGGATCAGCTGACGTTACTGAACCCCACTGAGACACGGGAGCAAGTATCTCTTTCCGTGTGGACGGCACTTCCGAACTACAACTGGCTGTGTTGAAGCCCAGGAAATAGGAGGGTGTAGGCAGAGGCCTACTGTATTTTGAATGAGGTGACAGCAGGAGAGACTACCATCCACACAGCAGGGGATCAGCTGACGTTACTGAACCCCACTGAGACACGGGAGCAAGTATCTCTTTCCATGTGGACGGCACTTCCGAGCTACAACTGGCTGTGTTGAAGCCCAGGAAATAGGAGGGTGTAGGCAGAGGCCTACTGTATTTTGAATGAGGTGACAGCAGGAGAGACTGCCATCCACACAGCAGGGGATCAGCTGACGTTACTGAACCCCACTGAGACACGGGAGCAAGTGTCTCTTTCCGTGTGGACGGCACTTCCGAGCTACAACTGGCTGTGTTGAAGCCCAGGAAATAGGAGGGTGTAGGCAGAGGCCTACTGTATTTGGAATGTGGTGACAGCAGGAGAGACTGCCATCCACACAGCAGGGGATCAGCTGACGTTACTGAACCCCACTGAGACACGGGAGCAAGTGTCTCTTTCCGTGTGGACGGCACTTCCGAACTACAACTGGCTGTGTTGAAGCCCAGGAAATTGGAGGGTGTAGGCAGAGGCCTACTGTATTTTGAATGAGGTGACAGCAGGAGAGACTGCCATCCACACAGCAGGGGATCAGCTGACGTTACTGAACCCCACTGAGACACGGGAGCAAGTATCTCTTTCCGTGTGGACGGCACTTCCGAACTACAACTGGCTGTGTTGAAGCCCAGGAAATTGGAGGGTGTAGGCAGAGGCCTACTGTATTTTGAATGAGGTGACAGCAGGAGAGACTGCCATCCACACAGCAGGGGATCAGCTGACGTTACTGAACCCCACTGAGACACGGGAGCAAGTGTCTCTTTCCGTGTGGACGGCACTTCCGAACTACAACTGGCTGTGTTGAAGCCCAGGAAATAGGAGGGTGTAGGCAGAGGCCTACTGTATTTTGAATGAGGTGACAGCAGGAGAGACTGCCATCCACACAGCAGGGGATCAGCTGACGTTACTGAACCCCACTGAGACACGGGAGCAAGTGTCTCTTTCCGTGTGGACGGCACTTCCGAACTACAACTGGCTGTGTTGAAGCCCAGGAAATTGGAGGGTGTAGGCAGAGGCCTACTGTATTTTGAATGAGGTGACAGCAGGAGAGACTGCCATCCACACAGCAGGGGATCAGCTGACGTTACTGAACCCCACTGAGACACGGGAGCAAGTGTCTCTTTCCGTGTGGACGGCACTTCCAAACTACAACTGGCTGTGTTGAAGCCCAGGAAATAGGAGGGTGTAGGCAGAGGCCTACTGTATTTGGAATGTGGTGACAGCAGGAGAGACTGCCATCCACACAGCAGGGGATCAGCTGATGTTACTGAACCCCACTGAGACACGGGAGCAAGTGTCTCTTTCCGTGTGGACGGCACTTCCGAACTACAACTGGCTGTGTTGAAGCCCAGGAAATTGGAGGGTGTAGGCAGAGGCCTACTGTATTTTGAATGAGGTGACAGCAGGAGAGACTGCCATCCACACAGCAGGGGATCAGCTGACGTTACTGAACCCCACTGAGACACGGGAGCAAGTATCTCTTTCCGTGTGGACGGCACTTCCGAACTACAACTGGCTGTGTTGAAGCCCAGGAAATTGGAGGGTGTAGGCAGAGGCCTACTGTATTTTGAATGAGGTGACAGCAGGAGAGACTGCCATCCACACAGCAGGGGATCAGCTGACGTTACTGAACCCCACTGAGACACGGGAGCAAGTGTCTCTTTCCGTGTGGACGGCACTTCCGAACTACAACTGGCTGTGTTGAAGCCCAGGAAATTGGAGGGTGTAGGCAGAGGCCTACTGTATTTTGAATGAGGTGACAGCAGGAGAGACTGCCATCCACACAGCAGGGGATCAGCTGACGTTACTGAACCCCACTGAGACACGGGAGCAAGTATCTCTTTCCGTGTGGACGGCACTTCCGAACTACAACTGGCTGTGTTGAAGCCCAGGAAATTGGAGGGTGTAGGCAGAGGCCTACTGTATTTTGAATGAGGAGACAGCAGGAGAGACTGCCATCCACACAGCAGGGGATCAGCTGACGTTACTGAACCCCACTGAGACACGGGAGCAAGTGTCTCTTTCCGTGTGGACGGCACTTCCGAACTACAACTAGCTGTGTTGAAGCCCAGGAAATTGGAGGGTGTAGGCAGAGGCCTACTGTATTTTGAATGAGGTGACAGCAGGAGAGACTGCCATCCACACAGCAGGGGATCAGCTGACGTTACTGAACCCCACTGAGACACGGGAGCAAGTATCTCTTTCCGTGTGGACGGCACTTCCGAACTACAACTGGCTGTGTTGAAGCCCAGGAAATTGGAGGGTGTAGGCAGAGGCCTACTGTATTTTGAATGAGGTGACAGCAGGAGAGACTACCATCCACACAGCAGGGGATCAGCTGACGTTACTGAACCCCACTGAGACACGGGAGCAAGTATCTCTTTCCATGTGGACGGCACTTCCGAGCTACAACTGGCTGTGTTGAAGCCCAGGAAATAGGAGGGTGTAGGCAGAGGCCTACTGTATTTTGAATGAGGTGACAGCAGGAGAGACTGCCATCCACACAGCAGGGGATCAGCTGACGTTACTGAACCCCACTGAGACACGGGAGCAAGTGTCTCTTTCCGTGTGGACGGCACTTCCGAGCTACAACTGGCTGTGTTGAAGCCCAGGAAATAGGAGGGTGTAGGCAGAGGCCTACTGTATTTGGAATGTGGTGACAGCAGGAGAGACTGCCATCCACACAGCAGGGGATCAGCTGACGTTACTGAACCCCACTGAGACACGGGAGCAAGTGTCTCTTTCCGTGTGGACGGCACTTCCGAACTACAACTGGCTGTGTTGAAGCCCAGGAAATTGGAGGGTGTAGGCAGAGGCCTACTGTATTTTGAATGAGGTGACAGCAGGATAGACTGCCATCCACACAGCAGGGTATCAGCTGACGTTACTGAACCCCACTGAGACACGGGAGCAAGTGTCTCTTTCCGTGTGGACGGCACTTCCGAACTACAACTGGCTGTGTTGAAGCCCAGGAAATTGGAGGGTGTAGGCAGAGGCCTACTGTATTTTGAATGGGGTGACAGCAGGAGAGACTGCCATCCACACAGCAGGGGATCAGCTGACGTTACTGAACCCCACTGAGACACGGGAGCAAGTATCTCTTTCCGTGTGGACGGCACTTCCGAACTACAACTGGCTGTGTTGAAGCCCAGGAAATTGGAGGGTGTAGGCAGAGGCCTACTGTATTTTGAATGAGGTGACAGCAGGAGAGACTGCCATCCACACAGCAGGGGATCAGCTGACGTTACTGAACCCCACTGAGACACGGGAGCAAGTATCTCTTTCCGTGTGGACGGCACTTCTGAACTACAACTGGCTGTGTTGAAGCCCAGGAAATAGGAGGGTGTAGGCAGAGGCCTACTGTATTTTGAATGAGGTGACAGCAGGAGAGACTGCCATCCACACAGCAGGGGATCAGCTGACGTTACTGAACCCCACTGAGACACGGGAGCAAGTATCTCTTTCCATGTGGACGGCACTTCCGAGCTACAACTGGCTGAGTTGAAGCCCAGGAAATAGGAGGGTGTAGGCAGAGGCCTACTGTCTTTGGAATGCGGAGACAGCAGGAGAGACTGCCATCTCCACAGCAGGGGAACAGCTGGCATTGCTGAACCCCACTAACACTTGAACGAATGTGTTTGGCTCTGTGGAGACGACACTTCTGAACACCAACTGACGCTGTTGGAGCCCAGGATTAGGCGAGGAGCAGGCTGGGGCCTACTGGATTTTGGCAGGTGAAGGCAGCAGGAGACTTGCCATCTCCACAGCAGGGGAACAGCTGGCAGTGCTGAAACCCACTAACACTCGAACGAATGTGTTTGGCTCTGTGGAGATGACACTTCTGAACACCAACTGTCGCTGTTGGAGCCCAGGATTTGGCGAGGAGCAGGCTGGGGCCTACTGGATTTTGGCAGGTGAAGGCAGCAGGAGACTTGCCATCTCCACAGCAGGGGAACAGCTGGCAGTGCTGAACCCCACTAACACTTGAACGAATGTGTTTGGCTCTGTGGAGACGACACTTCTGAACACCAACTGACGCTGTTGGAGCCCAGGATTAGGCGTGGAGCAGGCTGGGGCCTACTGGATTTTGGCAGGTGAAGGCAGCAGGAGACTTGCCATCTCCACAGCAGGGGAACAGCTGGCAGTGCTGAAACCCACTAACACTCGAACGAATGTGTTTGGCTCTGTGGAGACGACACTTCTGAACACCAACTGATGCTGTTGGAGCCCAGGATTTGGCGAGGAGCAGGCTGGGGCCTACTGGATTTTGGCAGGTGAAGGCAGCAGGAGACTTGCCATCTCCACAGCAGGGGAACAGCTGGCAGTGCTGAACCCCACTAACACTTGAACGAATGTGTTTGGCTCTGTGGAGACGACACTTCTGAACACCAACTGACGCTGTTGGAGCCCAGGATTAGGCGAGGAGCAGGCTGGGGCCTGTTGTTTTTGGCAGGTGAAGGCAGCAGGAGACTTGCCATCTCCACAGCAGGGGAACAGCTGGCAGTGCTGAAACCCACTAACACTCGAACGAATGTGTCTGGCTCTGTGGAGACGACACTTCTGAACACCAACTGACGCTGTTGGAGCCCAGGATTAGGCGAGGAGCAGGCTGGGGCCTACTGGATTTTGGCAGGTGAAGGCAGCAGGAGACTTGCCATCTCCACAGCAGGGGAACAGCTGGCAGTGCTGAAACCCACTAACACTCGAACGAATGTGTCTGGCTCTGTGGAGCCGACACTTCTGAACACCAACTGACGCTGTTGGAGCCCAGGATTAGGCGAGGAGCAGGCTGGGGCCTACTGGATTTTGGCAGGTGAAGGCAGCAGGAGACTTGCCATCTCCACAGCAGGGGAACAGCTGGCAGTGCTGAACCCCACTAACACTTGAACGAATGTGTTTGGCTCTGTGGAGACGACACTTCTGAACACCAACTGACGCTGTTGGAGCCCAGGATTAGGCGAGGAGCAGGCTGGGGCCTGTTGTTTTTGGCAGGTGAAGGCAGCAGGAGACTTGCCATCTCCACAGCAGGGGAACAGCTGGCAGTGCTGAAACCCACTAACACTCGAACGAATGTGTTTGGCTCTGTGGAGACGACACTTCTGAACACCAACTGACACTGTTGGAGCCCAGGATTATGCATGCCGCATGCAGAGGCCAATGGGCAGCGGTTTTTATGGAGGTTGTGGACTACTACTGATTCTAACCATGCTCCACTTAGGCCTCTGGCTCCACTGTCTCTACTATTTACCCTGGCCTCCAACCCCGCCAGCTACATCTCTGAAGTGGCGTCAGCACAATCTACACTTGTTCCTGTGTTACTGGTGCTCAGTCCCGTCAGTTGATCCCCTGATGTTTGTCCGGCAAGTTCGCCAGCTCTGTCCTCATTCCCACTACTGGTTATGGGAATGTGGACAGAGCAGGAGACCTTGCCGGACACACATCAGGGGATAAACTGATGGGACTGAGCCACAGGAACACAGGAACAAGTGTAGATTGTGCTGACGCCACTTCAGAGATGTAGATGGCGGGGTTGGAGGTCAGGGGAAATAGTAGAGACAGTGGAGCCAGAGACCTAAGTTGGGCACGGTTAAAAATCAGTAGTGGTTTGAATGTTGATGGAGCTGGTGACTTTGCCGTCCACACAGCAGGGGATCAGCTGGCATTACTGAACCCCACTAACACAGGAGCTAGTGTGTTTCTCTGTGCAGACGACACATCTGAGCGACAACTGGCTGTGTTGAAGCACAGGGATTATAGTTCAGGTGGTAGAAAAATGAACACACCAGCAAACCTGGATACAGTTGCCAACCACTAATTTAGTCTGTAAGAGGAATGGCAAAGTCTTTTGAGATCCAGGCCTTGTTCATTTTCAGAAAAGTCAGCCGGTCAACATTATCGGAAGATAGTCGCGTGCGACGGTCTGTTAGTACACCACCTGCGGCACTAAAGACACGTTCCGATAATACACTGGCAGCAGGGCAAGCCAGCACCTCCAGTGCATACTGGCTAAGCTCTGGCCATGTATCCAGCTTAGAGACCCAAATCTTGAAGGGGGAAGAGCCATCTGGGAGTACAGCGACAGGGCAAGACATGTAGTCTGACACCATCTGACGGAAGCGTTGCCTCCTGCTGACTCGAGGCGTCGCTGATGTTGTAGACAATTGTGGTGGACACACAAAACTTTGCCACATTTGGGCCATAGTGGTCTTGCCTTGTGCTGCGGCGCTGCCTCTGCTCCCTCTTTGTGCAGAGTTTCCTCCACTGCCTCGACGCACAGAGCTGCTTTTTAAAGCAATAGCAACAATGCTGTCGGGTGGAATGGAAAACATTATGGACTGCACCAGTGACTCTTCGTACTCCCGCATTTTACGCTCCCGGTTCAACGTTGGTATGAGCCTTTGTACGCTGTCCCGGTAGCGAGGATCTAGGAGGGTGTACACCCAATAATCAGCCGAGACGAGAATGTGGGCGATGCGGCGGTCGTTTCTCAGGCACTGCAGCATGAAATCAACCATGTGCTGCAGACTCCCAACTGCCAAAGAACCGCTGTCCCCTGTTTGAGGCGTGACCTCGGCCTGCTCTGCATCACCCCACCCTCGCTGTACATACTGAGTAGAGGTTTGTGTACCTCCCTCCTCTGGAGAGATGTCTTCCTCCTCCATCGACTCCTCCTCATCCTCCTCACAAAGTGTCCCCTGCCTAGGCCTTTGTGAGGAAACACGTAGCGCAGACTGTCCAGAAGCAGATGGCATTTGGGACTCCTCATCCTCCACCTCTTCCGAAACCTCATCCCTTAGTGCTTGCAGTGTTTGTTGAAGCAGGCAGATAAGGGGGACAGTCATGCTGACTAGTGCATCATCTGCACTCGCCATCCGCGTGGATTCATCGAAGGCACGCAAAACGAGGCAGATGTCCTTCATAGAGGCCCACTCAATGGTGCTGAAGTGTGAACGGCGCACAGTGCGACTTGTTTGTGCCTGATGCAGCAGGTACTCCATGACTGCTGCCTGCTGCTCACACAACTGCTCCAACATATGTAACGTTGAATTCCACCGGGTGGGTAGGTCACATATGATGCGATGTTCCGGAAGGCCAAATCGTCGCTGCAGAGCAGCGAGGCGCGATCTTGCCGTGCTGGAACGTCGCAAGTGAGCGCACTCTATGCGGACCTTGTGCAACAGTGCATCAAGATCCGGATAGTCCCTCAGAAAGCTCTGCACGACCAAGTTAAGAACATGTGCCAGACATGGGATGTGTGTGAGGTTGCCTAGGCCAAGAGCTGCCACCAGATTTCGGCCATTGTCACACACTACCAAGCCCGGCTGGAGATTCGCTGGCCCAAACCACACATCGCTCTCCAGCTTGATAGCATTCCAGAGCTCCTGCGCTGTGTGGCTTCGATTCCCCAAAGAAATTAATTTGAGTACAGCCTGTTGACGTTTGGCCACGGCTGTGCTCATATCGGTCGTAACAGGCTCCTGCTCTGCTGTTTCTGAGGAACTTGAGTAGGAGGAGGAGTCTATGTGTACAGACTGGAGTCCTGCAATCCGTGGCGTTGGAAGAACACGTACAGCGCCACTCTCCAGATCCGTACCCGGCTCCACAACATTGACCCAGTGGGCAGTGAGGGAAAGGTATCGTCCCTGTCCATGGTTACTGGTCCACGCATCGGTGGTCAGGTGGACCTTGCTACTAACGGCGTTTAGTAGCCCATGTTTTATTTTGCCCTCAACATGTTTCTGCAGGGCAGGGACGGCTCGCCTGCTGAAATAAAAGCGGCTGGGCACGTTGTATTGGGGGACTGCCAATGCCATTAAGTCCCGGAAGGTGTCAGTGTCCACCAGCCTGAATGACAGCATTTCAACTGCCAGAAGTTTGGCAATGCCAGCATTCAGAGACTGTGCTCGGGGATGGTTTGCAGAGTAAGGGCGCCTTTTATCCCATGCCTGTGCTACCGATGGCTGTGATGGATGGGAACGTGCTGCTATGGGTGTAATCTGACAGGGTCTCCGGACAACAGTGGCAGAGGTTCTTCCTTGGCGATCCTGTGAGGAAGCCGAACCAGCAGTGTGTGAGCTGGAGGAAGAGGCCCCAACACGAACTGAAGAGGTGGTAGGTGGTGCTGTACGTTGGCCTACGTCTTCAGGGTGTCTCTGCAACTCCAACTCGTGCTTGGTGCGCACATGTTTCCACATATTTGTGGTATTGAGGTTGCTGACATTTCTCCCTCTTTTGACTCTCTGATGACACAGCTTGCATTTGACAAAGCAAATGTCATCTGCAACTGTGTCAAAAAAGGACCACGCACTGCAACTCTTGGGAGCGCCCGGTTTGCCTTTGGAATGAGGAATGCTCCTAACGAGTGCCGAAGTGGAGGGTACAGGCAACCAAGTCTTCCCCCTCCCTCTGCCTCCTGTTTTGGCCGGTAGGGGAATCTCTTCCTCCGAGCTGCTCCCTCCACCTTCCTGTTCCTCACGCCATGATGGGTCAAGGACCTCATCATCTTCCCTCCCCTCTTCAAACAGCTGCTTCTCCGGGGTTGTCTCGCCAGCACCGTACGCACCAGAAAGTGGCAACTGAGTCTCGTCATCATCTGATGCGTACTGAGGTGTGCTGACCATAGGCACTGGCCCACTCGCCTCTTCAGATTCAGAGGGACAAAGAAGTTGCGCATCACTGCATACTCCCTCTTCTTCACATTCAGGAATGCTGCTTGGCTGGCCCCCTCTTTCCAAGCCAACAGATTCCGAGAACAGAAGTAGAGACTGTGATGGCTCCTGTCCATGTCTCTCTGACTGCCTGGGCACTTTGGCAGGTGGTGAAGAGACAGATGGTTGCTCTTCGGTGCTCTGACCCTGAGAGGATGCGGAAGTAATTGAAGTCGATGCGTTAGCTGCCATCCATCCGACAACGGCTTCAATTTGTTCCTCCCGCAGCAGTGGGGTACGTTGAGGTCCTACAAAGCTGCGCATAAAGGACTGTTGCCTGCTAAAACTGGGGGATGCTGATCCACTGGTGCCCGCAGCAGGCCCAGAATCCCCACGTCCTCTACCTGTAGAATCCCCACGTCCTCTCCCTGCAGAATCCCCACGTCCTCTCCCTGCTGAAACTCCACGCCCACGCCCACGCCCACGCGCCTTACTCCCTGCCTTCTTCATCTTGCAAGACTGCTTAAGATAGGCAGAAAAGTACAAAGGGGGGCCTTAGTGTGCTTATTCCTGAACAGCTGGTTACAGGTACAAGAAACACTAATTTTATGAAGTGTGTGTGTGTGGACTACACTTTAATAGGAGCTGATGTGGCCTACACAAGTTCCAAATGTAGTGTTTGGTGAACTTTTTTTGTGGTTTCTTTGTTGGAAACAAACTCAAAGTATGTGAACAAAGAATTGAAACTGATAGTATCACCAACTTTTTGGAGCTATTACAATGCAGGCAGGTAACCTACAATGCAAAAGATGAGGCTCCAAAAAAATTGGGTAATACTAATCTGGCTGCGCCGGCAGGGCACAAGCCAGAAAAAAAGGCTCCTCTATCTACTCCTATATAGTGTTTGCAACCAACCAATGTTGATGGATATGGATGGATGCACACTAATAGGAGAAGAAAAAATGAGCTGCACTCAAAGACAAATGTGTGAGGCAGTGACGCACGTTGAGCGTCCTACAACCAGACGTAGCTGCAGGACACTCTACTCAGCGTGAGCTGCACTCACACACAGTCAGAGACCTCTCAGACAGCCGTCAACAGTGCAGCTAAGTGGGCACTGGCACTGACAGGCTGCAGAAAGGCTCCGCTGTGTACTCCTATATAGTGTTTGCAACCACCGTAGATGGAGACGGATGGATGCACACTAATAGAAGAAAAAATGAGCTGCACTCAAATAAAAATATGTGTGAGGCACTGACGCACGCTGAGCATCCTACAGCCAGACGTAGCTGCAGGACACACTACTCAGCGTGAGCTGCACTCACACACAGTCAGAGACCTCTCAGACAGCCGTGAACAGTGCAGCAAAGTGGACACTAGCACTGAAAGGCTGCAGAAAGGCTCCGCTGTCTACTACTAGTGTTTGCAACCAACGTATATGGATACGGATGGAAGCACACTAGATTGAAATTATGTAAAAAATGCAGCTCAAAAAATAAAAGATGTATGAGGCAGCAGTGATCACACTGGGTGGCCTACAGCCTGACGTGGCTGCAGGACCCACTCCACAGCGTGAGCTGCACTCACACAGCCCTTGCAGACAGCTGTGAACACTGCTGCTAGGGCAAAGAAGGCTACAGTGGTGGTTTATGTAGCCTGGGTAAAGCACTAGATGTTTGGTGGAATCGCTATTTCTAACTGTCCCTCACAGTCTTCTACAGCAGCCTGTCCCTAACTGAATTCACAGCAGAGTGACCAGAAATGGCGGCTGCGGTGGCTTTTATAGTGCATCATGACATCATTTCGGCAGCCAATCACAGCCATGCCAATAGTTAACATGCCTACATGCCTAACAGGATGTGCCCACACTTTGGAGGATTCCCATTGGCTTAATCAAAGCAAGCAGGCTCATAGCATGATGGGAACTTCCGATTCCGATTCCGGAATCCGATATGACAAAAGTATCGGAAGTCGGTATCGGAATTCCGATACCGCTAATATCGGCCGATACCCGATACTTGCGGTATCGGAATGCTCAACACTAGTAATGAGTGATTCCCTAATAAAATTTAAGAAGGGACTGGATGCCTTTCTTGAAAAGTATAATATTACAGGGTATACACACTAGGTTCCTTAATATTGCGTTGATCCAGGGAGCTAGTCTGATTGCCGTATGTGGAGTCGGGAAGGAATTGTTTTCCCCGATGTGAAGCTTACTGTTTGCCACATAGGTTTTTTTTGTCTTCCTCTGGATCAATATGTTAGGGCAAGTTAGGATCGGATATGGGTTGAACTAGATAGACTTAAAGTCTTCCTTCAACCTTAATAACTATGTTACTATGTTACTATGTAAGTCAGGTACATCCCATTTGCAATGCATTCCCAGTGTTCGGGGGTTGGATCCGGCATGATTTTCTCCTTAAGGTGATCCCAGATTTGTGTATAGGTGTGCTTCACAAACTTCATTATTTCAAATATAATTACAGGATTAGTAATGGAGAGGTTTCTTATACACACCTCTAGATTACTAACCCGTGGGCTTCATGTCATCTGACAATACAAAGGTGGCATCAAACCCACAAATATTACCCCACTTGCAATCGCTACAGCGCAAGTGGGAAGAGCCAGGCAAAGCGCCAGAATTGGTGCATCTAATAGATGTACCTTTTCAAGGTGGCTGTGAGCTACTATTTTTAGGCTAGGAGGTCAATATCTATAGCCCCTTACCAGCCTGAGAATACCAGCCCCCAGCTGTCAGCTTTATCTTGGCTGGTTGCCAAAAATGGGGGGACGCCATGCTGTTTTTTTTAAATGATTAATTTAAATAATTAAAAAAACAGCATGGGGAGCCCTCTATTCTTGATAACCAGCCTTGCTGAAGCTCACAGCTAAGAGTTGCAACCCCCAACTGTGAGTTTTGCCTGGTTGGTTATAGAAAATACAGGGGAACTCATGCCGGATTTTTTATGTATTTAATCATTTATAGTGCAGCCGATGGCTGATGAATACTCCCATCAGCCTGCTCTCACTGATAGTAGTAGTGACAGCAGGTGTGTCAGCGTACTCAGGACAAATTGCACAACAACTTTGGAGGGTCTAATTTCTCCTGTTACCCTAGGGAAAATAAAAATATGGGGGTGAAAAGTTAATTTTTGTGGAAAAAATATGATTTTTTATTTTCACGGCTCTACGTTATAAACTTCTGTGACGCACTTGGAGGTTGAAAGTGCTCACCACACATCTAGATAAGTTCCTTAAGGAGTCTAGTTTCCAAAATGGTGTCACTTGTTGGGGGTTTCCACTGTTTAGGCACATCAGGGGCTCGCCAAATGCAACATGGCACCCAATCTCAATTCCAGCCAATTCTGCATTGAAAAAGTCAAACGGCACTCCTTAAGTTCCAAGCCCTGCCGTGCGCACAAAAAGTGGTTTACCACCACATATGGGGTATCGGCGCATTCAGGAGAAATTGCACAAATTTTGTGGTCCATTTTCTTTTTACACTGGTGAAAATAAAAAAAATTGGTTCTGAAGTAAAATGTTTGTAAAAAAAAAGTTAAATGTTAATTTTTTCCTTCCACATTGCTTCAGTTCCTGTGAAGCACGTAAAGGGTTAATAAACTTCTTGAATGTGATTTTGAGCACCTTGAGGGGTGCAGTTTTCAGAATGATGTCACTTTTGGGTAATTTCTGTTATATTGACCTTTCAAAGTGACTTCAATTGTGACGTGGCCCGTAAAAAAAAATGGTTTTGTAAATTTTGTTGAAGAATGATAAATCGCAGATCAACTTTTAACCCTTATAACGTCTAACAAAAAAAAAAATTGTTTCCAAAATTGTGCTGATGTAAAGCAGACATGCGGAAAATGTTATTTATTAAGTTTTTTTCTGTGACATATCTCTCTGATTTAAGGGCATAAAAATTAAAAGTTTGAAAATTGCAAAAATTTTAAACATTTTCGCCATATTTCCATTTTTTTCATAAATAAACGCAAGTCACATCAACAAAATTTTATCACTAACATGAAGTACAATATCTCACGAAAAAACACTCTCAGAATCACCAGGATCCATGGAAGCATTCCAGAGTTATTACCTCATAAAGGGACAGTGGTCAGAATTGTAAAAATGACCAGGTCATTAAGCTGCAAATTGGCTCCGTCACTAAGGGGTTAATAAGCTAACCCTGATTACTCTTCTCCACGACTTTACACCTGACCTGTCTGGTGTGTTCCTTGGATTTCATATTGCTGTTTGATCCCTAATATTTTCAAAGATTTGAGGACTTCACAGAACAGCTGTAGTTATACTGAGATTAAAATACACACTGGCGGACTCAATTTACTATTTATGTGACTTCTGAAGGCAATTGGACACTCAGCATTTAATTTAGGAGTATCACTTTACAGAGTGCTGTCTACACTTCCACGTCACGATTTTCAGATTCATATTTTAAAAATAATTAGAAAACCATGTATCATTTTCTTCACACTTCACAAATTCTCGATATAGCTACAGTACTTTGTGTTGCTATATCGCATAAAATCAGAATAAAATGTGAAAAAATGTGGAGAAAATTATGGGGTATAAATACATTTGCAAGTCATTGTATGTCATAATATTTTTCCATTCTTTATTCCTCCTTGCCTAAGTTGGTTGCCCTTTTCACTTTGTGACTCATGTTTCTAGCTACCCTTGAATAAAATCAGTTCTGTGTTTCAATTACTGGTCAGTCCTTTACATTGTCCAGTAGCATATACCTATTGGGATATTGCACCTATTCTATTGTGGATTATTTCCATGATCTATACATACCATTTGGAAATATTGAAGAATTTTTCCCTTGTATTTTTCTGTATCTTCACAGCTTTACTTCCTTCACAGATTGGAAAGCCTATTTTTGTCACCAGGTTTTTCCTATGTAAAGTAGGGCCGCCATCTGTAAGCCCTCTGCAACAGCAGACTCATTGCTGTTTGTATGTCCCCCAATCAGCTCTTCATAAAGCAAAAAATAGCTTTGTCATGCAGGCTGCTGACAATAACATGCGGTGTAGCATTGTGATGTTGAAAAACAGCTACTGGGACACTTCGAAGAATTGATTAAGTAAATCAATGTAACTCTAAGCTGTTAGTGTACCTGGTATGACTTGAGGGGTCCTTCAACAGTAAATTATATAACCCTACACCATTATCTTTAACCCTTGTGAAGGCCTCTTAATGGCATTGTACATGTGGTCTCCTGGCCAATAACTGGCTATCATTACATCCAAGACAAAAGTGGGACTCATCACTCTAGATGATAGACTTCCATTGTAGCCTACATTGCTGTCTTTTTCTGAGCCATGATAGCCTTTGAGAGCAATGGTGTGAGGTCAATGGAACACCTTCATGAAAAATGTTACATTGGTACTACTCCTGGGATTATGGTCTGGGATGGCATAATGTATGGTAGCCAGACCCCTCTAGTCTTCAATCCAGGTACACTAACAGTGTTGCATTGATTTGGTCAAGGAACCTGTGCACAGGCATTTCTCCAAAATGTCCCAGGAGATGTTTATAACAAAAAAAATACAGGTCGCTTGTTTCTAGTGCGAATGTGAACAATCTACATGGCCTAAATGTGCTACCATAGCCTGCAGGGAGTGCAAGTCTGCGCATTACTACATATGTATTAATAATTTTGCTTCCATTTTTTTCATCATTTGCATATTACTAGCATATTTATAGATCCTGTGGTTTCCCTAATTCCACACATTTTTTTTCTTGGTGTTGCAATTTCAATGTTAAGGGATTGTATATTCAAACACAATTGGTGATTTTTCCTTCTACTGTCTGGTTTTTAATAAGAAACTTTTTCTGTATATTCCAATTATTCTGGATTTATTTATTTTTCTATTAAATTTCATCTGATTTAAATTAAATCTAAGAAAATTTCAGAAACAACAATGCAAACTATTTGAATCTGCAATGCCCTGTATTTGATGGCTGGCTTCCAATTTTTGTGACTCTCTTGTCAAGATTTTAGATCGGAGTATGAAGTTTCTGACCCAATAAAACTCTGACATGTCACAAACTGCAGACATTGACACGCAGTCAGACTAGAAGCACCGCTCTCTGTGATGTGCTGACAATTTGATAAGTTCTACACATTTTGAAATGGCATTCGGCCCAGCAAGATTCAGGAAATCTAGGAGAATTCAGCCTTTGAGGAACACTCTAAATCTTGCACGCTATCAATATCCCAGCTCCCTATAGTGGCTGTTGGCCTTTAAAATGAATGTGTCATATGATTAAAAAGTTTAATTAATTACATTCGCGTTTACAGATGATGGTTAATGTTTGTTTTTTTCCAATGGAGGTACAACATAATATAAAGCAATGCCTACTAAGGGAAGCATTTACTGGTGTGTGGTGTCTGCACGATAGGCCGAGCCTGGAGATGCATGTCAAACATGTGTACCTCGTCTATGGACACATCACTCCTGACAAAGCTGTTGTTGAACAGCGATACACGTGGGGTCTCTCCCCACACCCCTGATCCTTGCATCTCTATGCTTATTATGGCACTTTTAGGTGGTCTGGAACATTCTCTGACCATATGAGGTAGTATTCTCCTTAGAGACTGTGTACCTAACTGCTTGCATTTTGCATCATCATTCATATCTTCGTATTGTCTATCCTCTTGTTATGGAAACTCTCCTATTTTGCTAACCCCTTTTTGAAGACCTCTATACCATGCATGATAATCTTTATTCATTGGGGGTAACATACATACCAGCTATAGGTTCCATAAGTTTTTGCTCTGTCATTTCTCCGTATTATGTGCATATCCACCTATGTATTTACTTCATCACGAGGGGTGTTGAATGGTTATTGTGCCATGTTTACATGTTTTTAAATGTTTTTAATGAGTTTGTATGTCCATGGTAACTAATAAAGTTTGTATATATTGTTGATATCTTATCAGGTGTGCACACCAATTTTTATATTGGTCTTTCTCTTCCCTTAACATCCATTTTGCGTGCCATACAAGGTGTAGCACCCTGACTTTTATCTATTTTACTTTTATTTATTTTTTTCCCTTCCAACATTGTTTCATCATAAGTGCACCCTAGCTTCTACATATTAAATAAAATTGTGTGATCATTTTTTACTTTATTTTTTGATGAGCAAAAAAATGGTAATTCGGTTATGGTTCTTCATAGTTTATTTTTTCTTATGGCTTTATCTGTGCATGATAAATAATGATAATAATATACTTTTATTGTACGGATAAATGTGATTACAGTGATAACCAATTTACAGTGTGTGAAATAACTATTAAGCACGCCACCAATTTTCTAAGCACGGTAAATATATTTCTAATGGGGCTATTGACATGAAATTCTCATCAGATGTTGGTAACAACCAATCCAGGTAAATTAATCAAACTATAGATGTTTATAAATTAAGTTATGTGTAATAAGAAGAAATAATACAGAGAGGTGAAAATAGCCATGAAAAGTCATGACACCAGCTGAAATCTATCAGCAGTTAGAAAGCAATCCTGCCACTAATAACAATATAAGCTGGTTCAACTGACTGATGGAATATTAAAAGGTGGCTCATTACCAAGGTTCCACACAAGAAACATCTCATGATGGGTAAAACCAGTGAGCTGTCTCAAGACCTCTGCAACCTTATTGTTGATATTGATGACATTAATAATAATAATAATAATAATAATAATAATCTTTATATAGCGCCAAAATATTCCGCAGCACTTTACAGTTTAACAGTTCCAAACATAAGTCATAAGTAACAATGTTAACAATACAATAATTAAAGCAAAATAAGATGACCCTGCTCGTGAGAGCTTACAATCTACAATGAGGTGGGGGAGATACAAAGTACAGGTGTGTATTTACAATGATGGTTCAGCCATCTTGAGGGAGTGAGGGATGGATGGAGATAGTGAATGGGCTACACATGCACACTTACACATAGAAGGACTGTGATTAGTGAACGTGATAGGCCGCCCTGAACAAATGTGTTTTGAGGGAGCGCGTGAAACTATACAAATTGTGGATAGTCCTAATTTCTTGGGGTAGAGCATTCCAGAGGATTGGCGCAGCGTGGGAGAAGTCTTGGAGTCGGAAGTGGGAGGTACAGATTAGTGCAGAGGTTAGTCAAAAGTCATTTGCCGAGCGCAACGGTCGGTTAGGCCAATAGACAGAAGTGAGGGAGGAGATGTAGGGGGGTGCTGCACTATGGAGAGCTTTGTGGGTGAGAACAAGTACTTTGAATTGGATCCTATAATGAATGGGCAGCCAATGTAAGGACTGGAGAAGAGCGGACGTGTCCGAGGACCGATTAGCCAGATGGACGATCCTGGCCGCTGCATTAAGTATGGACTGGAGAGGGGATAGTCGAGTAACGGGGAGGTCAATTAATAGAGCACTGCAGTAATCCAGGTGGGAGTGGATCAATGCTACAGTGAGGGTTTTTGTTGTTTCCATGGTGAGAAACGGGCGGATTCTAGAGATGTTCTTTAGGTGTAAGCGACAAGAGCGGGCAAGAGATTGTATATGGGATGTGAAGGAGAGATTGGTGTCAAACATAACACCCAGACAGCGCGCCTGCTGTGGGGGTGTTATTGTGGTGCCACCCACAGAGAGGGAAATGTCAGATTTAGGGAGGTTAGTAGACGGCGGGAGCAGAAGAAGTTCAGTTTTGGAGAGGTTGAGTTTCAGATAGAGATTCGACATGATGTTGGAGACTGCGGACAGACAGTCACTGGCATTCTTTAATACAGCGGGGGTAAGGTCGGGGAATGACGTATATAGTTGTGTGTCATCAGCATAAAGATGGTACTGAAACCCAAATCTGCTGATGGTCTGTCCAATTGGGGCCATGTAGAGAGAGAAGAGAAGAGGGCGAAGGACTGAGCCCTGAGGTATCCCGACAGCGAGAGGAAGAGGAGATGATGTGGAGCCAGAGAACAAAACACTGAAGGAGCGGTCAGAAAGATAGGAGGAGAACCAGGAGAGAGCAGTGTCCTTAATGCCTTGTGACTGGAGCCTAGAGAGTAGAAGATGGTGGTCAACAGTGTCAAAAGCTGCAGATAGGTCAAGAAGAATGAGCAGAGAGTGGTCACCATTACGTTTTGCTGTCAGAAGGTCATTGGTCACTTTGATGAGTGCAGTTTCAGTCGAATGTAGGGGGCGGAAGCCGGACTGTGAAGGGTCTAGGAGGTAGTGAGTGGAGAGGTAATGGGTAAGGCGGGAGTAAACTAGGTGCTCCAAAGGTTTAGAGATGAAGGGGAGATTGGAGACTGGTCTGTAGTTGTTTGTGCAGGATGGGTCGAGAGCGGGTTTCTTTAGTAATGGAGTAACAATGGCGTGTTTGAAGGAGGATGGGAAAATGCCCGAGGAGAGGGAGAGATTAAAGATTGCAGTTAGGTGAGTTGTGACGACTGGAGAGAGAGACTGGAGATGTGAGGGAATGGGGTCGGTAGTGCATGTGGTCGGAAGAGAGGAGTCTGGAGACTTCTTCTGTGATGGGATCAAATGTGGAAAGTGAGCCAGGGGAGATGCAGGAAGGGATGGGAGTCACAGCAATTGGTGGTTGGGAGCAGATTTCCTGACCAATATTATCTATTTTTTCTGTAAAGTGGGAGGCCAGGTCGTCAGCACAAATGTCTGAGATAGGGGCTTGTGCTTTTGGCCTGAGGAGGGAATGAAAAGTGTCAAAAAGTTTCTTGGGGTTGTTGGCTAGTGAGGAGATCAGGGTGGTGAAGTAGGTCTGTTTGGTGAGGTGAAGGGCAGCGTTATAGGTTCTTAACATAAATTTGAAGTGGATGAAGTTTTCTGGTGTGCGGGTTTTTCTCCATAGGCACTCAACACTCCAAGAGCATCGCTGGAGAAGTCGAGTTTGCGATGTGAGCCAGGGCTGTTTTACTCTGTGCTTGGAGGTTCTGAGGGTGAGGGGAGCTACTTGGTCAAGGGTGCTTCTAAGAGTGTCGTTGTAGTGATGAACAGCCAGATCAGGACAGGAAAAAGTGGAGATTGGGGACAGTGATGAGTGTAGGGAGTCTGAAAGTGTCTGAGGGTTAATGGCTTGTAGATTTCTGACTGTGTGGTAGTTAGTGAGCTGGGGTGGACGAGGATTTGTGAGCATGAAGGAGAGAATGTTGTGGTCAGAGAGCGGAAGTGGTGAGTTATTTAGGTGGGAGATTGAATAGAGCTGGACAAAGACTAGATCAAGGGTGTTACCGTCCTTGTGTGTCTCAGAGGTTGAAAGCTGCGAGAGGCCTAGAGAGGTGGTTAGTGATAGAAGCTGGGATGTAGATGTGGAAGTAGGGCTGTTAATGGGGGTGTTGAAGTCTCCCAGGATAAGTGTTTGGTAGTTCCGAGGACATGAAGTGCGGCAGCCAGGCTGAAAAGTGGTTAAGGAAGTGGGTGGCTCAGCCTGGCGGTCGGTATATGACCGCTACTCTGAGGGAGAGGGGACGGAAGAGCCTGATGATGTGGACCTCAAAAGAAGGGAATGAGGGTGATGGAACTAGGGGGATGACCTGGAAAGTGCATTGTGGGGACAGAAGTATGCCGTCTCCGCCACCATGTCAGTTTGTGGGTCTCGGGGAATGAGAGAATTGTAAGCCACCATAGGAAATGGCAGCAGGAGAGACAGTGTCAGAATCCTGAATCCAGGTTTCAGTGAGGGCCAACAGATTAAGAGAGTTGTTCAGAAAGTAGTTGTGCAGGAAAGGAAGTTTGTTACATACAGACCGTGGATTCCAGAGGAAACAATTAAAAGATGGAGATGAAGGAGTGCAAGCAATATTAATAAGATTATTATGGTTTCGATATGAGGTAGGGTAGGGAGATGTCACCTGAAATCAGTAGGAGTAGGAAAATAAAGAGCAAATAGTTGTTGGAATTGTAAGTAGTTTTTTTCTGCGATGTGTTTAGGCAAGATGGGCTGAGGTTTCTCAGGAAGGTGAGAAGTGCATGGGAGCTGTACATGGGATAGGGAAGTGCAAAGGGGCTGATGTGTATGAGTCGTGATGGAGGAGGGATGGGGCAGTGAATGTGGATGGCAAGGGAGAACAGGAGGATAGAAATAAAGCTCATGGTTAAAGGGGAAAGCAAAGAGTGGGTTACCTGATTCCTGCCCTTATTAACTGCCATGGATAACTGCCATTTTGCTTGATGCTTGGCTTCTGTGATGCTTTGCTTATGGGACGCATGCGTGCTGCACCCCACACTATGTGCTTCCCCTTAGGAACTACTAAATATATCGGCCACACTACAGGGTCAGGAAAGAGGTATTGTGGGAGCTGGTTTGGGATAATTTGGCAGCTGGGGCCAGCACACCAGGGGGTTGTTAGATGATCAAAGGCATGAGACCAGTTTTGTGACACAACAATGATCTCACCAGCGAGATCGCTGTGTGTGACAGCGATCAGCGACCGGCCGCCCTGCCGGTATTGCTGATCGCTGTAGGAAACCGCTGGACATTTCTTTAGTCGTTGGTCTCCTGCTGGCCAGCACGCATTGATGCGTGTGACAGGCGGGAGACCAGCGATCTGCTGGTAACTAACGTACACATCGGGTATCCAAGGGATGTGCGTCCCTTAGATATCCAATGTGTACGTTAGCTACCAGCTCCCTGCATCAGCGCGCTGGTAACTAACGAACACAGTGAACCCGCGCGCTCGGCGTCGCTGTGCTGATCGCTGGTGAAGTTGTCTGTGTGACAGCTCACCAGTGATCACATAGCGACTCACCAGCGATCCTGACACATTGATATCGTTGTCGGGATCGCTGGTGAGTCACTATGTGTGACTCCAGCTTAAGTATTAAATACAGTGCAACAAATAAATTATACCAAAGCTTTAGCAGGTACATTAAAATATGTCGCAAAAATGGTATGACATTGGTTACAGAATAATTTCTAAACCACTGAAGGTTCCAGTGAGCACTGTTGGGGCCATAATCTGGAAGTGGAAAGAACATAATTTCATCATAAACTGGCCACAACAAACTATTCCCCGCAAGATTTTAGACAGAGGCATGAAAAGAATCATCAGAAGACTTGTCTAAGAGTCAAGGACAACCTGAATAGAGCTGCAGAAAGAATTCAGCAGGTGCAATTGTTTCAAAGAAAGCTATAAGTAATGCACTCAACTTCCATAGCCTGCATGCACGCTCATCACGCAAGACTTCATTGCTGAATAAAAGGCATGTTCAAGCAAGTTTACAGTTTGCTTAGCAACATTTATACAAGCCTGTGAAATACTGGGAAAATATATTCTGGTCAGATGAGACT
Source organism: Dendrobates tinctorius (assembly GCF_039654945.1). Lineage (NCBI taxonomy): Eukaryota > Metazoa > Chordata > Amphibia > Anura > Dendrobatidae > Dendrobates > Dendrobates tinctorius. Next base: position 9,859,199 of record NW_027361771.1, read on the forward strand.
AAAATTGAACTCTTTAGATGACATAATACACAAAAATGTTTGAAGGACAAAAGGCACTGCATATTATCCCAAAAAACACCATACCAGCAGTGAAGTTTGGAGATGGGAACATCCTGATGTGGGGCTATTTTTCTGTATATGGCACTGGAAAACTTCATATAAATTAAGGAAGGATGGACAAATGTACTAAAACATTCTTGATAAAAATCTGCTATCATCAACCAGGATGATGAAGATGAAGCAAGGGTGGAGATTTCAGCAAGACAATGATCCCAAACACACAGTCAAGTAAAGTGTCAATTGCTTTCAGAGAAAAATCAATAAAGCTGCTAGAATGGCCAGCAAATCACCTGACATGAATTCAATAGAAAATTTATGGAAGGAACTAAAGTTCATAGAAGGAGGCCATGGAACTTTAAGGATTTGAAGAGTCTTTGTGTGGAAGAATGGGACAAAATCACACCTGAGCAATGCATGCAACTAGTTTCTCCATACAGGTGTCTTAAATAGTGATGAGCGAGCATGTTCGCCACTACTCAGTACTTGCCCGAGTATTGCTGTACTCGCGGTACTCAGCAAGCACCGAGCATTTCCGGGATTATTCGGCGAGATCTTGGATGTCCGTACTGCAAGTTTGGCACTCTTTAGAGTGCCAATCAACAAGCAGGGATTGTCTGCCACGCACTGTAATGCCGCAGCCATCTTTGTTGTGGTATTACAGTGATTGGCTGGCTGCACAGCGTCATCAGGACTATATCAGACCTGGCGCCGCCCTGCTCAGACCAGTCGCCTCCAGAATCAGACAGTGTAGGGAGAGCTGCTGCTGAGATAGGGAGAGATTTGTACTTTTATTAGTTAGTGTGGGTATACCATCGTTGAATCCACATATCCAGCTAATCCAACAGTCCTTCTAAGGACTAATTACGGGGTATATAGATTGCAGTGCTAGGTAGGCAGGGGAGTGTTTGTGGCTCTATACATATCAGTGCAGGGCATGCAGGTACTGTATGTGGGTATATAGATATCATACAAGGATCCATTACTGCCTGCTGCTGCTGCCTATTACATATATACCTAGCTCCAGGTATCAGTGGCTACGAATAATTTTTTTTAGCACCCTAATCCTGATTATTTTATTCCAAAGCAATCCAGAGCCCCTTTTTTCTCCATTTGCTTGTTGACATTGCAGACTGCAGCCAGATCCTCAGCATTAAAATCCAGCAAGTTTAAATGCTTTGCCTGTCCCAGGCATCACATCTGAGTACGCAGAAAATTCTGGCATTTTTTGTGGTATTGTAGTATTTTTTTGAGTGTCTTATAAAAATTTTTGACACCATTTTGCTGCCAAAAAATATTTAGCTGCCCAAAAAATATCTAGCTGGCAAATAAATATTTAGCTACCCAAAAAATATTTAGTTACCAAAAAAATATTTAGCTGGCAAAAAAATATTTAGCTGCAGTTCATATGTTTAATACTGTGTTTGTCCACCACACAGATCGCATATCATTGCGCTAAATATTTTACAATTTCAGTCCTCCAAATTTTTTTATAGTGTCATAGCTTACTTATTGACACAATTTTGGTGGCAAAAAAAATACAGGCCACATATTTAACAGTGTGCTATCTCCGTCAGACGCTTGATCTATCTCTGGGTTACAAATTTGTGCATTTCGGGACTGCATTCACCTTTTTTTGCTGTGTCTTACCAAAATTCTATACAATATTTTTCTGTAAAAAAAACAAAAATACAGGCTACATATTGAACAGTGTGATATCTCTGGCAAACACCTCTTCTATCTGTGGGCTAAAAATTGTGGCATTTGAGGGCTCCATTGAATTGGTTTTGCTGTGTGTTACCCTAGTTCAAAACACTATTTTGTTGTAAAAAATAAAAACACAGGCCACATATTGAACAGTGTAGTATGTCTGTCAGACTCCTCCTCTATCTGTGTACTACAAATTTGGGCATTTAAGGCCTACATTCACCTTTTTTGCTGTGTCTTTCTGTAATTCTATACATTTTTTTTGTAAAAAAAAGAAAATACAGGCCACATATTGAGCAGTGTGTTATCTCAGTAAAAATACTTCTGTTTCAAATTGTCATGGCTGCTTCATGACTGTGTCTTAAATGCACCAACTACTACCACCATCATCATCTTCTTCCTAGAGGCAGTTACAGCGCAAATAGAAAGTATGAGTGTCACGTGCCCCGTCCTGTGTGACACGGCAAGCAGGCCGGTAAATTGAAACAACAGGACGCAGCACATGTAATTGTCCAGTGTGACGCGGCTCGCAGGCCGGTAACTAATACAACCAGACAAAGGGGATAGGGAATCATTTACAATGGTGGGCCCTGCGATAGGGAACGGGAGACGTGGAGACCTCCTGCACTCCCCTGAGTCAGTGTCCCTAACACTCCTAACGTTCCCTATGCCGGTTCCACACCGGGCGCCACTCAGGAACCTGTAGCCCTGGCACACCCTACACCTATCCCTTGCTAGGGAGCTGGGTGGTGCAGGCACCGGCCCCACCACTGCACTAACAAAAACATGAGGAAAAGTGACAAACAGGGAAACACTTAGCTTTGCTCTGATGCACTTGCTCCTGGCAACAGGGACCAACACCTGAGTGCATCTTCCTCCACCGTGTCCAATACCTGGGTGCAGCCCTACAGCAACAGCGTCCAGCACTGAGTGCCGCCTTGGAGCAGAGTCCAGCACCTGAGTGCAGCTGTCCAGCAACCGAGTCCAGCAAACTGAGTGCAGCTCTCAGTAACAGAGTCCAGCAAACTGAGTGCAGCTCTACACCATAGCTGCCACTCCACCAAGCTTTGCAGGAATTCTTCACTGACACCATAGTTGCCACTCCACCATGCTTTACACGAACTCCTCGCTGACGCCATAGCTGCCACTCCAGGACTTTGAATGAGCCGCCCTGGACTCTCCTCCAGCTCCCCATCCAGCTCCTTCCTTCACCCAGGATGGTTGGAAAGCCCAACAATAATAATATCACCAACGTCAGTGAGCACTACTGACACACCTTTATAGAGCAAACACACCTGTTAGTGATTCCCGTGCAATTACTCTAACCACCACCGGGGGCAAACTATCTCTAAAAACACCAGTGCAATGACCATACTGGCCACCGGGCAAAACTATCTCTAAGCACAAGTGCAATGACCATACTGGCCACCAGGGGACAAAATCAACCCTGAGCAAAACAGCTCACAGGAGAAAAAAGTTACTTGTGCATTTAATCTGTCAGATCCACCCTGGACATGTCAATGAGGAGCAGAGGGTGAACACTTTGGCAGTGTTGTACTCTGTCTCTGGATTATGAAGGCGAAATTTTCTAGATTAAATCATGAGTGGAAGAGCCAGAGCAAGAGCATGTGGAAGAGCACAGGGACAGGACTCGCAACTACCGAAGCCTGGTGTTCCTGGACCGGATTCTGACAATCCATCACCTACTAATACTGAACTTGTTGGGCGAGGATGTCAAAAAGGAGCCCCTGCAATTTCTATAAGGGAAGCTAGAGAAATTGTCATTTCAGCTGGATTTCAAGAAGTGTCAATTGGAGAGCGTGGTGGTCATAGATGTGACTTCTATGATATGGGTGTTTCCACTAGACAATCCATTCAACATGCTATTGAATCAAAATCTGTTTTTTTCGCGCAACTCTATTCATCTGTGCACAAACTATGTCAAATTGATAGCTAGACCCCAGTGGGTCTTGTCACAGTGCCATGTTGACTACAGTCCACATATATTATTCTAGCTCCCTAATCTCACCTCTACTTTACCAGCATGATGAATTAATAGGAAAAGCATGTGATTTTGATGGAGCTGTTCTTTTCTTGCCAAAGAAACTAAATAAGATCAATGAGGTGGTTAGCCGCACAAGCAATGGAGAAATAGTAAAGATTACAAGTACTTTCACAAGTGAGTTACCACACACTTCACCAACTTGCTTTCGCTTTTACAACATTATATTCTGAAGTCTTGAAGAAGATGATGAATATATTATGCAGCAAATTAGTATGAATATTTATCACCCTAATAATGTTATAGAAGTCAGAACATACAAGCTATCTGTTTGGTAATGATTTACCAACGAAATTTTGAAATATGAGACTACAGGGTGGGCCATTTATATGGATACACCTAAATAAAATGGGAATGGTTGGTGATATCAACTTCCTGTTTGCGGCACATTAGTACAGTATATGGGAGTGGGGAAACTTTTCAAGATGGGTGGTGACTATGGCAGCTATTTTGAAGTCAGCCATTTTGGATCCAACTTTATTTTTTTTATGGGAAAAGGGTCCTATGACACATCAAACTTATTGAGAATTTCACAAGAAAAACCATGGTGTGCTTGGTTTTAACGTAACTTTATTCTTTCATGAGTTATTTATAAGTTTATGACCACTTATAAAATGTGTTCAAAGTGCTGCCCAATTGTGTTGGCTTGTCAATGGAACCCTCTTCTCCCACTCTTGACACACTGATATCAACACTACAGAAGAAATGGTTACCAGTGTTCAAGAGCCGTGCTGCTCGTAACGCTTATGGTCTCATTACATGCCACCCACTGTCATTGCTATGCCATCTGAGATGTCTGTTTGTAATCTTGAATTTTTAAAGGATTATCCAATAAAAGTTTGCTAATTTTTAAATAAGCCCTGTGAGTGAGCTGGATCCACTTCTATTTTTCCCACACACGACCATGCCTGGCTGTAGGCTCAGAGGTGTCAGCCACAGATTTGCCTGCTCTTTCAGAGCTGTCCACAACTCTTCAGCATTGTGTGGTTTGTCACCTAAGCATATTAGCTTCAGCACAGGCTGTTGCTGCTTGGCTGAGGCAGTGCTGCAGTGTTTCCAGCTTGTGACTGATGTGTTCATTTTGGAGATGGAGGCTGAAGAGGAGGAGGTGGAGGTGCAGGAGCTGTAGACTGGGGGCAAGCATGATTGATGTAGGGCCCGCAATCCTCGGCGTTGGGAGGATGTGTTCCATCACAATGTCTGACTGGGTCCGGCTTCCATTATGTTAACCCAGTGTGCCGTCAGCGAGATGTACCGTCCCTGCCCACAAGCACATGTCCACGTGTCTGTGGTTAGGTGGACTTTCCCAGTAACAGCATGGTTGAGGGCCCTGGTAATGTAGTGGGACACATGCTTGTGTAATGTCATGATGGCACACCCGGAGAAAGAGTGGCAGCTGGGAAAAGAGTACTTTGGGACGGATGCCGAAATCAGGTTGCAGAAAGCATCTGTCTCCATGAGCCTAAAAGGCAACATTTCGAGCGCAAGCAGATGAGAAATGTGTGAATTTAGTACTGTGGTCTTTGGGGCATTGACTGGATATTTCCGCTTGCATTCCAAGGACTGGGGTAAGGACAACTAAACGCTGCGCTGGGACAAGGATGTGGATGTGCTTGTTGATGGTGTTAGTGGAATTTGTGTGCAACAACATATGCAGGGCAGGAGGTAACTTTGCATGCACCATGGACAGGGGGTTTGCTTGCACACACAACAGCGAAGAAACAGTGGTATCACCCGCAGACACTGTTCCTGGAGCCTGGTGTTCGGCCCACAAAGTCGGGTGCTTTGCTACCATGTGCCTGATCATGCTGGTGATGTACAGGCTGGTATTTTTGCTACCCCTGCTGATGCTGGCATGGGTGGTGGTGCAAATGGCCTTTTTGGGGTTATCGGCAGAGTCTTTAAAAAAAAAATCAGACTCGGGAAGACCTAAAAGTTGTACAGGTGCTGGTGGTGGTGGCAAAGTGACTGGAAGCATTATTCGCTATCCAACCAACAATCTTTTGACACTGCTCTTTGTTCAATACATGGTGTGCTGATGCAGTCCCCTAGTAAATGGGACAGGAAGGTCGAGCGACAAGGCGTGGGTGTTTGGTGTGGCCCAATTTCAGCTTGTCCACAGCCTCAGCCTCTGCATGTACCATCACCATCACGTCCACTTCCCCGTCCCTTGCCACACGCCTTGCTCATTTTAAATGTACTACATTGTTTTCCACGTTCACTCCAAATGGCTGAATTTGGAGCGAACTTTTATGTTTTTCGTGTGTGGGAAACCCACAGTGTAAAATATCTGGCCTGTAGGTAAAAAAATTTTTTTTCAACAAACTGGTGTCAATAACTTAAGTAAGAGACTGGAAAAACAGTTCAATGGAGCCTACAGATAGATGAGGCATCTGACGGAGACAGGCCACTATCAAATATCTTGCCTGTATTTTTTTTTTAGGGGGGGCAGAAAAATTGTGTGAAAAGTTGACTAAGGCCGGTTTCACATTAGCGCATTTTCAGCGCGCGCACGGCCGGGGGTAGCTCCGCCCCCGAGCCGGCTCTCTGCCCGGCGTGCCCGCCCCTTCCTTGTAGCGCCGCCTCCTAGCGGACAGCGGCGCCTGCGATCGGCGCACCCTATCTTTAGCATAGGGTGCGCCGATCGTGCGCAGGCCGTGCGCTAGTTGCGCTTTGACCTGCGCTGCGCACTTTTGTCAAAAGTGCGCAGCGCAGGTCAAAGCGCAACTAGCGCACGGCCTGCGCACGATCGGCGCACCCTATGCTAAAGATAGGGTGCGCCGATCGCAGGCGCCGCTGTCCGCTAGGAGGCGGCGCTACAAGGAAGGGGCGGGCACGCCGGGCAGAGAGCCGGATCGGGGGCGGAGCTACCCCCGGCCGTGCGCGCGCTGAAAAGGCGCTAATGTGAAACCAGCCTAAGACACAACCAAAAAAATTAGATGGAGGCCTGATAGCTTATGCATATTAAAATTGAGCTGGGTCACCTGATCAACCCTGGAAGGAGAAGATTAACTCTTTTTGTGCTGCCTGTCAGTAGGTCTCACAATGGATTTAAAATGCCCAGTCAGCATAAACATGGCGAGCATTTATATGAAAACGCACAATATATACGTTATCCCATAGAAATTGCTTCTTAGTGGGATACCACACATCCTCCACATGTCTTCAGACACCACCACTAGAACACCAGGGTGAACGTGTTCTGTAATGCAACAGCCACATTATTGTTTGCAAAGGGATGTTTGTGGTCTCAGCAGAGTTCACCTATCAATTCTTGTGTCTCCCCCCTCCCAATAAGGAGTACAAATAAATATCAATTATTAAATTGTTAATAATTAAATTAATTATAGGGTTCTACAGGAAGAGCAAATAGATAGTTGTGGTATGGCACTGCGCCCTGTCAACACTAGAGTACTTTTTTTTAATTACCAGCATTACATATCTATGTACTCCCAGCATTCCTCCGTACACATCTTAGTATTTAGATCACTATTATCGTGATTTATTTCCTTTTAACATTTCTCTGTCTTCAGATCACAGATATAACAGCATGCTTCAGCCACAGAGCAACAAGTATGGCCTACAATTGAACAGTTCTGGATGAAATTTTTACAGTATGAAACATTAGTCATAAAAATTGATTTCTCTAGAACACAGTCGGTGGACACTTAGTAATTCCCCCCCCCCCCCCGTTTACTGGAATATGAAGGTCTTGAGATCCATTTGTAGGAATCCAGATATTAAAGCTACCAAACAACAAATATTATCTTTTAAATTGAAACAGATTATCGAAGACATCTAAACAAGTTATTCAATATTTCAATATTTATTAAGCCTCCCTTGACAGAACAGTAGAACCATGATCGTGCTGTATCACAATACTAGAGCAAGGGGAAAACAGAAATTCTTGATGCAAAATGCAACTCAACAAGCAGGTGCACTTCAAGGCACAGCATATACAGAAAAGCTCCACGATATCTTCCTCTGTTACTCTTGGATGTAAATTATTAATGGACATTTTTCTGCCTTCTAAAGAGCTAAAGACAGACTTCCTACTGTTGAACTGGCCTCCTTTGTGACAAGTGTCCGTGATACATTGGTTAGAGCCTTTGTGTGCAATAAAGGTGGCAATTGGCGAAGTGTCATGCTGAGTAGACATAGGAGCTGTGTATGCATCATCCTGTATCAGTTTGCCCAAGATAAAATGAATTTCCAGTCAATCGTGGCCTTTTTTGCACATTGTTTGCAGCTGTGATCTTCAAGGGGGCGTGGCTAAGCGGAGAGAGCTGCAGCGTGCGAGTGACCGGACAGTTTGGGCGGGAACTTTGGGCTCACGGAACGCCTGTGAGGTAAAATCAGCTGAGAGGCGTCTGGGCAAAGCAGAGCAGAGCCTGGGACGGCAGAGCGCTTTGACAGGAGACCGTCGACTGAGTACTGCTCAGACACCGCTGTCCAAGCCGACATCATTGCCCTCGCTGAGACCACTGACACAGCCGACAACGCTGCCACAGCTTCCCCCGCTGCCCCTGCTGACAGTACTGACTGTGAGAGACAAGGTCTGTGAACGGGACTTAGGCATGTGTCGATTCGGCACAGCGAACCGGGCTGCCCATTGTAAACTGTGTTTGGGCAGTGCTGAAAATCTCCGTAGTGTTGGGACACTCACCACTAAGGATAAGGACATATCCCTCTTCATCACCTCATCTGCTGGACCCAAGACGCACATCAGGATCCCGAGGATTCACCACCATCATCAGGACCACGGGAGGACACCGCCAACTTCAAAAGATACTACATCATTTACCTCAGGATTGTGACAGACCCCAACTGCGATGCAATCTAGGCAGCACCAGTCACAGACAGAAGTTCAACCATGCCTGGCGCCTGAGTGATAAGTTGTATTTTATTGTATTGTTGGCTTTACTTGTCCCTGTTCCTAAAGTTATCCCCATTATCCTTTTGCTGTATTAGGGAATATTATCTGTCCAATTTCTCCCTGCGTGGAGTTTCAGCTGTATAATAAACCCCTTTCACCCTTGGTCTGTGTGCATTCCGTTACTGTATCCTACATGCCTGCAGTCTCCTCACAAATGCATAGGCTAACAGTATAGCAGAACAAAATGAATAATGTGAACTTTGCTTTCCTGTGGCCATCCAGTACATGGATTCAAAGGCTTATTGGGGTGCCTGTGAATTTGGTGGAGGGCAGGCCTTGCATTCAATGCATAGGCTAAAAGCATTGCAGTACCAAAAGAATAATGTGAACATGGTTCTCCTGTGTCCATCAAGTACGTGGGTTCAAAGGCTTATTGGGGTGCGTTTGAATTTGGTGGAGGGCAGTCCTTGCATTCAAAGCATAGGCTAACAGTCTGGCAGTACCAAAAGAATAATGTGAACTTGGTTTTCCTGTGGCCATCCAGTTCGTGGTTCAAAGGTTTATTGGGGTGCATGTGACTTTGTGACAGGGTGGACCTTGCATTCAATACATAGATTAAAAGTATGGCAGTTCCAAAAGAATAATGTGAACTTGGTTTTCCTGTGGCCATCAAGTACGAGGGCTCAAAGCTTTAGTGGGGTGCATGTGACTGTGACAGGGTGGGCGTTGCATTCAATGCATAGGCTAACAGTATGGCAGTACCCAATGAAAAATAATGGGAACTTTGGTTTCATGTGGCCTTCCAGGACATCTGTTCCAAGGGGTTTGTTAACCTTGGGGCAAGGCAGCCCTTGCATTCAATGCATAGGCAAACACTATGGGAGACCCACTTTCTTATAATGGGAACATTTTTTCAGGAGGCACTCCTGTACAGCTTGTGAAAGTGTTATTGGGGTGCGTCCTAATTTTTGGCAGCCCAGCCACTCAATGCATAGGCAATAACAGTATAGGAGACCCACTGTTTAATAATGGCCCTTTAACAATAGCAATGCCGACTGATGCCCCTATAAAAATAGGCTTTGTGACTTTAAGAGTCACTCCTTCATAAATGAAGCAAGATAAGTCTGATGATGTGTCACACACCACATGGCCAGCTAAGGTTGTTAAATGCTACAATGACATTTCCCAGTAAATGCATTTGTATTGATTGAAAGTAATTGTAAAGTTGAAAAACGCATGAAAAACGCTAATGGTGAACATAGCCAATGTTGTGGAGGAGCATTTTTTGGGGGGTTATTTCTTTTGCCTTATATACAAATTATTACCCTGGACAAGATTTGCCTTAACATATTTCCCTGTAAAATCCATTTTGGTTCCATTTTTGTATGTTTTACTGTGCGCCTGTAAAAGTAGCATCACACTCCGACAACATTGGTCACAGCAGTGACCTAGGAGTCAGAAATGCTTCCAGAGGCTTTCCCCATGATGTTCCCATGTCATTTGTGCACTGTTCCCATAGATTTCCGACGTTTTGATACTCTAGTAAGACCTCCTGTGGGGGGGGGGGTTGCGTAAAAAAAAGCTGGGGTTTCCCATATACTTACATCGGGCTTGTTGCTTAGGTCGAGTACCCAAGTATTCCAATTTGCTTGACACAAGCAACGAGCACCTCAGCATTTTAGTGCTCGCTCATCACTAGTGTTAAAGCTGTCATCACCAACAAAGGCTTTTGTACAAAGTATCAAATAAATTTCAGTAAGCGTGTTCAATACTTTTTCCCTTGGTCATTTCTCATTATTACACATAACCTAATTTATGAACATCTATGATTTGATTGTTTTGCCTGTGTGGATTGGATGGGTTGTTACTGACATCTGGGGAGAATTTCATGTCAATAGCACCTTTAGAAATGCATATTTCTTAGAAAATTGGTGACGTGTTCAATACTTATTTCACTTGCTGTAAACAGTTGTGACCAAAAGTATTGACACCCCTGCAATTCTGTCAGATAATACTCAGTTTCTTCCTGAAAATGATTGCAAACACAAATTCTTTGGTATTATTATCTTCATTTAATTTGTCTTCAATGAAAAAACACAAAAAGAATTGTCCTAAAGCCAAATTGGATATAATTCCACACCAAACATAAAAAAGAGGGTGGACAAAAGTATTGGCACTGTTCGAAAAATCATGTGATGCTTCTCTAATTTGTGTAATTAACAACACCTGTAACTTACCTGTGGCACCTAACAGGTGTTGGCAATAACTAAACCACACTTTCAGCCAGTTGACATGGATTAAAGTTGACTCAACCTCTGTCCTGTGTCCTTGTGTGTACCACATTGAGCATGGAGAAAAGAAAGAAGACTAAAGAACTGTCTGAGGACTTGAGAAACCAAATTGTGAGGAAGCATGAGCAATCTCAAAGCTACAAGTCCATCTCCAAAAACCTGAATGTTCCTGTGTCTACCGTGCGCAGTGTCATCAAGAAGTTTAATGCCCATGGCACTGTGGCTAACCTCCCTAGATGTGGACGGAAAAGAAAAATTGACAAGAGATTTCACCACAAGATTGTGCGGATGTTGGATAAAGAACCTCGACTAACATCCAAACAAGTTCCAGCTGCCCTGCAGTCCGAGGGTACAACAGTGTCAACCCGTACTGTTATGATTGAGTCACCGTAGGAGGCAAAAACAGAAATACAAGCTAAGTCCAGAAAACCAGAGAAGTTGGCAACTATCAGATTGCAGACCCCTGAACCTATCAACACAACTAGCAGTAGCCGTGGGGGGTTCCTACGATGCCCTAGACCCCTCGATCACAGCCGGAGAATTAAATAGGCCTAAAGAAGGAAAGGGGAAATCTAAACTGCCCCAGAGCAGACCCCAAAGCAATAGGCAGCCCCCAACATATAATGACGGTGAAGCAAGATGAAAACACTAACACAGACAGAAAGATAGACTGAGCAAAGCCGGGGCCCAAAACTACCTAGATAGGAAAGGACAGGAAGGCTGCTGTCTGCAATCTGCCAAAACCCTATCAAAGACATAAGCCAACAAGCTGATATGAAAAAGACCCTGAAGCAGCTAGGCTTCAAAAACTAAATCAGCACTCAGGTATTTTCAGAAGACAGAGCTAAAGGAATTCAGCACACCCCAGCCGGGAATGGCAGAAATCCAGAAAAACAAAGCAAAACAAAGTCAAAGCACAAATGCAAAAAGCCGAGCAGCAAACTTAGCTTTAGAGGAGCAGGAATTCAGACTGGTCTCCAAGGATCCCACAGAGAAATCACCCGCAGGGCAGAAGGGCGTCGGCAGCCTTATATCCAGTCAGTAACTCCACTCAGCCAGTCATCATCATCAGCCTCAGGTGTTTGATAATCAGGCTCACTACCTTTCTTTACCAGAAGAGGGAGTTCCTCGGGCCTCAGTAGTGAAGGGGAAAATGAACTCACAACACCGTACTATCCGTCGGCGTCTGAAAGAAAAGGGACTGTATGGTAGGAGACCCAGGAAGACCCCACTTCTTACCCCGAGACATAAAAAAGTCAGGCTGGAGTTTGCCAAAACTTACTTGAAAAAGCCTAAAATGTTTTGGAAGAATGTTCTCTGGTCAGATGAGACAAAAGTAGAGCTTTTTGGGCAAAGGCATCAACATAGAGTTTACAGGAGAAAAAAATAGGCATTCAAAGAAAAGAACACGGTCCCTACAGTCAAACATGGCGGAGGTTCCCTGATGTTTTGGGGTTGCTTTGCTACCTCTGGCACTGGACTGCTTGACCGTGTGCATGGCTTTATGAAGTCTGAACACTAAGAAAATAGGGGGGGAAGCCAGCACTGCTTAAGGTTAGAACGCATAAATTGGAGTGCATATGCACATAATGTCTAGCTGTATTCAAAAATGAGATATTTAGCAAAAAAATTGATCAATTCAATTGAGCCACCCCGCCGCGCCAAGGCAATCTCATATGGGGGGTCCTACTCTATATATTTTTAATAAATGCTGTGCCATTACGGCCTCCTAAATACATTTAGAGCATGACCACATCAAGTGCAATCTGTACCTGAACATTACTGGATCGCTCCCATGAAGCCAGATGAAGCAAGTGCAGATGAAGGCCAACCAGGTCTGAACACAGACATATCAGGAATGGCCTCCCACACATTGCCTGACCAGCAAACATAGATGAAGGGCGATGTTGGTCCAGACACAGGTGCACAATTAAATAAAGCTTGGGGCAGGGTGGGGCTGCCGTGTGTGTGCACAGCAGCCTAATCCATCACAATGAACACAGAAAAATTATGGCGGACATAACCAAGCGTGCACGGCAACAGTGGTGGTGAGCCACAAACCAACAACAAGAAAATAGGGGGGGAAGCCAGCACTGCTTAAGGTTAGAACGCATAAATTGGAGTGCATATGCACATAATGTCTAGCTGTATTCAAAAATGAGATATTTAGCAAAAAAATTGATCAATTCAATTGAGCCACCCCGCCGCGCCAAGGCAATCTCATATGGGGGGTCCTACTCTATATATTTTTAATAAATGCTGTGCCATTACGGCCTCCTAAATACATTTAGAGCATGACCACATCAAGTGCAATCTGTACCTGAACATTACTGGATCGCTCCCATGAAGCCAGATGAAGCAAGTGCAGATGAAGGCCAACCAGGTCTGAACACAGACATATCAGGAATGGCCTCCACACATTGCCTGACCAGCAAACATAGATGAAGGGCGATGTTGGTCCAGACACAGGTGCACAATTAAATAAAGCTTGGGGCAGGGTGGGGCTGCCGTGTGTGTGCACAGCAGCCTAATCCATCACAATGAACACAGAAAAATTATGGCGGACATAACCAAGCGTGCACGGCAACAGTGGTGGTGAGCCACAAACCAACAACAAGAAAATAGGGGGGAAGCCAGCACTGCTTAAGGTTAGAACGCATAAATTGGAGTGCATATGCACATAATGTCTAGCTGTATTCAAAAATGAGATATTTAGCAAAAAAATTGATCAATTCAATTGAGCCACCCCGCCGCGCCAAGGCAATCTCATATGGGGGGTCCTACTCTATATATTTTTAATAAATGCTGTGCCATTACGGCCTCCTAAATACATTTAGAGCATGACCACATCAAGTGCAATCTGTACCTGAACATTACTGGATCGCTCCCATGAAGCCAGATGAAGCAAGTGCAGATGAAGGCCAACCAGGTCTGAACACAGACATATCAGGAATGGCCTCCCACACATTGCCTGACCAGCAAACATAGATGAAGGGCGATGTTGGTCCAGACACAGGTGCACAATTAAATAAAGCTTGGGGCAGGGTGGGGCTGCCGTGTGTGTGCACAGCAGCCTAATCCATCACAATGAACACAGAAAAATTATGGCGGACATAACCAAGCGTGCACGGCAACAGTGGTGGTGAGCCACAAACCAACAACAAGAAAATAGGGGGGGAAGCCAGCACTGCTTAAGGTTAGAACGCATAAATTGGAGTGCATATGCACATAATGTCTAGCTGTATTCAAAAATGAGATATTTAGCAAAAAAATTGATCAATTCAATTGAGCCACCCCGCCGCGCCAAGGCAATCTCATATGGGGGGTCCTACTCTATATATTTTTAATAAATGCTGTGCCATTACGGCCTCCTAAATACATTTAGAGCATGACCACATCAAGTGCAATCTGTACCTGAACATTACTGGATCGCTCCCATGAAGCCAGATGAAGCAAGTGCAGATGAAGGCCAACCAGGTCTGAACACAGACATATCAGGAATGGCCTCCACACATTGCCTGACCAGCAAACATAGATGAAGGGCGATGTTGGTCCAGACACAGGTGCACAATTAAATAAAGCTTGGGGCAGGGTGGGGCTGCCATGTGTGTGCACAGCAGCCTAATCCATCACAATGAACACAGAAAAATTATGGCGGACATAACCAAGCGTGCACGGCAACAGTGGTGGTGAGCCACAAACCAACAACAAGAAAATAGGGGGGGAAGCCAGCACTGCTTAAGGTTAGAACGCATAAATTGGAGTGCATATGCACATAATGTCTAGCTGTATTCAAAAATGAGATATTTAGCAAAAAAATTGATCAATTCAATTGAGCCACCCCGCCGCGCCAAGGCAATCTCATATGGGGGGTCCTACTCTATATATTTTTAATAAATGCTGTGCCATTACGGCCTCCTAAATACATTTAGAGCATGACCACATCAAGTGCAATCTGTACCTGAACATTACTGGATCGCTCCCATGAAGCCAGATGAAGCAAGTGCAGATGAAGGCCAACCAGGTCTGAACACAGACATATCAGGAATGGCCTCCACACATTGCCTGACCAGCAAACATAGATGAAGGGCGATGTTGGTCCAGACACAGGTGCACAATTAAATAAAGCTTGGGGCAGGGTGGGGCTGCCGTGTGTGTGCACAGCAGCCTAATCCATCACAATGAACACAGAAAAATTATGGCGGACATAACCAAGCGTGCACGGCAACAGTGGTGGTGAGCCACAAACCAACAACAAGAAAATAGGGGGGGAAGCCAGCACTGCTTAAGGTTAGAACGCATAAATTGGAGTGCATATGCACATAATGTCTAGCTGTATTCAAAAATGAGATATTTAGCAAAAAAATTGATCAATTCAATTGAGCCACCCCGTAAGTCTGAACACTACCAACAAATTTTGCAGCATAATGTAGGGCCCAGTGTGAGAAAGCTGGGTCTCCCTCAGAGGTCATGGGTCTTCCAGCAGGACAATGACCCAAAACACACTTCAAAAAGCACTAGAAAATGATTTGAGCGAAAGCACTGGAGACTTCTAAGGTGGCCAGCAATGAATCCCATAGAACACCTGTGGAGAGATCTAAAATGGCAGTTTGGAGAAGGCACTCTTCAAATATCAGGGACCTGGAGCAGTTTGCCAAAGAAGAATAAAATTCCAGCAGAGCATTGTAAGAAACTCATTGATGGTTACCGGAAGCGGTTGGTCGCAGTTATTTTGGCTAAAGGTTGTGCAACCAAGCATTAGGCTGAGGGTGCCAATACTTTTGTCTGGCCCATTTTTGGAGTTTTGTGTGAAATGATCAATGTTTTGCTTTTTGCTTCATTCTCTTTTGTGTTTTTTCATTTAAGACAAATTAAATGAAGATAATAATACCAAAGAATTTGTGTTTGCAATCATTTTCAGGAAGAAACTGAGTATTATCTGACAGAATTGCAGGGGTGTCAATACTTTTGGCCACAACTGTATATATTTTTTTACATTTTACTACTTTTTCACAAGAAAATGGCATTTTAACTAAAATATTTTTTGCATCATATTCTGATAGTCATGACTTTTACAGTTTTTTCTACAGAGCTGAATGAGCGCTTCTTTTTTGCATAACAAGCTGTAATATAAATTGTTTAGAAAATTAGTGAAAATCCAGCACTTGTTTACCAGTATAACATCAAAGACTTTTATTGAAACATCCAAATTAAAATTGTAAAAACGTTAAAAAGGAGGTCATGCCGGGGATAGCTGCAAAAAGCCTTAAGGTACTGTCACACTTAGCGATGCACCAGCGATACCGACCAGCGATATGACGCGGTCAGGATCGCTGGTACATCGCTAAGTGGTCGCTAGTGAGCTGCCACACAGGCAAATCTCACCAGCGACATAGCAGCGGTCAGGGGTCGCTACTTAGGCTAGTTTCACATTTGCGCTTTATAGCACAGTGACGGCCTGCGCCACAGGAAGCGCCCAACGAGAAACGGTCCAGGATGTTCTCGCGTGATCAGCAATAACCAACGGGGAGCCGGTCGGAGGTAAGTATCAGACATAGCGATATCGCTAGCAATATCGCTATAACGTCACAAAATCAGTGTCGCTACCAACAGCAGCATATGCGGGTTAAACTGCAGGTATCGGTGAGAACATGGACCCTAGCAGTTACTGCAGAAGCTCCTCTGTGTATATAAGTTAGGCTCCTACAGCTAATAGCACAGGTACAGAGGCTGTACTGTGCGATCAGCATGACTTACATATCCGACACGGAGCACTAGGTGACTTTACTCATAACCGATATGTACCCCAAATACAATTAATAGGTTGCATAGATACTGTAAATATGTTAAAAAAGATATATTTAGGTGCTTCTCACAAAATTAGGATATAATCAAAAAGTTAGTTTATTTCAGTTCTTCAGTACAAAAAGTGAAACTCATATATTATATAGAGTCATTACAAACAGAGTGATCTATTTCACGTGTGTATTTCTGTTAATGTTGGTGATTATGGCTTACAGCCAATGAAAACCCAAAAGTCATTATCTCAGTAAATTAAAATAATTAACAAAACATGTTCAAAAGCATCCTAAGCGTTTAAAAAGGTCCCTTAGGCTACTTTCAGACTTGCGTTACCGCCGCTAAGCTCTGCCCCCAGCCATGCCCCCTCCAGTCAGCTCCTCCTATGGTCGCATGATGCTGCATGCGATCAGCATACCCTATATTTAGCGTTGGGTACGCTGGCCATGCGCTGGTATGTTTTTGCCAGCGCATGCACCCTTTTTGCGCTGCGCCGACTTGCACCAAACGCACCTTGTTGTATTTTTGTGCGCTCAGCATCATGCAGCGTCATGCGACCATAGGAGAAGCTGACCGGATGGGGCATGGCTGGGGGCAGAGCTTAGCGGCGGCCGAGCGCTGTGCCTGGTAATGCAAGTCTGAAAGTAGCCTTAGTCTGTTTCAGTAGGCTCCACAATCATGGGGAAGACTGCTGACTTAACAGATGTCCTGAAGAGAGTCATTGACACACTCCACAAGGAGGGTAAGCTACAAAAGGTCATTGCTAGAGAAGCTGGCTGTTCACAGAGTGCTGTATCCAAGCATATTAATGGAAAGTTGAGTTGAAGGAAAAAGTTTGGTAGAAAAAGGTGCACAAGCAACCGGGATAACTGCAGCCTTTAAAGAAAAGACCATTCAAAAATTTGGGGGAGATTCACAAGGAGTGGACTGCTGCTGGAGTCTTTGCTTCCAGAGCCAACACACACAGACGTATCCAGGACATGGGCTACAAGTGTCACATTCCTTGTGTTAAGCCACTCATGACAAATAGACAATGCCAGAAGTATCTTGCCTGGGCCAAGGAGAAAAAGAACTGGACTGTTGCTCAGTGCTCCAAGTGTTGTTTTCAGATTAAAGTAAATTTTGCATTTAATTTGGAAATCAAGGTCCCAGTGTTAGGGACGGCGGAACGCACTAAATCTAAATAATAGGAAGTGCGTTCGCCGCCTGGGGTCCACCGTGCAGTAGGTGTAACAACCGCTGCTAAGTAATGGCAGACTCGCTATATGGCGGTATACTGCGCTCGTGTTAAACGTCACCCGAGGTGCGCAGAGCGGACTCTGTTAAACTCACAGAGGCGCTTTAGTATAAATAAAGTATAAACGCCGAGCCTGTTAGCTTCACAGGTCTCAGCTGGCGTGCACACACGGTATATGGTCACAGGACATGGCACAAGGCAGAGGTCGGTGTCCATCTTGACCTACCGTGCGTGCGGCGTCGCTACCGCGGACGCCGGTAAGTGCTGCTAACTGCAGCGTGGCGGTCACTACTGTCGCTGTACGACACTATCGGATGCTAGTGTAGCGGTGCGGTATGCACTGTGGCGTATGGCTTGCCACTGTCTGGCGCTGACTATAACTCTAACTCCCTAACCACATACGTAATATCAGAGGGAAGGGGTTTCAAATGAGTCAGTCACCAGAATCATACATCCATCACCATTCACACATAGCAAGTATAGTCTATACTAGCGCATGGCCGAGCGGCCATGAGGGCCTTTTATAGCCATGCACTTCCGGGACCTTCCAGACCTCTGAGATGGGCCAATCAGGTCAGGAGAAAGACCTGAGCACATGACCCCCGATCTCCACTGGGAGAACGTCTCGTGGGTATGCCCAGTAGCGCGGCAAGAGGACTTAGCCTCTGGAGTGGTTTCCTGCAAAGCAGGTTGCGCTACCATTGCTGGTCCAGAGGTGGCAGCAACATCCAGACCCAGAGAGCTGGTCAGAGCAGGGCGCCTGGATCGCCGAGATTGCTGTGCAGGTCCCTGAGCGGTTGGAAAGGAATGGGAGACCGCTGGATGTGTGGCTCTGGATTCCTTCTGTCCAGCTGCAGGAATCCGACGCCTAAAGGGCCTGGCACACTAAGCGATATCACTAGCAATATCGCTGTAACATCACTGGTTTTTGTGACGCAGCAGCGATATCGCTATGTCTGATACTTACCTCCGACCGCTCCCCCGCTGGTTATCGCTGATCTCGCAAGAACGTCCTGGACTGTTTCTCGTCATCGGCTTCCTGCTGGCGCCGACGAGCTACACGTGAACGCGGGCGGGAGGACGTCAGGATCGCCTTGTCTGACAGGTTAGTAACAACCCCTGACCCCTGCTATGTCGCTGGGGAGATCTGCCTGTGTGGCAGCTCACTAGCGACCACTTAGCGATGCACCAGCGATCCTGACCGCGTCATATCGCTGGTCGGGATCGCTGGTGCATCGCTAAGTGTGACACTACCTTAACACCCAGAGTCTGGAGGAAGAGTGGAGAGACACACAATGCAAGCTGCTTGAGGTCTAGTGTGAAGTTTCCACAATCTGTGATGGTTTGGGGAGCCAAGTCATCTGCTGGTGTATGTCCACTGTGTTTTATCAAGACCAAAGTCAGCGCAGCCATCTACCAAGATATTTTAAAGAATTTCATGCTTCCCTTTGCTGACAAGCTATTTGGAGATGGAAATTTCGTTCTCCAGCAGGACTTGGCACCTGTCCACACTGCCAAAAGTACCAATACCTGGTTTAAAAACAACAGTATCACTGTGCTTGATTGGCCAGCAAACTCGCCTGACCTTAACCTCATAGAGAATCTATAGGGTACTGTCAAGAGAAAGATGAGAGACACCAGACTCAACAATGCAGACGAGCTGAAGGCTGCTATCAAAGCAACTTGGGCTTCCATAACACCTCAGCAGTGCCACAGACTGATCGCCTCCATGCCACGCCGCATTGATGCAGTAATTGATGCAAAGGGAGCCCCGACCAAGTATTGAGTGCTTTTACTGAACATACATTTCAGTAGCCCAACATTTCGAATTTTGAAATCATTTTTCAAGCTGTTATTATAAAGTATTCTAATTTACTGAGATGAAGACTTTTGGGTTTTCACTGGCTGTAAGCCATAATCAAGTAGGTCCATCAATTTTAACCTTTCTCAACTATATATTACCTATCGCTAGTTTGTTTATAACCCACAATATCATTTGGTGCACTAAAAGCAACTAGCCCTTTTTTAATACTGATATATCTGCTAGTACTACCTCTTACAGCAGGGCATTCCACAGTCTGACTATTCTAAGTGTAAAGAACCCTTTCCAGTTTAAATGCTGTCGCAAAAGGGTATTCTAAAGTCTCTTGAGCAGCTCAGAGTTATGCAGCCTCCTTATGCCCTGTTTGCATAGGGGGGCAAGGTCTCCTCTTTGACTGGGCTTCATTCTGCTTCTATACCTTAAAGGCCCTGGCACACTAAGCGATATCGCTAGCAATATTGCTATAACGTCACTGGTTTTTGTGGCGTTATAGCGATATTGCTAGCGATATCGCTATGTCTGATACTTACCTCCGATCGCTCCCCCGCTGGTTATCGCTGATCGCGCGAGAACGTCCTGCACCGTTTCTCGTCGTCAGCTTCCTGCTGGGCTTTCTGTGGCGCCGCCGACCGACGCGTGGACGCGGGCGGGAAGACATCAGGATCGCCTCGTCTGACAGGTAAGTAGCGACCCCCGACCCCTGCTATGTCGCTGGTGAGATCTGCCTGTGTGGCAGCTCACTAGCGACCACTTAGATATGCACCAGCGATCCTGACCGCGTCATATCGCTGGTCGGGATCGCTGGTGCATCACTAAGTGTGACAGTACCTTAACAGTCTGTCTTGTTCTGAGTCTACACTGTTTTCACTATATTTAAATATAGAAATAACAGGGATTTTGAATAAGCATATGACTTGGAAAGCATATAAGCATATGGCTTGGGAAACTGAAAGCCATGATTAGAAGAAATGCTCTGGAAACTACTGATGCTGGGGTTTGAGACATTGTAATCCTACAGGTCTGATGAGGAGCCCTGTCAGGCGCTGAGATGGAATGGGAGTGAGATGAACAACTTACTGCTGAATAGAAATAAATGAGCTGATTGGGATGTTAGGAGGGTGCTCGTTGGAAATAAGCTGTACACTAAGTAAGATAAAAGCTCTCACAGTAGAAGAATGAAATCAGATAGAAAAAGTAAGTCAATTACAAAATACTTATTTTCATGCTGTCTAACTAAAGCAATTTAATAAAATGATAATGCCCCTTTAAGCATACAATGCAAAAAAACAAATCAAGGAAAATAGTATCTAAAAATAAAGACTTAAAATCAAAATAAGAGGGTGTGCAACTATCTAACATACTTTCTGTATCAATTCTTCATGGCTTACAAGCTCTGTTAGCGGTCAATGAATGGAAGCCTCAATTTTTGGCCTTGTGACAAACACACAGCTTGATACAGTCCCGTAAAGTTATTGGAGCTCTTCCTTACAATTGTGCATCTATGTGAATGTCACATGACCGGGAAAATATGCACGTAGAGCTCCATACAGCTGATTTTGAATTAGATAATGGTGGAGAACAGTGAAGGATTACTGTCCTGTAAAGTTATAGAACTGATCAGGAGTTAAACTATTTACAGTAAAATGGCAGTGAATGGAAAATACTGAACTTCAATCATTTTTATGCGTTTTTTTACTCATGAAAGGTCATCATATTTCAACCTGTTTATTACATTTTAAGCACAGAACATTCTCCGCTGATTTGAGATATTTATTAACATTGGCTGAGTGACTAAAAACCAGACTTAAAGTCGTGTACACAAACCCTTGAGGCTGAGCAGCTAATCAATGTTTCACAGTTTGCGCCTCAGCTGCTGTTGGGAGCTTGTTAGGATTATGTTCTGGTTCAGGGGATCAGATTTGTGGGATCAGACAAACAGCTTAACAGAGTAGCTTGTAAAACCATGAAGCTGCATATTAAATATGCAAGGACAGGGTCACATTTTGTACAGATGGCATCTCAATGGAAAAGCACGACATATAGCTAAGGAAAATTCACATTACTGAAAATTTGGGTGGCTTGCAATTGGCTCATGTGGTTAGGATTATTTAGTAACATGCTGTGTTTGGTATTAATATTCAGTGCTATAACCATATGTTACTCTAGCCCATAATTTAAAAGCTAATGGTGGGTTCAGCAACATGAGGGAACTTGTTGGCTTTGCCAGCCGTTAGCTATTTGGCAGACTAATCATTATAACATTCAAGACTGCAAGGCAGGCACAAAAATGCAGGTGCTTTTGAGGACAAAAATGATGGAAGGGACCTGAAAGTGGTTAAATATGAGGCAGAAGTTTGACTTCAGGCCGCATTCACACATCCGTGTGTTATGAATGCACTTATGTTCTATTTATGTAAACTTGACAGTCTCATAAATGCCCATGAAGCTGTCAAGTTTGGGTCATGAGACGTCACACTCAGTTGTGTGAATGGGGCATCAGGCTAGGCCTACACGGCAACATGTGTCATGTTACACTGAAATAGCATTGTCACATTGCAACATTGAAGCTAACAATTTCCTATGGTGGAGGCCTGCGACATTCTATGGTGCAGTCACAATTGTTTCTAAATGTGTTGAACTTCCTGTTGCTGGTCGCAAGTTGTAGGCGACTTTCTTGCCATAGACTTTAATGCAAGTCACTTGTGACGTCTCTGTGATTTGGCTATTCTTTACAGCAAAAATCATAGTTCTAAAATAGTTGAGCGATAAATTACACAAATGTTTTTGTCGCATGATTTATGTCACCGAGTAGCTTCAGCCTAAGGCTAGGATCACATGATTGTTTTTATCTCATTGATCCGATTATGTTAATCACACGCTGATTAGACTGATCAGAGTTTGATCAGAAGGTGATCCAAGTGTGATCTGATTTTCTTAGATGAAGAGAATAAACAGCAAAAAAAATCTCCATCTTCTCCATTGAGTCTGTCTTAGACTGCACTCAGATGCACATGGACCCATAGACATGTATGGCCAAGTGCAATCTGATAATCGAATGCAACTTGCACATGCTGTGATTTTTTTCCTTGGGCTGACTTGGACATGTGCGTGGCCCCGTAGAATAAAATAGGGACGAGTGGTATCTGTCCAAACAATGAATAGCACTTGTCCAATTATTACAGCTGAGCCCTAATAGGAAGATCTGTGATATAACAAAGAACAGTACAAGCGACAAGTGAGAGTAGATGATCATTTGTATACTTGGACTGCAGATAAGAATACTTTAGATGGATGAATATCCCTTATGAGGTTATGTATTTGTTTTCCAAGGCTCCCATATTAATACTATAACTTAGTTTGTAAAACTGGTGTGTTGTATGGTTTATCTAGTCTTATTTCAGTAACTTGTCTTTGCTGAGGGAGGATGAGCCAGAAGACAACCTGTTTAACCAGGTGGCTGAAACTAAAGAGGCTCAGAAGGCGCCCCTACAGGAGGAATCATGAAGAACTAAACGCAGCATTCCCTCCAACTGATATGCACAGGATGATTTTGTTTGGGAACAGATTAAGTGAAAGACCCAAGAGAGCACTCAACATCTGACAGAAATTGGATTGTTTTTAAGAAAGCTCTGGCCATTCAGGGATTCCACTTGCCCAAAAACTGGCAAGCTAAAGGGGAGGAGGTCTGTAAGAGGATGTGACATAAAGGATTAGAATCCCCAGCACTGTGCAGCATTTGTACATGAAGACTGTCATCTACTGTCCAAACGGGACACTGCAAAACTGCACAGAAGAGGTAGAGTTTCAGGAGGGACAAATTTATATGGAGCACCAGGTCAGGTGACCTTGATGATGCAGTTCCCTGGTATAAAATGCCAACTCACCAAAATGGGAGCAAATTTGGCATCAAGAGAAGGTATGGTCAAGACGTCTGTTGAGGAATACGCTGATTTCGGGTGCCAGGCCATGGCAGGAAGTATGAGGCAGCTGATTGTTGCTCCCCTGGAAGCAGAACTCAAGCAAGCTCTGGGACTCACACTATGATGGCCAAGACTCAAAAGACCAGACCTGTGGAAGGCAAGTTCCATAATTTAGAATATCCTGAAAATCAGACCTACGTCGGTCAAGCTACGAGAGTCAGATGACGCCAAACATGAGCCAAAGCCTAGCCCTCATTCCACCAGGTACAAGAGACATTCGCCATCAGTCAAGCATCATGCCTGTTGTGGTGAATGGGAGATGCAAGTGAGCCGTGCTGTTGTTTCTGCCACTGACATATGGTAGAGGGGTTGGCGTGAGCTAATACAACACACAGGACGGGGGTCGGTTGAAGCAAAGGAGGCCCAGATTGCTTTGTTAGACTTTGTCAGGAGGACTTGCAGCCTAGTGGGAAGAATCAGACAGTACAGTGGCTCTCATGTTAACAGGATCACTATTACTGCTTGAAAATTATAAGATATATGGCAAGAGACTGTTATAATAGTTAGAGTGAACCTGAGGATTCATTGTATATCTGATGTAATTACCCTTTTATGCATTATTTACTGTTATTAGGAAAATAGTTTCATTGATTACTTCCACCTTATCCCTGTCTGCACGTTGCATTCGTTCACCTGCTTATACATTGAGTTGAAATCTCAATCTGCGAATACGCTGCCACCAGCACCATTTTCCCAAAGACTGCCAGAAGATCAATCTGTGATCGTGGTTAGGATGGCATCCTTGCAAAATTTAATTAAGAAAGAAGATAGACAGCAAAGGCAGTGGAGGGTCCATGGCATAACCAAAGACTCTACCTACAGTCCCATTCTGATTCAAGGAGACAAAAACTTCTATTGATGATTTTATAAAAACCAGGCTTTGGATTTCTTCTCTGAAAATACAGTATGTATTAAATCAGTATACCAGCTCCATTATGGCAATTGTTGTGAACACGTTTGGCCTGGCTTCTGAGTTTGGTCTCCCTCTGGCAGTTGCTGCTGGTAATGGAGCTGGTCAGGCTGACAGAAGTCAATCACCTGAGCAGGATGATTGGAGGTCAGGTGTTACAGACCGGAGAGATTTAAGTGAGCAATCTTCCCTCAGCTCTTGCCGGTGATTTGGTTTTCTTCCTGAGCTTTTGGGAAGTCTACTTGCCTCCTGCTTCATCCTGCATCTTTCAGATAAGTTATTTGTTTGCTTGAATCTTTTTGCATTTGATACATTTTTTGCTTTTCTCTGATTTCTGCCTTGCTGGTGTGAGTCCAGCCTGGTTCCCTGCAGGGACCTGTGCTGGACTCTGTTTCATTTGCCACAGCTTATGTCAGTCTTTGCAGTATTTCTAGTCCCCTGTTATATCAGTATCTTTTGTTTGCGTCCAGGTACACCAGAGTTCTGATTTAGTGGGGGAGAGGTCGTGTGGCCTTAGTATTTTTGCATATCAGACGTGTTGGAATTTTTCTTAGGGTTTTTTGTGTGATTGCAGACAGTATCCTTTCCTGTCCTATTCTATCTAGAGAGTTGGGCCCCATCATTTGCTTACTCTATTTTCTGCCTGTGTTTGTGCCTCATCTTGTCTCACCGGCAATATATGTTCGAGAGCTATCTATTCCTTTGGGGCTCTACTCCGGGGCAGTTTAGCTTTCCTCTTTTTCTCTTTAGGCTTAGTTAATTCTTTGGCTGTACCGAGTCGTCTAGGGCATCGTAGGTACGTCCCACGGCTAATTCTAGTTGTGTTGTCAGTTTAGGGGTCTGCAATCCGCTAAGGTACCAACCTCTCTGGTTATCTGGTTACCTCGCCTATTCCCCTTTATCCTCCTCGGTTACCTAATCATAACAGGCAATGACTTTTGTTTAATATGTATAATGCTGATAATAATAAAGGAGAAACCTTCGGCAACACGTGTAATCTTGAAGCAACAAATGATATTTTATTAAATTAAATAGCAGGCACACTTTGCCATGGATATAAGAGCCATAAGAACCAACGTTTCGGCCTAAGACAGCCTTTGTCAAGGTTTATCTAGATAAAACATAGCAATATTTTTATACAGGGGGCCACAAAATAAGATAAAATTCTATTTTTATTTGAAGTGAAAATAATTATTCAAGAAAAACATATATAATATATACAGTAATATGACAGTATGATATAATGCATAGGGTTTTGTTGGGTTCAAGCGAATACCCACTCTGTGGACAAGACAAATAAGCAATTGTTAGCAAGATATAGTATAAACAGAATCACTGTTGTAAAATTTATATACACGTGGTCAAAATTGTTGGTACGCCTCGTTTAAAGACAGAAAAACCCACAATGGTGACAGAAATAACCTGAATCTGATAAAAGTAGTAATAAAGAAAAAAATCTATGAAAATGAACAAATGAAAGTCAGACATTGCTTTTCAGCCATGCTTCCACAGAATTTTAAAAAAATAAAACTCATGAAATAGGCCTGGACAGAAATGATGGTACCCTTAACTTAATATTTTGTTGCACAACCTTTTGAGGCAATCACTGCAATCAAACGATTCCTGTAACTGTCAATGAGACTTCTGTACCTCTCAACAGAAATTTTGGCCCACTCCTCAAGAGCAAACTGCTCCAGTTGTCTTGTGATTGAAGGTTGCTTTTTCCATATGGCATGTTTCAGCTCTTTCCAAAGATGCTCAATAGGATTTAGGTCAGGGCTCATAGAAGGCTACATCAGAATAGTCCAATGTTTTCCTCTTAGCCATTCTTGGGTGTTTTTAGCTGTGTGTTTTGGGTCATTATCCTGTTGAAAGACCAATGACCTGCCCCTGAGACCAAGCTTTCTGACACTGGGCAGCACATTTCTCTCTAGAATCCCTTGATAGTCTTGAGATTTCATTATACCCTGCACAGATTCTAGACCCCCTGTGACAGGTGCAGCAAAGCAGCCCCAGAACAAAACAGAGCCTCCTCCATGCTTCACAGTAGGGACAGTGTTTTTTTCTTGATATACTTCATTTTTCCATCTGTGAACACAGAGCTGATGTGCCTTGTCAAAAATTTCCATTTTTGTCTCATCTGTCCATAGGACATTCTCCCAGAAGCGTTGTAGCTTGTCAACATGTAGTTTGGCAAATTCCAGTCTGGCTTTTTAGGATTTTTTTAACAATGGTGTCCTCCTTGGTTGTCTCCCATGAAGTCCACTTTGGCTCATACAAGGATGTATGGTGCGATCTGACACTGATACACTGATATTCCTTTAGCTTGAACTTCACCTTTAATCTGTTTAGAAGTTTTTCTGGGTTCTTTTGTTACCATTCGTATTATCCGTCTCTTTGATATGTCATCAATTTTCCTTCTGCGGCTATGTCCAGGGAGGTTGGCTACAGTCCCATGGAGCTTACATTTCTGAATATGTGCAACTGTAGTCACAGGAACATCAAGCTGCTTTGAGGTGGTCTTATAACTTTTACCTTTAAAATGTTTGTCTATCATTTTCTTTCTAATCTCCTGAGACAACTATTTCCTTCGCTTCTTCTGGTCCATGTTGAGTGTGATAGACACCATGTCACTAAACGGCACAGTGAGTAACTGTAGCCATCTATGCAGGCCCACTCACTGATTCCAATGTTGTAGATACCTGTGATGCTAATTAGTGGCACACCTTGATTTAACATGTCTCTTTTGTCACATTATTTTCATTGGTACTATCATTTCTGTCCAGGTCTATTTCATGAGTTTTATTTTCTTACAAATTCTGTGGAAGCATGGTTGAAAAGCAATGTCTGACTTTCATTTGTAAATTTTCATAGATTTTTGATTTATTATTACTATTGTAAGATTCAAATTATTTTTGGGACCATTGTGGGTTTTTCTGTCATTAAATGAGGGGTACAAACAATTGCACCACGTATGTATAAACAAAAGTTTACAGATGAATCATATCCATCTTTCTTCCTCACCTGTAGCTGATGGGGTTTTCTTTGTTAAAAAGAAAGATCTCTGTCCTTGGCTCGATTTCCGTGAAATAAACACATTTTCAGATAAGAATACTTACCTTCTCCCACTCACTCCCGACCTATATAATCAGCTTATTGGGGATAAAGGGTTTTCTAAATTTCATCTTAGAGGGGAATAAAATTTGATACACATCTGGAAGGGTGATGAGTAGAAAACAATGTTTATAACGTCTGAGGGTCTATTTGAAAATCTTGTCATGCCTTTTTGGTTAACTAGTGCACCATCAGTCTTACAAAACTTTATAAATTATATATTTTCTGATGTTATTAGAAGACTTATTATGGTATACCTTTACTACATTCTAATTTGTTCATCGAATCTGAATTTGCACTATGAACATGTCCTTTTTGTGTTACAAATGCTCAGGGAAAACTTGTTGTTTGCTAAATTGGAGAAATGTACTTTTTTCTGTTAAGAAATATCCTTACTGGGGTTCATTATAGCAGCTGAAGGGTTTAAGGTGGATCTTGGGAAGGTGCAGGTTATAATTGATTGGGTTCAACCTTGTGAATTTAAATCATTGCAATATATTCTAGGATTTGCCAAATATTATAGAAAATGTATTAGTGGTGTTGCAGATCCTTAAATCTCATTATGGCCTTACACATAAGGGGGTGGTTCTTACACTTTGGTCACCGGATACTATTGGAGACTTTAGTAAATTGAATGTTTAATGTCTACTCGAGTTTTAGTTCAACGCTATCTCCAGAAACCATTCATTGCAGAAGGGAATGCCTCAGAGGTCAGTGTAGGGGCAGTTTTGCCTTAAGGTCTAAAAACTGACCATCTTGCAGCCATATGCATTTTTCTCTAGGAAATTTTCAGCTGCTGAGAGAAATTCCGATGGTGGGAATTGCGAGCTGCCTGCTTTCAAAGCAACGTTTGAAGAATTGAGACATTTTTTGGAGAGCACTATTTAACAGCTCACTGCTGTGATGGATCATAAAAATGTAGCTTATCTTGTATATGCTAAATGTTTAATCCCAAGACAGGCCCTTATTTTTTTCTAGGTTCAATTTTTTTATTATGTTCAGGCCGTGGTCCAAGAATGTGAGGACCAACACGTTATCGTGCAGCCTTTGTTCAGTTTCTCCCCCAGAACCTCCATCCTCCATTCTTCCTCAAGTTATTTTGGTTTCTATGATATCCTCAGAATTGGCAGCAGAGATCCATGAAGTCCTGTTGTTGGCTCCTACCGCTACTCCAGGGTCCAAATTATTTGTGCCTATGTATCTATGATTACATTTGTTGCAGGAGTTTGCCGATTCCATCTTCTGTGGTCATCCTGAAGCCACAGCTATGCAGAAAGCTGTTTCTAGGCTCTTTTGGTGGCCATTAATTCTTAATGAAGTTAAAGATTTTGCACCTGTTTGTGATGTTTGCACGTGCTCTAAAATCTGTCATAACCTTCCAGCTGGGGAATTGGCTCCATTGTCAGTTCCAGAAAGACAGTGGACTTACTGTATTTGTCCATGGATTTCATAACGGATTTGCCTTTGTCTAGAGGGAAGACTGTTATTTGGGTGGTTGTTGACCAATTCAGTAAACAGGCACATTTTGTTCCTTTATCAGGGTTACCAAATGCTGAAACACTTCCCAGGTTATCAATCATGTTTTGATATTGCAAGGAATCCCTTTGAACATCTGATAAGTGGGTACAATTTGTCTCCAAGTTCTGGAGAGTATTTTGTAAGAAATTAGGGATTCATTTGTCATACAATCAGACAGAAAGAATGAATCTGCAAGAGGACTAGACCTCATTTTTACCTCTTGCTGACTTTAATAGTTAGGTTAACCAGTCTACTAGAACCGCACCTTTTCTGTAATTATGGTTTTCATCCACATTTTGGTGAATTCTCCAGGATGAATCTTGGGTGTCCTGGAGAAGAGTTTGTTATATAGAAACATAAAAAGAAGAGATCCATTTGAGCAATTAAAAAACATAAATCTTTATTATTCATCAATAAAAAACAATTACACTGTTAGCTATTAGGGAATGCCTCATAAAGATGACACTAAAATACCTTGACGAATGAGGAAGATATTCAATATCCTTTAAGGGAATCTGTCACCCCTGGAACGTATATGACCTATTAATATGGGCATACAGGCAATAGAAATGTTACACTAGTCCTACCTGTATGCCTCATAATAATCGTCTTGTTGTGGAAAAATGTTTTATTCTGTCTTTATGCTAATGATTTCTTCCAAGCTCCAGGGTGTGCGGTGCCTGGAAGAAATCCCTGCCTCCTGTCTTCATTACAGTACTACCCTCCTCCCATGCACGTCAATTATGCCTCTGGAATCCAGCGCCTGCGCCTGGCACTCCAATGAAGGAGTAGTACGATCTCAAGGAAGATCACAAGGAATGGACAGCATGTGACTTAAATATGAGTGTCTGAGCAAAGGGTCTGAATACTTATGACCATGTGATATTTCAGTTTTTCTTTTTTAATAAATTTGCATTTCATTTTCTTATAAACCAAAATGGGGTGCAGAGTGTACGTTAATGAGAGAAAAATGTACTTTTTTGAATTTACCAAACGGCTGCAATGAAAGGGTACTTAATAGTGTTGAGCATTCCGATACTGCAAATATCGGGTATCGGCCGATATTCGCTGTATCGGAATTTCGATACCGAGTACCGATATTTTTTCTATATCGGATACCAGAATCGGAAGTTCCCATAATGCAATGAGCCCGCTCAATTTGATTCAGCCAATAGGAATCCTCAGAAGTGTGGGCACATCCTGTTAGGCATGTAGGCATGTTAACTATTGGCATGGCTGTGATTGGCTGCTTAAATGATGTCATCATGATGCGCGGTCTGTGCGCATCATGATGCGCGGTCAGTGCGGGCCTGCCGGTGGTCTGTACGGGCCTCTCGGGAGCCTGTGCCAGCTGTCGGTGGTCTGTGCTGGCTGCCGGTGGTCTGTACGGGCCTCTCAGGGGCCTGTGCGGGCTGTCGGTGGTCTGTGCCAGCTGCTGGGGGCCTGTGCCGGCTGCCGGTGGTCTGTGCGGGCCTGCTGGTGGTCTTGTGTGTGTGTGCAGGCATCGTCTGATGGGACTACAAGTCCCATCAGGCTATGCCTGCTACACTGACAGTGATTGACACATTAGCCAATGATGGGACAGTAGTAGTCCCATCATCCGGCTAATGTGTTGAATGTAAAAAAATATATATATATACATACTACATACATACTACATACTACATACATACTTCATATATACTACATTCATACAACATGCATTCAACATACATACTACATATATACTACATTCATACAACATACATACTACATATATACTACATACATACTACATATATACTACATACATACTAAATTCATACAACATACATATATACTACAAACATACTACATATTTACTACATTCATACAACATACATATTACATATATAATACACACTACATATAAACTACATTCATACAACATACATAAATACTACATACTACATACATACTACACATATACTACATTCATACAACATACATATATACTACATACTACATACATACTACATATATACTACATTCATACAACATACATACATACTACATACATGCTACATATATACTACATTCATACAACATACATATATACTACATACATACATACATACTACATATATACTACATTCATACAACATATATACATACATACTACATACATACTACATATATACTACATTCATACAACATACATACATACTACATACATATATACTACATTCATACAACATACATACATACATACTACATATATACTACATTCATACAACATACATACATACTACATACATATATACTACATTCATACAACATACATACATACTACTTACATACTATATATATACTACATTCATACAACATGCAACATTCATACAACATACATGCTACATATATACTACATTCATACAACATACATACATACTACATACATACTACATACTACATACATACTACATATATACTACATTCATACAACATACATACTACATACATACTACATATATACTACATTCATACAACATACATACTACATACAATACATACATACATTCATACAACATACATATATACTACATACATACTACATACAATACATTCATACATTCATACAATACATACATATAGACATACAGTACATATAACATAGAGTACATACTCACCATCACTTTTCACTTTGATCCCCGAAGCCAGTGTCATCTATGAAAGAAATTAGAAAAAAACAAACCATCAAATACTCCCTGATCCGCAGATATCCACAACTGAGTGTCCCACGCTGATTTCCTGTGGAGAACAGCAGCATCAGCTGATGCGACCGCTCTCTAGGGGCTTCAATAATCCAATAACGGAAGGTAGGCATCCTTCCGCACTGTATTCCTCCGCCACTTTAAAAAAAATAGTCCCTAGTCTCACTTTATGGCAAAAGCTTCCTGGGAACTTTCTCACACAGCTTTTGCCATAAAGTGAGACAAGGGACTTTTTTTTTACAGTGGCAGAGGAATACAGTGCGGAAGGATACCTACCTTCCGACACTGGATTATTGAAGCCCCTAGAGAGCGGTCGCATCAGCTGATGCTGCTGTTCTCCACGGGAAATCGGCGTGGGACCCTCGTGGATTTCTGCAGATCAGGGAGTATATGGCTTGTTTGTTATTTTCATATTTTTTCATAGATGACAATGGCTTCGGGGAACAATGTGACAAGTAATGGTGAGTATGTACTCTGTTATATGTACTGTATGTCTATATGTATGTATTGTATGAATGTATGAATGTATTGTATGTAATATGTATGTAGTATGTATGTAGTATATATATGTATGTTGTATGAATGTAGTATATATGTATGTAGTATGTAGTATATATGTATGTTGTATGAATGTAGCATATATGTAGCATGTATGTTGTATGTAGTATGTATGTATGTTGTATGAATGTAGTATATGTAGTATGTATGTAGTATATATGTATGTTGTATGAATGTAGTATATATGTAGCATGTATGTAGTATGTAGTATGTATGTATGTTGTATGAATGTAGTATATATGTAGCATGTATGTAGTATGTAGTATGCATGTATGTTGTATGAATGTAGTATATATGTAGCATGTATGTTGTATGTAGTATGTATGTACGATGTATGAATGTAGTATATATGTAGTATGTATGTAGTATGTAGTATGTATGTATGTTGTATGAATATAGTATATATGTAGCAATTATGTTGTATGTAGTATGTATGTTGTATGAATGTAATAGGTAGCATGTATGTTGTATGTAGTATGTATGTATGTTGTATTAATGTAGTATATATGTAGTATGTATGTAGTATGTAGTATATATGTATGTTGTATGAATGTAGTATATATGTAGCATGTATGAATGTAGTATATATGTAGCATGTATGTAGTATGTATGTTGTATGAATGTAGTATGTATGTAGTATGTATATGTATGTAGTATGTATGTAGTATGTATATAATTTTTTTTTTTTTACATTCAACACATTAGCCGGATGATAGGACCACTACTGTCCCATCATTGGCTAATGTGTCAATGACTGTCGGTGTAGCAGGCATAGCCCAATGGGACTTGTAGTCCCATCGGACGAGGCCTGCACAGACACAAGACCCCTGGCAGGCCCGCACAGACCACCGACAGCAGGCACAGGCCCCCGGCAGGCCGGCACAGACCACCGGCAGCCGGCACAGGCCCCCGCGAGGCCCGTACAGACCACCGGCAGCCGGCACAAGCCCCCGGCAGGCCTGTACAGACCCCCGGCAGCCGGCACAAGCACCCGACAGGCCCGTACAGACCACCGGCAGCCGGCACAGGCCCCCGGCAGCCGGCACAGACCACCGACAGCCGGCACAGGCCCCCGAGAGGCCCGTACAGACCACCGGCAGCTGGCACAGGCCCCCCGAGAGGGCCGTACAGACCACCGGCAGCCGGCACAGGCCCCCGAGAGGCCCGTACAGACCACCGACAGCCCGCACAGGCCCCACCCACACACACAGACACGCACAGTGTCCACCCACGCACCGCCGACACTCTTCTCCCCTCCCGAAAGGGTTTTTTTTAATTCCGATATTTCTGTCCCATTGACTTTAATGGGACTTCCGGGATCGGAATCGGCGATACCCGATACTTTTTTTAGATCGGCCGATCCAATCCGATCTGATATTTTTCAATATCGGGTGGTATCGCTCAACACTAGTACTGAATGAATAAGATCAAAATACATATATTTCAGTCATGTGACTACCCTACATAATGGACTACTACAATAAACAGCTTGAATGACTATCCACTACCCATAGAGTCTGTATTTATATACAGTTGTTTGAAAAAGTGTTTGTCACACTTAAATGTTTTGAGACCAGCAAACAAATTTAAATATTAGACACAGATAACACAATTAAACACAAGATGCAATTTTTTCAATGCAGGGTTCTATGTGAAAAAGTGGTTTATTTATCACATCTTTGGGAAGCTGAGTTTTAATTTCCTAGCTAAACACAGGCTGATTACTGCCACACCTGTTCTCAATCAAAAAATCACTTAAATAGGTCCTGCTTGACAAAGTGAAGCAGACCAAAAGATCCTCAAAAGCTAGACATCATGCCGCTATCCAAAGAAATTCTGAAACAAAGTATTTGAGATCTATGAGTCTCGAAAAGCTTAAAAAAGCCATTCCTCAATCTTTGGGACTCCAGCGAACCACAGCAAGAGCCATTATCCACAAATGGCGAAAATATGGAGCAGTGGTGAACCTTCTCAGGAGTGGTCAGCTGACCAAAATTACCCCAAGAGTGTAGCAACAACTAATCTCAGAGATCACAAAAGACCCCACAAGAACATTCAAAGAACTGCAGGCCCCACTTGTCTCAGTTAAGGTCAGTGTTCATGACAGTGTTCAAGCCTTTGTTATTACTTTGGCTAGGGGAGTGGTACTGTATGAAGAGCAGAGGAGACGGGGGGCGTGTTTGATGAGAAAAAGGGGTGTGAAGAGATTACAGGAGCGGCACATGCTTTTTTTATTTTTCCCTTAACTTTATGTGTGTCGATTTTGACAACCAATCAGGGAGCAGAAACCATCCACAACATCATGACACAAGGTCTTCTGTGATTGGCCGTCGAAGTCACATGTTCCTGGCCATATAAAAAGCGGACATCTTGTTTTGCTGGCACCATTTGCTTAGTGTCACAGTGCAAAGAGGTCACTCCTGCACTAGTGCTGCTGCTGAACGTGAACTTGTCAGTTAATTAGATAGGATTCTGTCCTGTGTGAAATCGATCTTACAGTATCGAAGTAGATTGTGCTAAAACAGTGTTTGGTAGTCTCTGGAAGCTTTATTTGCAACTCGTAATTGTTTGTGCTAAAACTTTGTTTCAGTGGCAAATCAGAGAGACAGCTTTCCATTTAAAAATCATTAGAACTAATACTGGGTTGCAGCCTGGAGGGCCAATTAGCTACTACAAATAGTTTGTGATAAAACTGTGTTTAATTGCCAAATTAGAAGGCCAGATTTCCACTTAAAAATTGTTGGACCCAATATAGTGATGCAGCCACGTGGCTCAATTAGCTATTCCAAATCGCTTGAGCTAAAATTGTGTTTCAGTGGCAAATCAGAAGGCCAGATTTCCACTTAAAAATCATTAAGCCTAATGTTGGGGTGCAGCCAAGAGGCCCAATTACCTACTCCAAATCGTTTGTGATAAAACTGTGTTTCAGTGGCAAATTAGAAGGCCAGATTTCCACTTACAAATTGTTAGGCCTAATAAAGTGGAACAGCCACAAGGCCCAATTAGCTACTCCAAACTGTTTGTGATAAAACTGTGTTTCAGTGGCAAACAGAAGGCCAGACTTCCACGTAAAAATCGTTAGACCTAATATTGTGGTGAAGCCATGAAGCCCAATTAGCTACTCCAAACCATTTGTTCTAAAACTGTGTTTCAATGGCAAATGAGACATCCAGATTTCCCCTCAAAAATCGTTAGGCTTAATATTGTGGGCAGCCACAAGTCCCAATTAGCTACTCCAAATACCTTGTGATAAAACTGAGTTTCGGAGACAAATCAGAGAGCCAGATTTCCACTTAAAAATCGCTAGGTCTAATATTGGGATGCAGCCACGAGTCCCAATAATCTACTCTCATTTGTGATAAAACTGTGTTTCAAATCGAAAAGGTCAGATTTCAACTTAAAAATCTTTTGGCATAACAGTGTGGTTCAGGCACATTATCTAAGAAAATAAATTGTGATTGTTCATTTAGTGACAGGTGACTAACAGCTGTGGACCTAGGGTTGTGAAAAAGGGGGGGAGGCTACTTACAAAATGAGTGGGAAAAAACGATGTCATGGTGGACGGGGGAATAGGCTTCGTGATCAACGTGTATGTGGGTTAGGTGTTAATGTGAAGGAAAGCTCAACTGAACAAACATTGTCTTGTCCTATCCAAAGACCACAATGACAACAACTGTTACTGGACAGGCTACTCAACTCTCTTTCTTTTGTCAGCCATACAGCAGTACGCCTTGTAAATGAGGCTCAGAAAGAGAATGTGCTACAGCAGAAGGAAACCCATCCACCTTATGTGTCTCCCCTATTTCCACATAGAGGGTAAGCTTGCGAGCAGAGCCCTCATTCCTTTTAGTATTTATTGATCTATGTGTTTATTGTTATGCTTAATGTCTATTGTCTGTACAAGTCCCCTCTAAAATGTAAAGTGCTGTGGAATATGTTGGCGCTATAGAAATAAAATTATCATTATTATAAGGAAAGCGCTGCATCAAGTGGCCTCTCCTCCTCTTCCTCCACCTTACCATCGCACAAAGTACAATCCTCAGAGGTGGTGCCCCAGTCACCCTTGTTTCCCTCCAAATCAAAAATTTCCAAATGCCCAGTTGACTGTGGGGAACATCTGGTGGGCTATTCTGAAGAGCTGTTCACACATGGGCATCAGAGTTCTGTTCTGAAGAATCACCCTTGGTTCCCCTCGCCCAACAACTTTCCAACCACCCAATTAACTGTGTGGAGCCACAAATGGGCCAGTCTGCAGGGCTGTTCACACATTCTCTTTCATGGGCTTCAGAGGTCTGTTTGAAAGATTCACAGAATCCAGAAGAGCAAAGCATCTGCACCGATGCCCAAAATTTTTTCATGTTGGATCGGGGGCCGGAAAAAGTAGAGATGAGCGAATATTTCAATGTTCAGTTCGGATTATGATCGCCGAATTTGCAATATGTGCTTTATTCGACAAATATTCACCGAACACAACCGAACACCATCCAAGTCAATGGGAGGCAAAAACAATAGCATGTACAACACCTTCTAACTGCCCCAGAAGCTGCCAAAACGCATCAAATGAGGCATAGACACCATTAAAGTGGCCTCAATTCACTCACAGTACAAATTGTAGCACGGCATTGCAGCAATGAGTCATGCATGAGGCATTGTGGTCTGGGCCAGCATTTACAGCTTTCAATTATTCCAAGTATGAGGAGGTGGGTGGGGGATCAGTGTAGACCTGCTGTGCTGGGAGCCCTTATACCACATACAACAGCTCAACCTGCTTTCATGCTGAGCCACACTCAGGTGGCATAAATATCAGTATCGTAGACTACCATTGTCAGAAAAATCTAAGGATAGTAGTAACATGAGTAGTTGACTCCAATGAAGTGGAGGCCTGACGGTCTCGGAGGTCTACTGCTACAGTCAAGACACATGGAGGAGACCCAACCAGGAGTCTACACATTTACAAAAAATTGTGGCAGACACGAACAAAGTGCCATCAATTTCACCACAGTAGAAATAATATAATAGGGACCGACAGGTCTTCCACTATGCCCAACCCAGCAGATGGACACCCAACCAGGAGTGTTCACATTACTAAAAATTATTGGCAGACACCACCAAAGTGGCATCAATTTCCCCACAGTAGAAATAGTATAATAGGGACCAATAGCTCTTCCACTACACCCAGCCTAGCAGATGGATGCCCAACCAGGAATGTTCACATTTCCAAACATTTCCAAAAATTATTGGCAGACACCACCAAAGTGGCATCAATTTCATCACAGTAGAAATAGTATAATAGGGACGGACAGGTCTTCCACTACACCCAACCCAGCAGATGGATACCCAACCATGAGTGTTCACATTTCCAAAAATTATTGGCAGACACCACCAAAGTGGCATCAATTTCACCACAGTCGAAATAGTATAATAAGGACCGACAGGTCTTCCACTATACCCAACCCAGCAGATGGATACCCAACCATAAGTGTTCACATTTCCAAAAATTATTGGCAGACACCACCAAAGTGGCATCAATTTCACCACATTATAAACAGTATAATAGGGACCGACAGGTCTTCCACTACACCAAACCCAGCAGATGGACACCCATCCAGGAGTTTTCAAACTTCAAAAAATGAGGGCCTGACACTACCGAAGTGGCATAAATTTCACAAGATTAGAAATAGTATAATAGGGACCGACACGTCTTCCACTACAGCCAACCCATCAGATGTAGACCAGCCATGACTGTTCACATTTCCACAAATTTGTGTTAACATCTGCAGCAGCAACAGCAGGAACTGAAGCCAAACTAAAGATATCACAGAATGCAGTTACGCAAGATTAATGCAGCATACTAAAAAATGAAACATCCCCTTGTCTGTACAGTCTGCGATTGGGGTACAAAAGTCCTTGGAGATCCATGACTTGTTCATCTTGATGAAAGTTAGGCGGTCTATACTTTGAAGGGACAGCCGGCTGCCCTTATGCATCAGGATACCACCAGCAGCGCTGAAGACACGTTCTGAGAGAACAATGGCTGCTGGGCATGATAAAAATTCCAAGACATGTGAGGCAAGCTCAGGCCACTCATTTATTTCAGAATACCAAAATGTGAAAAGGTCTAAACCCTTCCTGATGGCATTGATATTCAGTTCTAGATACTCCTGCACCATCCTCTCCATTCGTTCACCATGCGTAAGACTTAGACCTGGTCTAAAAAAAGTGTCAAAGGACTCACAGAAATTGCTTTTTCCACTTACACTACTACAGCTGCTAATATTTTGGCATTGACGAATTGATGTGCCAGACGTTGAAAATCTAAAGCTGTGATGTGAGTTTCACTGCTGTCTTGGAGAAAACCTCTCTTAAGGTTGTGTAAAAGCGTGTTTTGATACTCCAGCATTCATTGGTCCCTTTAAAGGGTGGGAAGCATTTGACAAAAAATTTGGTTTTATAACATGAATCTAACAGAGTGGCAACCCAGTTGTCAGCACTATTTCTA
This sequence comes from Dendrobates tinctorius, assembly GCF_039654945.1. Lineage (NCBI taxonomy): Eukaryota > Metazoa > Chordata > Amphibia > Anura > Dendrobatidae > Dendrobates > Dendrobates tinctorius. The sequence goes on from NW_027361771.1 coordinate 9,898,358, forward strand.
ATCATAACTATACGGGGATCATGTTGTTGATATTGCAGCAAGAAGGCACTCTTATGTCAGGATCTACCATGAGGTCCAAGTCCATGCTGTGTTGGTGGCTGGGTAACACTGATGCTTGTTTCCTCCATCCCCTCCAGCCAACCACAAACAACAGAGAGGGGATGATTATCCTCTTTATCTCCTGACAGTTGCTTGCCCATCACCTCACCCTCCTTCATTTGTTCCTCGGATCTTGCACCTTCACTAACAGTTTAGCAGTAATCCACCCTCCCTTGTAACCTGCCTGTGTTACAACTGTCTGGAACTTTGAGACCATGTTAATCCTTCCGCATCCTCCTCTGCTTACTCTTCTTCCTCTAGGACCACCACCTCCTCCTGCAGGCTATTCAAAGTTTGCTTCAGCATATAGATGACTGTAAAAGTCATGCTGATGATGACGTCATCAGCGCTAATCATCTTAGTAGCCATTTAGAAACAGTGCAGCAGGGTGCAGAGGTCTTTAATCTGTGCCCACTTCGTAAACGTGATATGAGTCATGTCCATACTGCATTGGCCCAGGCTATACGACATGACATACTGCGTCATGGTTCGTTGCTGCTACCACAGTCGCTGCAACATATGCAGAGAGGAATTCCACGGTGTCAGCACATCACATATCAACCTGTTAACTGGCATTGACAAAGGCCTCTATATCGACGCAAGTCAGTGACCAGAGGGTTGTGAGTGACGGAAGTGAGCACATAGCTTCCGTACTTTCTGCAGCAGCTCACCCAGGCCATTATAGTGGCAGAGAAAATGCTGTACCTCCAGGTTGACGACATGAGCCATTCAAGGCACGTGTGTGAGCTTGCCTCGCTGTAGGACCACCACTAGGTTCGCACTGTTATTGGACATGGCTTCCCTGGACTCAGGTTCAGCAAAGACAGCCATAGCTCAAACTCGGCCTGGAGAGCTGTATGATAGCGATCTCCAAGGCATATAAATGTTAACACTGCCTGATTGCGGTGAGCCTTGTCTGTGCAGTACGGAGGTGTATGGGATTCACTCTGACCTGTTGGAACAGTATCTCATTAAGGCTGAGGCTGAGGGTGCAGGTAGAGGCCATAGAGAAGATAGAGGAGGAGGCAGAAGCAGTGGAGAAAGTGTTAAATATAGAGGTTTGTACTGAAAGCCTTGGGGATTCAAAGACTTGTGGAACAGCACCTGCCCACACAGCCACCGGAGTCACTCAGTGCCCAGTCAGCCATGCTTACTCATCCAAGCATCTGTGGTGAACTGCACCCTAGCAGACATAGATTTAGTCAAAGAACGGGTGATGTTTTCTGCGACATGCTGTTGTAGCACAGGCACAGCTTTCTTAGAAAAGTAATGGCGAATGGGCACCAGATAGTGGGGGACAGCTTTTTGAAACCATCTGTATCTACCAGGTGAAAAGGCAGCATTTCTGTCATGATCTGAAGTGATCTGACAGTTTTAAATTGCACTGGGTGAACTTTTTTTTACTTTGGAAAGTTCCAAGGTGTCTTGACTGTCCCCGGTGGTGGTTAGTGGTATTGCACTTTAGGTTTTTGTGCACTTAATTATGGATCAGGTGTGACACCCTATAAAGGTGTGCTAGGGGTGTGCAATCACTGCCTGTGATATTGTGAGATTGTGTTCACTCTGAGTTGGAGAGCCTGGTGGAAGGATGGAGCTGGAGAGGAGTCCTGCGCAGCTTAGCCAGGGGGGAAGAGTGTCAGCGATGGTGTCTGGATGAAGGGCTGGCATGGTGTGGTGGGGTCGCAGTGATGGTGTCAGCGGGAAGTGTCTGCATGGGCTGGTGGAGTGGCGACTATGGAGAGTGGCACTCACCATGTGGGACTTGGCTGCTGAGCTGGACTCAAGCATGCTCGACTTCGTGTCAGAAGCTGAACTCATCCTTGGGACTCTGTTACTAAGCAGCTGCAACTGGTGGTGGACTCTGCTCCAAGGCTGCACTAAGGTGAAGGATCCTGTTAAGGTGATGGATCCGGGTGGAGGAGAAGACGCACGCAGGTGGTGGGCTCTGTTGCTAGGAGCGCACGCAACAGAGCAAAGCTAAGTGGTGTTTCCCCTGTATTGTCTCTTTCCTCATGTGTGTTATTAGTGCAGTGGTGGGATTAGTCTCCGCACCGACCCATTCCCTAGTGAGGGTTTAGGGTCAGGGTGAGCAAGGGCGTTAAGGTACGCGTGCGGCGACAGGTGCGGAGCCTGTTTAGGGAACGTAAGGAGTGCAGGGACACTGGCTCAGGGGAGCTTAGGAGGTCTCCACGTCCCCCATTCCCTATCGCAGGGCCCACCATTGTAGTTGTTTCCCAGGTCCCCCTTATTATTTAAATTCGCCGTACTGGAGGCGGGGTTTCCAGAATTATTGTATAACGTGTAATACCTAAATTCGCCAGGTGGAGGCGGCGTATCCACCCGCACGTTTTATTATTTAAATGCGCCCCACTGGAGGCGGTGTATCCAGGGTCACGTGTGTCACATGGGTTCGCCTTGCGGAAACATCTGCGTCCAGACACACGTGACCATGACAATTTCCTTTGCCAACAGATTGGAGATGGTGGAGTTCAACCTCTTAGCTTTGTCATTTATAGGAGGAAACAATCTTTTACGTGACCACAGCTGCGGTACCGTGGGCTGGCGGGAGTACGGTGAACCGGAAAAACTGCTGGACCATGAGAGAGGGGCAGGCAGAGATGTTACGGTGGATTGAGAACATTGTGGTGTGTTCGCTTTCTCAGATTGGTCAAAAACAGCAGGCATGTCCTGCAGTGGGATTCCCAGAGTAACACATGTTGATTGCTCATGTGAAGGTTCATACACAGTCAAATTATTGCACTTTTTACCTCTACTCAGTTTTTTTTTTTTTTGCAAATTTAGCAGATTGCGTGAGTTGGCTCATCATTTGCAGTGGCAAAAAAGGCCCAGGCTGGGCAGCCCTTGCCACCCTCGTTTTTAATGTCATGTATTGATCTCACAATCTATGCCATCTTTGTGTCTTTTGTGCATGCTAATGTAGAGTATGCAAGTTGGGTCTCCATCTGATGGGTTGCTTGTGGTGGAAGGCGTGTCAGAGGCCTATTATACTGTTTCTACTCTGTAGAAATAGATGCCACTTTATTGGTAGTGACAATTATTTTTTGAAATATGGAGACTCCTAATTAGGTCACCATCTGGTGGGTTGCCTGTGGTGAAAGGTGTGTCAGAGGCCTAATATACTGTTTCTACTCCGTGCAAATTGATGCCACTTTAGTGATGGGTGACAATTTTTTTTTTAAATGTGGAGACTCAAAGTTGTGTCTCCATTTGGTGGTTTGCCTGTAGTATAAAGTGTGTCAGAGGCCTATTATACTGTTTATACTCTGTGGAAATTGATGACACTTTATTGGTGTGTGACAATTATTTTTTTGGAAACGTGGAGGCTCCAAGTTGAGTCTCCATAAGGAGGGTTGTCTGTGGTGGAAACTGTGTCAGAGGGCTATTAAAGTGTTTCTACTCTGTGGAAATTGATGACACTTTATTGGTGTGTGACAATTATTTTTTTGAAATGTGGAGGCTCCAAGTTGGGTCTCCATCTGGTGGGTTGCTGTGGTGGAAGGTGTATAAGAGGCCTATTATACTGTTTTTACTTTTATACTCTGTGGTAATTGATGACACTTTATTAGGCCAGGTTCAGATTGGGTTAATGCAGTCCGTTCAACACATAGCGTTGACAGACTGCATTAACGCTACTCACGCGATCGCTCTAGCGCAGATGCTTCATCTGCGTTAGCACTGATGGACCCTCGGATGCTGCAGACCATGTCCAAGGGTACGTCACAGAATGACGGCACAGCGCTAACGCATGCCGATTATGACATGCGTTAGCGATGCGCTCATCTATAGCAGTGTATGGGTGCATTGACGTATTCGTTACATAGCGTTAATGCCGCTATTCGTTAAACCACCCCCCTAACGCATTAGTGTGTGACAATAATTTTTTTTTAAATATGGAGACTGAAAGTTGGGTCTCCATCTGGTGGGTTGCCTGTAGTAGAAGCAGAGCCGGTTTTAGGCAAAGTGTGGACCTAGGCAAAGTTTAATATGGGGCCCGAAATGCTAACATATTGCACATCACACAGAAGCATTTTGATTGTATTTACATGCGCTGAGTTCAGGCCGCTAAATGAGTGTGATCGACAATATTGAAGTCATTCAACACTTGTTTCCCGGACCCTTTCCACCATCTGAGAAAGAATGATGGGGACAGAACGATCACTAATGGATCAATCTGTCCACATACAGTATCATGTTATCAGCACCACATCTACAGTTTAGATCCCATAGTCCTCCATATAATATAATGTGCCCCATACTCCTCCATATAGTATCATACACTCTTCAGTCCTCCATATAGTATTTTACACTCCCCATAATCCTCCATATAGTATAATACACTCCCTATAATCCTCCATATAATATAATGTGCCCCATAGTCCTCCATATAGTATAACGCACTCCTCAGTCCTCCATATAGTATAATACACTCCTCATAGTCCTCCATATAGTATAATACACACCTCATAGCCCTCCATATATTAAAATACACTGCTCAATCTTCCATATAGTATAATACACTCCTAATAGTGCTCCATATAGTATAATACACAGCCAGTGTCACGATCCATTTTTGGATCTGTGGCAGAGTCTGGATTCTCTTATAGAAACCTTTTTCCTTTCAGGCCTTCGGGGATTAATATGGGTTTTTGCCCCCGGTGACCACTGGTGTTACTACAAGTTTAGTGAGTCTGCTTCTGGGGTTTTCCCTCCCCGCTGGCATTACTACATGTTTAATTAGTCAGCAGGTGGTGACCTCCTTCCTATAAAAGGTCATCAACTGCTGCAGCTCCCTGTTGGTAATACTGGTTATTTGGAAGCCAACCGTTCTGTGGAGAGAAGCTATCTTGAGCAGTGGTGTTTGCAGCTTCTCTGGAGAAGTGGTTTTCCTGCTGGAAGCTGTGTTCAGGCGCCTTACTTTGTGGTCCAGTGCAGAGCAAGCTTAGTGTGGTTGTTTTTCCCTGTCTGTTATTTTCCCTGGTGTCTTATTAGTACAGCGGTGGGACCAGTGTCCGCAATTGCCAGTTCCCTAGTAAGGAATAGGTGCAGGGCAAGTGAGGGACCTAGGTATCCTGGTCGGCAACAGGTTGAAAGAACCTGTATAGGGAACGTGAGGAGAGTTCAGGGCTCTTCCTTATGAGAGTGCAGGAGGTGTCTACTTCCCCATTCCCTATTATAGGGCCCACCATTGTAATTGTTTCCCTGGTGTCCCCTTGTTTGTCTTCGTTGGTTTTGTGACCGACTGGTTGTCGGGTCGGGTCACACTGGGCAAGTCACCCCGTGACAGCCAGTCATCCATGTAGTACAATTAGTACAGTTCACTTCCCATAGTATAATGCACCCCATAGTTCTTCATATAGTATAATGTATTCCCCATAGTCCTCGATACAGTATAATGCAGCCCACATATAGTATAATGCAGCCACCCCATAGAGCATAATGCAGCCACCCCACAGAGTATAATGCAGCCCTGCCATAGAATATAATGCAGCCCCCATCTTATAGTATATTGCAGCCACCCATTAGAGCATAATGCAGCCACCCCACAGAATATAATGTAACCTCCATAGAATATAATTCAGCTCCCCTCATATAGCATAATGCAGCCCCTCCATAGAATATATGGCAGCCCCCTCATAGAGTATAATGCAGCCCCCCATAGAATACACTGCAGCTCCTTATATAGTAAAATGTAGCCCCTCCATAGAACACCATGTAGCCCTCCTCATATAGTATAATGCAGCCCCAATAGAATATAATGTAGCCCCTTCATAAAGTATAATGAAGCCCCCATACAATATCTAGCCCCCCATAGAATACAATGTAGTCTCCTCATATAGTATAATGTAGCCCCCTCATAGAGTATGATGCAATGACCCCCCATAGAATATAATAAATATAATGTAGCCCCAAATAGAATATAATACAGTCCACCTCCCCATAGAATATAATGTAGCCCCCCATATTATATAACACAGCCTCCCTCATAGAATATAATGTATAATGTACCCCCTAGGATATATAACACAGCCAAATAGTATATAGCACAGCAGCAAAGTATATAACACAGCCGCATCGTATATAACACAGCCCACATAGTATATAACACAGCCCTACATGGTATATAGCACAGCCCACATGGTATATAGCACAGCACCACATGATATATAGCACAGCCCACATGGTATATAGCACAGCACCATATGGTATATAGCACAGCACCACGTGGTATATAGCACAGCCCACATGGTATATAGCAGAGTATCACATGGTATATAACATGGCACCACATGGTATATAGCACAGCACCACATGGTATACAGAACAGCCCCACATGGTATACAGCACAGCACCACATGGTATACAGCACAGCCCCACATGGTATATAGCACAGCACCACAACACCACATGGTATATAGCACAGCCCCACATGGTATACAGCACAGCCCACATGGTATACAGCACAGCACCATAGTATATAGCACAGCACCACATGGTATACAGCACATCCCCACATGGTATATAGTACAGCACCACATGGTATACAGCACAGCACCATGGTATATAGCACAGCACCACATGGTACATAGAACAGCCTCACACGGTATATAGCACAGCACCACATGGTATACAGCACAGCCCCATATGGTATATAGTACAGCACATGATGTCATCACGCACCCGCAGTGTCAGAGGCAGAGTGGGGAATGATGGGAGAGGGAGCATCGGCTGATGCTCTCTCCTCCATCATTGCTTTGAACTGTACCGGCATCAATGACGCTGGTATAGTTCAATGCAGCGGCGTGGGGGAGTCGCCCCCCTGCCTCACGGGCCCCATAGCAGCTGTGTGATGTGCCGCTAGCTGGGGGTCCCTGGGGGGAGCGGGGGCCCTAGTCAGCTGCCTGGGTTGCCTGCCCCTAATCCCTGCCCTAAGTAGAAGGTGTGTCATTGGCCTGTTATACTGTTTCTACTCTGTGTAAAATTTATGGCACTTTAGTGATGTATGACAATTATTTTTTTGAAATGTGGAGACTCAAAGTCTGGTCTCCATCTGATGCATTTCCTGTATAATTAGGACTCCCAGACAGGCAGGCTGACACCTACTTTCAGAAATCTACCTATCTTTCTTTACTTACATTTTTCTACCAATAGTAGTCTATGAAACTGATGTTTGTGCCATCTGAGTTTGGCTGGAATAAAAAAAAAAGTGGAGGCATTGATTGAGGTATCAGGTCTCCCAGCTAAGAAGGCTTACACCGCTCCCTTAACCACCAGGTCCTCATTAAACCTTCAATTCCAGGCTGTAAATGCTGGGCCAGACCTTGCTACCTCATGCATGGCCCATGGCTGACTGCTGCTGTGCCATTTGCAAATTTCTACTGTGGGTCAATTGATGCCAGTTTTTTGGTGTCTACCCTTAATTTTAGCTTTGTGGGAAGCTTTTTGTCATCCCTTAAGTTGTTGTATATACGTTTGGATTGGCCTCCCATTGAATCCAATGGCGTACGGGTACGTTAGTCGAACCATGCGTCGAATATGTTCGATGAACGTCTAATTGTTCAGCTAATTGAACCATACCTAACCTTGAAAGGTTCACTCATCTCTATTCAAGACCAGGAAGATTTGCTGTGGTAAATGGAACCATGAGTTTTGCTGTTTACCAAAAAATTCTAAAGGAGAATGTATGCCAATCTGTTGTGAATTCCCTTGCTCTGATTTCTCAGCCGAAGCTCCCACTGCTCCCTCTGGAGTAGTGGAGCTGGCCAGGTTGACGGAAGTTCCCCACCTGACAACGATAATTGGGAACCTGGGATTAGTGGCTGGGAGCATATATTTGAGCTGGCTGCTCTTGGAGGTTGCTGGTGATTTTCCGCCTTGTGCATTTGGAGTTCTTTTGTCCCCTGCCTGATCTGCATGGTTCAGTTAAGTGATTCTTTTGCTAATCCTTTGCATGTAATCTGATGGTGTCTTTTTTTTGTTTTCTGCTTTGTTGCTAGGGTTCAGCGTACTCCCTACTGGAGGCAGCGCTGGGCCCTGCTCCATATGTTACAGCTTGTGTCAGTTTGTTCAGTCCCCTGTTATGATAGTATCTTTTGCTTTGCTTCCAGTTTATACCAGAGTCCTGATCTAGCGGGGGTAAGGTCGTGTGGCCTCAGGTTTTTTGTATATCAGAAGTGTTGGATTTTTTCAGGGTTTTGTGCGTGATTGCAGACAGTATCTTTTCTGTCCTGTCCTGTCTAGACAGCTTGGGCCCCACCGTTTGCTCAGTCTGTTTTCTGCCTATGTTTGTGTCTCATCTTGTCTCACCGACAATATATATTTGGGGGCTGTCTTCCTTTGGGGATCTGCTCCTGGACAGTTTAGATTTCACCTTTCTGGCTTTAGGCTTAGTTAGTTCTCCAGCTGTGATGAAGGGTCTAGGGCATCGTAGGAATGTTCCACGGCTACTGCTAGTTGTGTTGATAGGATCAGGGGTCTGCAATCCGCTTAGTTACCAACCTCTCTGGTTTTCTGGTGCCTTAGCCTGTTCCTGCCATCCTCCTCGGTGACCCATTCATAACACCCATCTGTTCGTGACCTCAAGCTGAAGCACACTTTGGTAATGCAGTAGGACAATGATCAAAAACACACCAGCAAGTCCATCTCTGAATGGCATAAAGTGAACCTGTCAACAGGATGCATAAATTGGCCAAATCATGTGTACCCTGCAGCTGCGATAAGGCAATTCTCATTGGTGGGAAACTAACTCATGTGAATCCTCTCCTAGCACTCCACTCCACCAATCAACTTAGTAGGATCCTAGCAGGATGCTAGCAAGATTCTATCAACCCACATAAATGCAGACTTCTGTCTAGAAGAGGATTCACATTAGATAGTTTCCCAGCAACGATATCACCTTATCGTGGCTGCTGGGTACACACACTGCTGTGCGAGCAAAATCATTGGGATATATCCATACGGCACAAGTCAATAAGTCCCAGGTCACAAGGTCGCATGGATATGGGAAAGGGATTAATAAAGAAAAATATCAATCATGCCATTTTTTTAGGTCATTTACCGATTCCCGTAAACAATTTGATAGCTGTTTTGAGCGGGCTGTTACGATTACAGGGACACCAAATATATCCGTGTTATTTGCCGATTTTTGATGATTATTATTTGTAAAAAAAAGCGCATAAAATATGATTTTTTTTTTCATTAACAAGTGTTTTTCATTATTATTTTTTAGCAATTTTATAGGATGAAAAAATCTTTTATTCTCCCTGTAGAATACAAATACATCCATTGTACACAGCAGTGTATTTTTATCTGTACAATCTGCCTGTACGCAGAGCCTGCAGTATAGCTCAAGTACACAAAAGTCTCCCCAGAGCATCATCAGGGCTTGTGTGCTCAGTAGATTAAGGCCTCTTTCACACATCAGTTTTTTTGCCATTAGTCACAATCCAGCAGTTTTGGAAAAAAACGGATCCATCGCAGAAAAACTGATGCGACGGATTCGCTTTTTCGCTGTATCCAACTGCCCTACCTGGTAATAATAATTGGATCATGCTCACTTTAAAAAAAACGGAATCCGTTGCTGGATTCCGTTATTTGACGGACAGCGACGGATCCTGTGCCCATAGACTTCCATTATAGCCAACGACGGATGGCGCTGGATCGGTCGCTGACCGACTTTTCGATGGAGACAAAAAACATTACTTTGTCCGTCGTCTCCGCCCGACGGACACAAAATTTCCGACGGATCCACTGAACGACGGAAGAAACGTCATCAGTCGCCGGATCTGTTTTTCTCTAAAAATGACAGATTGTGACTAATGGCAAAAAACTGATGTGTGAAAGAGGCCTAAGCGCCTTGTCTGTGTCATGATCCAGGATGGGGTTTCACTTTGGCCCGTCCTGGTCAGACAGGGGGTTAATTGTTTCTGCCTCTCTCTGGCAGAGGGCGGCTATTTAATGCTCACTGGACCTGGGTCCGGTGTCAGTTATACTCCTGCCCTCGGCTGAGTTAAGTGACCTCTTGTATACGTGTGCCTTGTGCCTGATAACTTGTTGCTTGTTTGGTTGTGATCTGGTTCTGTCCCTGTTACGAGTTCTGCCTGACCCTCTTGTACCGCACCGTCCTCTCGTGTATAACCCTCTGCTTGTGACTCGACTGTTCTCTGCTCATCCCTTTTGTACCGCACCGCCCTCTTGTGTATGACCTTTGGCTTCGCCTGACCTCCCATCTGCTTGTCCCTCCTGTACCTCATTCGCCCGTATTGTGTATGATCTCTGGTTTGCTCGACTCTGAGTGTTCTTCCATCTTAGCAAGCAGGATGCTAAGCCCCGCCCCTTGTGGTCACATGACCATAGGTCCCGTGCCTGCTTGCTAATACTTCAGCATTCAGGTCCTGTGCATCTGTACTTTCCAGCTGTTACTGTCCCCGGGACCCCTACAGCACTGGTGAGTCCCTGCTCAGCGAGGGCTGTACGCCAACGCTGTCAGGATCCTGACAGTCTGTAATATTTTAAAGTTATAGGTTCAAGCCCTGGGGATACTAACAGGAAGAAAATTTTAAAAAATGTTTATCATTTTTACTACTTTTTTAAGAACAAAAAATCTTTTTATTCATCTCAGTATACAGGCACAATAAAATACATTCTATACTCTATATATTTGATTCAATATTTAGAACCTGTTCCTGGATTCATTGCCTGCAAAATAGGTTAAGATAATCAAAATCTCCTATTAACATCATTGTGAGCTGTAGCTCAGAGAAAGAGCAACAGCCTGCAAACACAAGTCCTGGGTAGATCTGCTCACAGGTGAAAGAAGAGGTGAGTAACACACTTTAATTTATGCACTGAACAGATAGCAACCCGCCCCCAAGAAGGAGGAGCTATGAAGACATCAGAGAGGTGAGTAGAAGATGGGAGAAAAGGTGTGATGTGATGGGACAGCCCTGCCAAATATGGGACGGTTGGGAGCTATGCCTCAAGAGTCTCACACTTGCAGCTACAGAGTTAGAATAGCACTGTATTATTATTATTATTATTTATATAGCACCATTAATTCCATGGTGCTGTACATGAGACGGGGTTACATCAAAATACAAATGTTACTTACAGTAAACAAACTAACAATGACAGACTGATACAGAGGGGAGAGGACCCTGCCCTTGCGGGCTCACATTCTACAGGATCGTGGTGAAGGAGACAGTAGGTCGGAGGTTGCAGTAGCTCCGATGGTGTTGAGGTGGCTGCGGGGTCATTACAGGTTGTAAGCTATTGTGAAGAGATGGGTTTTCAGGTCCCGTCTGAAGGATCCAAATGTGGTGGATAACCAGACGTGTTGGGGCACAGAATTCCAAAGGATGGGGGATATTCGGGAGAAATCTTGGAGGCGATTGGGTGAGGAGCAAATAAGCGTGGAGGAGAGAAGGAGATCTTGGGAGGACCGGATATTACGTGTGGGAAGATATTGAGAGATTAGTTCGGAAAAATGCGGGGGAGAAAGGTTATGAATGGCTTTGTACGTCCTGTCACTGTAAATGGCATTTCTGCAAATATCCATACTGGCGCTGATATAATAATAATAAATCTAATACCCTCACTAGACAATTTAGGACTTGCATGACAATGGTCCTTGAAGGACTGAAAGTTTTCTGAAAGCAAAAAACGGGTGATCCTAACTCTTGTAAATTCTGTCCAATGATGTTTTTTGTTTTGCATAAAAATGATTAATTCTGGATCTAAGAAGTAAATTCATCATTTGTAAAATTCAAATTGCCACTCATATTAAGATTAGATATATTTAGGAATAAATATGTTCACTTTTCCTTGTTAGCAAACTGTAAATAATAGATGGGAGTTTGCTTTCAGGCAGTTAGTAACCAGGCTTTGAGATTTTACACCCTAATGACATAACACTCATGCCTTTAGGGGCATGCTGTTTGTTGCTCTACATGCAAATTATATGGCTGATTAAGATACTCACTCATTCCCATGAGATGCAGACAACAGCTGCAAAGGTGTTCGAGATAGGATTTCATATTTCAGCTTCTCTCATCAAACAGTAATTATTAGAGATAAGCGGCTCAGGCAAAATTCAAAATCACCTGTTAGTGGAGAGTTTCCCTGTTATGGTCTGCGGTCTCTCCAGAACATAACAAACATAAAAACTAAAAAATAAGAAAAAATAAGTATCTCCTCATACTCACTTCGCTGCTTACCTCTCTGGCTCTTCCGCTCTTCACTTCAACCCGTCCTGTCCTGGTCACATTTTGTATCACTCTTGACCGTGGTGAAATACTTGGGCTTTTAACGCTATGAAGGGGTTTCCACGTTTAATAGGCCCGGATGGCTTGTAAAGGTCACGGCACATGCAGTGATGTCATGATGTCTCTGCATGGGCCACAACCTTTTCGGGCACCTGCACAGTACCCTCCTGGTCCTATTAGATCTAGAAGGCAAGCCTAGCATCAGAGGGGATTTCGGCGTGGTCAATGGTGATCTGAAGATGCGATGATGACCGAACGGGTAGCGGTGAGGAATGTAGAGCTGGAGATGTGAGCACTGAGCTGAGTATAAGGATTTTTTTTAACGTTTTTATTGCCTTATATGATTCTGAAAACTGCCAGCCAGTGGCTGCGATTTGGCTGAATCTCCGTGAAAGTGAATTACAAAGCATTGCACACACTGTCAATTTTCAGATCAAGCAATTCTCATCTAGCTGTCTCAAGAGAAGACTAAGGGTATGTGCACATGCTGCGTATTCAGCAGCGGTTTTGGCCGCTGCGGACCCGCAGCAGTTTTAGCTGCGGTGTACAGTACCATTCAAATGAATGGTAAAAAAAAACCGCTGTGTAGACGTTGCGGAAAAATCCGAGCGGATTTGCTGCGGTTTTGAAACCGCAGAAAGAATTGACATGTCAATTCTTTCTGCGGAATCCGCAGCGGGTTCCTATCTCCACCATTGTGGAGATGGTGAATCCGCAGGACCAAACCGCAGGCAAAACCACAGATAATCCGCAGGTCTTTTGACCTGCGGTTTATCTGCGGTTTTTGCAAAATCCGTGCGGATTCCGCAGCGTCTGCACACAGCCTAAGGGTATGTGCACACGTTGTGGATTTTCCGGTGAAATTTTTCTGCTCGGATTATTCCTCTCTTTGCAGAATCACAGTTGATAATCCGCTCGGATTTGATGTTTTTCATGCGGATTTTCATGCGTTTTTTTCATGCAGATTTGTATGCATTTTTGTAAGCTAAATAAAGATACATTATTTAGCAAAAAAATATTGTGATGTCATTTTCTTGTCCAACCTCTTCTTTTACATACTCCATTGAAGACCATAATATTATTACATACCATGTTCACATATAATGTTCACACGTACAAAACAAATGTGATTATATATATATATATATATGTATATAGTATATATGTATACATACAATGGGTATGGAAAGTATCCAGAACCCTTTACGTTTTTCACTCTTTGTTTCATTGCAGCCATTTGGTAACTTCAAAACAAGTTCTTTTTTTCTCATTAATGTACACTCTGCACCCAATCTTGACTGAAAAAAACAGAAATGTAAAAATTTTTGCAAATTTATTAAAAAAGTAGGATCTATCACAGTGATCAAAATGAATCAATAGGAAAAAATAGGATAATAGGAAAAAATAATACAGGAAAAAATCTCCCATTGTTGCTAGGTGCCGGCCGGCAGATCTCGGCGGGTGCACTGCGCATGCGCCCACCATTTTCTCTCAGCCTGGGGGGACTTCAGGGGGTGCCTGCAGGGACAATGGTGGTACTGGGGGGGGTGATCAGGGGACCAGGGGAACCTATTTCTCTCTCCTCTGATGTGATCGAGAGAAATTAAATGGAAAATCAGATTTTTTTTGCGGTTGCCATTATGCTGTTAATAATGGTGATCGCAACACCGGTGTCTGTAAAAAATTACCCGAATCATGTTCTCTGGGATCTCAGCTACCCCTCGCAACCGAGATTCCGGAGAAATTCCTATGTTGGGGGGCGCTATAACATTAAACCTCAGTGCCATTAAAAAGCGGAGTTGTGGTTTAAGTACCCTTAACTGCCGCCGTTAAAAGGTGTATCAATGGTCGTTAAGGGGTTAAATATAACTCTCATCATCCGATCGCCAGCAGAGCAGGGGAGAAAGATTAGAGCCGTGTTCTGCACCCGACCCGAGGAACAGCGCTTACTGCAACGTTTCTTCCTTGGCACCCGTCCGTGTGGTAATGATGCGGCACACATGCCACACGTGTGCCGCAAGTATTACACACACAGACACTGACATCTCCGGTACCAGAAATATCAGGATGTGTGAAAGAGGCCTTATAGCAGGCTAAAGACGTTTTTTATTGCAAAAAATATATAGTTTTTGCATCACCACATTTTGAGAGGTATAATTTTTAAATATTTTGGCGCACAGAGTCATATTTGGTCTTGTTTTTTGTGGGATGAGCTGAATTTTTATTGGTATAATTTTTGGGCACATGACATTTTTTGATCACTTTCTATTCCGATTTTTAGGAGACAAAGTGAGCAAAAACCAGCAATTCATTAATTTCTTTTTTTGGGGGGGGGCGTATATACCGTTCCGTGTGTGGTAAAATTGATAAGGCAGTTTTATTCTTCGGGTCAGAACGATTACAGGGATGCCTCATTTATATATTTTTTATGTTTTGGCGCTTTTATATAATATGCGGAACAAGATGATGTTTTCAGCGGTACCATGTTTATTTATAGCCTTCTTTTTGATCGGGTGTTATTCCACTTTTTGTCAGCGGTATGATGATAAAGCATTGTTTTTTGCCTTGATTTTTATGGTGTTCACTAAAGGGGTTAACTAGTGGGACAGTTTTATAGGTTGGGTCGTTACGGACGCGGCGATACCAAATATGTGTACTTTTACTGTTTAGATTTTTTTTCATTCAAATATTTATTTAGTGGTAGAATAAATATTGATTTTTTTTATTATTTTTTATTTTTGTTTAAAATATTTTTATAATTAGTTAAAAAAAAGTTAAACTTTATTCTGACTTTTACACTTTGTCCCACTATGAGATAATCATTTTCTGCAGGCTGATCGCTTCTATAGCATGCAGATGAAGCAGCATCTGCATGCTATAGAACAGTGGTCCCCAACCTTTTTGTCCTTGAGAGCCACATTCAGCACTAAGAGAGGGTCCCAAGCTACATTCAGCTCTGATAGGGGGGTCAAAAGCAACATCCTGCTCCAGTCCCCATCAAAGTAGTGTCTACCAAAGCTCCCATTACGGGTATAATGATAACCAAAGTTTTTCCACAGAAATCACTCCAAAGCATTACACTGAAATCCAGGGGTTCCCAAAATACCCCCATTCAGTATTCTCCCATCAATGACTCCCAACACACTGTCACATCCAGCATCAAGAATCTACTCTAACAGGTAGTATCATCCTCCATACCTAAAACATCTCAAAACCCATAAGACCAGTATATGTGCATCCAGATCTGCTCTATTCACCATTTTGACATGTACTCTTCATACCTGTTTGCTAGACCTGGAGCTAATGCACCAATATGGCAGACAGCCGCGAGCCACAATTCATGGCTCCCAAGCTACAGGTTCGGGACCTCTGCTATAGAAGCTGTCAGCGCTGCACTTACTGCACACTGACCTGACAGACTTCTCGATCATGCACTGCGCATGACAGGAAGTTTCTCAGCTCTTGTAACCCTGATGTCGTCATGGCGACATCGGGTTACCATGGCAGCGACCGGCCATGATCCAAAGGCAGAGGGGCAGTCAGGACTCTGCCTGGTCCCATAATGCTGCGATCGTGTTCGATCGCAGCATTTCGGGGGTTAACGTGCCGGGAGCCGTCTCTGACCACTCCTGGCACTTAGTGTCGGGTGTCAGCTGTGAGAATAAGCTGACACCCGGCCACGATCGGCAGCACACCACCCATATGTGCGGCCGATCACTGAGATGTTCTATTCCGTCCATGGTCAGACATGCCAAGGGCACATGGACAGAATAGTACATCTGATGTCAGAAAAGGGTTAACAATTTTCAAATTTTTTAATCTTTGTACCCTTAAATCAAAGAGTGGTGTCATACAAAATAGTTAATTAAATAACATTTCCCACATGTCTACTTTACATCAGCACAATTTTGGAAACATATATTTTTTCTTATAAGGGTTAAAAGTTGACCAACGATTTCTCATTTTTCCAATAAAATTTACAAAACCATTTTTTTAGGGACTACCTCAAATTTGAAGTGAGCTTGGGGGGGTCAATATAACAGAAAATACCCCAAAGTGACACCATTGTAAAAACTCCACCCCTCAAGATGCGCAAAACCACATTCAAGAAGCTTATTAACCCTTCAGGTGCTTCACGAGAACTGAAGCAATGTGAAAGGAACAAATTAACAGTTTACTTTTTTCACAAAATATTTACTTTGGAACTATTTTTTTTTATTTTCACAAGGGTATCATGAGAAAATTGACCACAAAAGTTGTTGTGCAATTTCACCTAAGTACGCTGACACCCCATATGTGGGAAAAAGCAACTGTTTGGGTGCATGGCAGGGCTCAGAAGGACGGGAGCACCACTTGACTTTTTGAACGCAATTTCGTTGGAATCAATGGTGGCACCATGTCGCATTTGGATTCCCCCTGATGTATGTTAACAATGGAACTCCCCCAAGTCTAACTCCAACCCTAACCCCAGCACACCTCTAACCCTAATCCCAACCCTAACCATAACTCTAACCACAAACCTAGCCCTAACACACCCCTAACCCTAATCCCAACACTAACCATAATCCCAGCCATAACCAGAACCCTAACCCTACAACCATAAACCTAACTTTAGCCCAACCCTAACCAAAACTTTAGCCCAACCCTAACTTTAGCCCAACTCACTTTAGCCCAACTCACTTTAGCCCAACTCTAACCCTAATGGAAAAATGGAAACAAATAATTTTTTTATTTTATTTTTTTTACCTAACTAAGGGGGTGATAAAGGGGGGTTTGATTTCCTTTTTTTTATTTTGATCACTGTGATAGACCCTATCACAGTGATCAAAATGAGTCAATAGGAAAAATTTCCTATTGTTGTCGGGTGCCAGCTGGCAGATCTCGGCGGGCGCACTGTGCATGTGCTCGCCATTTTCTCCCGGAAGAAGATGCAGGCAGCCCGGGGGACTTCACAGGGGTTGCAGGGACATCGGAGGTAACAGGGAAGGATTGGAGGACCCTATTTTTCTCTCCTCTGATGTGCAATCACTACTGATGGTGGTTTTGTAATGTATTCATGTACTGATGGTTGTTCTGATGATGTGTCCCTGTACTCATGATGATTATGTTCATGTATTCATGTACTTGTGGTGGTTCTGGCCACATATTCATAAAGTGATGTTTTTTCTGATGCTGTATTCATGTTCTTCTGATGGCACTGGTGGTTATTATTAATCACCAGAGCCATCAATAGATTAATATGAAACCTAAATCATCATCAGTACATAAAAATACACTTAATATAAAATGTTACTCTGTTTAGTTATTACTTTTATTATTGTTGTACCTAGTATGGGACCCTCCTCCCTCTCTCAGTTGATTGAGGCTAATATTTCATCTTCTCTATAAAAAAAAGAGGAAGACGAAGGCAAGGGACCAAAGGTAGCTAAAGACATATAGCATGAGGTATACATAGTGTGGTTCTTATTGTTTCTTTTCGAAGTGTTGTTCCTTCGGTCCTGCCTCCCAATTTTAGCCTGTTTAATCTCTTACAATCTGACATGGAGAAGGACTTGGGGATCCTAGTTAATAATAAACTTACCTGGAGCAGCCAGTGCCAGGCAGCAGCTGCCAAGGCAAACAGGATCATGGGGTGCATTAAAAGAGATCTGGATACATATGATAAGAACATTATATACTGCCTCTGTACAAATCCCTGGTTAGCACATGGAGTACTGTGTACAGTTTTGGGCACCGGTGCTCAGGAAGGATAAAATGGAACTAGAGCAAGTACAAAGGAGGGTAACAAAATTAATAAAGGGGATGGGGGAACTACAATACTCAGAGAGATTAGAAAAATTAGGATTATTTAGTCTAGAAAAAAGACGACTGAGGGGCGATCTAATAACCATGTATAAGTATATAAGGGGACAATACAAATATCTCTCCGAGGATCTGTTTATACCAAGGAAGGTGACGGTCACAAGGGGGCATTCTCTGCGTCTGGAGGAGAGAATGTTTTCCACCAACATAGAAGAAGATTCTTTACTGTTAGGGCAGTGAGAATCTGGAATTCCTTGCCTGAGGAGGTGGTGAAGGCGAACTCAGTCGAGGGGTTCAAGAGAGGCCTGGATGTCTTCCTGGAGCGTAACAATATTGTATCTTACAATTATTATGTTCTTTAGAAGGACGTAGATCTGGGGATTTATTCTGATGGAATATAGGCTGAAATGGATGGACAAATGTCTTTTTTCGGCCTTGCTAACTATATTACTATGTTACACGTATTGCCAAAGTGGGTTTTCCCTCTTCCAAGATTCCGCTTGCCCTTTTAAGAATCAGAAGATCGATATCTGAAATTGAGATATTTGTTATCTCTTTCTGTTTCTCTTCCTGGAGAAAAAAGTAGACTCTTCTCTCTTTGAACTCATTGAGATCTCTAGAGAACTGCTAAGGTTTCAGATATTTTATGGTTCCCTGGAATTGTTCAAATTTGTCTGTAGGGTTGCCCCCTTTTTGGAAAGTCTAGGTCTAATTTACATTTGAGTGTTACGTCATTGAGCTCTGATAGTCTTTTTAAAGTGGACTCAAATGTGATTCTTTCCTCCTCTTGCAGAATATTCATAAAGCGGATGTTACTATCAGTTAGTTCCTTCTCCTACTTTTTTAGCAGCTCCAGTGATCTAGTATTTTTCAATGGTGTAATCGAAAGTCTGAGACCCCTAGGGACAATTCTATGTTTGATATAATTTTTGAGTGATTGATTTTCCCACCAAGATTTGATGTTATCTATGTAGCATATTGTTAAGGCCCCATCACACATAGCGATCTCGCTAGCGAGATCGCTGCTGAGTCACAAGTTTTGTGACACAAGAGCAATCTCACCAGCGAGATCGCTGAGTGTGTCAGCGATCAGCGACCGGCCCCCCTGCCGGTATCGCTGATTGCTGTAGGAAACCGCTGGACATTTTTTTGGTCGCTGGTCTCCCGCTGGCCAGCACACATCGCTGTGTGTGACAGGCGGGAGACCAGCGATCTGCTGGTAACTAACGTACACATCGGGTATCCAAGGGACGTGCGTCCCTTAGATACCCGATGTGTACGTTAGTTACCAGCGCGCTGATGCAGGGAGCTGGTAACTAACGTACACATTGGGTATCTAAAGGATGCACGTCCCTTGGATACCCGATGTGTACGTTAGTTACCAGCTCCCTGCATCAGCGCGCTGGTAACTAATGAACACAGCGACGCTGCGCTGTCGGCTTCGCTGTGCTGATCGCTGGTGAAGCTGTCTGTGTGACAGCTCACCAGCGATCACATAGCGACTCACCAGCGATCCTGACACATTGATATCGTTGTCGGGATCGCCGGTGAGTCGCTATGTGTGACTCCAGCTTTAGGACTTGAAAGATTAGGAGATTTGTTCAGTCCTGCTGTGAGAATAGGTCTCGAGCATCAATCATTTATTGAACTCTAATTATCGACCCTGATAAGAAGCCTGCCGTAAGTCATTAAAATGGAATCACAGAATAGTTGTAGTACTGTTCTAGTGTATGGGTATATCAAAATGGCTCACAGTAAAATACACTAAATATAAAGCGTTAATTTTATTAATTAACTTTAAAAAAAATGTTAGATAAAAAATCTTATTACTGCTAACTGTCCTCAAACAAAAAATGACCACTCAGTGATAGTGTAGTAGTATATAAACCTTGTTAGCTAAAGTGGTGAAAAACAAAAGTGGTGTAGTCAGAATTAAATGAACAAACTCACCCTATTAGCCATGGAGAGGTTCCTCTACTAGCAGAGGGGGTTGGCACTAAGGCAATTGGTGCCCCCCCACTCAACAAAGGCTAGCCCTATTATGTCATATTATGCCCTAAAGGGAACAAAGGAAAAAAATATATAAACTTCAGCAATTGACAAAAAACAGGTATAGGCAACACACAACCAACACAACCAATCAAATTACCATAGAGGATAAAACTAGCATAACAAATAACAACAAATACTAACCAAATACTGAATGTGTGAATGTGGCCAAAGCACTGTAATACATGTATTGCACCTTCAAAAACACAAGTTTAAAGAAAAAAAGCAGATCATAATGACAATTATCCACTGGGGCATTAAATCCACAGGCGCACTCAGTAAATGTACTTTTCACATGGAATAAGTGCAGCTTTCAAAGGTTTGTGAATATCTTACATAGCTACATAGTTTGAAAAAAGACCTAGATCCATCAAGTTCAATCTTTCTCCACTAATCGTGCATTTTGTCACTAAATTACCTGTAATCCACAATGTTATCTGTACCTAGGAAATCATCCAGCCCTTTTTTAACCCCTTTACTCCCAAGGGTGGTTTGCACGTTAATGACCGGGCCAATTTTTACAATTCTGACCACTGTCCCTTTATGAGGTCATAACACTCTGGAACGCTTCCATGGATCCCGTTGATTCTGACATTGTTCTCTTTTGACATATTGTACTTCATGTTAGTGGTAAAATTTCATTGATATAACTTGCTTTTATTTGAGAAAAAAATGTAAATTTGGCGAAAATTTTGAAAATTTTGCAATTTTCCAACTTTTAATTTTTATGCCTTTAAATCACAGAGATATGGCACACAAAAAACTTAATAAGTAACATTTCCCACATGTTTACTTTACATCAGGACAATTTTGGAGCAAAAATTTTTTTTGTTAGTGAGTTATAAGGGTTAACAATTGACCAGCGATTTCTCATTTGTACAACACCCTTTTTTTTTTAGGGAGCACATCACATTTGAAGTCACTTTGAGGGGTCTGTATGATAGAAAATACCCAAAAGTGACACCATTCTAAAAACTGCACCCCTCAAGGTGCTCAAAACCACATTCAAGAAGTTTACTAACCCTTCAGGTGCTTCACAGGAATTTTTTGAATGTTTAAAAAAACGAACATTTAACTTTTTTTAAAAATTACATCAGGTACAATTTTTTTTATTTTACCAAGGGTAACAGGAGAAACTGGACTGCAAAAGTTATTGTGCAATTTGTCCTGAGTACGCTGATACCTGATATGTGGGGGGAACCACTGTTTCGGCGCATGGCAGAGCTCAGAAGGGAACGAGCGCCGTTTTACTTTTTCAACGCAAAATTGGCTGGAATTGAGATCAGGCGCCATGTCACGTTTGGAGAGCCCCTGATGTGCCTAAATAGTGGAAACCCCCAAATTCTAACACCAACCCTAACCCTAGCCCTAACCCTAGCTCTTACGCTAGCCTTAACCCTAGCCCTAACCCTAGCCCTAACCCTAACTCTTTCCTATATACCTGCTGGAATCACCTTGTTCAACTCGTAATGAGTGCCCCATGGTCCTAAGTATGGTCCTTCGAAGGAATAAGTCAGTTGTTTGTGCTGACCACACATATATTAATTCACGTAATTGAGATCCCCTGTGAGATGTCTTTTTTCTCAGCTGAACAACCATGACTTTTCCAACCTCTCATCATATGAGAGGCCTTCCGTAATCTAGTTGCCCACATTTGAACTAACTCTAATTTCTGAATATATTTTTTTAAATTTGGGGCCCAAAACTGTATGCCATATTCTAGATGTGGCCTCACAAGTAATCTATAAAGGGGTAATAATACCTTGGGATCGTGGGATTTTATCTCTCTTTTTATACACTTAGAAAAATTTATAAAAATCTTGTTTGCTTTTGCAGCTGCTGCATGACATTGAGTAGTGTTGCTCAGCTTACTTGTAACCAGAATACCCAAGTTCTTCTCCTGTTTTGTAGTCCCGAGTATACTCTCATTTTATGTATATGCAGCTATAGAATTGCTCCATCCTAGGTCTATTACTCTACATTTATCTACATTGAACCCCATTTGCCAAGTGTTTGTTGCCCAGTCAAACATCTTATACAGACCGTTTTGCAATATTCTACCTTCGAGGTCAGATTTTAGTATCCTACATAGTCTGGTGTCATCAGCAAAGACTGACACTTTACTCTCAAAACCATCCATAAAGTCACTAATAAAGAGGTTAAAAAGAATTGGTACTAGCACAGATCCCTGTGGTACTCCCACTGATCACTATATCCCATTAAGAGAATGTTCTGTTTTTGACAACTTTTTGTTTCCTGTCATTTAGCTAATTCCTTACGCATCTGCATATAGTTTCTCTCAGTGTTTGCTTTTGTGGCTTCAGTATAAGGCTGTTATGTTGTACAGTATCAATTGCCTTTGCAAAGTCTTGATAAATCACATTAGCTGCATTACCAACATCCAGATTTGCATTTACCTCCTCATAGAAACTCAACATGTTAGTTAGATATGACTTATTCTTCATGAATTGATGCTGGTTGTCAGTTATTATATTATTCTCTGCAATATATTTCTACAGGTCATCTCTTATAATGCCCTCAAAAATTTTGCACACTACTGATGTCAGATTTGATAGACGGTAGTTGCCTTGATCCGCCTTCTTACCTTTCTTATATATCGGTACCATGTGAGCCATCCTCCAATCCTGTGGCACCACCCCTGTTATAAGAGAGTCTAAGAATATAAGATACAGTGGTCTGTCAATTACTGAGCTCAATTCCCTCAGTATCAGTGGATGAATGCCATCTGGGCTGGGGGATTTGTCAATGTTTAATTTGCTCAGTTGTAGGCGTACTTCTTGTGTTAAATTAGTTATATCAGGTGGTGAACTGTGATTTTTGCCTTGTTGAATGATCACTATAACAGACAGGTCATTGGTGAACATGAATGAAAAGTGCATGTTTAATATCTCAGCCTTTTCTTTGTCCTCTATAATGATCTTCTAACCGTCTTTTAAGGGCCTATACCATCTTTTGTTTTCTTTTTGGCATTGATTTATTTATAAAATTTTGGGGGATTTATCTGTGAAACTGCAGTTTAATACATAGCGCACCTGTAGTGCGTGGTCATGTCATCCCGCCGACATGCAGGCTGCCTGGCTGCAGCAGTATGTGATGAGCATGAGCAGGCCCAGGCTGGCAATAGGCTGAAGGTAAATCAGGCTGCTGCGGCCCCTTTAAATGTTTCTGCAGCCACAGGCCGGGCACAGCCAGGGAGCCGCAGAGAGCAGTTGCAGGGAAGCTTCCGGCTCTGTTCCACTTCCTGCAGCCGCTTCCTGGAGGAGGAGTATGACAGCTCCACTCCTCAGCGGCTCCAGCTGCTGGATGCCTTCTGCTCTAAATTCTACTGCCTGGGGCCATGGAGTTCCTGCACTGCTTGCAGGTGGGCACCTTTGCATGATTCATGTCCTGACCTTCCTGTCTGCTTCACCTCCTGTGTGGGCTTCTTCATCCTGGGTGGTAAGAGGGTGTATTATGCCAGATTGCCAGACATTACTGCAGCTCTCTCCATTACAGGTGCCGTAATGCTGTCACTCAGGGCTGCACATGATGAAGGGGGGTGAATGTGAATGGGCTCCACATGATGAAGGTGGTGACTAGGGCTGCACATAGTGGAGGGGGGAGTGGGGCTGTTACATGATGGAAAAGGGTGAATATGGCTGCACATGATGAACGTGGGGTGAATGGGGCTGCACATGATGGAGGGGGGTGAATATGGCTGCACATGATGGAGGGGGGAGTCGGGCTAAACTTGATGAAGGTGGTGACTAGGGCTGTACATGATGGAGGGGGGAGTGGGGCTGTACATGATGTAGGGGAAGTGGGGCTGTACATGATGGAGGGGGGAGTGGGGCTGTTACATGATGGAGGGGGGAGTGGGGCTGTACATGATGGAGGGGGGAGTGGGGCTGTACATGATGGAGGGGGAGTGGGGCTGCACATGTTGGAGTGGGTGAATATGGCTGCACATGATGGAGGGGAGAGTGGGGCTCTACATGATGGAGGGGGGAGTGGGGCTGTACATGATGGAGGGGGGAGTGGGGCTGTACATGATGGAGGGGGTGAGTGGGGCTGTACATGATGGAGGGGGAGTGGGGCTGTACATGATGAAGGGGGGAGTGGGGCTGTTACATGATGGAGGGGGAGTGGGGCTGTACATGATGGAGGGGGGAGTGGGGCTGTTACATGATGGAGGGGGGAGTGGGGCTGTACATGATGGAGGGGGGAGTGGGGCTGCACACGATGGAGGGGGGAGTGGGGCTGTTACATGATGGAGGGGGGAGTGGGGCTGTACATGATTGAGGGGGGAGTGGGGCTGTACATGATGGAGGGGGTGAGTGGGGCTGAACATGATGGAGGGGGGAGTGTGGCTGTACATGATGGAGGGGGGAGTGGGGCTGTTACATGATGGAGGGGGGAGTGGGGCTGCACTTGATGGATGGGGGAATGATGCTGTACATGATGGAGGGGTGAGTGGGGCTGTACATGATGGAGGGGGGAGTGGGGCTGTACATGATGGAGGGGGGAGTGGGGCTGTACATGATGGAGGGGGTGAGTGGGGCTGAACATGATGGAGGGGGGAGTGTGGCTGTACATGATGGAGGGGGGAGTGGGGCTGTTACATGATGGAGGGGGGAGTGGGGCTGCACTTGATGGAGGGGGGAATGATGCTGTACATGATGGAGGGGTGAGTGGGGCTGTACATGATGGAGGGGGGAGTGGGGCTGTACATGATGGAGGGGGGAGTGGGGCTGTACATGATGGAGGGGGTGAGTGGGGCTGAACATGATGGAGGGGGAGTGTGGCTGTACATGATGGAGGGGGGAGTGGGGCTGTTACATGATGGAGGGGGGAGTGGGGCTGCACTTGATGGAGGGGGGAATGATGCTGTACATGATGGAGGGGTGAGTGGGGCTGTACATGATGGAGGGGGAGTGGGGCTGTACATGATGGAGGGGGGAGTGAGGCTGTTACATGATGGAGTTGGAGTGGGGCTGTACATGATGGAGGGGGGAATGGGGCTGTACATGATGGAGGGGGGTAAGTGGGGCTGTACATGATGGAGGGGGGTAAGTGGGGCTGTACATGATGGAGGGGGGAGTGGAGCTGTATATGATGGAGTGGGGCTGCACTTGATGACGGGGAGTAAGGGGGATTGCACATGATGAAGGGGGAGTGGGGCTGCACATGATGACTGGGGGGTAAGGGGGATTGCACATGATGAAGTGGGGGTAAGGGGGACTGCACATGATGAAGTGGGGGTAAGAGGGACTGCACATGTTGAAGTGGGGGGTAAGGGGGACTGCACATGAAGTGGGGGGTAAGGGGGACTGCACATGAAGTGGGGGGTAAGGGGGACTGCACATGATGAATTGTGGGGGAAGGGGACTGCACATGATGAAATGAAAGGGTGATAGGGGGCTGCAAATGATATAGGGGCACTGCAGATGAAGTGAAGGGGTGATAGGGGACTGCAATGGATGAAGTAAGGGGACTTCAAATTAAAGTGGGGGACTGCAAATGATGAAGTGGGGGAGAGGACGGGACTGCAAATGATAAATTCAGTGTGAGGGACGGGGCACAGCAATTTAATTGAAGGTGGGGGTGAGGAGAGAAAATGATGAATTGAAGGTGGGGCTGGGTAGAGCAAATGATGATCTATAGGGAGAACCAATAACGTATTTTGAGAGTGGGGGAGTAAATGATGTATTGAATGTGGGGTAGAGCACTTGATAATGAATAGATGGTGGTACAGAAAGACATGACAATTAATTGAGGCAGGAGGGGCATGTAAATATAATGAATCGGGGGTTAGGGTTAGAGCAGGAGGTACATAGTGGGGGGCCTTGAGAATGAAGTGCCTGGTAATGAATTGGGGAAAAGATCTTTCCTGGTATAGAAGTCAGACTCACCGGCCTATAGTTGCCTGGGTCCACCTTCTTCCCCTTTTTGAAGATAGGAACAACATTTGCTCTTCTCCAGTCTTCTGGGACTTCTCCTGTTCTCCAAGAATTTTCAAAGATTATGGAGAGGGGTTCAAAAATTTCTTCTGCTATCTCCTTCAGTACTCTGGGGTGTAATTCATCTGGACCTGGAGACTTGAATTCATTTAGGTTAGCTAAGTGTTTCCTCACTATCTTTCTGTTTATAGATATCCTGGATTCTTCTATTCCCTTAATAGGACAGTGAAGAACAGTTGATGTTACATTTCCTTTCTGAGAGAAAACAGATGCAAAATAGGAATTTAAAAGTTCGGCCTTCTCAACATCCTGTCTTACCATTTCATCATTTTCATCCTGTAAAAATCCTATAGCATCTTTGACTTTTCTTTTACCTTTGATATATCCCCCAAATCCTTTATTATTGCTTTTGATATCTCTTGCAAGCCTCAATTCATTGTCCACTTTACTAATCTGATTTGTGCCCTGCAGGTTCTGCAGACAGCATTATATTCTTCTTTAGATATGCATCCCTCTTTCCATTTTATAAACATTTTTTTCTTACTTTTTAGCATGTGCTTAAGTTCTGTGTTCATCCATCCTTCCCTCTTTTCGGAATTGTTAACAATTGTGCTTTGAGAATTTCATTTTCCAAGATTTCCAATCCTTCCTGGACATTTTTGTCTTTAAGGATATCCAGCCATTGGATCCCTCCAATTCTCTTTCTGAATCCCTTAAAATCTGCAAATCTGCCTTTCTGAAATCTAACCTTGACGTCTGAGTCTTCACAGGTCTTCCTCCTCTAGTTATCCAAAATTCTAAAATAGCATGGTCGCTACCTCCTAGGGTCCCAGCCACTTTTACCTCCTCAACCATTTCCTCCCTGTTTATAAGGATTAGATCCAAGGTAGCAGTTCCCCTTGTTTTCTCCCCTACCTTTTGGAAGATAAAATTGTCAGCAAGAGAGGATAAGAATTTCCTTGACCTGTTAGTTTTGCCTGAGAGAGATTCCCAACAAATGTCTGGATAGTTGAAATCTCCCATGACAACTATGTCATATTTTTTGGAGAACTTGGCCATTTGATGCATAAAAAGTTCATCAATATTTTCAGCTTGCACAGGCGGCCTGTAGTAAATGCCTACAATGGTGTCCTTTCCATTGTTCTGTCCTTGTATTCTTACTCAAACAGTTTCCACAGAACTTCCAGTCTCTGAAGCTTCAATCTCTGTGCAGATATACGCGTTTCTAACATACAATGTGACACCTCCTCCTCGTTTATCAAGTCTGTTTCTTGCAAATAAGTTGTATCCTTCTAGTCTTGTATTCCAATCATGTGTATTGTCCCACCAAGTTTCAGTGATTCCAATGACATCATACTTCTTTTCCTGTGTTAGTAGTTCCAATTCTCCTTGTTTGCTGCCCATGCTTTGTCCATTAGTATAGAAACATTTTAATTTGTGATTGGTTTCTCTTTCTCCAATATTTTTATTATTTAGATTCTTTTGTCTTTGTTCTTCCTTTCCACTTCTAATAGCAGAGTTCTCAATAGCATTTGTCAGGTGTATGGCTTTCTCTGGTCTTTTGCTTCCCTTCCCATGTTGTTCTAGTCTAAAGCTCTCCTTACAAGTGTAGCAAGGCGACTTCCAAATACATGTTTTCCAGTCTTCGTAAGGTGCACCCCATCTCTAGCAAGTAGTCCATCGTATAGGTAATTCACTCCGTGATCCAGAAATCCAAATCGTTGCTGACGGCACCATCGACGTAGCCAGTTGTTCACCTGCAGAATCTTATTGCACCTCCTTGTTCCATGGCCATCCACTGGGAGGATGGAAGAGAAGACCACCTGCGCTCTCAGTTCTTTCACTTTCTTGCCTAAGTTTTCAATGTCTCTGCAGATGGTTTCCTGGTCGTTTCTTGCGGTGTCATTTGTCCCCACATGTAGTAGCAGGAATGGGTAGTCATCTGTAGGTCTGAAGAGTCCTGATATCCTGTCAGACACATCTTTAATTTTTGCACCTGGAAGACAGCACATTTCTCTTGCAGTTGTATCCGGTCTGCAGATAGCGGCCTCTGTTCCTCTCAACAGGGAATCCCCCATGACCACCACTCTCCGTTTCTTCTTCACAACATTTTTCTTTCTCCATCCAGGAGGACTCTGAAGGCGTACAAGGTTGCTGTTTGTGGGCAAAGTCTTATCCTGATGTGTTTCTTCATCATTTTCCTGCGTGAGAGCCTGGTACTGGTTCCTGAGAAGTATGGGTGCTGACTGCCTCCTGATCCTCCTGCTTCTCTGGGTCACATGTTTCCATTCCTCTGTTTCTTCAGGTGCACTTCAAATTTCTTCTCTTTCTGTAACATGAAGAGATAATTCTGCTCTGTCTAAGTACAGGTGCTAATTAATTTAGAAATTAAATGGGGAAAGTGGCATTTATAGTTAGTGGGTGCACAGTGGTGAATTATAATTTATATTTGGAATGGTGGGTTGCATAATAACCAATTATATGTTGATTGTGGGTGCACCTCTGTATTGAGATGTGTAGTGTAGAAGAAAGGGAAAAAGTGGGGAATGTGCTCTGGAAGCCGTGCTCTAGGTAACTGTGTTATTTTATGCAGACACGAGTCCTAGCTGGAAGAAGTGATGGCGGTCTGTGCTGGCTGAAAAAAGAAAAGCAAAGATGAAGGACTTCAGCTAGAGATGTCACTGGTGAGTCAGTGTGTTACTTGTACACTCACACTATACACTGTATACTATATACAGCAGTCCTGTGCATAATGTCACTGGTGATCGCTGTATTACCTGTACACTGACACTACAAACAGAGCTCCTGTGTATAATGTCACTGGTGATCACTGTATTACCTCTACACTATATACTATATACAGAGCTCCTGTGTATAATGTCACTGATGATCCCTGTATTACCTGTACACTGACACTATATACAGAGCTCCTGTGTATAATATCACTAGTGATCACTGTATTACCTGTACACTGACAGTAAACACAGAGTTCCTGTATATAATGGCACTTAGTATTGTGGGTTTTTTAATTAATGATCAGTATTGTAGTATTCAGTCACTATGTGATGGTAATATGTGGTCTGGTCATGGTGTGGCGGTATTTGTTCCTTGTATGTGGTATTATTCGGTCACTATGTGGTGGTAATATGTGGTCTGGTCATGGTGCGGTGGTATTTGTCCCTTGTATGGTATTAATGGTTGTTTAAACAAAATTTAAATGTATGTGACTCATTCCCTTAAAGAAAAATACCTAAATATATATTTATTTTCAATAGTGTAGAGTAGGGCCCGGCCGAAAGAGTCTACCGTGTCGTGGTATCAGCTTAAAAATTATTTTGGCAAGAACAAAAGCTGCTGGTTATGAATGTGATCTGGTGTTGGATGCGAACTGTTAATATCTGATTGATGAGGATGTGATGGTGAAGTTAGGTTTTTCCAAGATTGGTCCGTGGGACTGTGGTGTCTCTAGGGAACCCAAAAATTTTGCCAGTATGGGGCCCCGAAATTCCTAGTGGAAGCCCTGGTCTGTCTCATAAGCTGCAGACCGCAGCTTCCTGAGACTTCAGTGTGCTCACGCAGGCATGTCTCATGACGCTCTGCGGACTGGAAGAGAAAATGTAGGCTGCAATGCCTTGGAATCAGGATGAGGTGAGTATAAACTTCATTATTTTTAATATGGAGAACTGGGGCCATCCTACTATATATATATAGGAGAACTGGGGCTATTATACTATATACATATGGGGATAACTGGGACTGTCATACAATATATATATATATATATATATATATACACTCACTGGCCACTTTATTAGGTACACCATGCTAGTAACGGGTTGGACCCCCTTTTGCCTTCAGAACTGCCTCAATTCTTCGTGGCAGAGATTCAACAAGGTGCTGGAAGCATTCCTCAGAGATTTTGGACCATATTGACATGATGGCATCACACAGTTGGCGCAGATTTGTCGGCTGCACATCCCTGATGCGAATCTCCCGTTCCACCACATCCCAAAGATGCTCTATTGGATTGAGATCTGGTGACTGAGGAGGCCATTTGAGTACAGTGAACTCATTGTCATGTTCAAGAAACCAATCTGAGATGAATCGAGCTTTATGACATGGCGCATTATCCTGCTGAAAGTAGCCATCAGATGCCTGTTCTTAGCTGAGAGGAGTGGTACCCAGTGTGGTCTTCTGCTGCTGTAGCCCATCTGCCTCAAAGTTCGACGCACTGTGCGTTCAGAGATGCTCTTCTGCCTACCTTGGTTGTAACGGGTGGCAATTTGAGTCACTGTTGCCTTTCTATCAGCTCGAACCAGTATGCCCATTCTCCTCTGACCTCTGGCATCAACAAGGCATTTCCGGCCACAGAACTGCCGCTCACTGGATTTTTTTTCTTTTTCGGACCATTCTCTGTAAACCCTAGAGATGGTTGTGCGTGAAAATCCCAGTAGATCAGCAGTTTCTGAAATACTCAGACCAGCCCTTCTGGCACCAACAATCATGCCACGTTCAAAGGCACTCAAATCACCTTTCTTCCCCATACTGATGCTCGGTTTGAACTGCAGGAGATTGTCTTGACCATGTCTACATGCCTAAATGCACTGAGTTGCCGCCATGTGATTGGCTGATTAGAAATTAAGTCTTAACACACAGTTGGACAGGTGTACCTAATAAAGTGGCCAGTGAGTGTATATATATATATATATATATATATATATATATATGGAGAACTGGG
This sequence comes from Dendrobates tinctorius, assembly GCF_039654945.1. NCBI lineage: Eukaryota > Metazoa > Chordata > Amphibia > Anura > Dendrobatidae > Dendrobates > Dendrobates tinctorius. The sequence goes on from NW_027361771.1 coordinate 9,929,287, forward strand.
GTGTCATCATACTATATATGGGCAACTGGGGCCATCACACTATATTTATGGTGGGAACTGGGGCCATCGCACTGTATATATCTCATATCTCTCTGGTAAGCTCTGTTCTGCTCCCATATTTCTGGGGTAAGCTCAGTTCTGCTCCATATCTCTGTAGTAAGCTCGGTTCTCCTCCCTTATCTTTGTAGTAAGCTGGGTTCTGCTCCCATACCGCTGTAGTAAGCTTGGTTCTGCTCTCATATCTCTTTAGTAAGCTCGGTTTTGCACCCATATCTCTGTAGTAAGCTCCTTTCTGCTCCCATATCTCTGTAGCATTCTCCGTTCTGATCTGTATCTCTGGAGTAAGCTCGGTTCTGCTCCCATATCTCTGGAGTAAGCTCTGTTCTGCTCCCATATTTCTGTAGTAAGCCTGGTTCTGCTCTCATATCTCTGGAGTAAGCTCGTTTCTGTTCCCAAATCTCTGGAGTAAGCTCAGTCCTGCTCCCATATCTATGCAGCAAGCTCCTTAAGGCCACGTCACACATAGCGACTCACCAGTGATCCCGACAACGATATCAACGTGTCAGGATCGCTGGTGAGTCGCTACATGATCGCTGGTGAGCTGTCAAACAGCTTCTAAGGGATGTGCGTCACTTAGAAACCCGATGTGTACCTTAGTTACCAGCTCCCTGCAACAGAGCGCTGGTAACTAATGTACACAGAGGGCTTCTAAGCACAGCGCAGTGCTTAGAAACCCTGCATTTACCTTAGTTACCAGCTGATCGCTGGTCTCCCACCTGTCACACGCAGCGATGCGTGCTGGCCAGCGGGAGACCAGCGATCAAAAAAATGTCCAGGGCTTTCCTACAGCGATCAGCGATACCGGCAGAGGGGCTGGTCGCTGATTGCTGTCACACACAGTGATCTCGCTGGTGAGATCGCTGTTACGTCACAAAACTTGTGACTCAGCAGCAATCTCGCTAGCGAGATCGCTATGTGTGACGGGGCCTTTACTGTTCCCATATCTATGTACCTGTTATCTCTGCTGCTTTAATTCAATGGCCAGAGATAAGCAGGGAAAAGGAGGGCCAGCGCAACTCAAGGGCCACTGCCTTGTGATTGCCCCCCAGGCTGAATAGTGCCAGCCACTATGTAATGCTATGACTTTAATACTAAGACCTTGGCTGTAACTTATAATACACAGAAAATGGTATAAAACCAAAACCGGCTCACCAACCAGACCATCAGGTGCACGGAACTCCATCCTGATGCGATGTCATCTTGTAATAAGAGAAAATAAAAAGTTTGCTCCAGCTCCTTTAAAAAATGTAATCCTTTAATGACTCCAAAAAGTTTTCACACGATTAAAAACTTCACAGGCAGTGTGCAAATATAAGTGCAAGCGACATGTTTCGATCTATTACAGATCTTTCTCAAAGATCTGTAATAGATCGAAACATGTCGCTTGCACTTATATTTGCACACTGTGTGTAGAGTTTTTAATCCTGTGAAAGGGTTAGGATTGGATGGGGAAGTTGTTACAGGGGAAGTGTGAGTCAATTGGAGGATTGTTCAGTCTGAAAAATGCATGGATACCGAACGTATACGTATGCATGTCGTTGAGCACCAATGCTTTCCCATAGACAGTAACATGTTGTGTTCGCTGCTCCCCACCGCACACAGCGAAACGATGCATGCGTACACATGCGAACGCATGCAAACGCATGTCCTGCTTACACCATGTTAAAGATATGTATGCATGATGCATGCGGATCTATGCGGATCAAGCGCTGCCCTCATATACGCAAATGTGAAACCAGCCTAAGACACGTAAGAGGTGATGTTTTACATCAATGTGCTAAGTCCTTGCACTAATTTTCTCACTGCTGGCATGTTTAATGCATCCTTGACTGTCCTCAAAGATAACTGTTGGTTAAGCTAATGGCTTGCCGAAATCTTCCAAAAGTTGTTTCAACCAAATTACTTCTTGATTTGCATAAGCAGCAGACATATATTCTGCTTCTGCAGAAGATAGTGTGACTGACACTTGTTTTCGGCTGGACCAGGAAATTGAATTTTCTCCTGACTTGAACAAGTAACCACTTGTTGATTTCGGATCATTTGAATCTCCAGCCCAATCTGCATCCACATAACCTCTGACAGTGAGATCTCCTGATCCAGATATCTTAAGAGTTATCCTTTGAGTTTCTTTAAGATATTGAAGAATTCTCTTAATTGTATTCCAGTCTCTTTGGCATGGCTTGCTTACATGCAGAGAATTACAACTGTGGCTGTGATATCCGGATGAGTTGTGGTTGCTATGCACAGAAGCGCTCCATCAACTTGTCTGGAACCCTCACTGCTGGGTAGCAGATCTTCTTCTCCTTCCAACTTTAAGTAGGACGGATCCATTGGTGTTGACGCACCTTTGACTTCTGACATTCCAAACTGGTTAAGGATAGCGGAAATTCTAGAACTGGTTGAGAAGAAAACTGCCATCTTGCTCTCTGTATTTCGATACCCAAGTAATATGTCACATTTCCAAGGTCCTTAGGCTCAAACTGCTGGTTGAGAATTTCACCTAGCTTTGCCCGATAAGTCCAAAGCATGTGTCCCAATATGGTGTGATATATGAACGCCGATGCACTAACACGCCTTTTAAATAAACCACCATAATCCTGGTAAAACCTCCCACCTATGTCATGGACAGGAAGAGTCTATTGCGCGTTTAGCAGAGGACATGCGCGTACCCAAACTGGAACGCATGATCACCGTATCCAATCAAACATCAAAACTCCCATTTCCGCTTCTGGTGATGTAATGCCAATATCACCTCTCTGCGCGTGCTCCAAATATAGTACGTCATCAACAGGCCACAACAATAGAGCGCCACCATACTGCATTATGGGTGATGTTCCAGTGCGCATAATCTAAGTGGAACCCACCGCGATGTTTGGGAAGCAAATTACCAGGTGCAAATGATACACCACCACTGTGCAAATTCAAGGTGGAACACACCAGCATGTTCATGAAACAAATTTGCAGGCATAATCGCCAAAGCACATGCTCAAGATGGAACGCAACAAGGATCCCTTTATACAGAAGTAAACCCAGAGGTGTATCAACACACTGATGTAATTATAGATGGCTCAAAATTAGACACTATTATTCAAATGATCTGCCACACTCCTGTAATAATGTTCTTTGTGAACATACACAAAAGTTTGCTTCCAAATATCCTGAGGTGCTTCAGGTTAAGCTTCTCGCAGTTCCTTAGCTCATATGTAGTTTTATTTGTGGCTTTACCTGGCACTCTGTTTTGAAGGTATCAAGCTGTCTTGATGGCTTCTCCCCAATATGTTGTAGATAGATTTGCATCAAACAATATACAGAGGGTACGGAAAGTATTCAGACTCCTTTAAATTTTTCACTCTTTGCTTCATTGCATATTATGAATGAGTCACCGTAGGAGGCAAAAACAGAAATGCTAGCTAAGTCCAGAAAACCAGAGAAGTTGGCAGCTATCGGATTGCAGACCCCTGAACCTATCAACAACAACAAGCAGTAGCCGTGGGGGGTTCCTACGATGCCCTAGACCCCTCGATCACAGCCGGAGAACTGCCTAGCCTAAAGACAGAAAGGGAAATCTAAACTGCCCCAGAGCAGACCCCAAAGCAAAAGGCAGCCCCCAACATATAATGATGGTGAAGCAAGAAGAAAAAACACTAACACAGATAGAAAGATAGACTGAGCAAATGATGGGGCCCAAGCTAACTAGATAGGACAGGATAGGAAAGCTGCTGTCTGCAATCTGCGAAAAACCCTATAAAAATAAGAGCCAACAGACTGACAGGGAAAAAGGCCCTGAAGACACTAGGCTTCAAAAAGACTATGTCAGTACTCAGGTATTTTCTGAAGACAGAGCAAACCGAAAAAAAAGGAATTCAGCTCACCCCAGCAGGGAATGGAAGAATCCAGAAAAGCAAGGCAAGCTAAAACCAAAACACAAATGCAAAAAGGCAAAGCAGAAAACTTAGCTTTTGAGGAGCAGGAATCAGATTGGTCTCCTAGAATTCCACAGAGAAATCACCAGCAAGGCAGAAGGGCGTCGGCTGCCTTATATCCAGTCAGAGAACCCCGTCACCCAGTCATCCTCTCCCAGCTCAGGTGCTTGGTAATCAGCCTCACTACCTTCCTTCACCAGAAGAGGGAGTTCATCAGACCTCAATGGTGAAGGGGAAAATGAACTCATAACAATTGCAGCCATTTGGTAAATTCAAAAAAGTTCATTTTTTCCTCATTAATGTACACTCTGCACCCCATCTTGACTGAAAAAAGCAGAAATGAAGAAATTTTTGCAATTTTATTAAAAAAGAAAAAACTGAAATATCACGTGGTCATAAGTATTCAGACCCTTTGCTCAGACACTCATATTTAAGTGACATAATGTCCATTTCCTTGTGATCCTCCTTGAGATGGTTCTACTCCTTCATTGGAGTCCAGCTGTGTTTAATTAAACTGATAGAACTTAATTTGTAAAGGCTCACACCTGTCTATATAAGACCTCACAGCTTACAGTGAATGTGAGACCAAATGAGAATCATGAGGTCAAAGGAAGTGGCCAAGGAGCTCAGAGACAGAATTTTGGCAAGGCACACATCTGGCCAAGGTTGCAAAAGAATTTCTGCAGTACTCAAGGATCCAAAAGAGCACAATGGCCTCCATAATCCTTAAATGGAAGACGTTTGGGACCACCAGAAGTATTCCTAGACCTGGTAGTCCAGCCAAACTGAACAATCGTGGGAGAAGAGCCTGGGTGAGAGAGGTAAAGAAGAACCCCAAGATCACTGTGGCTGAGCTCCAGAGATGCAGTAGGGAGATGGAAGAAAGTTCACAAAGTCAACTATCACTGCAGCCCTCCACCAGTCGAGCCTTTATGATAGATTGGCCAGACAGAAGCCTCTTCTCAGTGACAGACATATGAAAGCACATATAGAATTTGCTAAAAAGCACATGAAGGACTCCCAGACTATGAGATATAAGATTCTCTGGCCTAATGAGATGAAGATAGAAGATAGAACTTTTTGGTGATAATTCTAAGCGGTATGTGTGGAGAAAACCAGGCACTGCTCGTCACCTGCCCAATACAATCCCAACAGTGAAAAATGTTGGTGGAAGCATCATGCTATGGGGATGTCTTTCAGCTGCAGGGACAGGACGAATGGTTGCAATTGAAGGAAACATGAATGCGGCCAAGTACAGAGATATCCTGGATGAAAACCTCTTCCAGAGTGCTCTGGACCTCAGACTTGGCCGAAGGTTTGCCTTCCAACAAACCAATGACCCTAAGAACACAGCTAAAATAACAAAGGAGTGGCTTCAGAACAACTCTGTGATCATTCTTGACTGGCCAAGCCAGAGCCCTTACCTAAAAGCAACTGAGTATCTCTGGAGAGACCTGAAAATGGCTGTCCACTAACGTTCACCATCCAACTTGATGGCAGTGGAGAGGATCTGCAAGGAAGAATGGCATAGGATCCCCAAATACAGGTGTGAAAAACATGTTGCATCATTCCCAAGAAGAATCATGGCTGTACTAGCTCAAAAGGATGCTTCTACTCAATACTGAGCAAAGGGTCTGAATACTTATGACCATGTGATATTTCAGTTTTTTGTTTTTTTAATAAATTATCAAAAATGTCTACATTTCTGTTTTTTTCAGTCAAGATGGGGTGCAGAATGTACATTAATGAGAAAAAAAACTTTTTGGAATTTACCAAATGGCTGTAATGAAACAAAGAGTGAAAAATTTAAAGGTGTCTGAATACTCTCTGTACCCACCGTATTTCTTCCACTTTCACAGAGAGTATGGGTCTTTCTCTCTGCAATGCCATTTTGTTTTGGGTTGTATGGAATGGTAGTCTGGAACACGATTCCATCCTTTTTCAAAATGGTTTGCACCTTACCACTTGTATATTCCATTATCTGTACTCAGGACTTTTGGCATTCTTCCAAATTTGTTAAATACTACAGTAAGATATTCTTCACGTTTTTGTGGAACTTCATCCTTACTGTGAAGAAAGTAGGCGACTGTATATCTGGAGTAGTCATCAATAAATGTGAGAATATATCTCTTCTTGCTAGGAGTTTGAACACTCATCGGACCGCATACATCAGATGATGGTCCAGAGGCTGTGCAGATCTAAGACAGCTAGTGTACTTCATCATTTGATTACACTGGTTGATTTCAATACCATTTGCAAGTTGAGCTAGCTTCCTTACTGCTTCTGGGTCTCTGTGCCCAAGACATCTGTGCCATACATGGATACAATACTTATGTAGATCTTATCTAGCACTGTACCCTCTTTCTTTGCATTTTAGCTGATAAAGTTCATCTTGGATTTTTCCTTCTGTCAGAGTGTGACCCTTCTTTCAAATGATGGAGCTGTTATCTCTAAAAGTAACTACATTCCAATTTTGGCGTGTGCTTCTTTAGTGACAGAAGATTGATTTCAAGGCTGGGAACATAGAGAACATCCTTTATTGAGATCTTTCTGCTTTGTGCTGAGGAAACTGGACAGTGGAGGTAGCAAACTCCTACTCCTTCTGAAGTCATATAGTGACCATTAGCTAAGATGACCTTTTCTGACTTGCTTCATTAAGGTCAGTATAGAAATCCTAGTTATTTGTCATATGACTGCTTGCACCAGAATCTATACAACATATATGCTTTGCAGATGGGCCTGTACTGGCATTAAAAGCAGCTTCAACACAAGCAGAATCTTCCTTTACAGATGTTGTAAGCCTTTGATGACTGTTCTGCTTTTTAAGCTGACTCATTCTTGCTTTCCAAATTCTGCAGTTTGCGTAAGGTGGCCAAGCTTTTTACAGACTAAACATTCACGAGTTTCTCTTAGATTGCTCTTATATTTAGGGAAATCATGTGTCTTTAATGCTGCTTCTGCTCTGGATTCACTACTGCTGCCTACATGCTGCATTTTTCTCTTGAATTCATCCACAAGTTTGCTTTTAACATACTCTAATGTCAGCTCATCATCTAGCCGTGCATCTAATGCAGTCACGAGTGTGTCATAACTTTCTGGAAGACCACTTAATAGAAGTGCAGCCATATGAAAATCTTTAATTTCTTCTTCAATACCCCAGAGACGCTCCACAATCTCTAGGGTGTTTCTTATATAGTCCTGTATATTCTGTCCATCATTTAGCTTAGACTGATACAGCTTTCTCATGAGATAAAGCTTATTGCTGAGATTTGATCTTTCAAGCACTTTCTGGAACTTATCCCACATCTCCTTTGCAGTTGCACACTTGCATAGATACACAATCTGATTATCATCTACACTGAGGGAGATCATGCTTTGTTCTTTCTGATCCTTCTCTAGCCAATCTTCTGGTAATGGATGAGGCACTTGTTCCTGAGAATATTTCCACATACCTTCACTTATGAGCAGTATCTTCATTTTGAATTTCCAGGACTGGTAGTTCTGGTTAGTGATGCTTGGCACTGAGAAATTGACAGGATTGCTGCTAGTGGACATCTCTGTTGCTCTGTGCTGCTTTTGCTTTGGGCTTCTGTTGTTGTGTTACTCTGGGGTTCTGTATCAATCTAGGCCCATAATCTGTTGACAGTGGATTACTCAGGATACTCACCAAGAGTGTGACAACAGAGCTTCTTTATTCAGGAACAAACAGGAACAATATATAAGCTTAACAGATCAGGAGAAAATCATTTGTGTGTCTCTATCTGTGCAGCATCTACAGCAGCCTTCTTCTCTCATACACAAACACAGGAAAAATTGGAAATACAGTCACATGCTCTCCCTGTGTGAGCCGCTGGGAGTTTTTTTGTTCTAACTTTATAAACAGCATACAAATCCAGTAACTAAACACTCATAGACAGGAATGGATTTGTTGCACCAAACATATTCCAACATATTTAGGCCGGCGTCACACTAGCGATGAATACGGACGAGTGATATGCGATAAAACATTGCATAGCACTCGGACCAGTATTCATCCATGGGGCAGCTCCCATCACTGTTTTTCTCGGCCGTATTCTACGTGCGAGTGCTGCGATTGTCACGACACTCGGCCGAGTCTCGGCTCATTCGCACCCATATAAGTCTATGGGTGCAAGTGACACAGCGCATATTACTCGGATATCATCCGAGTGCTGTGCGATATACACTGACCCCAGCAATGGAGGAGATGGAGAAAATAGTTTCTCCGCCTCCTCCGCCGCTCTGCTCCGCTTCTCTCTGTGCGAGAATATCGGAGCACAGTAGCATGACACTCGACTCCCGCTCGCTGCAGAGCAGGAGCCGAGGGCCATTAGCATATTGCATTCGATGCTCTCACATCAGATGCCATACGCTAGTGTGACCCCGGCCTTAAAACTGATGATCAGTGTTGTATGCGTATGATCCAATTTGGAGACAACAGATCTAAAGGCCTAGTCTTCAGCAGCAAAATTAGTTTTGAGAGGAGTTATGCTATTGTTTAACATGTGCTTGAATAGATGAAAACTTTTTTACTGATGATTCATTTATAAGATTTATCTCACATTGTTTTCAATTATAGCTCATTATATTTTTAGAAACAAAGCAACCTTTCCACATCTACCTAATAGCTCTATATTATTGCTACTATACTTAGATAAAAGTACTGCTTGGAATTATCCCGCATGATCACTGTCTTATACTGGAAATTAATCTTTGCACCTCTGTGGAAAAGACTGAAAAAAAATGCTATTCATGTAAAATTTGAAAACTGGAACTTCAATTTGTCATGTTCCGGAATTAAATATGTATACATGAAAAAAATGCATTTTATAAAATACAGTATATACAATATATGTCTTAGGTATGTGCATCTATAATATTAAGCACCAACGCCCCCCCATGAATCATATGAGGATCTGCTGCATCCTACAGTGCATTAGTATTGAGACCAGATATTGATCTACACTTCCTCCACACTTACTCTCATCTTGCTGACCTACGCTCTAACAGTTTTGGTTCTATTTCTCCTCTCTCCTTCGCTATCCCCATACCCCAGCACCATCAAACCAAGTAATAATCTCTCCTTCCCTCTTGCCTCCCCTCCTGACCTGCTCTGCAGATCTCCTCCTCAACATCACATCTCTCCTACTAAAACATATAACAAGCCGCCCACTCTCCTTCTCCCACCTGTTCTCCTTCTCTCTGCTTCTCCTCACTGCTGGCGACTAGAGTTGAGCGATACCGTCCGATACTTCAAAGTATCGTATCGGATGGTATCGGCCGATCTTTAAAAAAAGTATCGGTATCGCCGATTCCGATACCGGAAGTCCCATTCAAGTCTATGGGACTTCCGGTATCGGAATAAGAAAAACCCTTTCCTGCCCTTGTACAGCCTCTCTGGGGTCTGTACGGGCCTTTCGGGGGGCTGTGCCGGCCTGCCAGGGGGTCTGTGCAGGCTCCGGTGGTCTGTGCCGGCCTGCCGGTGGTCTGTGCAGGCTCCGGGGGGCTGTGCCGGCCTGCCGGGGGGCTGTGCCGGCCTGCCGGGGGGCTGTGCCGGCCTGCCGGGGGGCTTTGCAGGCTCCGGGGGGCTGTGCCGGCCTGCCGGGGGGCTGTGCCGGCCTGCCGGGGGGCTGTGCCGGCCTGCCGGGGGTCTGTGCAGGCTCCGGGGGTCTGTGCAGGCATCGTCCGATGGGACTACAAGTCCCATCGGGCGATGCCTGCTACCATGACAGTGATTGACACATTAGCCAATGATGGGACAGTAGTAGTCCCATCATCCGGCTAATGTGTTAAATGTAAAAAAAAAAAAAAAAAAAAAAAAAAAAAAATTACATGCTACATACATACAACATGCATACTACATACATGCTACATTCATACTACATACTACATACATGCTACATTCATACTACATAAATACTACATGCAACATACATACTACATATATACTACATGCATGCTACATACATACTGCATGCTACATACATACCACATATATACTACATACATACTACATGCATGCTACATGCTACATACATAACACATATATACTACATGCATGCTACATACATACTACATACTACATGCATGCTACATACATACTGCATGCTACATGCATGCTACATACATACTACATACATACTACATGCATGCTACATACATACTACATGCTACATACATACTACATATATACTACATGCATGCTACATACATACTACATGCTACATACATACTACATATATACTACATGCATGCTACATACTACATGCTACATACATACTATATATATACTACATGCATGCTACATACATACTACATGCATGCTACATACATACTACATGCTACATACATACCACATATATACTACATACATACAATACATTCATACAATACATACATAGACATACAGTACATATAACATAGAGTAACATACTTACCAATACTTGTCACATTGTTCCCCGAAGCCATTGTCTTTTCCGGGATAAATATTAACATAACAAACCACAAAAATACTCACCCACGATCCGAAGCAGTCCACGAGTGTGTCCCACGACGATCTTGGGTAGAGAACGGCAGCATCAGATGATGCTGCCGTTCTCTACGGGCTGCAGGAATCCAATGACGGAAGGTAGGTATCCTTCCGCACTGTATTCCTCCGCCACTTAAAAAAAAAAAGTCCCTAGTCTCACTTTATGCCATTGCTGTGTGGGAAATTCCCACACAGCAATGGCATAAAGTGAGACTAGGGACTTTTTTTTTTTAAGTGGCGGAGGAATACAGTGCGGAAGGATACCTACCTTCCGTCATTGGATTCCTGCAGCCCGTAGAGAACGGCAGCATCATCTGATGCTGCAGTTCTCTACCCAAGATCGTCGTGGGACACACTCGTGGACTGCTTCGGATCGTGGGTGAGTATTTTTGTGGTTTGTTATGTTAATATTTATCCCGGAAAAGACAATGGCTTCGGGGAACAATGTGACAAGTATTGGTAAGTATGTTACTCTATGTTATATGTACTGTATGTCTATGTATGTATTGTATGAATGTATTGTATGTATGTAGTATATATGTGGTATGTATGTAGCATGTAGTATGTATGTAGCATGCATGTAGTATGTATGTAGCATGCATGTAGTATGTATGTAGCATGCATGTAGTATGTATGTAGCATGCATGTAGTATGTATGTAGCATGCATGTAGTATGTATGTAGCATGCATGTAGTATGTATGTAGTATGTATGTAGCATGTATGTAGTATGTATGTAGTATATATGTAGTATGTATGTAGCATGTAGTATGTATGTAGCATGCATGTAGTATATATGTAGTATGTATGTAGCATGCATGTAGTATGTATGTAGTATGTATGTAGCATGCAGTATGTATGTAGCATGTATGTAGTATGTATGTAGTATATATGTAGTATGTATGTAGCATGCATGTAGTATGTATGTAGTATGTATGTAGCATGCAGTATGTATGTAGTATGTATGTAGTATATATGTAGTATGTATGTAGCATGCATGTAGTATGTATGTAGCATGCATGTAGTATGTATGTAGCATGCATGTAGTATGTATGTAGTATTTTTTTTTTTTTTTTTTTTTTTTAACATTTAACACATTAGCCGGATGATGGGACTACTACTGTCCCATCATTGGCTAATGTGTCAATCACTGTCATGGTAGCAGGCATCGCCCGATGGGACTTGTAGTCCCATCGGACGATGCTTGCACAGACCCCCGGACATCAGCACAGCCCCCCGGCAGGCCGGCACAGCCCCCCGGCAGGCCGGTACAGACCCCCACAGGGTGCACAGACCACCGGCAGGCCGGCACAGCCCCCCGGCAGGCCGGCACAGCCCCCCGGCAGGCCGGCAGAGACCCCCGGAAGGCCCGAAATGACGGCGCATCATGATGCGCACACACCGCGCATCATGATGACGTCAGGCCGTCAATCAACTGAACTTCCGATTCCGATGCCGAATTCCGATATTGAAAAAATATCGGAAGTCGGTATCGGAATTCCGATACAGCAAGTATCGGCTGATACCCGATACTTGCGGTATCGGAATGCTCAACACTACTGGCGACATATCTCCCAATCCTGGACCCCTACAGCTCATACCTCCCATTACTACCCCCTCCTATCGCTCCCAACCCAATATAAACACTCAAAATTTTGCCCACTTCAAATCCGTGACCTTGATGCCCACCACCCTGCTCCCTCTCCCTGGATCACAATGGAATGCCTGCTCCGTCTGCAATAAACTCGATGAGATTCACGACCTCTTTACCTCTCATATTCTTTCCTTCATGGGCCTTTCCAAAACATGGCTGAAACCCTCTGACACAGCTTAAACTGCTGCCCTCCACTTCACCCACACTCCTCGCCCTGGCAACAGACATGGTGGAGGAGTAAGCCTTCTCCTTTCTTCCATCTGTACCTTTAACCCAATTCCACCTCTTCCCTCTCTTTTCCTCCCCTCTATTGAAGTCTACTCTGTCAGCCAAGTGGCTGTCGTATACTGACCTCCAGGCCCGACCACTGCCTTTATTGACCAGTTCTCCACTTGGCTTCTTCACTTTCTCTCTGCTGACATTCCCACCATCATTATTGGTGACTTGTACATCCCCATAGACATCCACCAGTTAGCAGCCTCAAAAATCCTTTAGCTCACTTCATCTTTTGGACTTACTCATTGGTCCTCCTCAGCCACCCACACAGACGGACATACACTACATTAGACCTAGTCTTCACTCGTCTCTGCTCTCTATCTAACTTCACAACCTCCCCTCTCCCTCTATCTGACTACCATCTACTCACGTTCTCATCTCTGTCCTCCTCACCTGTCACCTATGTCCACCAACTTGCACACTCCCGCAGAAACCTCGCACATCTAGACACTCGCACACTCTGACTCTATTCTACCACTGTCCTCCATATCTTCGCTCCATGACACAGACACTGCCACTAGTTTCTACAATGCCACTCTTGCATCAGCCATTGACTCGGTCACCTGTTGTGAATTCGCTTTCTGGCTTACCTCTGATTACTGGTGAAGGTAGTGGAGCTAATTATATTGACAGAGGGGTCGCGAGTTCTCTTTCTGTGCTCCCTCTGGTGGTTAATGGAGGTAATGGAGCTGATCTGATTAACGGAGGCTTGCAACCTGAAAATGAGGAGGACGATTGGAGATCTGGGGTTTCTGACTGGATATAAGACAGCTGACTCCCTCTATCCCTGCTGGTGATTTTATCCTGCCTCCTGAGGTCTTAGTTTCCAGCTCAGTCCCTGCATTCTCAGCTAAGTGTTCTTTTGCTATTGTTCACATTTGATCTGGTTTTGTCTATTTCAGATTTGTGTGGTCAGCCAGCTCTGGCTGGGGCTCTGCTGAATCTCTATCCATATGTTACTGCTTGTGCCAGTTTGTTTTTGTCCCTTATTAGATTGGCCCCTTTTTGCTCTGCTTTCAGAATATACGAGAGTGCTGATATAATGGGCGAAGTCGTGCGACTTCAGTATTTTTCTATCAGACGTGTTGGACATTTTTTGCAGGGTTTTTTGCGTGATTGCAGAGTGTCTTTCCTTTCCTGTCCTGTCTGGTTAGTGTGGGCCCCATCGTTTGCTCAGTCTATTTTCCTATCTGCATTTGAGTTTTCATCTTGTCTCACCGACAATATATGTTTGGGGGCTATCTATTCCTTTGGGGTCTGCTCTGGGGCAGTTTAGATTTCCCCTTTCTTGCTTTAGGCTTAGTTAGCTCTCCGGCTGTCTCGAGGCGTCTAGGATCATCGTAGGCATGCTCCACGGCTACTGCTAGTTGTGTGGATAGGATCAAGGGTCTGCAATCCGCTTAGTTACCAACCTCTCTGTGTTTCTGTGGCTTAGCTTGGTCTTGCTTTCCTCCTCGGTGACCCAATCATAACAGTCACCCCTGTCATGGAAAGCAGAGTGTGACGAATCAATAGACAACCCTGGCACAATAACATCACTAAAAAGCTTCGGCAAGTATCCAGAATTGCAGAGCAGCGTTGGAAGAAAATGCATTCGCAAGACGACTTCACCTCATTCAAACAAGCAACACACTCATTCAAATTGGCTCTCACCTCTGCTAAACAGGCCTACTTTACACCCCTCGTATCTTCGTTATCCAACACTCCCAAACAGTTGTTCAACACTTTTAACTCCTTCCTCCACCCACCACAGTCCCCTCCAATTTCCCTAATCCCTGCCGAGGACTTTGCCACACACTTCAAAAGTAAGATAGACCAAACAAGGCAAGTCTTTGTTGTCCAATAACCACAACCCCTTTGTATACCAGACCAATGCCCTAACCCCATAACTTCCCGCTTCAAGATCATTGAAGGAGAGCTTGCGCATCTTCTCTCCAAATCATATCTCACCACTTGTGCACTTGACCCCATCCAATCCCACCTCCTTTCCAACCTCACCACTAAACGTACCAATTCCCTAACCCATCTCTTCAAACTGTCACTAACTTCTGGTACCTTCTCCTCTGCTTTCAAACGTGCCACAATCACACCTATCCTCAAAAAAACATCCCTTGACCCGAGCACTATGTCCAGCTATTGCCCCCTATCTTTGCTCTCAATTGCTTCCAAAGTCCTTGCGCAGCACATCCACACTGAATTTTTCTCTCACTTTGCATCTAACGCGCACTTTGACAACCTACAATCTGGCTTCCGTTCCCACCATTACATTGAGACTGCCCTGACCAACCTTACTAATGACTTACTTACAGCCAAAGCTAACAGACAATTATCTATACTCTTTCTAGACCTGCCCTCTGCCTTCGACACAGTTGACCACTGACTCCTACTACAGATCCTCTCTTCCTTTGGTGTCAAAGACCTTGCCCTAGCCTGGATCTCTTCATACCTTACCAACTGCACATTTAGCAATTCAAACTCCCACACTACCTCCTCATCTTGCCCTCTCTCTGTTGGTGTCCCTCAAGGCTTTCTCCTAGGACCCCTTCTCTTCTCAATCTATACCCTTGGCCTGGGACAACTCATTAAATCCTATGGCTTCCAGTACCATCTATATGCTGATGACACTCAGATCTACCTCTCTGGCCCAGATGTGACCTCTCTGCTGTCCAGAATCCGATTGTCTATCCCCCTTCTTCTCCTGTCACTTCCTCCAGCTCAATGTGGACAAATCTGAATTAATTATCTTACCTCCATCTTGCATATCTTCCCTACCTGGTCTATCTATCACAATAAATGTAATCACACTATCTCCTGTCCCAGACATCCGCTTCCTCGAAGTAACACTTGACTCTGCCCTGTCCTTCAAACCGCACATCCAAGCTCTCACCACCTCCTGTTGCCTCCAGCTCAAAAACATTTCCAGAATCCATCCTTTCCTCAACCCTCACTCTACCAAAATGCTTATGCATGCCCTAATAATCTCCCACCTCAACCATTGCAACTTCTTCCTCTGTGGCCTACCTTCTAACATTCTCGCACCCATCCAGTTCATTCTTAACTCAGCTGCCCGACTAATTAATATCTCTCCTTGCTTCCCCTCTTTGCAAATTTCTTCACTCGCTCCCAATTTCCCAGCATATCCAGTTTAAACTACTAACACTGACCTCCAAAGCCATCCAAAACCTTTCTCCTCCGTCTATTTCCGAACAAATCTCTCAATGTCTTCCCTCACGTAATATCCGGTCCTCCCAAGACCTCCTTCTCTCCTCCACGCTTATTCGCTCCTCACCCAATTGCCTCCAAGATTTCTCCCGAATATCCCCCATCCTCTGGAATTTTGTGCCCCAACACGTCCGGTTATCCACCACATTTGGATCCTTCAGACGGCACCTGAAAACCCATCTCTTCAAAAAAGCTTACAACCTGTAACGACCACACGGCTACCTCAACACCATCGGAGCTATTGCAACCCCTGACCTACTGTCTCCTTCCCCATAAACCTTTAGAATGTAAGCCCGCAAGGACAGGGTCCTCTTCCCTCTGTACCAGTCTGTCATTGTTAGTTTGTTTACTATAAGTGATATTTGTATTTTGATGTAACCCTGTCTCGTGTAGAGTACCATGGAATTAATGATGCTGTATAAATAATAATAATAATAATATTGGTAAGTGCAGTTGTTTTCTTCTGTGAAGGTTTCTTCTTCCCTCTTCTCTTGCAGACACTGACATATCAACAATGGTGGCAGGCTACGCGGATGGCTATGAGGTCCATGAGCTGGGTGGGCCCAGTGAAGCACCAGCACCACCTCCACAGGCTGATCATCACAAGTTCAACTGTATCGGCATCCTGGATGCCAAAACAATTAAAAGCACCCTCACCTACCTTGATTCCTTGGTGCGAAGATGTCACTACATGGTGCTTGCAGACACCAGAGCAGTGTGGGTACGAGGAGGAGAGATGAGTACTGCATTTTTTTTAAATCAGTGAGAACACTGTATGGAGGATTATCGGGTGCATTATACTATATGGAGAACTATGGAGAGTGCAGTATACTGTATGGAGGACTATGGGAAGTATATTATAATGTATGGAGCAATATGGGTAGTGTAGTATTTTGTATGGAAGACTATGTAGAGTGCAGTATACTAAATGGAGGACTATGGGGAGTGCAATATACTATATAGAAGACTATGGAGAGTGCAATATACTGTATGGAGAACTATCAGGAGTATAGTATACTGTATGGAGAATTTTGGGGAGCGCAGTATACTGTATGGAGGACTATGGGGAGTGCAGTATACTATATAGAGGACTATTGGGAGCAAATTAGGTGGACTATGAGGAGAGCATTATACTGTACGAAAGGCTATTGGATGCATTATACTATACGGAGGACTATGGGGTGCATTACAGTATATGAAAGACTATAGGGAGTGCATTATAGTATATAGAGGACTATTGGGATTGCATTATACTATATGGAGGACTATGGGGAGCGCAGTATACTATATGGAGGACTATGGGTAGTGCAATATACTGTATTAAGGACTATGGGGTGCATCATACTATATGAAAGGCTATGTGGAGGCTATTATAATATTTGGAGGGCTATATGGGAGGCTTTATAGTTTATGCAAGCAACTATACAATGTGAAGGTTTGTGTGAGTTCCATCATACTGTGTTGAGGACTGTGTGGGGATCACTGTTGGCGGATCATGCCTTTGTTGGGGACACTATACTTTTTTGAGGGAGTTGAGGGGTGGGGTCAGGCCCGGATTGGCAATATAACCAACCGGGCATTTTCCCGCTGGGCCGCTGTCACGTGGGCCGCGGGCGGCAGCGCCCGATCATCTGGCCGCTTGCCAGCGGCTGCGGCCACTGTTGCTCCTGCCGCCGGCCCTCTGCGGGCACGGCAGTGATAGTTTCCAAGTTCCTCCCGCACTGCAGGGAGATAAGCCACCACGCCCCCCCCACGCACCCATCCTCGCCGTAGCATGAGACCCCCTCCCCCCCGCAGCCACTCACAGCGTCGCACTCGCTTGCCTGCTCGCTCTGTTCGCAGGACCTGTGATGAGGTCACAGGAGGGGAGGAGTCAGGGGGTCACATGATCAGGAGCCTATGTCCAGACCCCCGATCATGTCACCCCTGACTCCGCCCCTCCTGTGACCTCATCACAGGTCCTGTGCGCTCAGCCTTGCCTCTACCGTCTGCAAGACTCTGCTTTGCTGTTGTCATGGTGCTGGTTGAGGTAAGTATGTGTGGGGTCAGGATTTACAGTGTGGATGTAGCAGAGCTGTGTGTGTATGAGGTGTACGGAGCGGAGCCGTGTGTGTATGAGGTGTACAGAGCGGAGCCATGTGTACGAGGTGTACGGAGCGGAGCCGTGTGTACGAGGTGTACGGAGCGGAGCTGTGGGTGTACGAGGTGTACGGAGCGGAGCCGCGTGTGTATGAGGTGTACGGAGCGGAGCCGCGTGTGTACAAGGTGTACGGAGCGGAGCCGCGTGTGTACGAGGTGTACGGAGCGGAGCCGTGTGTGTACGAGGTGTACGGAGCGGAGCCGTGTGTGTACGAGGTGTACGGAGCGGAGCCGTGTGTGTACGAGGTGTACGGAGCGGAGCCGTGTGTGTACGAGGTGTACGGAGAGGAGCCGTGTGTGTACGAGGTGTACGGAGAGGAGCCGTGTGTACGAGGTGTACGGAGAGGAGCCGTGTGTACGAGGTGGACAGAGTGGAGCCGTGTGTGTATGGAGTGGAGCCATATGTGTACGGGATGTACGGAGCGGAGCCAAGTGTGTACAAAGCATACAAAGCGTGCTTTTCCCACGGACACAGGAGTACACGGCGGAGCCCCGAGGAGCATTTTAAAACACACACATGACGTTCCACCTGAAGTGATGTGCTGGAAGCTGACCAAAAATGAGATAATTTCTTGAGGAGTTTGTGACAGAACCAGGAATGCTTCAGATCCATCACCGTGTCCTCCCGACAGCGCAGACAGCAGGATCGCCTTGGAATCGGGGATGCCGGCCATGTGAGCGGATCATGATAGGTCCTGCATCGGGAGGCTCAGGTGGGCACTACAATGGGAGCCGGGCTGCTATAGTATCTTTGTAGAATCTTTCTTTATTTCTTTCTCTCTTTTTCTTCTCTCTCTGTTCTTTCTTTCTCTCTCTGTTCTTTCTTCCCCTCTTTCTTTCTTTTTCTTTCCTCTCTTTCTCTCTGTTCTTTCTTTCTTTTCTTTACTTCTTTCTTTCTCTCTCTGTTCTTTCTCTGTCTCTCTCTGTTCTTTCTTTCTTTCCCCTCTTTCTTTCTCTCTCTGTTCTTTCTCTGTCTCTCACTGTTCTTTCTTTGTCTCTCACTGTTCTTTCTTTCTTTCCCCTTTCTTTCTCGCTCTCTCTGTTTTCTTTTTTCTCTCTCTCTCTGTTTTCTCTCTTCCTTAGTGCCAGTCAGTGTGCCCATAATGCCAGCCACTGTGCCCTCAGTACCAGTCAGTGTGATCAGCAGTGCTAAATGGGTGCGATTAGGTGTGGACATGGGTGTGACTAGTTGTGAAATGGGTGTGGCTGGGCGTGGCCAAAATTTGCAGTGGCGCGCGCCGCAGTCTATGTCCATCTTTCCCTTCTTCAAAAGTTGGGAGGTATGATAGGGGCGGCTATGACCAGGGGGTCTGGTTGCCCAATAGAGAGCAGTTCTGCCAGGAATTCTGTAATCATGCATACAAAAGGGGACAGAGATTTGGGAGGAGTACTGTACCTAAAAGCAATAAATAGGACTGAGCTGAAATACTGGGCACAGCTATGACTACATGTTATATAGTCGTGTTAATCTCCTCTCAATTCTTGTAAACTACAAGTGTACAAAGATATTATATAGTCACCATGTGACTAGTGGGCCTGTGTAACTTCAAATGCCAGGGCTGAATTTTAGTCCCAGTCCGGCCCTGGGTGGGGTACAATAAGGTCACCATACTATGAGTGTAGGGTACTGTGGTGGAATTCATTGTGGGGCTATCATACTGTGTGGGTGGGGGACTTTTGTTGACTTCATATTTTGTGGATGCAATGAAAGGGGAATCTAGAGCTCCAGTAGGAGACAGATTACTTTGTAAAAGCTGCAAAGTTATGAGATATGCTTTGTTCCAACCCCAATTTGAATTTCTTACTGTGGGGTCCCATGATTTCTATGTATGCCATTGCTTGCAGATTTCAAGTTCTTATAGGAAGAGTCATATTTACATATGTGCAGTGATCTGGGACAGTATTCCAGAGTCTCTGGAATGAGCTCATAGGGTTATATCTTTGTAAATCCTGTGGGCACTCTGTATGATGCTGATTGAAATTCCCCACCCTCTATCAAGTGCCAATGCTCCATAGATGTTATTATCACGATTGCAGATGGAATATAAGAGGTTACTCAACAAGGGTCAGTTTTTTTAAAGTAAAAATCCTGACTTCAGTCACAGTTGGGATGGTGATGATGAGCCATGCTGGCTTTACTGAAATCGATGTGCAGTTATGTCTTGGCAAAACACCTGGCAAATAATAATGGAATATTGCAGGGATATGCAATCAATGTTTGATGGCTCTAGTGATATGCCATTAATATTTGCGCTGAGATCAAATACTTTTTTGCAAACCCAAATTTTAATTGTTATCTTTAAAAACCCAATCTTGGTGAATGTTTGCAAAGTGTGATATTGAAGCAGACAATGCTATTCAGTCCATCAGGGGCAACCAAAATGTAACAGAAGAGCACCATGATACCAGTGTAAGCAGAGCCCTACCTGCTTCAGTGATACCTGCTTCTATTCCCCGAAGACCACATCATGAATCTTGTGCAGTACGCTGATCAGTAATGTACTACACTGTATTCTGTATTTTTTTCCAGAGCCTTCTTAATCTTTATGAAACGTTGTTGCATAATGCAGACAAAGAGAATTTAATTATGCACGACACCCAGGGAGGGAGACAAATTGCTTGAGCTTAGCATCAATGTTCTTTGATTTTCTGCCCAATAAATGGGAAATAGTTCTGTAATGATAATTGACTATATGAAAGATCTGATAACTAAGCCATAGCAACTCAGAGTATGCAGAGATAAGCTTGGACTATACCAGCTTTTATCACACAATTTTTAAATATTGTGTGATGTGTGCTACTTATTTGTGACTTTTTTACTCCTCATTTTTGGGTATTTTGCTTTACAAGAGTCACATACAATTAGCATTTAATTATATGGATTTCAGTTAGTTACTGTCAATAAAGTGACTTATGTCTGTATTGCATATCTCGTGATGATTGAATAAATTACCTTTTTTTCCAAAATCTTGCAATTAACATGCTTCTCAAACAGGTTTAAAACGGTTATCGAGGACTTACATATTAATGACCTGTTCATTGGACAGGTCTTCAATATCAGATCAATGAGGTCTGGCACCTGGCAGCCCCATGACCATTTGCTGTCTGATTTGAGACCAGTAATATAGTATGACCACTAAACAAGGTGTGGAGCCAGGCCATTTGGGCTCTGTACATTGCACTGCATACACCAAGCAAATATCAACTGATATGATATTGATGACATATCCAATAGAGAGGTTAGCAATATCTTAATTCCAGACAACCTCTCTAATCCCAGTGCTATTTCTAACCTATCTTTACTGTCATCCAATTTTGTAATATCCAATCTTGTTGCGACTGAATGATGAATATGGTGTACAATTGAAACCGACAAGCCATAGCCTCAACACTTTCCTCCAATGACTCTCCTAGAAAACAAAATTCCAATGTGCTTCAGCTCCACAAAAATAAGGCCCAGTTCTTGATAAATCTAAAATTTGAATTGAACAATCTCATTTATACCTATAGAAAAATGCTAAAATGAAACCCACATATGTATACTGTTATATAATACTAGCTGAAGAGCCCGGCGTTGTCCGGGCATAGTAACTAAGTACGGTTAGTTATAACAAATTATAATGATTACATCTATATAGATGTAAAGCTGAGTGTATAGCCCCACCCACTCCGCATAGCCACATTCACTATAATATCCCACATCATCCCGTCAGCCAGAGTTACCAGACTACTAATATCCCACATCAATAGTAGAAAAAAGGGAAGAAAGTTCCAGCGCTAGGAATGGAAAATTAAAAATCCATTTTATGAACATGATTAAGATCTGAGGCGTCGAAACGCGTTGTTCTGCAGTCATCCGACTGATATGCTGTACCTGCTGGAATTTTAATATGCATTGGCACAATAAAATGGATTTTTAATTTTCCATTCCTAGCGCTGGAACTTTCTTCCCTTTTTTCTACTATTGATTGACTGCCTAGTCAAATCCGTGCGCAGGATTTGGATCCTACCAGCAAGGCAGTGCGGTGAGCTGGATTAATCTGTTCTTTTACTCCAATATCCCACATCATCCCGTCAGGGCCACCGGACTACTACACCTAATATCCCACATCATCCCGTCAAGGCCACCGGACTACTACCCCTAATATCCCACACCATCCCGTCAGCCATAGCCACCGGACAACTACCACTAATATCCCACATCATCCCGTCACAGCCGTTGGACTACTACCCCAAATATCCCACATCATCAAGTCAGCCAGAACTACCGGACAACTACCACTAATATCCCACATCATCCCATTACAGACGCCGGACTACTACCCCTAATATCCCACATCATCACGTCAGTCAGAGCTACCGGACTACTACCCCTAATATCCCACATCATCCCGTCAGCCATAGCCACCGGACAACTACCACTAATATCCCACATCATCCCGTCACAGCCGCCGGACTACTACACCTAATATCCCACATCATCACGTCAGCCAGAGCTACCGGACTACTACCCCTAATATCCCACATCATCTCATCAGCCAGAGCCACCGGACTACTCCCCCTAATATCCCACATCATCCCGTCAGCCAGAGCCACCGGACTACTACCCCTAATATCCCACATCATCCCGTCAGCCTGGGGTCAGGACCAGAGCGCTGAGTGGAACGGTCCTAACTTCCATACCGGGGATCCCTTTAAGAGAGGCCTGGCATCAGAACCAGAGCGCTGAGTGGATTTGCCCTGACTTCCATACGAATGATCCCTTTAACCCCTTTCTGACATGAAACATACTATCCCATCCATGGGACCCGGGCCCCTATGCCCATGGACGGGATAGTACGTTTACCGCGATCAGCGGCGCTCACAGGGTGAGCGCCGCTGATCGCGGCCTTGTGTCAGCTGATTATCACAGCTGACACCCAGCACTATGTGTCAGGGTTTGGTCATGGACTGCCCCTGACACGTTAACCCCTGGCACACTGCGATCAAACACGATCGCAGTGTACCGGGGGTTTAGGGAAGCATCGGCAAGGAGGGGGCTCCCTCCGTGCTTCCCTGAGACCCCCGCAGCAGCGCAATGTGCAGCGCTGCTCTGGGGGCCTCCTTCCCTGCAGGTCCCCAGATCCAATATGGCGGCGGGGACGTTCAGGGGCCTGCAGGGAGCCGGCTTCCTCATGCCTGCAAAGCGCTGGCATGAGGAAGCCTCCAGCAGTGCCTGTGACAGATCGCTGATCTGTCACAGCGATCTGTGATGTGACAGATTAGCGATCCCCCCTGGGACAGTATAATAAAGTTTAAAAAAAAGAGTGTAAAAATAATTTTAAAAAGATCGCTAAATAACTTAAAAAAAAAAAATATTCCTTAATAAGTTCATTTTTTGGCAATGAAAAAAACACCAAACAATAAAAGTACACATATTTAGTATCGCCGCATCCGTAACGACTTGCCCTATAAAACTGTCCCATTATTTAACCACTTTAGTGAAACCCTTAAAATATAAAAATAAAAAACAAAGCAAAAAATAATGCTTTATTATCATACCGGTGAACAAAAAGTGCAATCAAAAAGACGGATGTAAATAATCATGGTTCCGCTGAAAATGTCATCTTCTCCCACAAAAAACGCGCCACCACACAGAATCATCAGTGAAAAAATAAAAAAAGTTATAGCTCGCAGAATAAAGCGATGCAAAAATAATTATTTTTTATACAAAATTGTTTTCCCTTCACCCATGATAGCACACCTGAGAGAGGGATCCACCCCGCCAGGACAGGAACCTACTGAGATATAAGGGGCGGCACCTCTCCCCCACTTCAGTTGGGTTCCTGTCCTGGAAGGAATCCCACTGTCGATGGTGCCTGTCATGGGCGAAGAAAAAGGAAAAAAAAAAAGAGACCCAGGCCCGTCCCAGCGCGGGAAGAACAGGTGCCTTACCTGTAGCGCTGGCCGTCGGGTGCTGGAGGCACAGTCCCCGGTGTCCCCCTGGGTTACGGGTTCGTGTGGGTGCAGGTGGGATCCCGGTGGCTCCTGGAAGCCCCCACTGCGCCGCCCTCCCCTCGCGCGCACCGCATCTCGATCCCCGAGGCGTCTAGCAGGGGAGAGACGCGGGCGTCTTCCGGCCACTGACGTCATCGGCGCAGAGGATTGTGGATGCGCCGGCTGACGTTAGCAGAAGGCAATGGTGTCATGGCACCAGGTGCGACGCCGGCCGCCTTTCTGAAGCGGTCGGCCGGTGGTCGCAGGGGGGAGGGGATGGAGACACCCACCAGGACGGAGGCCGCATTTAAACGAGGACCAGCGGCAGGGCAGGCGGTGCAAAATGGAGTCAGAGCAGGAGAGGTCCTTGTCTCTGCCTCACTCACAACCCTCCGGCCACAAACATGGAACCTGGTCAAGCAGCAGCCACCCCAGCCGCAGGTCGGGAGATTCCTCAAGGTCCAGAGAGCACAGGTCTCATGCTCCGACACAGCCTCCAAGTCCGATACCCTTGATTACGGGTGGTGAGTGATCTTCGTGAATGCTAGCATTTATGTTAATAGGGATTCTTTGTTGTATGTTTGACCCCGTAGGAAAAGCCCAAAAAATCGGGAAGTAAGAAGAATAATAGGGACTGTGCCTTATGTAAAATGGCCCTAGCAAGAGACTGGCAGAAAGACCTCTGCGCCAGTTGCATTCAGTGGACAATGGCAGAGGAAACGCCTAGTTTCGCAGCTAACCTGATATCGGCCCTTAGGTCAGAAATGGAGGGTTCAATCAAGACCCTACTGAAAAAAGGGAGGAAAGGTAGGAAGAATCCCCCTAGTTCTCCCTCAAATTCCTCATCGACCTCGTCTCAAACAAAACAGGCATCCTCCTCAGACTCCTCAGACAGTGCCATGGGGGTTAAGCCATGTTTCCCTGTAGAAGACACGGGTGCTCTCTTAAAGGCCATTAGAGCAACAATGGGCCTACAGGAAGAGAAAACGTCTAAAACCCTAGAGGACGTTATGTTTGGGGGGCTTCAAGAGAGGAAAAAACGGACCTTTCCAGTGAATGAAAAGATCCAAGTGCTTATTGAAAGAGAGTGGAGGAAACCCGAAAGATCAGGGGCCCTTCCCTCCACCTCTAAGAGACGATACCCCTTTGAGCACAAAGATGCGGAAATATGGCACAAGGTCCAGGTCTTCTAAAAAATCGGCCCTGCCCCTGGAAGACTCAGGGGTTCTTAGGGACCCGCTAGACAAGAAAGCAGATTCATATTTGAGGCATGCATGGGAAGCAACAGCAGGAGGATTAAAGCCGGCGATAGCAGGCACCTGCACGGCAGGCTCCCTGATGATCTGGCTGCAGCAGTTAGAAGAGAAGCTAGCATCAAAAGTCCCAAGAGAGAAGATGTTGGCAGATATGTATCTCTTGCATGGGGCAGCAGCTTTTTAGGCAGATACCTCGGCGGATTATATGAGGTTGACGGCTAGGGCGGCAGGATTAACAAATGCTGTTAGATGTACGTTATGGCTTAAAGGCTGTCCAGGTGACCTGCAGTCTAAAGCTAAACTGTGCTCTCTCCCCTGTGATGGTCGGTTCTTATTCGGGAAGAACTTAGATGATATCCTGGAGAAGGCAAGCGATAGGAAGAAAGGCTTCCCCATGTTCCCGACAGAACAGAGAAGACAGCCCTTTCGGAGGGTAAGATTCAATAGGGGGCGTCCTCCGGCCGACAGGAGAAGATGGGAGGATAAAAGGAAAAAAGAATTGGGATTTATGTTTGGTGGGGGCACCTCCACCTCAAAGAAATCGTCACAGTGATGCCACTATTCCAGTGGGGGGGAGATTCGCACTCTTTTCCCAGGCCTGGGAAAAGATCTCCTCCAATAGATGGATCCTGGGCATCTTAAGAGAAGGCCTGAGAATCCCCTTTGTCCGCCAGCCAAAAAGCGTGTTTGTCATTACCCCTATCAGAAAGGCGACCGAAGAACAGTTGGCCTTGGAAGCAGAGATCCTGAAAATGATAGACAAGCAGGTCCTTTACGAAGTCCCAGACACACAGGAGGGAAGAGGGTTCTTGTCATGATCCATGCTTGATCAGGACTGATAAAAAGCACAGGTAACCTTTTTTATCTTAAGGTGGGCTTAAGTTTGGTTTTTGCCCCCGGTGGCCATTAGGATTATTGCACTTTGGTGTCTTTTGTTCTAAATTTGCCCCCGGTGGTGGTGAGCATCATTGCACTCTGGTTTCTTTAGTTCGTGCACATGATTATAATGCAGGTGTGATTGCTCTGGCTCTGCTATAAAAGAGTCACAGGTCTTGCAATCAGTGTTGGTGATAGTGTTCATTTTAACCATCCTTGGTGGAGGAAGGAGCTGGAGGGCGTTCCTTGCAGCACTGTCTAAGCCCTGGTGTGGAAGGAGTCAGAGGGGATTTCCTAGTAGCTCTGACAGAGCTTGGTGGCAGCTATTCAGGAGGAGAGCTGCAATCTGATGGTGGACTCTGTTCCCAGGAGCAAGTGCAACAGAGTAAAGCTAAGTGGTGTTTCCCTGTTTGTGTTTTTCATTAGTGTGTATTAGTACAGCGGTGGGACCAGCGCCTGCACCACGCAGTTCCCTAGCAAGGGATAGGTGTAGGGTGTGCTAGGGCGACAGGTTCCTGATCGACGCCTGATGCGGAACCGGCATAGGGAACGTTAGGAGCGTTAGTGACACTGACTCAGGGGAGCGCAGGAGGTCTCCACATCCCCTTTCCCCATCGCAGTGCCCACCGTTGTAACTGTTTCCCCTTTCCCCGTGTCTTGTTGTTGTAGTACCGGCCGGCTGGTCGTGTCACACAGGACAGTATCATGTGCCGCATCTTGTAGTTTCAGTTACCGGCCTGCGGGTCGCGTCACACAGAACGGGTCGTGACAGTTCTATTCCTCCCTTTTTCTGATAAAAAACTGGATCAATCGTTCAGGACAATTATAAACCTCAAAGGGCTCAATCAGTGGATAAGGAATCAGACTTTCAAGATGGAGGCCCTATTAGAATACATATCAGTCATTAGCCAGTGGAGGAGGTCCCAGTCCCTATTCGTAGCTTTTCAGGGTGCCAGGAAAGGCTATGGGGTTGCAAAAGGGACTATAGCTAGATGGATTAGGGAAGCCATTAGTGTAGCCTACTCAGCTAGTGGTGTTCCGATTCCTGATGGCATTAAGGCTCATTCCACCAGAGCCGTGGCGACCTCCTGGGCTGAAAAGGCAGTGGTATCGATAGAACAAATTTGTAAGGCCGCTACCTGGGCCTCACTTTCAACCTTCTTTAAGCACTATAGATTAAATCTATCCTCCTCTGCTGACTTAACCTTTGGTAGAAGGGTGCTGCAAGCGGTGGTCCCTCCCTAAGGTGTTTTGAAGTCTCCAAAAATCTCTCAGATGTGCTGTCATGGGTAAAGGGAAAACCACCATGGTTACTTACCGGTAGCCGTTTTTTCCGGAACCCATGACAGCACCCGTATATTCCCCCCCCTTTTCACCGTATGGGTGTGCACGATTAGTAGGGTGCTTTTGTGTGATGTAGTGTTGGATTAACATGTAACTAACCGGGAAGTCCTCTCAATGCTTTGTAACCCAACTGAAGTGGGGGAGAGGTGCCGCCCCTTATATCTCAGTAGGTTTCTCTCCTGGCAGGGTGGATCCCTCAGGTGTGCTGTCATGGGTTCCGGAAAAAACGGCTACCGGTAAGTAACCATGGAGGTTTTCAGTACATAAAAGCGCCAAAACATAAAAAAAGACATAAATGAGGTATCACTGAAATCATATTGACCCGAAGAATAAAACTGCTTTATCAATTTTACCGCACGCAGAACGGTATAAACGCACCCCCCCAAAAGAAATTCTTGAAATGCTGTATTTTTGTTCATTCTGCGTCCCAAATATCGGAATAAAAAGCGATCAAAAAATGTCACATGACCGAAAATGGTGCCAATAAAAACGTCAACTCGTCCCGCAAAAAATAAGACCTCACATGACTCAGTGGGTCAAAATATAGAAAAATTATAGCTCTCAAAATTTGGTGATGCAAAAACTATTTTTACAATAAAAAGCGTCTTTTAGCGTATGACAGCTGCTAAACATAAAAACCCGCCATAAATAGTAAATAAAACCCCCCTTTCTCACCCCCTTAGCTAAGGAAAAATAATAAAATTAAAAAAATATATTTATTTCCATTTTCCCATTAGGGTTAGGGCTAGGGTTAGGGCCAGGGCTAGTGTTAGGGCTAGGGTTAGGGTTAGGGGTAGGGTTAGGGTTAGGACTAGGGATAGGGCTGAGATTAGGGTTAGGGGTGTGTTGGGGTTAGGGTTGGAGTTAGAATTGGGGGGTTTCCACTGTTTGGGCACATCAGGTGCTGTCCAAACGCAACATGGCGTCTGATCTCAATTCCAGCCAATTCTGTGTTGAAAAAGTCAAATAGTGCTACTTCCCTTCCCTTCCACATATGGGGTATCAGCCTACTCAGGACAAATTGGAAAACAACTTTTGGGGTCCAACTTCTCCTGTTACCCTTAGGAAAATAAAAAATTGGGGGCAAAAATATCATTTTTGTGGAAAAAAAAAATATTTGTTTTATTTTCACGCCCGGGCGTTATAAACTTTTGTGAAGCACTTTGGGGATCAAAGTGCTCACCACACAACTAGATAAGTTCCATGGGGGGTCTATTTTCCAAAATGGGGTCACTTGTGGGGAGTTTCAACAATTTAGGCACATCAGAGGCTCTCCAAACGCGACATGACACCCGCAGACCATTCCATCATAGTCTGCTTTCCCCCATCACTACTTCCCTTCCGAGCCCCCACGTGTCCCCATACAGTAGTTTTCTCCCACACATGGGGTATCAGCGTACTCAGGACAAATTGGACAACAACTTTTGGGGTCCAATTTCTCCTGTTACCCTTGGGAAAATAAAAAAATTGGGGACTAAAAGATCATGTTTGTGGAAAAAATATGATTTTTTTATTTTCACGCCCGGGTGTTATAAACTTCTGTGAAGCACTAGGGGGTTCAAAGTGCTCACCACACATCTAGATAAGTTCCTTGGGGGGTCTAGTTTCCAAAATGGGGTCACTTGTGGGGGGTTTCCACTGTTTAGGTACATCAGGGGCTCTCCAAAGGCAACATGACACCCGCAGACCATTCCATCAAAGTCTGCATTCCAAAACGTCACTACTTCCCTTCCGAGCCCCGACGTGTGCCCATACAGTAGTTTTCTCCCACATATGGGATATCAACGTACTCAGGACAAATTGGACAACAACTTTTGGTGTCCATTTTCTCCTGTTACCCTTGGTAAAATAAAAAAATTAAGGACTAAAAGATCATGTTTGTGGAAAAAATATGATTTTTTTATTTTCACGCCTGGGCATTATAAACTTCTGTGAAGCCTTTGGGGGTTCAAAGTGCTCACCACACATCTAGATAAGTTCCTTGGGGGGTCTAGTTTCCAAAATGGTGTCATTTGTGGGGGGTTTCAACTGTTTAGGCACATCAGGGGCTTTCCAAACGTGGCATGGCGTCCAATCCCAATTCCAGCCAAAAAAGTCAAATGGCGCTGCTTCCCTTCCGAGCTCTGCCATGCGCCCAAATAGTCGTTTATACCCACATATGGGGTATCAGCGTACTCAGGACAAATGGCACAATAACTTTTAGGGTCCTGTTACCCTGGGGAAAATAAAAATTGGGGGTGAAAAGATCATTTTTGTGGAAAAAATGTGATTTTTTAATTTTACGACTGTACGTTATAAAGTTCTGTGAAGCCCTGGGAGGTTCAAAGTTCTCACCACACATCTAGATAAGTTCCTTGGGGGGTCTTGTTTCCAAAATGGTGTCATTTGTGGGGGTTTCCACTGTTTTGGCACATCAGGGGCTTTCCAAACGTGACATGGTGTCCGATCTAAGTTCCAGCCAAAAAAGTCAAATGGCGCTGCTTCCCTTCCAAGCTCTGCCATGCGCCCAAATAGTCGTTTACACCCACATATGGGGTATCAGCGTACTCAGGACAAATGGCACAATAACTTTTAGGGTCCTGTTACCCTTGGGAAAATAAAAATTGGGGTTGAAAAGATCATTTTTGTGGAAAAAATATGATTTTTAATTGTACGGCTGTACGTTATAAACTTCTGTGAAGCCCTTGTGGGTTCAAAGCTCTCACCACATATCTAGATAAGTTCCTTGGGGGGTCTAGTTTCCAAAATGGGGTCAATTGTGCGGGATTTCCACTGTTTAAGCATATCAGGGGCTCTCCAAACGTGACATGGCGTCCAATCTGAATTCCAGCCAATTTTGCATTGAAAAAGTCAAACGGCTCTCCTTCCCTTCAGAGCTCTGCCATGTGCCGAAACAGTGGTTCCCTCCACATATCAGGTATCAGTGTACTCAGGAGAAATTGCACAATAACTTTTGCAGTCCAATTTCTCCTGTTACCCTTGATAAAATAAAAAAAATTGGACCTGAAGTAATTTTTTTGTGAAAAATGTTAAATGTTCATTTTTTTTAAACATTCAAAAAATTCCTGTGAAGCACCTGGAGGTTTAATAAACTTCTTGAATGTGTCTTTGAGCACCTTGAGGGGTGCAGTTTTTAGAATGGTGTCACTTTTGGTTATTTTCTATCATATAGACCCCTCAAAGTGACTTCAAACGTGAAATAAAATGGTGTTGCAAAAATGAGAAATCGCTGGTCAACTTTTAACCCTTATAACTTCCTAACAAAAAAAAATTTGATTCCAAAATTGTGCTGATGTAAAGTAAACATGTGAAATGTTACTTATTAAGTTTTTTGTGTGCCGTATCTCTGTGATTTAAGGACATAAAAATTCAAATTTGGAAAATTGCGAAATTTTCAAAATTTTCGCCAAATTTCCATTTTTTTTCACAAATAAATGCAAGTTATTTTAATGAAATTTTACCACTAACATGAAGTACAATATGTCACAAGAAAACATTGTCAGAATCAGTGGGATCCATGGAAGCGTTTCAGAGTTATTACCTCATAAAGGAACAGTGGTCAGAATTGTAAAAATTGGCCCGGTCATGAACGTGCAAACCACCTTTGGGGGTAAAGGGGTTAATAGAAGCCTGGGGTGAGAATCAGAGTGCTGAGGGATTTACCCTAACTTCCATACTGGAGATCCCCTTAAGAAAGGCCTGGGGTCAGCACCAAAGAGCAGAGTGGATTTGCCCTCACTTCCATACAGGGGATCCCTTAAGAGAGCCTGGGATCAGAAGCAGAGCACTGAGTGGATTTGCTCTGACTTGCATACCAACAATCCCTTTAATAGAACCCTGAGGTCAGAATCAGAGCATTGAGAGATTTGCTCAAACTTCCATACAGGAGATCCCTTTAAGAGAACCTGGGGTCAGTACCAGAGCATTTGAAGGCAGTTGCCCTGACTTCCAAACTGGAGATCCCTTTAAGAAAGGCCTGGGGTCAGCACCAAAGCACAGAGTGGATTTGCCCTAACTTCCATACCGGGGTTCCCTTTAAGAGGGAAGATGTGCCTATGGGACGGAGGATGTGTGATGGGTATATAGGCACGGGAGGGGGGATTCATTTCTGTCATGTGCTCTCTGCTCCTTTGTGGGGGGCAGACAATGGCTGGGAGCTTATGTTCCCAGGGATGCTAGATTTCTCCCACCATGTCAGTTTCTGCTGAGGTGTTGTCAAGTGGGAAAACTTGCTCATAGCAACCAATCTCAGCTCAGCTTCTTTTAACCAGCTCTGATGAAATGAAAGATGTTTAGTGATTGGTTGCAAGGAAAACTGTTACACATAGCAACCAATCACAGCTCAGCTTCTTTTGAACAGCTCTGGTGAAATGAAAGATGCTTCGTGATTGGCTGTTGATACACACACAAAAACACACACACATTCAGTTTTATATATAGAGATGTGATCTGCAGTAAAACATCAGATGCCTCATCATAAAAATGAACATTTGTCAGCAATTGTTGTGAGGCACAACCTGACATAAGCACTGGGAGACCCTATCTATTATTTTACACTGAGAATATAGTATTTAAAAAGACCTATCGAGTGGTAAACAGCTTGTTTAAAAATTACAGATCTGTCTCTTTCCAAATAGCAAAAAGATGAAAAAACAAGCAAACTGAATCCTATATAAAACAGAAAATAACAAAAAGTATTTTCTGCCTGGAAAAAATCCTACTGTTGTTCATAGAGGATCCTGTTAGAAAAAAAAATCAACCAATTGATAGTGACATGTTTACCAAAAAGGGATTGTATTAGGTAGAAAAGTTGGCAAAAGGGGACATTTCCTATGAATACCCGTAGTTTTTTACTTCAGGAAATACATCTTTAGAAACAATCACGTAATAGAATTTGAAAACAATAGGGCATAACTACTTTGTATTGAATACAATACTGACCCCTGTGACCCCACTTTTATTTTCAACCTAATCTGAGTGTGCCTTATTAATAACCACCCTCTGTTTCGTATCAATGAACCAGTTGTTAAAGGAAATATGTCACCATTTTTTTCTACCTCATCTGAGAGCAGCAAAGAGAAACTGAATCCAAGGAACGAGATATCACTTAGATTACTGGGGGCAGCCATTCTGATACAATAATAATAATAATTTTATTTCTATAGCGCCAACATATTCCGCAGCACTTTACATTATAGACACAATCAGAGCTTTTAGATTTCGCAATGAAGCAGAGCTGATAAAGCTAACCCCGCCCACACCAGGCTCCTTAGCTTTATATTTAGGCATATTCTGGATTGCTTTTGGTGTCCTCCTTAGGCTATGAGTACAAAGTACATAGACATTAAGGGCCCCATTACATTTAGCGATGCACCAGCGATCCCGACCAGGATATGACCCGGTCAGGATCGCTGGTACATCGCTAAATGGTCGCTAGTGAGCTGCCAAACAGGCAGATTTCACTAGCGACGCAGCAGCGGTCGTTACTTACCTGTCAGATGCAGCGATGATGGTGTCCTCCGCCCGCGTCCACGCGTCGCTCGTCGGCACCAGCAGGAAGCCGCCGCCGAGAAATGGCCCAGGACGTTCTCGCGCGATCAGCGATAGCCAGCGAGGGAGCCGGTCGGAGGTAAGTATCACATGTAGCGATATCGCTAGCAATATCGCTGCTGCGTCACAAAATCGGTGCGCTTTAGCGATGTTGCTAGCGATATTGCTATGTGTAAAGCCCCCTTAAGCTTCCATAGAAGGGGGCAGTCTTGGGGGCTGCTTGGTCACAGCAATGATAAGCTCCTGGTGCTAAAACAATCATTGCAGGTAAACGAAAACCACTGAGCTTGTTAAGAAAGGAATTACTGAAATCAGTGTTTTAACCCATACAGCATGCTGCCTTCAGCTTACATAGAAAAAAACTGCTGGCAGATTCCCTTTAATCCAATTAGACATATTTTCTCTCAGTCACATTACTCTCATTTTATGTACCAACCATTTGTGTGGCACCATGCCTTTGGAAAGTCCATATAGAGAACATTCATGGCATCACCTTTATACAGTCTGTAGCTTGCCTCTTCTTATGTTTACTTCAAGGTGAACACTATATGCCATTGTAAGAAGGTGGGGGGCCCTCCTTTGCCTCCTCTCTCCTATATGCCGGGTGGTACCCTGACGGCTTGGCTATAAACCAATGTATTAATCTTGTGTATTATTACTTCAATGTGCTGTGTCTGTATGTCGGATGTTGTAATGTGAAACCTGTACAACAGCTCTAATCTCAGTGCAGGCTGTAAAAGCAGCAATTTCCTGCTTCTGTAGCAGTGCCCGGGCAGGTTTGCCCAGGGCAGGATGCTCTGCTTGCTCAGGAGCATAACATACCCTTGGAGGGGAGAAAGTGCTGCCAAAGGACTGCCAGGCAGCGGGAACAGGCAACAGGACCATGCAAGTGCCTACTAAAGGACTGTTTGCGCTTCATACCAGGACGGGTGCGGTTGAGACAGAATATCTGGATAGGACAGCACAGGAAGCATTATCTCATCTATTTAATCATTATTAAAAGTTTTGCCACTGTTGCAACCGAAGTGTGACATGTGGTGCATCCAGAGGACGCCATCCCAGTATAGAAAGTAACCGTACGCCAGAGGTAACCAACTGTGCGATAGGTCTGGAACTGTCTTTTCATGTGTGTCTTTTCATGTGCAGCGCTCGCAATCCTCTTCTATTTCATCTGTATACTCACTTATCACGTATGCTTCCTCATATGGCCAGTAGCTTTGTGGTAAGTGCTTATCTTGAACTGGAGCAGCTTCACAAGGTTGGACATAGCAAATAACAGTGTATTACAGGGAGGCACTTGTTAGATTATCTCAGCACAGAAATATTTTATATCACATCCAATTGTGGAACTTATTATCAGGGGCGGTCCTACTGATCTTGCAGCCCGTTCATTGAACGTGGGCCCCAGGGGAGAGGGGGCCCCTCCCCTCCAGCACCGCCTGGCTAATTATTCAAAATACAAATTAGCCATGTGTAGCGCAAGGAGGAGAGCAGTGCTGCGGAGCGGGTCTGACTCCTCTTGAGCAGGGTCGGCGTTAGGGGCAGGCAGCTGCCTAGTGCCCCCACTCCCCCAGGGGCCCCCAGCCAGCGGCACATCACGCAGCTGCTATGGGGCCCCAGTGAAGCAGGGGGGCCCGACTACTCCCAACGCCGACTCCACCCCCCGCATTGAAGGAGGCAATGATGGAGCCTGGAGGAGAGAGCATCAGCTGACGCTCCCTCTCCCATCATTCCCCGCTCTGCCTCTGACACAGCGGGTGCACGATGACGTCATCGCGCTCTCACTGTGTACCAGCCAGGCAGTGCAGGAGAGGAGACGGGAGCCAGGAGCAACGCAGGCACGAGGAGAAGGTGAGGAGTGTGTTTTTTTTTTTTTTTTTTAAATCAGTGTGAGTACTGGACTGTGGGGCCATGCTGGGGGGGCTATATACCATGCTGGGCTGTATTATACCATGCTGGGGGGCTATATACCATGCTGGGCTGTATTATACCATGCTGGGGGGGCTATATACCATGCTGGGCTGTATTATACCATGCTGGGGGGCTATATACCATGCTGGGGTGTATTATACCATGCTGGGAGGGCTATATACCATGCTGGGCTGTATTATACCATGCTGGGGGGCTATATACCATGCTGGGCTGTATTATACCATGCTGGGGGGCTGTATACCATGCTGGGCTGTATTATACCATGCTGGGGGGGCTATATACCATTCTGGGCTGTATTATACCATGCTGGGGGGGCTATATACCATGCTGGGCTGTATTATACCATGCTGGGGGGCTATACACCATGCTGGGCTGTATTATACCATGCTGGGCTGTATTATACCATTCTGGGGGGGCTATATAACATTCTGGGGGGCTATATACCATGCTGGGCTGTATTATACCATGCTGGGGGGGCTATATACCATGCTGGGCTGTATTATACCATGCTGGGGGGGCTATATACCATGCTGGGCTGTATTATACCATGCTGAGGGGGTTATATACCATGCTGGGCTGTATTATACTATACTGGGATGTATTATACCATGCTGGGGGGCTATATACCATGCTGGGCTGTATTATACCATGCTTGGGGGGCTATATACCATGCTGGGCTGTATTATACCATGCTGGGCTGTATTATACCATTCTCGGGGGGCTATGTACCATGCTGAGCTGTATTATGCCATGCTGGGCTGTATTATACCATGCGGAGGGCTATATACCATGCTGGGCTGTATTATAAAATGCTGGGGGGGCTATATACCATGCTGGACTGTATTATACCATTCTGGGGGGCTAAATACCATGCTGGGCTGTATAATACCATGCTGAGGGGGCTATATACCATGCTGGGCTGTATTATACCATGCTTGGGGGGCTATATACCATGTTGGGCTGTATGATACCATGCTGGGCTGTATTATACCATTCTCGGGGGGCTATGTACCATGCTGAGCTGTATTATGCCATGCTGGGCTGTATTATACCATGTGGGGGGGCTATATACCATGCTGGGCTGTATTATACAATGCTGGGGGGACTATATACCATGCTGGGCTGTATTATACCATTCTGGGGGGCTATATACCATGCTTTGCTGTATTATACCATGCTGGGCTGCATCATACCATTCTGGGGGGGCGCTATACCATGCTGGGCTATATTATACCATGCTGGGCTGTATTATACATGCTGTGTTATATAATATGGGGGCTACATTATATTCTATGGGGAGGTGGGCTGTATTATATTCTATTTGGGGCTACATTATATTCTATAAGGGGGCTGTATTATATTTATCATATTTTATGGGGGCTGCACTATACTATGTGAGGAGGGCTACATTGTATTCTATGGAGGGGCTACATTATACTATATAAGGGGCTGCATTATATCCTATGAGGGGGTTGCCATATATTCTATGGATTGGTTGCATTATACTATATGGGGGGACTACATTATATTCTATGGGGAGGTTACATTATATTCTATACAGATATTATATCCAGCCCTGCATAGCCTCAATATTAGATAACAACAAATAACAAATAACTTTGTTGCCCTATGAAGGGCAGGGGGGGGCCCAAAAAATTTCTTGCACAGGGGCCCACTACAGTCTGTGTCCACCCCTGCTTATTATTATTGCAAGCTTGGTTGGCTGTTGTGAAGGGGTTTCTCTTCACCATGGAGATTATTCTGCGATCATCCACCACTGTTGTCTTCCATGGGTGCCCAGGTCTTTTTGTATTGAAGAGTTCACCAGTACTTTCTTTCTTTCTCAGGATGTACCAAACTGTAGATTTTGCCACTCCTAATGTTGTAGCAATTTCTCAGATGGCTTTTTTCTGTTTTTGCAGCTTAAGGATTGGTTTGTTTCACCTGCATGGAGAGCTCCTTTGACCGCATGTTTCCTTCACAGCAAAACCTTCCAAATGCAAGCACCACACCTCAAATCAACTCCAGGCCTTTTATCAGCTTAATTGAGAATGACATAACAAAGGGATTGCCCACACCTGTCCATGAATTAGCTTTGGAGTCAATTGTCCAATTACTTTTGGTGCCTTTAAAAACAGGGTGGCACAGGTTAAGGAGCTGAAACTCCTAAACCCTTCATACAATTTTAATGTAGATACCCTCAAATGAAAGCTGAAAGTCTGGACTTCAACTGCATCTGAATTGTTTTGTTTAAAATTCATTGTGGTAATGTCTAGAACCAAAATTAGAAATATGTTGTCTCTGTCCAAATATACATGGATCTAACTGTAAGATTGAGACACAATAGGCCTCGTTATACAGTGGAGAAAAAAAAGTATTTAGTTAGCCACCATAATTTACAAAATAAATCATGCGAAATCTGACAAGGTGATTTCCTGGATTTGTTTTCTCATTTTGACTCTCATAGTTGTGGTCTACCTATGATGTCAATTACAGGCCTCTCTCATCTTTTTAAGTGGGAGAACTTGCACAATTGGTGGCTGACTAAATACTTTTTTTCCCCACTGTATCTGTCTAAAATTGCAGTACAGTAGGGACTTTTGGAAGTCGATTGGCAAACACACACGATTTGCTATATGTGCTGTCAATGATTTTCACAAACCCATACATTTAGGTGGGTAATTTTGATCCATGACTCAAAAGAAAAAAATCAGACATGTTTCTGTGATTTCTTTTTTTCAGACATGCTATCCACAAATAAAACATGAATGTGTGAACAGCTCTGTAGATTACAATGGGTACTTGATATATCTTTGAAATACACAAATCGAGCAAATACTTGAAAAGGGACTTGTGAATGAGGCCTAAAGCTGACTCTCTACATAATGCTGATCATTGAAAAAATGTTTGTGTAGGCAATGAGCATGTAAGGAAAGCTAGGAGAATTTGTTTTGGAAGACAACGTGTCTGTGAATGAAGGTTTAGGTTCCACTTCTGATCAGCAGCTGTAAGGTGTAGAGAAAACTGGTGCTCGAAAGTGAAACCACACAACAGAGATTACTTTCTCCATTGAAAAAAATCTTTTATTGTATGTCCCAGTCCTGACTGTGCTTCTCAAACTGCAGCATGAGCTTAACCCCTTAGTGACGGAGCCAATTTTTTGAAATCTGACCAGTGTCACTTTATGTGGTTATAACTCTGGAACACTTCAACATATCCCAGTGATTCTGAGATTGTTTTTTCGTGACACATTATACTTTATGATAATGGTAAACACATCAAGAAAAAGATGATCAGAAGGCCAATATTCTCATAAAAAATAAAAATTTTATTGGAATACATAATTAAAATCCATACTGCCAACTATCTACTGAAGACGACGAAAGAATACATGACACTTGTCACTCATGATTCACATAAAACGCACCTAATCCAACAGGAACAGCCACATATATGTAAACAATCACCAAAAAGCAGTCTAAAGTGTTCATCACTATTGCCCAAAATTTGGATGTGCAGATATAAATATATATAACCCCCCTTAAATGCCTTATAATGGATATTAATAGTTTCAAAGTAATAATAAAACACCCCTTGGCCACAATAATTTATACCCCAGGCTGTTATAATACAGTACAGGGGTTAATAGGTAAATATAGCAATTATGCGTTATTGCACACTCCAATAGAGATTCACCAAGATATCTCCAAGTAAACAGTTGACCCTTACAAGCGGCTTAGGATAACAACAGCTATGCAGTCTTGGCAGTGATACTATTCTACACACAGCTATTACAATACAGGGCAGGGGTTAATGGGTAACTATAACAATTACTCCTATTGCGCACTCAAATAGACACTCATCGAAATATCTCCAAGTGGAGACTTAACACCTCCCAAGCGGCCTTTGGAAAACAATGGCTGTCACTTACAATAGACATTAACTAATTACTGCGAATCCGGTATGGCCACCACTCAGATAATCCTCACAGAGCGAAGTATAATCCACATGGTATTTTGTGTATAATGGTACATTTACCTCCTGGGTGGCGGAGATACCGGGTGCAGTCACCTGCTGGATCAGCGCGTCTGCCCCGACGCGCGTTTTGGACACCTTCTTCAAAGGGGCCTAGGCAGTAATTAGCTAATGTCTATTGTAAGTGACAGCCATTGTTTTCTTGTTGTGTTTATATGGTAGTTGATTATAGGCTGTATTAATCCATTTACACTCATGGTTAATTAACCATGTGTGTTTGTCAGATCTTTTTGTTTATGATAATGGTGCATTTAGGTCAATATGTTTTGTGTTTATTTTTAAAAATTATCAGAAATTTGACAAAACTGTAAAAAAAAATTGCAATTTTCAAACTTTGAAAGATTATCCCTTTAATCCAGATAATGAGACCATACAAAAATATTAATAAACATTTTTCCTCGTGTCTGCTTTACATCAGCACCATTTGTGAAATGTTATTTAATTTTGTTAGCATTTTAGGAGGTTTAAAAATGTAGCAGCAGTTTTTCCTTTTTCCAAGGAAATTTACAAAACATTTTTTTAGGGACCTATCCAGGTTTAGAAGTGACTTTAGACAGACAAAACCGTTGGCACAACCCAGAATAGTGGTGCACAAGTAGGATCCTACTCCGTGAATATATAGCATATGAACTTGGCACGCACAAGTGAATTCCGATGCAAAAGTATTTAATAAGGTACAGTACATACATTAGACGTTTCGGTCAATGTGACATTCATCAATGTACTGTAAAAATAAATGAAATTACATGATAAGTATACAACAGAAGTATTTACAAAATATATATTGTCTGGGGATACGAATACAGTATTTATAATATCAGGAGACATGATTAACATATCAGGAGACATGATTAACATTATAAGCACAGTGCATCTTTTCAGAATCGAGAGTCACAACAGTGGAGATCAGGATATATAAAGAAGGAGGCACATACCCCTATGTTGTACTGTGAGCTCGTGGAGATTTGAAAGTAAATAGGACCTAAAGGAGAAGGTAGGCTCAATAAAAAGGCAATGAGCGTGATACGTGCTGGGTGTTTCTACCGCTAGTTGCAGGTACTACATACCAAAAACTTAGTGAGGAGGCGTCTGGAGCTGTCTTTCTGCAAGAGGTAATGGCAAAGTATGGCTAAGTCAAGAAGCGCTATGACTCGTGCCACTAAGGAAGAGGAGTGACCGTTATATCTTACCATGTAACAGTGAGCGTTCTATATGCCAGCTTGGACGCGTTATCCACCGCGAATCCTGTGCACTGGGAAGTGGAGGAGCAGCGCTGTTTATATCTGTAACAAGTATGGCGGCTGGGAGGAAGTGCATCACCGGAAGTAGGCCGGCATGCGCTCCAGCGATGCCATGATGCGGTTCAGACACTGGGGAAGATGGGAAGGAGGGGGCATGAGTTTCAGTGCATCAATCAGGGCACCTCCCTATAGAGAGGTAAACGGACAAGTTGTCATAGAAGTGCCGTGTGGTGGAGTGGTGTGCCGAACGCACCTTGTTGCATTTTGGTGCGCTCGGAGCACCGTCAAAAGGGCGCAGCGTAGTCAAAATCCTATGAGCACACGGCCAGCGCACGGTCTGCGCACTTTGCTAAAGATAGGATGCACAGATCGCATGCGGCGATGTGCGAGACTAGGAGGAGATGACCGGAGGGGGCACAGCAGGGGGCAGGGCTTAGCGGCGGCTGCGCTCTGCGGGCCAAAGCGCTAGTCTGAAGCTAGCCTGAAGCCCCCATTACACACTGCGATATGGCTAGCAATATCGCTGTAAAGTCACAGATTTTGTGACGTTGCAGCGATATTGTTAGCTATATTGCTGTATGTGATACTTACCTCCGACCGGCTCCCCCGCTGGTTATCGCTGGTCGCGCGAGAAGCTCCTGGACCATTTCTCGTCATTAGCTTCCTGCTGGGCTTCCTGTGGCGCCGACGGGCGACACGTGGACACGGGCGGGAGGACGCAGGATCGCCGCGTCTGACAGGTAAGTAGCGATCCCCGTCCCCAGCGATGTCGCTGGTGAGATCTGCCTGTGTGGCAGCTCACTAGCGACCACCTAGCGATGCACCAGCGATCCTGACCGCGTCATATCGCTGGTCGGGATCGCTGGTGCATCGCTAGGTGAAACGGTACCTTTAGTGACGCTAACGTTTGCACATGTTACTATAACCGGCAGACTCTAAAGCCTCTATTTGGTCATGAATTGCCATGGCAAACATCAAGACTACACAATCAGGATCTCAGGGTGCTGATGAGGATAAAGAGGGAAAAACCACACTCTGTTAACCATTGATAAGATGTAGTCACTATGGACAGCAGCATCTAAGGGGTTAAACAGATATGGACGGTGGCTGATACAACAAGTTGTCAGCTATAGTGTACAGCCTACAGCTGCTCGGTTGTCACCTTTTTGGGGATGTTATTCTCTTATATCTCAGGTCAGTTAAAAGACGTATTGGCTGTCATTAAGGGGTTAAACATTATGTTGTCACAGACTTTTTGTCTTCATGATGTAAAAAGAAGAAATAGTATTAGTCATCTCTTCATCGTTTAACTCCCAAAATGATCCATCCACGAGCTAGTCATTCTTTTAAACTGCAAGCGCCATCTCTAATGACAGTAACACTGAGGCCCCGTATACCTTGATGACCATGGAAATAGTTATGCTTGATTACATAACGTACTCCTTCCATGAGCACCATGGTAGTCATGTAAATAGCAATAGAAAAAGAAGCAGCAGCAGATAATATCTACATATACATGAACAACTCCCACACAGATGCACTTTACAATATGCAATCTTGAAAGGTATAATACTTTGAAGAGATTCTCATCTACAGAAATTCCGTCCTCCGTGAAAGAAACAAAAATACCTAATTACATAAAAGTATTGAAATCTTCAAAATGCCTGCTTTACCCAGAGGAAGCACGGTTTTTCTATTCAGTATGAAAAGTGAGGGCTTTATAACTACAAAAGGTCATAAATATAATGTGGAACAATTTCACGATAAATACAGTCATTTACATGACACAGCTCAAGGGACAAAATATGGAAAATGGCTTTTTTACACTCAAAGAACCAATTGGTTCGCTATAACTGAGTTTTAATTTATTTTTTAGACTCAAAGGTAACTCTGAAATCGGTATTTGAAGAGCTTAGAAACTATCAATGAGAAATAACATTTTAACCAAGAAGATCTTGGTCAGGTCACAAGAGGATTTCTATAGAATGTCTAAAGACAGACCTAACCCCTATACTGAACTCTTAATTTAAGAATGTGCTTTACCCAATCTAGTCAATTTGCCCTATTGTTTTCAAAGGCTTTTACATGATTATTTCTAAAGAAGCAATTACTCAAGTAAAGATAAAATACCAGTATTTATTTGAAATATCCTCTTGTCTTCCCTTTTTCTAAAAATGTCACTAAGGCAATCAGTTGATTTCTTCTTCTAAGCAGCATCAGAGATAATCAACAGGGGTTTTTTTTCTAGGCAGGAAACTATTCAAGTTGTTCAATATGTTGACAGACTCTTTTTATATAATATGGTTCCCTAAGTAAAGTAAAAATAGCAGATACTCACCTTCATATTGGCACCTGGTCTACCAAGGCTTATGTGACATTGTTATGCCACGTAAGCACTGCAGCCAATCACCAGTCGTAAATGGGCTGTTTTGCTCACACTTCCCTCAGAAGAAAC
Organism: Dendrobates tinctorius; assembly: GCF_039654945.1. Classification (NCBI taxonomy): domain Eukaryota; kingdom Metazoa; phylum Chordata; class Amphibia; order Anura; family Dendrobatidae; genus Dendrobates; species Dendrobates tinctorius. The sequence goes on from NW_027361771.1 coordinate 9,971,771, forward strand.
TTGGATGTACGAAGAAAATGTAAGAAGTGCAGCCCATTGCCCATTAAAGGCCGCTGAATGGCTACAGTGCCTATGTGGCATAACAATAATAGCTAAGCACTGTGAGACCTTGCACTGACATCGATGAAAAGAATGTGGTGGGGAAGATGAGTATGGGTTATTGTTATTCGGCATTTGGGAATATAATACGAGGGGGTTGTCTGAATAGTGGATACCTGCTTTAAGGCTAAGTTTCCATGATGAGTGGTGTGTTTTTGAAAATCTGCAGCATTTTTGTTCAATTAGCTAAATTAGGCTACTTGCATCTTTTCATTGTGTTTTTGAGTGTGTCATGGAAGATTTAAAATCCATTAGAACGCTCCAGAAGGGAGAAAGAGCTAATAATTCCAACTCCTTTTGAATCAGCAACCCCAATGCAGCTGACCCGCTCTTTTGGAAACAAGAAATTAGGGCAAATCATAATGGCTAGTAGATATGAGGATAATCTTAGCTTGAGTGCATAAAAATGTGAAGAAGGGCAGATTTAAAACCAATAGAGATAAGAGTACCAGCTAAAAAGAAAGCTTAAAACCCTTTGTGTACCTTATTGAAATGAAGAAGAGAGGTTTTATGAACTGCGTTAATATAAAAGATAGGAAACAATGTTGAGCGAGTGTGCTTGGATATAGCCTTATCCGAGCATACTCGAGTGTTATCTGAGTATCATGGGGACTCGAGTAATATGTTTGAGTCCCCATGGCTGCATCATTCATGGCTGTTAGGCAATCCCTGCATGTGTTGCAGCTGCCTAACAAAGAGGCAATCGCCACATGTGTTGCGGGTGTCTAACAGCCAGGAATCATGCAGTGTTGGGGACTCAAACTTATTACTTGAGCCCCTGCAATACTTGAATAACACCTGAGCATGCTCGGATAATGCTATATCTGAGTATACTCGCTCATCACTAATTGGGATAGTCATATTTTTGGAGACCTGATGAAATGGCGAATAGAGATAAGTAAACTTATTCAGAAAATGTTCACCAGTTTCAAATTTGGCACAAATTTGGATTTGTGTTCAGATTCCTGAGCATTTTTCCTCAAAATAGGCAAAATTTGTCCAAAGCTCAGTAAATCATCGAGTGTCCCCTAATACTTTTGTTAGGACTTTGGCTAGGATAGTGCTGCTATTTAATGAGCAGTGAGGACGTGCTTTATAAGGGGAGGGGGTAAGGAGAGGTAAGAGTATTATTATTATTTATTTATAAAGCACCATTGGTTCCATGGTGCTGTACATGAGAAGGGGTTACATACAAATTACAGATATCACTTACAGTAAACAACCTAACAATCACAAACTGATATAGAGGGCAGAGAGGACCCTGCCCTTTCGGGCTTACATGCTACAGGATGGTTGGGAAGGACACAGTAGGTTGGGGGGTTGAAGCAGCTCCAGTAATGGTGAGGCGGTAGCTCTAGTAGTGGTAAGGAGGCAGCAGGGATCATTGCAGGCTGTAGGCTTTCCCGAAGAGGTGGGTTTTCAGGTTCCGTCTGAAGGATCCGAGTGTGGTTGATAGCCGGACGTGTTGGGGCAGGGAATTCCAGAGGATGGGGTCTATTCGGGAGAAGTCTTGGAGGCCATTGGGTGAGGAGCGAATAAGTGTGGAGGAGAGAAGGAGGTCTTGGGAGGACCGGAGATTACGTGAGGGAAGGTATCGGGAGATTAGTTCAGAGATGTATGGAGGAGACAGGTTGTAGATGGCCTTGTAGGTTAGTATTAGTAATTTGAACTGGATACGCTGAGGGAATGGTAGCCAGTGAAGAGATTTGCAGAGGGGAGAAGCAGAGGAGTAGCGAGGAGAGAGATGAATTAGTCAGGCGGCAGAGTTGAGGATGGACTGGAGAGGTGCAAGGGTGTTAGCAGGGAGGCCACAGAAAAGGATGTTGCAATAGTCGAGGCGGGAGATGATGAGGGCATGCACAAGTAGTTTAGTAGATTGAGGGTTGAGGAAGGGACGGATTCTGGATATATTTTTGAGCTGGAGGCAACAGGAGGTGGAGAGAGCTTGGATGTGCAGTTTGAAGGACAGGGCAGAGTCAAGGGTTACTCCGAGGCAGCGGACCTCCGGTGCGGGGGAAAGCGTGATGCCGTCAATTGTTATAGAAAGGTCAGGTAAGGAAGATCTGTGAGATGGGGGAAAGATGATTAGTTCAGATTTGTCCTCATTGAGTTTGAGGAAGCGAGAGGAGACGAAGAAGGATATGGCTGATAGACACTCTGGGATTCTGGGCAGCAGAGAGGTGACGTCTGGGCCAGAGAGGTAGATCTGAGTATCATCGGCACAAAGGTGGTACTGGAATCTGTGGTACTTTATGAGTTGCCTCAGGCCAAGTGTGTAGATTGAGAAGAGTAGAGGTCGTAGAACAGAGCCTTGGGGGACTCCAACAGAGAGAGGGTGGGATGAGGAGGTAGTGCGGGAGTGGGAGATGCTGAATGTGCGGTTGGAAAGGTATGAGGAGATCCAGGATAGGGCAAGAACTTTGACGCCAAAGGAGTAGTGTTGAGCGATACCTTCCGATATCGGGAAATATCGTATCAGATTGCATCGGACCGATACTCCGAAAATATCGGATATCGCCGATTCCGATACCGGAAACCAATGCAAGTCAATGGGACACAAATATCGGAATGAAAATAAACCCTTACTTTCCTTGTAGGTTAATTCTACATGAAGGAAAACAACTAAGAATAATGTAGAATGCATTGGGGGAGGTGGAGGAGACATTAGAGGCATAGAGGTTTAGCCCAATCAAATGGAATAGCAGGAATTAATTTTTTTTAAGACGTTCGGAGTTACAAAGATATTGACTATGTTAAGCTTTTTTATATTTTGTCAGATATTTATGTTTCACTACTTCCATGCTCTTCACCTTCTTTTTTACTTCTCCCACACTTTCTCCTTCATCATCCTCTTCAGGGTCATCTTCTTGGTCTTCTTCGGGGTGGTCTTCAGGGTTGTCGTCTCCAGGGTTGTCGTTTTCGGAGTCGTCGTCTTCTTCGGGGTGATCTTCAGGGTCGTCATCTTTAGGGTCGTCGTCAGGGAGATCCAGAGTGATTACCAAAAACCATTTCAAAAAGCTTGAACTTGGAAATGTATCAGAAGGTACAAGAAGGCTGAAGAACTGCTGAGAACCAGCTGACGGTACTGGAACCTGGATGGGTAGCCGAAGGTACAAGAGCCAATGGAACTACCGAGGACCAGCTGATGGTACTGGAACCCGGTTACTAAGCAGGAGGTACCTGTGCCAGAAAGCACTACCAAGGACCAGCAGACGTTTGTGGAACTCGGATACCGAGAAGGAGGCACCTAAGTCAAAGGCTCTGCCTGGAACCAGCTGACGTAACTGGAACCCAGGGGGACATATTCAAGATTGACTTCCAAAGAACCAACTAATGGTACTGGAACTCAGATAGGTAGCAGAAGGTACACATGAAAAAAAGTTGAAAGGCCGCAAACAGGCGGGAGTTACCGAAACCCACAGTCCTACAGGGGGAGCTGTTATGAATGAGTCACCATAGGAGGCAAAAACAAATACTAGATGATAAGTCCAGAAAACCAGAGAAGTTGGCAGCTATCGGATTGCAGACCCCTGAACCTATCAACAACAACTAGCAGTAGCCGTGGGGGGTTCCTACGGTGCCCTAGACCCCTCGATCACAGCCGGAGAACTAAATAGCCTAAAAACAGAAAGGGAAATCTAAACTGCCCCAGAGCAGACCCCAAAGCAAAAGGCAGCCCCCAACATATAATGACGGTGAAGCAAGATGAAAAAACACTCACACAGATAGAAAGATAGGCTGAGCAAATGATGGGGCCAAAGCTAACTAAATAGGACAGTATAGAAAAGCTGCTGTCTGCAATCCGCCAAAACCCTATCAAAACAAGAGCCAACAGACTGATAGGGAAAAAGGCCCTGAAGACGCTAGGCTTCAAAAAGACTATATCAGTACTCAGGTATTTTCTGAAAACAGAGCAAAAAGGAATTCAGCTCACCCCAGCAGGGAATGGCAGAAATCCAGAAAAACAAGGCAAAACAAGCAGAGCAGAAAACTTATCTTTTGAGGAGCAGGAATCAGACTGGTCTCCTAGAATCCCTCAGGGAAATCACCAGCAAGGCAGAAGGGCGTAGGCTTCCTTATATCCAGTCAGCAATTCCAGTCACCCAGTCATCATCATCCTGCTCAGGTGCTTGGTAATCAGCCTCACTACCTTCCTTCACCAGAAGAGGGAGTTCATCAGACCTCAATGGTGAAGGGGAAAATGAACTCACAACAGGGAGCTTGTCCTATTGGCACTACGGAACCAGCCTTCATTGCCAGATCCCGCAGCCCACATAGGAAGCACCTAAACTGCAGGCACCATAGAGTCGGCTAACCCGACCGCAACACGACAGTACAACGTATTGGAGGCAAAGTGACGTTGACACTACCCGGAAGCAGCTGGCGTGCTGGAACCAGGCTGGGCAGGAGGGAGTACCCGTGCCAAAGACACTTCTGAGCAGCAAATGGCAGTGTTGGAGCCCAGGGATTACAGTAGAAACTGAGTGGAGGCAGAGGCCTAATTGGAGCAAGTTTAATATCTGTAGTAGTGTGAATGTGGACAGAGCAGGAGAAATTGCCGGACACACAGCAGGGGATCAGCTAACGTTACAGAACCCCAATAACACTGGAGCATGTGTTGACTGTGCAGACGGCACTTCTGAGCAGCAACTGGCGGTGTTGGAGCCCAGTGTAAATAATAGAAACAGAGTGGCGGCAGAGGCCTAATTGGAGCAAGTTTAATGTCTGTAGTAGTGTGAATGTGGACAGAGCAGGAGAAATTGCCGGACACACAACAAGGGATCAGCTGACGTTACTGAACCCCAATAACACTAGAGCATGTGTTGACTGTGCAGATGGCACTTATGAGCAGCAACTGGCGGTGTTCGAGCACAGGGATTACAATTCAGGTGGTAGAAACATGAACACAACAGGAGACCTGGATACTGTTGCCAACCAATTATTTAATCTGGAAGAGTAGTGGTAAATTCCTGCGAGATCCAGGCTTTGTTCATTTTCAGAAAAGTAAGCCGTCAATGTTATCGGAGGATAGTCGCATGTGACGGTCTGTTAGTACACCACCTGAGGCACTAAAGACGCATTCCGATAATACACTAGCAGCAGGGCAAGCCAGCACCTCCAATGCATACTGTCTAAGCTCTGGTCATGTATCCAGCTTAGAGACCCAAAACTTGAAGGGGGAAGAGCAGTGTGGGAGAACACTGAGAGGGCAAGACATGTTGTCTGTCACCATCTGACGGAAATGTTGCCTCCTGCTGACTGAAGCCATCTGTGATGGTGTAGACATTTGTGGCGGGGACACAAAACTTTGCTACATTTGGGCCATACTGGTCTTGCCTTGTGCTGAGGTGCTGCTTCTGCTCCCTCTTTGTGCAGAGCTTCCTCCACTGCCTTGACGCACTGAGCTGCTTTGTAAAGCACTAGCAGCACTGCTCTCGGGTGGAATGGAGAACATGATGGAATGCACCAGTGTGTCTTGGTACTCCCGCCTTTTATGCTCCCGGTTCAACGGTGTTATGAGGCTTTGTAAGTTGTCCCGGTAGCGAGGATCTAGGAGGGTGTACACCCAATAATCAGCCATGTTGAGAATGTGGGCGATGCGGCGGTCGTTTCTCAGGCACTGCAGCATGAAATCAACCATGTGCTGCAGACTGACAACTGGCCAAGAAACGCTGTCCCCTGCTTGAGGCGTCATCTCTGCCTGCTCTGCATTACCCCACCCTCGCTCTACATACTGACAACTAGAGCATTGTGTACCTCCCTCCTCTGGACAGATGTCTTCCTCGTCCATTGACTCCTCATCCTCCTCACAAAGTGTCCCCTGCCTAGGCCTTTGTGAGGAACCACGTTGCGCAGACTGTCCAGAAGCAGATGGCATTTGTGACTCCTCATCCTCCACCTCTTCCACAACCTCCTCCCTTAGTGCTTGCAGTGTTTTTTCAAGCAGGCAGATAAGGGGGATAGTCATGCTGACTAGTGCATCATCTGCACTCGCCATCCACATGGAATCATCGAAGGCACGCAAAACTTGGCAGATGTCCTTCATAGAGGCCCACTCAGTGGTGGTGAAGTGTGAACGGCGCGCAGTGCGACTTGTTTGCGCCTGATGCAGCTGGTACTCCATTACTGCTGCCTGCTGCTCACACAACCTCTCCAACATATGTAATGTTGAATTCCACCTGGTGGGTAGGTCACATGATGCGATGTTCCGGAAGGCGGAATCGGTGCTGCAGAGCTGCAATGCGCGATCTTGCCATGCTGGAACGCTGCAAGTGAGCGCACTCTATGCGAACCTTGTGCAGCAGTGCATCAAGATCCGTATAGTCCCTCAAAAAACTCTGCACGACCAAGTTGAGCACATGTGCCAGATATGGGATGTGAGTGAGGTTGCCTAGGCCCAGAGCTGCCACCAGATTTCGGCCATTGTCACACACTACCATGCCTGGCTGGAGATTCGCTGGCACAAACCACATGTCGCTCTCCTGCTTGATGGCATTCCAGAGCTCCTGCGCTGTGTGGCTTCGATTCCCCAAAGAAATTAATTTCAATGCGGCCTGTTGACGTTTGGTCACGGTTGTGCTCATATCGGTCATAACAGGTAAGCGTTCACAGGTCCATGTGGAGGTAGACTGTGATGGCTCCTGCAGCGCTGATTCAGAGGAACTGGAGTATGAGGCGGAGTCAATGTGTACAGACTGGATTCCTGCAATCCTTGGAGTTGGCAGGACACGTACAGCGCCACTCTCAAGATCTGTACCCGGTTCCACAACATTTACCCAATGGGCAGTGAGGGAAAGATATCGTCCCTGTCCATGGTTACTGGACCACGCATCGGTGGTCAGGTGGACCTAGCTACTGACGGCGTTTAGTAGCGCATGTTTAATTTTTCCCTCCACATGCTTTTGCAGGGCAGGGACGGCTTGCCTGCTGTAATAAAAGCGGCTGGGCATGTTGTATTGTGGGACTGCCAATGTCATGAAGTTACGGAAGGTGTCAGTCCTCACCAGCCTGAATGAGAGCATTTCAAGGGACAGTAGTTTTACAATGCCAGCATTCAGAGCCTGTGCTCGGGGGTGGTTTGCCGAGTATGGGTGCCTTTTCTCCCATGCCTGTGCTACCGATGGATGTAGACTGGCCTGGGAGTTTGAGGATGACAGGGAACATGGTGCTGTGGGTGGAATGACACTGTCTCTGTACAACAGTGCCAGAGGTTCTTCCATGGTGATCCTGTGAGGAAGCCGAACCAGCTGTGTGTGAGCTGGAGGAAGAGGCTACAACACGAGCTGAAGAGGTGGTAAGTGGCGCTGTAGGTTGGCCTAGCTCTTCAGTGTGTCTTTGTAACTCCACCACGTGCTTTGTCCGCACTTGTTTCCACATATTTGTGGTATTGAGGTTGCTAACACTTTTCCCTCTTTTCAATTTCTGATTACACAGCTTACATTTGACAAAGCAAATATCATCTGCAACTGTGTCAAAAAAGGACCAGGTACTGCAAGTCTTGGGAGCGCCCGTTTTGGGTTTTGGAAGAGGCATGCTCCTAATGAGTGCCGAAGTGGAGGCTACAGGCAACCGAGTCTGCCCCCTCGCTCTCCCTCCTTTTTTGGCCGTTCGGGGAATGTCTTCCTCAGAGCTGCTCCCACCACCTTCCTGTACCTCACGCCATGATGGGTCAAGGACCTCATCATCTACACAACCCTCTTCAAACGACTGCTTCACCTGGGTAGTCTCGACAGAACAGTACGCACCAGAAAGTGGCACCTGAGTCTCATCATTAGATGCGTACTGAGGTGTGCTGACCATAGGCACTGGCCCACCCGCCTCTTCAGATTCAGAGAGACAAATGTTATGAACGAGTCACCGTAGGAGGCAAAAACAGAAATGCTAGCTAAGTCCAGAAAACCAGAGAAGTTGGCAGCTATCGGATTGCAGACCCCTGAACCTATCAACAACAACTAGCAGTAGCCGTGGGGGGTTCCTACGGTGCCCTAGACCCCTCGATCACAGCCGGAGAACTAAATAGCCTAAAGACAGAAAGGGAAATCTAAACTGCCCCAGAGCAGACCCCAAAGCAAAAGGCAGCCCCCAACATATAATCACAGTGAAGCAAGATGAAAAAACACTCACACAGATAGAAAGATAGGCTGAGCAAATGATGGGGCCAAAGCTAACTAAATAGGACAGAATAGAAAAGCTGCTGTCTGCAATCCGCCAAAACCCTATCAAAACAAGAGCCAACAGACTGATAGGGAAAAAGGCCCTGAAGACGCTAGGCTTCAAAAAGACTATATCAGTACTCAGGTATTTTCTGAAGACAGAGCAAAAAGGAATTCAGCTCACCCCAGCAGGGAATGGCAGAAATCCAGAAAAACAAGGCAAAACAAAACCAAAACACAAATGCAAAAAGCAGAGCAGAAAACTTAGCTTTTGAGGAGCAGGAATCAGACTGGTCTCCTAGAATCCCTCAGGGAAATCACCAGCAAGGCAGAAGGGCGTAGGCTGCCTTATATCCAGTCAGCAATTCCAGTCACCCAGTCATCATCATCCTGCTCAGGTGCTTGGTAATCAGCCTCACTACCTTCCTTCACCAGAAGAGGGAGTTCATCAGACCTCAATGGTGAAGGGGAAAATGAACTCACAACAGGGAGCTTGTCCTATTGGCACTACGGAACCAGCCTTCATTGCCAGATCCCGCAGCCCACATAGGAAGCACCTAAACTGCAGGCACCATAGAGTTGGCTAACCCGACCGCAACACGACAGTACAACGTATTGGAGGCAAAGTGACGTTGACACTACCCGGAAGCAGCTGGCGTGCTGGAACCAGGCTGGGCAGGAGGGAGTACCCGTGCCAAAGACACTTCTGAGCAGCAAATGGCAGTGTTGGAGCCCAGGGATTACAGTAGAAACAGAGTGGAGGCAGAGGCCTAATTGGAGCAAGTTTAATATCTGTAGTAGTGTGAATGTGGACAGAGCAGGAGAAATTGCCGGACATACAGCAGGGGATCAGCTGACGTTACAGAACCCCAATAACACTGGAGCATGTGTTACTGTGCAGACGGCACTTCTGAGCAGCAACTGGCGGTGTTGGAGCCCAGTGTAAATAATAGAAACAGAGTGGCGGCAGAGGCCTAATTGGAGCAAGTTTAATGTCTGTAGTAGAGTGAATGTGGACAGAGCAGGAGAAATTGCCGGACACATAACAAGGGATCAGCTGACGTTACTGAACCCCAATAACACTAGAGCATGTGTTGACTGTGCAGATGGCACTTATGAGCAGCAACTGGCGGTGTTCGAGCACAGGGATTACAATTCAGGTGGTGGAAGCATGAACACAACAGGAGACCTGGATACTGTTGCCAACCAATTATTTAATCTGGAAGAGTAGTGGTAAATTCCTGCGAGATCCAGGCCTTGTTCATTTTCAGAAAAGTAAGCCGTCAATGTTATCGGAGGATAGTCGCATGTGACGGTCTGTTAGTACACCACCTGAGGCACTAAAGATGCATTCCGATAATACACTAGCAGCAGGGCAAGCCAGCACCTCCAATGCATACTGTCTAAGCTCTGGTCATGTATCCAGCTTAGAGACCCAAAACTTGAAGGGGGAAGAGCAGTGTGGGAGAACACTGAGAGGGCAAGACATGTTGTCTGTCACCATCTGACGGAAATGTTGCCTCCTGCTGACTGAAGCCATCTGTGATGGTGTAGACATTTGTGGCGGGGACACAAAGCTTTGCTACATTTGGGACATACTGGTCTTGCCTTGTGCTGAAGTGCTGCTTCTGCTCCCTCTTTGTGCAGAGCTTCCTCCACTGCCTTGACGCACTGAGCTGCTTTGTAAAGCACTAGCAGCACTGCTCTCGGGTGGAATGGAGAACATGATGGAATGCACCAGTGTGTCTTGGTACTCCCGCCTTTTATGCTCCCGGTTCAACGGTGCTATGAGGCTTTGTAAGTTGTCCCGGTAGCGAGGATCTAGGAGGGTGTAAACCCAATAATCAGCCATGTTGAGAATGTGGGTGATGCGGCGGTCGTTTCTCAGGCACTGCAGCATGAAATCAACCATGTGCTGCAGACTGACAACTGGCCAAGAAACGCTGTCCCCTGCTTGAGGCGTCATCTCTGCCTGCTCTGCATCACCCCACCCTCGCTCTACATACTGACAACTAGAGCATTGTGTACCTCCCTCCTCTGGACAGATGTCTTCCTCCTCCATTGACTCCTCCTCATCCTCCTCACAAAGTGTCCCCTGCCTAGGCCTTTGTGAGGAACCACGTTGCGCAGACTGTCCAGAAGCAGATGGCATTTGTGACTCCTCATCCTCCACCTCTTCCACAACCTCCTCCCTTAGTGCTTGCAGTGTTTTTTCAAGCAGGCAGATAGGGGGATAGTCATGCTGACTACTTCATCATCTGCACTCGCCATCCACGTGGAATCATCGAAGGCACGCAAAACGTGGCAGATGTCCTTCATAGAGGCCCACTCAGTGGTGGTGAAGTGTGAACGGCACGCAGTGCGACTTGTTTGCGCCTGATGCAGCTGGTACTCCATTACTGCTGCCTGCTGCTCACACAACCTCTCCAACATATGTAACGTTGAATTCCACCTGGTGGGTAGGTCACATGATGCGATGTTCCGGAAGGCGGAATCGGCGCTGCAGAGCTGCAATGCGCGATCTTGCCATGCTGGAACGCCGCAAGTGAGCGCACTCTATGCGGACCTTGTGCAGCAGTGCATCAAGATCCGGATAGTCCCTCAAAAAACTCTGCACGACCAAGTTGAGCACATGTGCCAGACATGGGATATGAGTGAGGTTGCCTAGGCCCAGAGCTGCCACCAGATTTCGGCCATTGTCACACACTACCATGCCTGGCTGGAGATTCGCTGGCACAAACCACATGTCGTTCTCCTGCTTGATGGCATTCCAGAGCTCCTGCGCTGTGTGGCTTCGATTCCCCAAAGAAATTAATTTCAATACGGCCTGTTGACGTTTGGCCACGGTTGTGCTCATATCGGTCGTAACAGGTAAGCGTTCACGGGTCCATGTGGAGGTAGACTGTGATGGCTCCTGCAGCGCTGATTTAGAGGAACTGGAGTATGTGGCGGAGTCAATGTGTACAGACTGGATTCCTGCAATCCTTGGAGTTGGCAGGACACGTACAGCGCCACTCTCAAGATCTGTACCCGGCTCCACAACATTTACCCAATGGGCAGTGAGGGAAAGATGTCGTCCCTGTCCATGGTTACTGGACCACGCATCGGTGGTCAGGTGGACCTAGCTACTGACGGCGTTTAGTAGCGCATGTTTAATTTTTCCCTCCACATGCTTTTGCAGGGCAGGGACGGCTTGCCTGCTGTAATAAAAGCGGCTGGGCATGTTGTATTGTGGGACTGCCAATGTCATGAAGTTACGGAAGGTGTCAGTCCCCACCAGCCTGAATGAGAGCATTTCAAGGGACAGTAGTTTTGCAATGCCAGCATTCAGAGCCTGTGCTCGGGGGTGGTTTGCCGAGTATGGGTGCCTTTTCTCCCATGCCTGTGCTACCAATGGATGTAGACTGGCCTGGGAGTGTGAGGATGACAGGGAACATGGTGCTGTGGGTGGAATGACACTGTGTCTCTGTACAACAGTGCCAGAGGTTCTTCCATGGTGATCCTGTGAGGAAGCCGAACCAGCTGTGTGTGAGCTGGAGGAAGAGGCTACAACACAAGCTGAAGAGGTGGTAGGTGACGCTGTAGGTTGGCCTAGCTCTTCAGTGTGTCTTTGTAACTCCACCACGTGCTTTGTCCGCACTTGTTTCCACATATTTGTGGTATTGAGGTTGCTGACACTTTTCCCTCTTTTCAATTTCTGATTACACAGCTTACATTTGACAAAGCAAATGTCATCTGCAACTGTGTCAAAAAAGGACCAGGCACTGCAAGTCTTGGGAGCGCCCATTTTGGGTTTTGGAAGAGGCATGCTCCAAATGGGTGCCGAAGTGGAGGCTACAGGCAACCGAATCTGCCCCCTCCCTCTCCCTCCTTTTTTGGCCGTTCGGGGAATGTCTTCCTCAGAGCTGCTCCCACCAGCTTCCTGTACCTCACGCCATGATGGGTCAAGGACCTCATCATCTACACAACCCTCTTCAAATGACTGCTTCACCTGGGTAGTCTCGACAGAACAGTACGCACCAGAAAGTGGCACCTGAGTCTCATCATCAGATGCGTACTGAGGTGTGCTGACCATAGGCACTGGCCCACCCGCCTCTTCAGATTCAGAGAGACAAATGTTATGAACGAGTCACCGTAGGAGGCAAAAACAGAAATGCTAGCTAAGTCCAGAAAACCAGAGAAGTTGGCAGCTATCGGATTGAAGATCCCTGAACCTATCAACAACAACTAGCAGTAGCCGTGGGGGGTTCCTACGGTGCCCTAGACCCCTCGATCACAGCCGGAGAACTACATAGCCTAAAGACAGAAAGGGAAATCTAAACTGCCCCAGAGCAGACCCCAAAGCAATAGGCAGCCCCCAACATATAATGACGGTGAAGCAAGAAGAAAAAACACTAACACAGATAGAAAGATAGACTGAGCAAATGATGGGGCCCAAGCTAACTAGATAGGACAGGATAGAAAAGCTGCTGTCTGCAATCCGCCAAAAACCCTATCAAAACAAGAGCCAACCGACTGACAGGGAAAAAGGCCCTGAAGACACTAGGCTTCAAAAAGACTATGTCAGTACTCAGGTATTTTCTGAAGACAGAGCAAAAAGACACAAAGGAATTCAGCTCACCCCAGCAGGGAATGGCAGAATCCAGAAAAGCAAGGCAAAATAAAACCAAAACACAAATGCAAAAAGCAAGGCAGAAAACCTAGCTTTTGAGGAGCAGGAATCAGATTGGTCTCCTAAAATCCCTCAGAGAAATCACCAGCGAGGCAGAAGGGCGTCGGCTGCCTTATATCCAGTCAGCAATTCCTGTCACCCAGTCATCCTCTACCAGCTCAGTTGTTTGGTAATCAGCCTCACTACCTTCCTTCACCAGAAGAGGAAGTTCATCAGACCTCAATGGTGAAGGGGAAAATGAACTCATAACAGACGAAGCTGTTGCGAATCACTGCATACTACCTCTTCTTCAAATTCTCGAATGCTGCTTGGCTGGCCCCCTCTTTCCAAGCCAACAGATTCAGAGAACAGAAGTAGAGATGGCTCCTGTCCAGGGCTCTCTGACTGCCTGGGCAATTTGGCAGGTGGTGAAGAGACAGATGGGTGCTCTTCAGTGCTCTGGACCTGAAAGGATCTGGAGCTAATTGAAGTCAATGCGTTAGCTGCCATCCATCTGACAATGGCTTCAATTTGTTCATCCCGCAGCAGTGGGGTATGGCGTGCTCCTACAAAGCTGCGCATAAAGGACTGTTCCCTGGGAAAACTGGGGGATGCTGAGTCACTGGTGCCCGCAGCAGGCACAGAATCCCCATGTCCTCTCCCTGCAGAAACTCCACGCCCATGACCACGTGCCTTACTCCCTGCCGTCTTCATCTTGGTAGACTGATAAAGATAGGCAGAAAAGTACTAAGGGCTTAGTGTGCTTATTCCTGAACAGCTGCTAACAGGTATAAGAAACACTAATTTTATAAAGTGTGGACTAGACTTTAATATAAGCTAATGTGGCCTACACAACTGTAAAGTGGAGTGATTTGTGAACTTTTTAACTTTTTTTTTTCACAAAAAGACACTGGATGTGCCCAAAGATGTAAAACCGATAGTATCACAAACTTTTTTGTAGCTATTACAATGCAGGAAGGTAACCTACAATGCAATAGATGAGGCTCCAAAAAATAGGCTAATACTAATCTGGCTGGGGCTGCAGGGCACAAGCCAGCAGAAAGGCTCCTCTATCTACTCATTTATAGTGTTTGCAAATATTATAGCTGGATACGGATGGAACCACACTAATAGGAGAAACCTGGAAAAATGAGCAGCACTAATGCAAAAAAGGACAATGACAGTGACGCAAGCTGAGTGGACTACAACCGGAAGTGGCTGGCTGCAGAACACACTACAGCGTGAGCTGCACTCACACTCAGAGACCTCGCAGACAGCCATGAACAGCGCTGCAAGGCAAAAGAAAGCTACAGCGGTTGATAAAGTAGCCTGGGTAAAGCACAATACAGTATAGCAAATCGCTAGGTCACACTGTCCCTCAGAACAGCAGCGTCCTATCCCTAACTGAATTCACAGCAGAGTGAACCCAAAATGGTCGCGGCGGCTTTTATAGTGCATCATGACATCATTTCAGCAGCCAATCACAGCCATGCCAGTAGTTACATGCCTAACTTGCTCTAAAAGGATGTGCCCACACTTCTTAGGATCCTCATTGGCTGAATAAAATCAAACTGGATCATTGCATTATGGGAACTTCCAATTCCGGTATTCGATATACTAAACGTATCGGAACTCAGTATCAGAATTCCGATACCGCGAATATCGGCCGATACCCGATATTGCAGTATCGGAATGCTCAACACTACAAAGGAGGTAAGAGTAGCGGCGGACTGTATATATTTTTTTATTTAACTTAATGTGTGGAGATTCCGACAGCCAATCATGGCACATAAACCATGCACAACGCCCAAACACAAGGGCTTCTGTTTTGGCTGCCAAACTCACATGTCACTCTCCATATAAAAAGCAAGCATGTTGATTTTGTGCCATTTTGTCAGTGTAAAAGTGCAGAGAGGCTGCTGCAAGCAGTCAGATAGTTCCGATAGATAAATTTGTGAACTTGACTCTCTAGTATCTAAATTGTTTGTGATAATAGTGTGGGCTAAAGATCAGGCCACATTTCAAAATCTAAATCTTTTCTCCTAATAGTGTGGGCCATACACAAGGCCACATTTCATAATCTAAATCGTTAATAGTGTGGTTCAGCCAAGAGATCACACTTCACGATCCAAATCCTTTCTATTAATAGTTTGGACCATACAGCAGGCCACATTTCAGAATCTAAATAGTTTATCCTAATAGTGTGGGCTAGACACTAGACTGTTGTGAGTTCATTCTCTGGTTCACCAGTTGTGAGTTCTCCTTCCAGACTCCCTCTGGTGGTAACAGGAGGTAGTGAGGCTGATTTGATCGGAGGAGATCTGCCGCCTGAGAATGAGGATGACGATTGGACCTCAGGAGTCTCAGATTGGATTTAAGACAGCCGACGCCCTATTCAGTTGCTGGTGATTCCTTCTGGTTTGTCAGCTCTTGGTTTTCAGCTCTGTTCCAGTCATCTAAAGCTAAGTTTTTCTGCTAATGTTCACACTTGATTTTGTTGGTCTATTCAGTTTTTTGGTGTGGTCAGCCTTCATCTTGTTTCACCATCAATACATGTGTGGGGGCTATCTATTCCTTTGGGGTCTGCTCTGGGGCAGTTAGTTTTCCCCTTTTCATGCTTCAGGCTTATTTAGTCCTCCGGCTGTGACGAAGCATCTAGGAACATCGTAGGTACGCTCCACGGCTGCTGCTAGTTGTGTGGTAGGATCAGGGATCTGCAATCTGCATAGTTACCAACCTCTCTGGTTTTCTGTGACTTAGCTTGTTTTGCTTTTTTCTCTTTGGTGACCCATTCATAACACTAGACCATATTTCATAATATTAATCCTTTCTACTAATAGTGTGAGCCATACACCAGGCCACATTTCAGACTCTAAAGCATTTGTGTTAATAGTGTGGTCCAGCCAGGAGACCACATTTCAGAATCTAAATCCTTTCTGCTAATAGTGTGGGACATACACCAGGACACATTTCAGAAACAAAATCCTTTGTGCTGATAGTGTGAGCCAGAGATCAGGGAACATTTCATAATCTAAATTGCTTGTGCTAATAATGTGGACCAAAGACCAGGCCACATTTCAGAATCTAAATCGATGGGCTAATAGTGTGGGCCAGACTCCAGGCCACATTTCAGAATCTATATCTTTTCTGCTAATAGTGTGAGCCATACACTAGGCCACATTTCAGAATCTAAATCATGTGTGCTAATAGTGTGGTCCAGCCAGGATTCCACATTTCAGAATCTAAATCGTTGGTGCTAATAGTGCGGCCCAGATACCAGGCCACATTTCAAAATTGAAATCCTTTCTGCTAGTAGTGTGAGCCATACACTAGGCCACATTTCCGAATCTAAATTGTTTGTGCTAATAGTGTGGTCCAGCCAGGAGATCACATTTCAGAATCTAAATCCTTTCTGCTAATAGTGTGGGTCATGCAGCAGGCCACATTTTATATCTAAATTGTTTGTGATAATAGTGTGGGCCAGAGACCAGACCACATTTCAGAATCTAAATAGTTTGTGATAATAGTGTGGGCTAGACACCAAGTCACATTTCAGAATCAAAATAATTTGTGCTAATAGTGTGGGCCATAGACCATGCAAAATTTCAGAATCCAAATCGTTTGGGCAAATAGTGTGGGCCATGCATGAGGTCACATTTCAGAATCTAAATCCTTTTTGTTAATAGTGTGGGCCACACACTAAGCCACATTTCAAAATCTAAAATTTTTGTGCTAATAGTGTGGGCCAGACACCTGGCCACATTTCAGAATCTAAATCCTTTCTGCGAATAGTGCGGATCATACACCAGGACATATTTCAGAATCTAAATAATTTGTCCAGAGACCTGGCCACATTTCAGAATTTAAATTGTTTGTGCTAATAATGTAGGCCACAGACGTCACATTTCACAAGGTCACATTTCAGAATCAAATCATGTATGCTAATAGTGTGGGAGACACCAAGCCACATTTCAGAATCAATATCTTTTTCGCTAATAGTGTGAGCCATGCAACAGGTCACATTTCGGAAAAAAATTGTTTGTGCTAATAGTGTGGTCAGGCCAGCAGTCCACATTTCTGAATCCAAATCCTTTCTGCTAATAGTGTGGACCACACACCAGGCCACATTTCAGAATATAAATCATTTGTGCTAATAGTGTGGGCTATAGACCATGCAAAGTTTCAGAATCAAAATTGTTTGTGCTATTAGTGTGGGCCATACATGAGGTCACATTTCAGAATCTAAATCCTTTCTGCTAATAGCGTGGGCCATACACCAGGCCACATTTCAGAATCTGAATCCTTTCTGCTAATACGGTGGTCCAGATACTGTACTTTACCACATTTCTGAATCGAAATCCTTTCTGCTAATAGACATGCTATCACAGCAAATAAATACTGATTGTTAATTTAGTCACAGGTGACAGGATATGAAACAGCTGGTTAAAAGAGGGGTAAGGTACATTCAACATGAGCGGGAAAAAGCGAGGTCGTGATGGAAGGGGGAAAAGGCTTGGTGTTCAAGGTGCCTGTAGGTTAGGTGGTAATGTTACTGAAAGCTCTTCTGAACAAACACCATCTCGTCCTATTGAAACAACTGACATCATCTGTAACTTACTCGACTCCCTTTATTTGGCAACCGCACAGCGGATAAGGGGTAGAAAGAACATGTGCTTCAGGGGATGGCAAACGCTGCATCAAGTGGCCTCTCCTCCTATTCCTTCACTTTAACATCACACATAGTACAGTCCTCAGAGGTGACACAACAATGACCCTTGTTTACCCCCGCGTCACAACTTTACAACCGCCCAACTGACCGTGGGGAACCACAGATGGGTGAGTCTGCAGAGCAGTTCACAAATTCTATTCCAAGAGCATAAAAGGTTTGTTCCAAAGATTCACGGAATCAAGAGGAGGAAAGCATCTGCACCAATGCCCCAAATTATTTTATGTGACCACAACTGTTTCCTCTTACACATGCCAAAGCTAAGAGCTTGAATGCCTCCTTCTCCATCCTGCGCCCTCAACCCAGTCCCTTAATGAGACGCGCGTTCCAACAGTGCAAACAGAATACCCCCCACCTCCGTAGTGAACAGTCAGGGCTCACCGCAATCAGGCAGTGTTTAAATTAATATGACCTGGAGATCGCAGTCACACAGCTGAAAAATTGTGGACAGCTATCCAGGTCAAGTTTTAGCAATGGCTGTCTCAACTGAACCTGGAGCCTGGGGAGGCAGTCTGCAATAACAGTGTGAACTGGGTGGCGGCCCTACGCCGGGGGAACCTCACACACGAGCTTTGCATGGCTCACATCCTCAACCTGGTGGTACAGCAATTTCTCCGCTACTATCCCGGCCTTGATGCGCTGCTGCAGAAAGCATGGTCACTGTGTGCTCACTTCCGCTGTTCGCACCCCACAGGTCTTCGACTTTCATCACTACAGAGGTCTTTCGACCTACCGATTAACCGTTTGATATGCGATGTGACGACATGATGGAAATCCACTCTTCACTCAGCAGCGACTGTGGCAGCAGCCTCAAGCCCTGGTGCAATATGTCCTTTTTCATAGCCTGGACCAATGCATGTACAGACATGGTGGACGGATAAGCGTATCCGGCTGTCACCTGAAAATATAGACCTCTGTGGGTGAATTGATCAGTCATCTACCTGCGTTACTATCCTTAAATTTTTCAAACATTAGTGGTCTACCAACCTGATATTAAGGCCACCTGAGTGTAGCTGAGCAAAAAAGAGGTTGAGCTGTTGCATGCAACCCATAATGAGGTCCTTGTTGTGGGGGACTTTAACTACCCGGATATTAACTGGGAAACAGAGACCTGCGAAACCCATAAAGGCAACAAGTTTCTGCTAATAGCCATGAATAATTATCTTTCACAATTGGTGCAGAATCCAACCAGAGGAGCAGCACTTCTAGACCTAACACTATCTAACAGACCTGACAGAATAGAAAATCTGCAGGTTGTTGGGCATCTAGGAAATAGCGACTACAATATTGTACAGTTTCACTAGGGGGACATGTCAGGAAGTCACAAAAACACTGAACTTTAGGAAGGCAAAGTTTGACCAGCTTAGAGATGCCCTTAATCTGGTTGACTGGGACAATGTCCTCAGAAATAAGAATACAGAAAATAAATGGGAAATGTTTAAGAACATTCTTAATAGGCACTGTAAGCGGTTTATACCTTGTGGGAATAAAAGGACAAGAAATAGGAAAAACCCAATGTGGCTAAACAAAAAAGTAAGAGGGGCAATTAACAGTAAAAAGAAAGCATTTAAACTACTAAAGCAGGATGGCACCGTTGAAGCTCTAAAAAACTATAAAGAGAAAAATTCTTTATCTAAAAAAATAATTAAAGCTGCCAAAAAGGAAACAGAGAAGCACATTGCTAAGGAGAGTAAAACTACCGTATTTTTCGGACTATAAGACGCACCGGACCATAAGACGCACCCCAATTTTCAGAAGGAAAATAGGGAAAAAATAATTATGTGTCAAATGGGGGTCCGTCTTACAGTCTGAATTCAGCTTACCTGGGAAGGGATCCGGCACAGGTGGAGAAGTAGTCACAGGGGTCATTCAGTGGTCCAGGCTCTTGCGGTGGCGGCGGCTCTGTGCTGGGGCAGCTGCGCTGGGGCTGGGGCGGGTGGGCTGTGCTGGGGCAGCTGCACTGGGGCTGGGGCAGGTGGGCTGTGTTGGGGCAGCTGTGCTGGGGCAGGGGCAGCTGTGCTGGGGCAGGGGCAGGTGGGCTGGGGCAGCTGGGCTGGGGCAGGGGCAGCTTTGCTGGGGCAGGGGCAGCTGGGCAGGGGCAGCTGTGCTGGGGCAGGGGCAGCTGTGCTGGGGCAGGTGGACTGGGGCAGGGGCAGCTGTGCTGGGGCAGCTGGGGCAGGGGCAGCTGTGCTGGGCAGGTGGGCTCTGCGGTGGTGGCAGCGGGTGGCGCTCTGCGGTGCGGTGGTGGCAGCGGGCTGTGCTCCGGTGCAGGGGCGGCAGCTCCGCCGGCGTTTCTTCACAGCCTGGAGGCCCCCGCACACCCTTCGTTGCCGAGATTTGAATCTCGTCCCCCGAGATCTCGGCACGAGATCTGAAGCTGCGCATGTGCCGTCCCCGGACCGGCGGCCATCTTGCCGGCGTCCATGCTCCCGGAGGCCACCGCAACATGGCGGCGCCCAGCAAGGGGTGTGCGGGGGCCTCTGGGCTGCAAAGAAACGCCGGTGGAGCCGCCGCCCCTGCATCGGAGCACAGCCCGCTGCCACCACCGCACCGCAGAGCGCCGCCCGCTGCCACCACCGCACCGCAGAGCCTCGCCCGCTGCCACCACCGCACCAGGTACCGTGCATTGCGACCATAAGATGCACCCCCCACTTTCCCAAAAAATTTTGGGGGAAAAAAGTGCGTCTTATGGTCCAAAAAATACGGTAATCCCAAGCTGTTCTTCAACTATATCAATAGTAAAAGAATCAAAAGTGAAAGTGTAGGCCCATTAAAAAATTGTGAGGAAAGTATGGTTGTAGATGATGAGGAAAAAGCTAATATATTAAACACCTTCTTCACGGTATTCATGGTGGAAAATGAAATGCTAGGTGAAATGCCGAGAGACAAAGAAAACGTTAAATTAAGGGTCACCAATCTAACCCAAGAAGAGGTGCAAAACCGGCTAAATAAGATTAAAATAGATAAATCTCCGGGTCCGGATGGCATACACCCACAAGTACTAAGAGAACTAATTAATGTAATTGTCAAACCATTATTTCTTATATTTAGAGACTCTATAGCGACGGTGTCTGTTCCACAGGACTGGCACATAGCAAATGTGGTACCAATATTCAAAAAGGGCTCTAAAAGTGAACATGGAAATTATAGGCCAGTAAGTCTAACCTCTATTGTTGGTAAAATATTTGAAGGGTTTCTGAGGGATGTTATTCTGGATTATCTCAATGAGAATAACTGTTTAACGCCAAATCAGCATGGGCTTATGAGGAATCGCTCCTGTCAAACCAATCTAATCAATTTTTATGAAGAGGTAAGCTATAGACTGGACCAAGGTGAGTCATTGGATGTGGTATATCTTGATTTTTCCAAAGCGTTTGATACCGTGCCACACAATAGGTTGGTACACAAAATGTGAATGCTGGGTCTGGGGGAAAATGTGTGTAAATGGGTAAGTAACTGGCTTAGTGATAGAAAGCAGAGGGTGGTTATAAATGGTATATTCTCTAACTGGGTCGCTGTGACCAGCGGGGTACCGCAGGGGTCGGTGTTGGGACCTATTCTCTTCAACATATTTATTAACGATCTGGTAGAAGGTTTGCACAGTAAAATATCGATATTTGCAAATGATACAAAACTATGTAAAGCAGTCAATACAGGAGAAGATAGTATTCTGCTACAGATGGATCTGGATAAGTTGGGAACTTGGGCCGAAAGGTGGCAGATGCAGTTTAACAATGATAAATGTAAGGTTATACACATGGGAAGAAGGAATCAATATCAACATTACACACCGAACGGTAAACCACTGGGTAAATCTGACATGGAGAAGAACTTTGGGATCCTAGTTAATAATAAACTTACCTGGAGCAGCTAGTGCCAGGCAGCGGCTGCCAAGGCAAACAGGATCATGGGGTGCATTAAAAGAGGTCTGGATACACATGATGAGAGCATTATACTGCCTCTGTACAAATCTCTGGCTAGACCGCACATGGAGTACTGTGTACAGTTTTGGACACCGGTGCTCAGGAAGGATATAATGGAACTAGAGTGGGTACAAAGGAGGGAAACAAAATTAATAAAGGGGATGGGTGAACTACAATACCCAGATAGATTAGCAAAATTAGGATTATTTAGTCTAGAAAAAAGACGACTTAGAGGCGATCTAATAACCATGTATAAGTATATAAGGGGACAATACAAATATCTCTCCGAAGATATGTTTATATCAAGGAAGGTGACGGTCACAAGGGGGCATTCTCTGCGTCTGGAGGAGAAAAGGTTTTTCCACCAACATAGAAGAGGATTCTTTACTGTTAGGGCAGCGAGAATCTGGAATTCCCTGCCTGAGGAGGTGGTGATGGCAAACTCAGTCGAAGGGTTCAAGAGAGGCCTGGATGTCTTCCTGGAGCGTAACAGTATTGTATCTTACAGTTATTGTTAGGTTCTTTAGAAGGAGGTAGATCTGGGGATTTATTCTGACAGAATTTTATAGGCTGAACTGGATGGACTAATGTCTTTTTTCGGCCTTACTATGTTACTATGTAACTATGTATCAGGACTCCCAGTAAAGCAGACTTTCACCGATCCCTCACCCACCTCATCTTACTTTAAACTTAAATTCAAACCTCCAAATGCTGACCCAGATCCTGATGCCTCAGGCATGGATCATTGCTGACTGCTGCTGTGACAAAATTTCTACTGTGGGTAATTGATGCCACTTTTCCTGGTGTCTGCCCCTACATTGAGCTGTTTTGGCAGCTTTATGGCCTAACTGAAGTTGCTGTCTATTCGTTTGCCTCCCATTAAATTCAATGGGGTTCGGTTGTGTTTGACGAACATGTTCGCCGAACAGAACCGAACTAAGCCATGAAAGGTTTGCTCATCTCTAATCAACACCAGTAGCACAACTAGAGGACTTTGATTAATGAAAATGTACACACACAGGTGTGGACAACTACTCTCTCCATCCAATCACAACTGTCACTGACCTGTGCAATGGCGTCAGTGTGCCGAGCGTGGTTGCGCCTGTCCTTAAATAACCTATGATGAGGTAATGCGGCAAGCCAATCACAGTAATGCCACTACCAAGATGACTACAGCATTACAGTGACTAGAAGGCAATCTTCGCATGTTTATTGGCTGTATAACAGGTGCTAAACAAACGGCGCAGGGATTCGCGCATTCAATCCGAGCACCAGCCAATGCTTGACGAGTGCCAAGCATATCTGAGCACCCAAATACTTGAGTGATATCCGAGTATCACTGAGCACGTTCGCTCATCACTACATAATATGAATACCCCATTTGGACATTCTAGAAAAGACCTCACCACCTTCATTCATTGGTAGGAATTGACAATGACAAAAAAATGCATCTCTTTATTTGGAAGACAGCTTTAGGGTAATACAGGATCCAACGAGCACACTGTTTTCCTGATCGTTGAAGCAGTAGAGGGTCATTATAAAACAAGTCACAAGCCAGTTTTCAGTTCTGGAGCATTCATCAGATGAGTTAGGAGGACCAAGAACATTCATGTATTACATGGACAGGTCACTAGAGATGATCAGATCAATTTTCAGGACTCTGGTCCAGCGTCCAGGTCAGTGGTACCTGGTAACTAGATTGGAGGCCTGCAAATCTGTTACCTTCCAGCTATGGCTGTCACAACGTCCTCTGTGTAAAGTGGCACACGGATTAAAGGGAACCTGTCACCTCGTTTTGCTGCAATAATATGCAGCCACTGCCTTTTGGGGCTTATCTACAGCATTCTATAATGCTGTAGATAAGCCCCCGGTCCAACCTGAAAGAGAAGAAAAACAAGTTTTATTATACTCACCCGGGGCAGTCCGGTCTGATGGGTGTCGCAGGTCCGGGTCCGGCACCTCCCATCTTCATGCGATGTCGTCATCCTGTTTGCTTCATGCCATGCTCCTGCACAGGCGTATTGAACAGCCCTATTGAGAGCAGAGCAAAGTACTGTAGTGCGCAGGTGCTGGGCCTCTCTGACCTTTCCCGACGCCTGCGTACTCATCGGACCGGATCGCCCCCGAAAGGCAGTGGCAGCATCTTATAGCGGCAAAACAAGGTGACAGGTTCCCTTTAAGTCATGAAAGCTCTAAAAGATCAAATGCTGCACCATGGACGCCAGAAGGTAACAGATATGCAGGACTCTTGTTTAGCAGCCAGGTAACACTGACTTGGACACCTTCATTTTGTCTGAAATTGAACGCTTGCTCCAGGCAACCTAAACAGATTCCCTATGTCTCAATAGCAGGACAACCTTTTTCATCCCTCAGTTGAACTTGATGGAAATTGGTCTTTTTTCAACCATATTAACTATGTAACTATGTAACTTGTTCAATTTCATTGGGACAAAATGGATTGTTAAAAGTGGGAAAACCCCTTACATTGTACAGAAAAATAAGAAACTATTAAGTAAGTTCTACACAGCAGTGTGTTTAATAACTAAGGAAATTCAAGTGTGCAGGGGTTTTGGAAAGCAAGATAACCACCCTGTGGGGAACCACTCTTTAACTTTACAATGAGGCTGTGTTATAATTGTTTTTTTGTAATATAATAAGGGGAAAAGCTGAGTAAAAATTAAGTTAAAACTGTGGGACTCTGAGGGTCTTTTCTCTTAGTCTCTTTCACAATTTTTTCTCCTAATTTCTTTGCTCTGTTAAGTGAACAATATCCCATTTTTCACAGTTTATGAATATTTATAGAAGAATATTAAAAATGTCCACATGTGAAATTAATCTGACATTGCGTGATCTATGCAGTGAGTGGCTGCTCTGGAATGTGAACCAGCAGCGAATCATTTTTCTAAACTTGGTGTTAAAATCCTGAGTGCCAAGGATATGGAGTTGAGAGAGAAGAATTTCAGCTAATCTCCTCTCACACGCTACTTCCCCCTCTCTTTCAAGACTCAGGTGCTATGTGAATTTAAAGCTGCATTCTGCTTAAACAAAGAAGATTAAATGCACCTGAGTCTCAGCTGTGGAAAACTTAGTGCTGGAGGGAACTTAAATTAATCAACTGTGACAAGCTTATCAGACTTTGTCAATTACTCTGCATATCTCTATTAGGACCAAGCCTGGCACTGCCTACTGCACTTGCCCTGTGAAGAGGCAGTATGTAGATAGAGAATGGAAACACTTTACATCAGAAAAGATGTGTGATCTTTGACTTACATATCACCGCTTCTTCACACACATTCACTTTTCATTTTACTCTATTATATATACTAATCTTTTATGTTATTATAGAGTTAAAGCAGGCAAAAAGTAAGTGATTAAACTAAGTAATAATGACCTGCAAATTATTATTTTGAAGGTATAATATTTTGTTAAACGAACCAGAACTTCAGACTATGAAATTGATTGCCTCTAAGTTTTAGATTCACAGTGATTCATAGTTTATTGTACCAAAAGGGAAGATATTTTTTTTAATCTGCTCATCTCTATCCAGACAAAGGGGGTGCAAACAATAATAGGAAGCATTCTCCAGTTCAGAGCACAACTATTCCATCGGGGCAAGGAGTTGTTCGCCATTAAGTTGGCGTTGGAGGAGTAGCGGCATCTTCTTGAAGGAGCCATACATCCTTTTACTGTCTACACCGACCACAAGAATTTGGCATACATTCAGTCCACGCAAAGGCTTAACCCTCGACAAGCCAGATGGTCCCTGTTTTTCGCTCGGTTTGACTTCAAACTCCATTTTTGGCCAGGCATCAAGAACACTAAAGCAGATGCTCTCTCCAGGTCCTTCTAGTCGGAGGATACTGAGGAAGATCCTTCTCACATCATAGACCCCTCTAGGGTAATCACTGTGGCTCCACTCAGGTTAACCACTCCACCACCAGGTAAGACCTTCGTTACAGAGAATGACAGGGTTAGGATTCTTCACTGGGGCCATTCCTCTAAATTGGCTGACCATGTTGGAATCAAGAAAACTCTCATTTCTCGCTTTTACTGGTGGTCTCCCCCCCGTCAAGATGTGGACAATTTTACGGCTTTTTGTCCATCCTGCGCCAAGAACTAGACTCAGAGGCAACTGCCCTCTGGGCTTCTGCACCCTCTTCCAGTACGTTTGGACCCCTGGCAACATATCGCCATGGATTTTATTACTGACCTTCCATGTTCCTCGGATTGTACGGTTATTTTGGTGGGTGTGGACCGTTTTTCCAAAATGGCTCATTTTGTTCCTCTACCCGGTTTACCATCTGCTCCAGAATTGGTCAAAGATCTTCATTTGTCATATTTTCAAGTTTCATGGTTTCCCTCTACACATAGTATCTGATAGAGGTGTTCAATTTAGTTTGCGCTTCTGGAGAGCACTCTGCAGACTCATGAGGGTAACTTTGGATTTTTCCTCAGCCTATCACCCTCAAACTAACAGCCATGTAGAACAAGTCAGCCAGGTCCTGACATCTTATCTTCAGCACTATACTAATGTCCATCAGGATGACTGGGTCAGCTTTCTTCCCTGGGTAGAGTTCGCATATAATAATCATCCGAGCGAATCTTCTACCAAATCTCCATTCTACATCATTTCCAGTCAACACCCCAACATGCCTCTTCCGGTTTCCCTTGTTTTGGGCGTGCCAGCAGCTGACTCCATGTCTAAGAAGTTTTCTCTGATCTGGAGGGAGACTAAGGATGCGCTTGAAAGAGCTTCCAGCAGGATGAAGAGGTATGCAGATAAGAGACGCTCGGATTCCCCTACGTATCTTCGCGGTAAGAGGGTTTGGCTTGCGTCCAAGTATATCCGGCTCAAGATACCACATCCTATAAATTGGGTCCCTGCTACATCGGTCCTATTGAAGTCCTGAAACAAGTCAATGATGTTACCTACAAACTGAGGTTGCCTGCCTCGCTCCGTGTTCGCAACGTCTTCCATGTATCGCTCCTTAAACCCATGGTTCTCAATCGCTTCCATGCCACATCCAGTCAATCTCCCATCCAATGACACCGGGGATGTCTTTGAGGTAAAAGATGTACTGGCCACAAAAAGGGTTAGAGGGGGAACTTTCTTTTTGATTGGAAGAGTTTCGGTCCTGAGGAGAGATCGTAGGATCCCTAAAGAACCATCATTTCCCCTGTATTCTCGAGAGGTTCCTCTCCAAACATAAGAGGGAGGGGCGTAGGGGAGGAGATAGTATTGCTGCCAGGTCCACCCGCGCTCCGGTCTCCTGATGGGATGCTGGGACTGGGGCGAGCTGTGCTGTCACTGTACCGCCAGCCTTGCAGTCTCCTCAGGTTCCCCGCTATCTGCGCATGCGCACCCTTAGGCATCGGCAGCGTGCTTGCCTGGGGTCCTAGGCTTCTGCCGGAGTCCTAACCCAGAAGTGATCTTGCACGGCACCTGGGTCAGGTATATCAGGCAGCTTCGGCCGTTCCTCAGCGCCTGATTATTATTTCCTGCACTTGCCCTGTGCCGGTGCTCCCCCAGGTCCCTGTACACCTCCAGTGCGTGCCCTGCTCTGCTCTGTCCAGGTACACTTCTAGTGTGTGCTCTGTTCTGCCCTGTCCCTGTACGCTTCCAGTGTTTGCTCTGCTCTGTCCCTGTATGCTTCCAGTGCATGCTCTGCTCTGTCCCTGTACGCTTCCAGTGTGAGCTCTGCTCTGCCCTGTCCCTGTATACTTCTAGTGCATGCTCTGCTCTGCCCAGGATCCCATGCCTTCAGTGTCAACTCTGCCTTGTCCTGGACCCCGTGACTATCTGTGACTTCTCTGCTCCATCTGGTTCTTGGTGAGTACCCCAATTCTCCTTGTTACCTTTGAGCCGCCACTCTGACACTAGCTATTTCGGTATACCTTCCTCATAGGCCTGTCCCTAACGGTCCCTGTATAGGGATCGGTTCCACCTGGCCAACTCACCCAGGATCGGTCGGTACCGCGATCCAGTGGGTCCACTCCAGGATTCATAACAGCACCATAAAGGACTTCAAAAAGTCCAACATGCCCATCTCAAGCTGTCTTGTATAGTAGTCTATTTTTATTGATTAATTAACACTTTATTAGCACTTAAAATGTACTTGTCATTTCAAGCAATAACAGTAGAAAAAGCCTGGTCTTGGTGCCCTTGTTCTCCACAAGTAAAAATTGTGCTTGGTGCTCATACAAGTGTAATATGTCCAGGAACTGTTCTACAGCCAAATTGGTTCAGAGATAAAAACAATTGAAGTCAACTAATTTTGTGATGTTGAAAATGAATATGATGCTTAAATTTGCTAATTGGCCCTGTTTCAATATCCAGAGAAAGTTGTTATTACTTATGACACCTTTCATGCCGGCTTATAGAAAAATTGTGTCTTTACTATTGTATCATTATTACTGTATTGTTGATAGCTAGTCTATTATATCATCTATTTAGTCTATTCAGCCATCAGTATTCTAACATTCTAACATCTTAGCGTGACCAATCAAAAAAGGCCAAGTCAGCTACCAAGGCATAATTCTAATTACAGTTGCATCACCTACTTTTATAAAAACTCTGTTTAAGGTATGCAGTTTTAGGATTTCTTAACTTAGTTTCTTAGCACATTGACATGTTTCTACATGTTTTTTCTTGCATTAATGAAGCAAATAGTTTTTGCTACATATGCAGAGAAGTTACTTTTGCATCACAAAGACAACAGTTGACAACCATGATAGGGTAAGCCTATAACCTGTAATTTGGCTACAGAATAGGAGATAAGGACAAGAGTTGGGCTCTACACATATGCTGCAATAGATGTGCATTGCATCTTACCCAGTGGTTGCATGGTAAGAGGCAATTTATGCCTTTTGCAGTTCCAATGATCTGGAGAGAGCCAGCAGATCACACTACCACTTGCTATTTCTGCATGGTGATCCCCATTAGGAAAAGAGTTTCAAAGAAGAAGTGAGCTTTACAGTATCCCAACATTCCAACTGCATTACGCCCAGTGCCAAGTACAGAAGAACTGCCAGTTCCAAAAACAGCAGAAACATTTTCAGTTGAGTCAAGTGAGGAAGAAGAGGGCGATGAAGCATCTTCCTCTCACGTCCCAGACTTTCTGTCAGCAACCTCAACTGACTCACACCTTATACCATAAAGTGAACTGAATGATCTTGTCAGAGGTCTGGATCTACCCAAGAGCAATGCTGAGCTCTTAGGTTCCAGGCTACAGCAGTAAAATCTCCTAGCTGGCGATGTTCAAATGTCTTTGTTCCTCTAAGATACAGCAGGAACGCGGGATGCAGTGACGGACAGGAGGCAGAGCAAGGGTTAACAGATTTATTTACAGGGGAATACTCCACGCAGGGAGGTAAAGGGTTAAACAAGGGATTAACAGTATAAATGGCAAAAGGATATCGTGAGTTGAAGAACAACGGTACAGATCACGGCGGTTCCGATGAAAGTCACTGGTTCCTCAGTCCATGATGTGAATAGCGCCAACAACGGCTGGTGCGGTGTCCTTTCCCATGGGGTCCAGTAAAGAATACCCCATCTTCTGGCGACAGTGGTCGTCTCCGGTACCTTCCACTGCCCCTAGTCCATATACTGCAGTGGCTGACAAGGGTTCGAGTCACTGTCCTGTATGAGCCCAACTTTGCTCTGCAACTATAATCACTGATAAAGTCAGGCTACAAGTCTCAGGGCAATTATTAGCTGGCAACGTCAGGGTGTAGATAACGGTCATGTACACGGTCTCTTTCAGGTGGCAAGTGTGCTTTACTCACGTTCCTGAAGCGACTGGCACCTGGCTTTATGGCAGTCACCGGGCACACACTGCGCGTCTCTCTCTCTCTCTGGTCCCCGCTGTTGGCAGCGGGAGACTGCAGGCACTGGCCTACACGATGCTGATGCTCCCAGGATGGTGCCCTCATCTCTGGCTGCTGCACGGCTGGCTCGGCTCTGGTTGGTATGCATGGCTCTGCTCTGTCTATACAGCTCTGCATGGCTCTGCTCTGCACAGCTTTGCTGCAGTCCCTCTCTCTTGATTGGTGCTGGACACACTGCTTCCCTCAGCACAGCAATCCCTGTCCTTCTGGTCTGCTGCAGCACACCCTGTCGAAGCCCCGATACTCTGTGTAGGAATGGGGAGTGGAGAGCACCGCTCACCTGACTGCACGCTGCTCTCAGTTTGCACCAAACTGCTCTGCCCCGCATGCTTTTTCCTTCTCCGCCCCCTCTGACAGCAGGAAGGTCTGCCTAACTCCGTTTTCCCCCAGGCAACAGGGGAAGGTATGCCTCACTATTGCTTCCCCCAGGGAACAGTGGATGCAGCCTCTTATGTTCCGGAACTGGCATGCAGGTACCTGCTGTCTCGTCATCCCCTTTACATTCCGCAATTGTAATAAAGATCTTGTCCAATACATCTTCATGAAAGGCTATCTTGTGACATGCAGCAACATCAACAGTTTAATGGAAGCTCTGAAGATAAGTCATAATCCAGAGGAATAGATGCTCTTCAACGATTCATTCAAAACAAGCCTAAAAGCCATCTTGCTGCATAAAAGCAAAATGCTACCTTTAATTCCAGTTGGTTATGTTGGTGCCTGAACTATGACCAACATTTGTGGCCCCTCTGTGATGACTTAAAAATGGTTGCCCTCTTAGGCTGGTTTCACACTTGCATTTTTTTGCGCTGAGTTTTTGCACACACATGCGCATGCGTTTTTTTCCTATACTTAACATGGGTGTGCATAGTCATGCATTTGTACGTGTTTGTACGCGTTTGTATGCGCATGCATTTTTTTGCAGTGTGCGCCTGGGCGCACAAAATGCATCCTGTTGCATTTTTTGTGCGTCCGACCTGTCTTAAAAAAACGCATGCACACGCAATGCGCACGAAATTCACCCAAAACCCATTAAAGTCTATGGGAGCGCTGACGTACGCATGGTCAAAATACGCGACCACACCTTGCTTATGGATGACATACGGATCACTATTTAGGGGTCATTCATCCGTATTACGCCTGTAAACTACGGACCGTATTTTGTGTCGGTTAGTGTGACCCCGGCCTGACTTTGTGTATCAACCCTGGAGACCAAGTAAGGCTACTTTCACACTAGCGTTTTTTTTGAGCTGCGTGCGCAGTCCAAACGCATACAAAAACGCATCAAGCGTTTTGCATGCGTTTGCTTATTTTATGCGCATGCATATTAACCAGTTTGTAGCAATATTGACTCTTAAAACGCATGCGATTTTAAATGCTGACATGCGCATGTACATGCGCACGTCTGCGTTCCCATAGGCTGTAATGTGTTATTTTGTCGCATTACATGCGCACGCGTGCGCATGCGTTTTTTGGAGACAGATCGGACGGACCAAAAATGCAACAGGTTTCGTCCGGCGCGCCTGGGCGCACACCACAAAAAAAGCATGCGCACGAAAATGCATACGAACGCATGCAAACGCTAGACCATATGCCCCCATGTTAAAGATAGAGGATCAGGACGCATGTGCATGCACGCGCACAATGCGCTGCGTTAAAAAACGCTAGTGTGAAACCAGCCTTACTTGGTCTCCAGGGTTGATACACAAAGTCAGGCCGGGGTCACACTAACCGACACAAAATACGGTCCGTAGTTTACAGGCGTAATACGGATGAATGACCCCTAAATAGTGATCCGTATGTCATCCATAAGCAAGGTGTGGTCGCGTATTTTGCACATGTAAGCATCCGTATGTAATCCGTATGCCATCCGCATGCTGAGATTTTCTCGCCGGCTTCCAAAATGGACATATAATGGAGCCCTATAATGGGCTCCCGCGGTAATTTGTCAATGCGGGAGCCCACACATTTTTAACAATGAATTAACCCCTTAAATTAACACCTACACCTCCCAAATTTTAAACATCAACCCTCATCTAATTACTAATGAAAGACATACAAAAAAAAACATGAAATGAAATGGTTTACTGTATGTAAACCATGTGTCATTTCATGTCGGGTTGGGGAATGATTTGACAAAAGCCGGCAATTGAATTAGCGGCTATTCAGCTATGAAGAACTCTGTGAAATATAAATATATATATGTGTCTCAATGACATGTGTATATATATATATATATATATATATACAGTATATATATGTATTCTATGTGTCTATATCTATTCGTTCGTTTGTGTTATAAAACCTGTCAGTGTGATTTTACTGTATCGCGCACTGAATTGTCGGCTTTTCTAAAGGACACTGGGTGCGTATTTCTCACAAGTCACATGTCTGGTCCGTGTGTAATGCGTATTTTTAGCGCACCCATAGACTTGTATTGGCGTATTACGGGCGTAGTACGCTGACAATCGCAGCATGCTGCGATTGGCACGCACCGTAGAATACAGATGAGAAATATACGGCTAGTGCGAGGGACCCCATAGAAAATCATTTGTCCGTGTGTAATGCGTGCTTTTAACGCCTCTCACTCGTCCATATTCCTCTCTAGTGTGACCCTGGCCTAGTGCTGCTTTCTGCGTGAGAAGAATAGTCGTACAAGAGAATATCACCACACTAAAAGAGACTGGCCTTGCCAACATTCACTTCAGCCAGGGAGTGAAAATGTTCTGCATTCAGAACTTGTTGACGCACATTAGATTTTGTTACCACCGTTGCATATTAAGTTGAGCCTATTGAAGAACTTTGTAAAGACAGTGGATAAACCTGCAAAATGCATTCAAGTATCTCATTGATAAATTTCCAAGGTTGAGTGAAGCAAAGATGAAGGAAGGAATCTTTTTTGGACTTCAAATTCGCAAACTTCTTCATGACGAGGAGTTTCTCCATTTGTTGCAGCGCAAGGAAAAGGTTGCATGGGTAGCATTCACATTAGTTGTCAATAAATTTTGAGGAATTTATTTTATTCACTTGTATAGCGCCATTAATAACACAGCGCTTTACAGACATTAATGAAAATCTCAAGAATAGTGATGAGTACTGATGAGTCAATTGGTTTGGAAAATGATCCCCAAGCATAAATTCGACTCAAATATGGCACATTCGGATTCGTGATCGGAAACGAGCAAAATTTTATAAAATCATGAAAAATTGGAAGCATAATCTAAAAAGTTCAGGACAATGTTTGCGCTACACTTTTGCTACGATAACGGTGGTGTATGGTGGTGGAGCATGGGGTACATGTTTGATGAGGGGAGCGGTTTTGCAGAACTCAAAGGTGCATCATGCTTGCAAACAGTAGTATTTTTTAAACTAACTAACTTTATTTTTGCACATTGCGGCTAGCCAATCAGGGCGCAGGAAAAATCCATAATGTCCTGACACAATGGCTTGTGTCATTGGCTGCTGAAATCACATGTCCCTCTCCACATAAAGTGCAGACATCTTGTTTTAGCGCCATTTTGACACTGTAACAGCACAGAAAGTCTGCTCTTGATGCTGGCAGTGTTAGCAACTAAATTTTAGGTTGTTAGATAGGCAGTTGTTTCTTACTCAGATAGTTTAGCTAGGTAGTGTCCTGTGTGGCTGTGAAACTGACCTTCCTGCAATTTTTTTTTGTGTGCCATTACTGAGGTCCACAGACAAAGTCAGCAGGGCACATGTGTGTTGAGCACTGCTTCTATTGTGCTTCATGCATGACTATAGGGTTCTAAATCTTATTTTTTTCACTAGCTAAATGTGAAACAGTCTGCTGTATCCCACCTTGTCATTTAGTGCTTTAGTGACATTGTTCTGTGATATGAGCTGCTGTGCTGAAGAAATATTTTCTTGGTGCAGTTGCTAGTGTGTTTCACAATGTCATATCTCACCTTGTTATTTAGTGGCAGTGAAATTCCACAGTGTGCATAGCTCATGCACATTAAAAAAAAATTCTGTTGCTAAATGTGATACAGGCCGCTCTATCCCACTTTGCAATTTTGTGGCGGTGATATGAAGCTGTCTGCAGACCTAACGCACATTAAAAAAATTTAAAAAATTTCTGTTGCAAAGCGTGATACGGCCTGCCGTATTCCATGTTGTCATTTTGCGGCGGTGATATGAAGCTGTCTGCAGACCTAACGCACATTAAAAAAATTTAAAAAATTTCTGTTGCAAAGCGTGATACGGCCTGCCGTATTCCATGTTGTCATTTTGCGGCGGTGATGTGAAGCTGTCTGCATACCTAACGCACATTTAAAAAATATGTATTTTTTATTCTGTTGGTAAATGTGATACAGCCCACCATATTTCATGATGTAATTTTGTGGCGGTGATATGAAGCTGTCTGCATACCTAACGCACATTTAAAAAAAATTATATTTTTTTCTGTTCAAAACGTGATAAAGCCCACTCTATCCCATGTTGTCATTTTGTGGTGGTGATATGAAGCTGTCTGCAGACCTCACGTGCATTTAAATTTTTTTTTTCTGATGCTAAACGTGATACAGCCCGATGTATCCAACCAGGTCATTTAGTGTTGCTGAAATTGTTCTGTGCAAAGCAGTGCACATTATTATTTTTTTTTTTTACAAACATGATACAGCAGCTGAGATCTAAGTTTGAAAGTGTTTTGAGCCTATCTACTAGATTATGTGCATCTTTGGCATACAATTTCTCATGGGCATCTTTTATACCTACCGTGAGACATGCATCTGTTACACCTATCTTCTGACGAGCATGAAACGCTCTCTGGTAATTGGTGTTGGGTAAACGACTAATCTTTGTAGGCTGGATCCTGGATCTCATATCTCCGATAGCTGCCCTGTTATTGATCCTGTTGCATGTTCCCTTTCCCGCCATCTTTATGCCCCTTTTCCTGATCAGTTCATCTAATGATACCTAGGCTATATTTCTCCGGCAAACCTGCACCTCACCAGCAGCAACTGTAGGAAAGAGGGTATTCCAACTCCACGTACAATCTTCTAGATTATACAGGCCTCATACACACTAAAAATATATTTTTTATGTTACAGACATGATACAGAAGGGGAGATCTCAGTTTGAAATTGCTTTGAGCATCTAGTCAATGTTATACAGGCCTCATCAACCAGCCCCCAAAAATTCTTCTGTTAAAACGTAATACAGTAGAGGACATCCCTCTTACAAATTGTTTGTAGCATCTAGTCAATGTTATACAGGCCTCATTGACAGGCCCCAAAAAATTCTTCAATTACTAATGTCATACAGTAGGGGACACCTGACTTTGAAATTGTTTGGAACATGTAGTCAATGTTTTACAGACTTCATCCACAGCCCCCCCCCCAAATGCTTCTGTTGCTAACTTAATACAGTAAGGAACATCTTACTTAGAAAATGTTTGTAGCATCTAGTCAATGTTATACAGGCCTCATCGACAGGCCCCCCAAAATCTCTTTTGTTACTAACTTAATACAGTAGGGAACATCTAATTAAACAATTGTCATCCAGCCTTCATCCACACTAAAACAATTCTTTCTTCTCTTACTAATGTAATACAATAGGGGACATTTCAGTTCGAAATTGTTTGTAGCATCTAGTCAATATTATACAGGCATGATCCACAGGCCCCCCCAAAATTTGTCTGTTACTAACTTCATAGAGGAACTCTAATAAAAAAATTGTTTGGAGCATATTTTCTTTGTCACCCAGCCCTCACCACACTGAAACAATTCTTCTGCGAGTAACGTGATTCATCACACCATATCTCACCTAACTTTGTAACGCTGAAATTCAGCTGTGTGCAAAGGTTGTGCAGAGTAAAAAAAATCTAATTTTTAGTTGT
This sequence comes from Dendrobates tinctorius, assembly GCF_039654945.1. Lineage (NCBI taxonomy): Eukaryota > Metazoa > Chordata > Amphibia > Anura > Dendrobatidae > Dendrobates > Dendrobates tinctorius. Next base: position 10,007,064 of record NW_027361771.1, read on the forward strand.
TAATAGGGTGCTCCTAGCACACTATCTGAGCAACATGACTGGAAAAAGCGAGGTTGTGGTGGAAGGTTGGATTAGGCTTAGTGTTCGTTCGAAGTATATGTGAGGTAGGTGTTAATGTTTCTGAAACAATAGTGAACCAACAACGTGACATTCTATCCAAAGACAACTGACAACTTCTGTTACTGGATGTTGTAGATTTTAGTGTGCTGCATTGTTCTCGCATAATTGTAGTCTCTGATATCTTTAGTGGGGCTTCTGTGCTTGATGTTGCTGGAGATGTTAAGGCCTCTTTCACACTTCCGTTTTTTACAATCAGTCACAATCCGCCAGGTTTTGAAAAAAAACAGATCCTCAATTTTTTTTTGAGGATCCGTTTTTTTCCCATTGACTTGCATTAATGGCGGATTGTGACGGATTGCTGTCCGTTGCATCCGTTTTTTGTGAGGATCCCCCAAAAGTTGCTGTCCGTCACCATCCTCAAAGATTTCAAAACGGAGCTTGTAACGTTTTTTTCTCTGGTGGATCCTGCAGACACTGATTTAACCCGAATTTCTCTCTCTCTCTCTCTCTCTCTCCCCGGCCAGCGATTCCTTTAAATTTCTTCATTTTCAGGATCCGTCTGAAAACGGATCCTGTGCCATCCATTCACATCAGTTGAGAACGGATCCGCTTGTCCGCCTTTTTGGCGGATTATAACTGATGCAAAAAACTGAAGTGTGAAAGAGGCCTAACTAATTTGTGGAAATGTGAAAACTCCTGCTTGGGTGTCCAACTGCTGGTTATTTCTACTGTGGTGAAATTGATGTCACTTTGTTGGTGTGTGCCAATAAATATTTGTAGACTTCTAGTTGGGTCTCCTTCATGTGTGTTGCCAGTAGCAGTAGGCCTCCAACACTGGCAGCCCTAAACTCTCTTTGAGTTAACTACCCGTGTTACTATCCTTACATTTTTCTGACAATAGTAATCTGCGAAACTGATATGTGTGCCACCTGAGAGTGGCTGAGCATCAATTTCAAATTTAGTTTTATCACTTATATAGCTCCAATAATTCAACATTCGCTTTACAGACATTACTGGCACTTTGACCATTGGGACTCACAATCTAAATTTACTATCTGTATGTCTTTGTAGTGTGGGTAGAAAAAAATTACTGGGAGTAAACCCTTCCAAACACAGGTATAACATAAACTCTTTGCAGATGCTGTCCTTGGTGGGGTTGTAACACAGGACTCCAGTGCTGCAAGGCTGCTAATGATTTGACCACTGAACGTTTCTGTGGTTGGAAGGCTATCTGTTATGAATGGTTAACCGAGGAGGAGAGCAGGCCCAGGCTAAGCCACAGAAAACCAGAGAGGTTGGTAACTAAGCGGATTGCAGACCCCTGATCCTATCCACACAACTAGTAGTAGCCATGGAGCGTACCTGCGATGATCCTAGACGCCTCGGCACAGCCGGAGAGCTAATTAAGCCTAAAGCAAGAAAGGGGAAATCTAAACTGCCCCAGAGCAGACCCCAAAGGAATAGATAGCCTCCAAACATATATTGTCGGTGAGACAAGATGAAAACACAAACGCAGGCAGGAAAATAGACAGGAAATGATGGGGCCCACACTGACTAACCTCTTGCTTTAATTACTGTATCAGGTGACAGGCCATTGCAACAAGCGAACATTTTTTTTTGCAAACCAATTTTTGACTAAATTGGATGTGTGTTAAGGATCATTTTTCTAACTGCAGCTTCATCTGTATTAGTGCCAATTTGGGGGCACAAATCCTCATGGCTTGTTACCTTTTTTACATTGTTGATTACCAAGTTAGGTCAATGTGATCAAAATAATGTTATGTAATTAGTGCAGCAATAAAGGAAATCTGTCAGCTGGTTTTTGCTATACAATCTGAGAACAGCATGATGTATGGGCAGATACCCTGGTTCCAGTGATGTATTATTAATTAGAATGCTTGGTGCAATTTTGATAGAATCCCAGTTGTCTCTGCTGTGAATGTAGCAGTCATCAGAATACTCAGCTGTGTGTAACTCCACTCTCTCTTCTGATTGGCAGCTTCTTGTGTACATTGTACATTTTCACCAATCTGTGGTGGGGTTGGGTTACATAGATTAACCTAACTGGCCTGCAGGAGACCTCGTCCTACAGTGATAATCTTCTGATAATAAAACACTGATTGTATTGAAACTAAAGCATACAGCCTAATAAGTGACACATATCTGGAATAAGGGTATCTGCCTCTACGCTTCTCTCATATTAAATAGAAAAAAACTGCTGACATATTCCATTTAACATAAAAATGATCCTTGTTCCCTGCATCTCATATTCCATTTGTTAGACTAGAATTGGTTTAGTATAAAGCATGCAAAAATAGGACTATCAATGAGGGGGGAATAGAGATATTTCCAACACCCACAAAATATGAATTTAAGAGAATAAAGACAGGTCCAAAACTGCAGGGAATCATTATTGTGCTGTGATAGATCTCCCATAGCACCTTGCATTATGTCATATTAGGAGGTAATATGAGATACATTTTGTGAAGATTTAATTTTTGTAGCTACACACAAGGTGACTGAGTTGGAAACTTTTTCTATGGTGTTATCATCCTTCTGTGAAGCTGGAAATAACACAATTTATTACCATGCCAACACAGACCACCCTCTGACACAGACTGCAGGGGGAGCCCAGTATCACACAGGATAGGATTAGATACACAGCTCAGCAGTCAGTATCACATTGGATAGGATTAGATACACGGCACAGCAGTCAGTATCACACAGGATAGGATAAGATACACGGCTCAGCAGTCAGTATCACACAGAAGAGGATTAGACACATGGCTCAGCAGTCAGTATCACACAGGATAGGATTAGATACACAGCTCAGCATTCAGTATCACACAGAATAGGATTAGATACACAGCTCAGCAGTCAGTATCACACAGGACAGGAATAGATACACGGCTCAGCAGACAATATCACACAGGATAGGATTAGATACACAGCTCAGCACACAGTATCACACAGAATAGTATTAGCTACACGGCTCAGCAGACAGTATCACACAGAATAGGATTAGATACACAGCTCAGCAGTCAGTATCACACAGGATAGGATTAGATACACGGCTGAGCAGTCAGTAACACACATGATAGGATGAGGTACACGGCTCAGCAGTCAGTATCACACAGGATAGGGTTAGATACACGGCTCAGCAGACAGTATCACACAGGATAGGATTAGATACACTGCTCAGCAGTCAGTATCACACACGATAGGAATAGATACACGGCTCAGCAGTCAGTATCACACAACATAGGATTAGATACACAGCTCAGCAGTCAGTATCACACAGGATAGGATTAGATACACAGCTCAGCAGTCAGTATCACACAGGATAGAAATAGATACACGGCTCAGCAGACAGTATCACACAGGATAGGATTAGATACACAGCTCAGCACACAGTATCACACAGAATAGTATTAGCTACACGGCTCAGCAGACAGTATCACACAGAATAGGATTAGATACACAGCTCAGCAGTCAGTATCACACAGGATAGGATTAGATACACGGCTGAGCAGTCAGTAACACACATGATAGGATGAGGTACACGGCTCAGCAGTCAGTATCACACAGGATAGGGTTAGATACACGGCTCAGCAGACCGTATCACAGGATAGGATTAGATACACTGCTCAGCAGTCAGTATCACACACGATAGGAATAGATACACGGCTCAGCAGTCAGTATCACACAACATAGGATTAGATACACAGCTCAGCAGTCAGTATCACACAGGATAGGATTAGATACACAGCTCAGCAGTCAGTATCACACAGGATAGAAATAGATACACGGCTCAGCAGACAGTATCACACAGGATAGGATTAGATACACAGCTCAGCACACAGTATCACACAGAATAGTATTAGCTACACGGCTCAGCAGACAGTATCACACAGAATAGGATTAGATACACAGCTCAGCAGTCAGTATCACACAGGATAGGATTAGATACACGGCTGAGCAGTCAGTAACACACATGATAGGATGAGGTACACGGCTCAGCAGTCAGTATCACACAGGATAGGGTTAGATACACGGCTCAGCAGACAGTATCACACAGGATAGGATTAGATACACTGCTCAGCAGTCAGTATCACACACGATAGGAATAGATACACGGCTCAGCAGTCAGTATCACACAACATAGGATTAGATACACAGCTCAGCAGTCAGTATCACACAGGATAGGATTAGATACACAGCTCAGCAGTCAGTATCACACAGGATAGAAATAGATACACGGCTCAGCAGACAGTATCACACAGGATAGGATTAGATACACAGCTCAGCACACAGTATCACACAGGATAGGATTAGATACACAGCTCAGCAGTCAGTATCATACAGGATAGGAATAGATACACGGCTCAGCAGACAATATCACATAGGATAGGATTAGATGCACAGCTCAGCACACAGTATCACACAGAATAGGATTAGATACACAGCTCAGCAGTCAGTATCACACAGGATAGGATTAGATACAGGGCTCAGCAGTCAGTATCACACAGGATAGGATTAGATACACAGCTCAGCAGTCAGTATCACACAGGATAGGAATAGATACACGGCTCAGCAGACAATATCACATAGGATAGGATTAGATACACAGCTCAGCACACAGTATCACACAGAATAGGATTAGATACACAGCTCAGCAGTCAGTATCACACAGAATAGGATTAGATACTCAGCTCAGCAGTCAGTATCACACAGGATAGGATTAGATACACGGCTCAGCAGTCAGTATCACACAGGATAGGATTAGATACACAGCTGAGCAGTCAGTAACACACATGATAGGATGAGGTACACGGCTCAGCAGTCAGTATCACACAGGATAGAGTTAGATACACAGCTCAGCAGATGGTATCACACAGGATAGGATTAGATACACTGCTCAGCAGTCAGTATCACACAGGATAGGAATAGATACACGGCTCAGCAGTTAGTATCACACAGCCTAGGATTAGATACACGGCTCAGCAGATGGTATCACACAGGATAGGATTATATACACTGCTCAGCAGTCAGTATCACACAGGATAGGATTAGATACACAGCTCAGCAGTCAGTATCACACAGGATAGGAATAGATACACGGCTCAGCAGACAGTATCACACAGGATAGGATTAGATACACATCTCAGCACAAAGTATCACACAGAATAGTATTAGATACACGGCTCAGCAGATAGTATCACACAGAATAGAATTAGATACACGGCTCAGTAGTCAGTATCACACAGCCTAGGATTAGATACACAGCTCAGCAGTCAGTATCACACAGGAGAGGATTAGACACATGGCTCAGCAGTCAGTATCACACAGGATAGGATTAGATACACAGCTCAGCAGACGGTATCACACAGGATAGTATTAGATACACAGCTCAGCAGCAGTATCACACAGGATAGGAATAGATACACGGCTCAGCAGACAGTATCACACAGGATAGGATTAGATACACAGCTCAGCAGACGGTATCACACAGGATAGGATTAGATACACAGCTCAGCAGTCAGTATCACACAGGATAGGAATAGATACACGGCTCAGCAGACAGTATCACACAGGATAGGATTAGATACACAGCTCAGCACAAAGTATCACACAGAATAGTATTAGATACACGGCTCAGCAGATAGTATCACACAGAATAGGATTAGATACACGGCTCAGCAGATGGTATCACACAGGATAGGATTATATACACTGCTCAGCAGTCAGTATCACACAGGATAGGATTAGATACATGGCTCAGCAGTCAGTATCACACAGGATAGGATTAGATACATGGCTCTGCAGATGGTATCATACAGGATAGGATTAGATACATGGCTGAGCAGTCAGTAACACACATGATAGGATGAGTTACATGGCTCAGCAGTCAGTATCACACAGGATAGGGTTAGATACACGGCTCAGCAGACAGTATCACACAGGATAGGATTAGATACAGAGCTCAGCACAAAGTATCACACAGAATAGTATTAGATACACGGCTCAGCAGATAGTATCACACAGAATAGGATTAGATACACGGCTCAGCAGATGGTATCACACAGGATAGGATTATATACACTGCTCAGCAGTCAGTATCACACAGGATAGGATTAGATACACAGCTCAGCAGTCAGTATCACACAGGATAGGAATAGATACACGGCTCAGCAGACAGTATCACACAGGATAGGATTAGATACACATCTCAGCACAAAGTATCACACAGAATAGTATTAGATACACGGCTCAGCAGATAGTATCACACAGAATAGAATTAGATACACGGCTCAGTAGTCAGTATCACACAGCCTAGGATTAGATACACAGCTCAGCAGTCAGTATCACACAGGAGAGGATTAGACACATGGCTCAGCAGTCAGTATCACACAGGATAGGATTAGATACACAGCTCAGCAGACGGTATCACACAGGATAGTATTAGATACACAGCTCAGCAGCAGTATCACACTGGATAGGAATAGATACAAGGCTCAGCAGACAGTATCACACAGGATAGGATTAGATACACATCTCAGCACAAAGTATCACACAGAATAGTATTAGATACACGGCTCAGCAGATAGTATCACACAGAATAGAATTAGATACACGGCTCAGTAGTCAGTATCACACAGCCTAGGATTAGATACACAGCTCAGCAGTCAGTATCACACAGGAGAGGATTAGACACATGGCTCAGCAGTCAGTATCACACAGGATAGGATTAGATACACAGCTCAGCAGACGGTATCACACAGGATAGTATTAGATACACAGCTCAGCAGCAGTATCACACAGGATAGGAATAGATACACGGCTCAGCAGACAGTATCACACAGGATAGGATTAGATACACAGCTCAGCACAAAGTATCACACAGAATAGTATTAGATACACGGCTCAGCAGATAGTATCACACAGAATAGGAATAGATACATGGCTGACCAGTCAATAACACACATGATAGGATGAGGTACACGGCTCAGCAGTCAGTATCACACAGGATAGGGTTAGATACACAGCTCAGCAGACGGTATCACACAGGATAGGATTAGATACACTGCTCAGCAGTCAGTATCACACAGGATAGGAAGAGATAAACGGCTCAGCAGTCAGTATCACACAGCCTAGGATTAGATACACAGCTCAGCAGTCAGTATCACACAGGAGAGGATTAGACACATGGCTCAGCAGTCAGTATCACATAGGATAGGATTAGATACACAGCTCAGCAGACGGTATCACACAAGATAGGATTAGATACACAGCTCAGCACACAGTATCACACAGGATAGGATTAGATACACGTCAGCAGTCAGTATCACACAGGATAGGAATAGATACACAGCTCAGCACAAAGTATCACACAGAATAGTATTAGATACACGGCTCAGCAGATAGTATCACACAGAATAGGATTAGATACACGGCTCTGCAGTCAGTATCACACAGGATAGGATTAGATACATGGCTCTGCAGATGGTATCACACAGGATAGGATTAGATACATGGCTGAGCAGTCAGTAACACACGATAGGATTAGATAAACAGCTCAGCAGTCAGTATCACACAGGAGAGGATTAGGTACACAGCTCAGCAGTCAGTATCACACAGGATAGGATTAGATACATGGCTCTGCAGATGGTATCACACAGGATAGGATTAGATACATGGCTGACCAGTCAGTAACACACGATAGGTTTAGATAAACAGCTCAGCAGTCAGTATCACACAGGAGAGGATTAGGTACACAGCTCAGCAGACATTATCACACAGGATAGGGTTTGATACATAGATACACATGTTGTTTATCAAAAGGCCCTTGAATGGGTTGAAAATAAAATACTATCAATACTTGGGTAATCGTTTAGTTAATTTGTGTTGCAAATCTGTAGTGTTGAATATATGATGTGAAATGTTTTTATGTGCAATATAATCATTATAATTTGTTATAACTAACCACAGTTGGTTACTATGCCCAGGCAACGCCGGGCTCTTCAGCTAATACATGTATATATATATATATATATATATATATATATATATATGTGTGTGTTTTGACGAAAATGATGTGTAAATGACATAGAGAATTGCTGTATGTAAAAGCTCATGTTAAAATTGTATTGCAATCAAATAGTAATCACACTGCATTTGGATGTAAGGCCATATGCACACATTCAGTATTTGGTGAGTTTTTTACCTATGTATTTGTAAGCCAAAACCAGGAGTGGGTGAAAAAGGCAGAAGTTGTGCAAATGTTTCTATTATGCTTTTCCTCTGACCGTTCCAGTCCTGGCTTTGGCTTTAAAATACTCACCAAATACTCAATGTGTGCACATGGCCTAAATCAGATGCTAGGTGGGAAAAATCGGATTGTACTCGCATAAAAAAACGCATGACATGCTCATGACACTTGCATTACACTTGTCTGACTCTCCTGCATCAAAATGGGTCCAATCTTAAAATCACTAGAGTGTCTCCAGCCTTAGGCCAGGGTCACACTTGCAACTGCAATGAGAGAAACTCACGCAAGTCTCTTGCCTCAATACCCGGCACGGCCGCCGGCACTTGGGACTGGAGCGTTCAGCTGCATAGAAATACATGCAGCCAAACACACCGGCCACGAGTGTCGGCAGCAGTGCGGGTATTGAGGCAAGAGACTTGCGTAAAGGCCCTTTTACATTTAGCGATGCACCAGCGATCCAACCAGCAATCCGACCCGGTCAGGATCCCTGGTGCATCGCTAAATGATCGCTAGTGAGCTTTCATACAGAAAGATCTCACAGCGATGCAGCAGCGACGCAGCGCACGATACTTACCTTTCACACACAGCGATCCTGCGTCCTCCCGCCCGCCTCCACGCGTTGTTGGACGTCACAGCAGGAAGTCTCAGCAGGAAGCGCCCGACGAGAAATGGAGCCGGACATTCTCGCGCGATCAGCGATGGACAGCGGGGGAGCCGGTCGCTGGTAAGTATCACACATAGCGATATCGCTAGCAATATCGCTATAACGTCACAAAACCAGTGACGATTTAGCAATATTGCTAGCGATATTGCTTAGTGTAAAACCCCCTTAAGTTTCTCTCATTGCAGTTGCAAGTGTGACCCCGGCCTATCTCTCTCTATCAGTGGTTTAAACAATCAGATTGTAGCTCTATGTTCATTCACTCTTATACTAATAGATCTGTATGTTTGTCCTATATACTGTATAATCTTACACTATTGCATTTTATAAAGTGTACGTTGTTCTTGGTGACACTTGTAAAATTGCCTAAAAACAGTATTTTATCTTAATCTAATACTGACAGCTGAGACAGGCAAATATGCCCTTCTTCCGAGTTAAAAGAATTGCTCTTCTGAAAGCCTTCTTTGGTCTTAAATCAGCTTTTAGTAACAGATTTCCAATGGATTTACCTTTTGGATAAGCAAAAATGCGATGACCACCAAAGAACACTCAAAATTAGGACATCTGTCTAAGCACTCCTTAGTATTTCTCAATATTTTTATTTAATCAAATAAGAATGGCAATCACAAGTCGTAGAAAGTGCACATCGGGTCTGATTCTTTTTATCTTTATTCCTCGAGTTCACATTTGAAACGTTTTCCATTTTCACATTAATGAACATTTCCCTATTCACTCACAGCTGGCATCTTGGAATTGCAGTTTTCTTTTGAACTGTATGCTAAAAAACCTCTAAAAAATGCAAAGAAACTGTCATATCTGACCCGGACCACAATGACAAACATTACAGTGAATGAAATGAAAGTTTTTCCAAATATTCAGGTGCTCACAACGTCAGTAATAAAGAAGATGTCATGGTGAAGCTCAGCATGGGTTCTGCAACAACGACGCTAATGTTCCCAAGCAGTACAAGTAAATGAGGCTATAAAATTTCCCAGACTGAGTTCTCTGAGGGGGCTTGCTGCCCTCAATAATCAATGGAAACCAGACTAACCATGCAACATTAAAATTTCAGCATGTCAAACTGTGAGCTTATTTGCCCACTGCACCTATATTAATATCTTAATACATTTCCTTTTTCCTCTTGTATAACATCAATTTGTCTTGAGCGGTTCATTTATATACATTTTATTTCACTTAATGTATTTATTCAGTTATAGTCTTCTTCTTTTATAGGAAATTTAGTACAGGATAAAGAGATACCTTTACAGTTAATGTAGCGACATAAATATGTACAACCTTAAAACAAATACTTTTTAAGTACCTTTTGCATTTATGACATCATTCATTCTTTTTGGTTTGGAGTCTATCGGCATGACACATCTAGAATTGGCAATCTTTGCCCTCTTGCAGTAGCTCCCAATCTATCAGAGTTTGAGGTCATCTCCTGTGTACAGCACCCTCTTAAGGTCAACCACAGGTTTTTAATTGTATTCAGGTCTGGGCTCTGGTTTGACCGTTCCAAAACTTCTTCACAAATTATCTGAAGAAGGGGTCACTGGAACTCTGAAACGTGTTGAACAAACCACTACTTTTCATCTGGAACCTTATTGTCGTGGCAGCGTGGATTTAATCCACATTTCCTACCAAGTATACTGTATCATGGCATCTAGACAAGATGGAGATGAAAGGAAAGAGATAGCTCCAGAGAAAATGCAATCTATAAGGTACCTGGATGTAAATAGTTATTTGTGATACTGACAAATTCTTATCAGTACTGTGGTTCCTGTTTGGTCCGTAGTCTGAAGATGGGGGTTTATAACAACTCCCAATATCTCCTTACCATTTTTGGTTTTGGAAATATATTCATATACTGATTCAAGTTCTGGTGATGTACTAATTTAATTTACTGATGGTGGTTCTGGTGATGCAGTCAAGTAATGATGGTGGGTCTGTTGATGTATTTATGTACTGATGGCAAATCTAATGATGCATTCATGTACTGATGGTGGTTCTGGTCAAATATTCATGTACAAATGGTGGTTCTGTAGACATATTTATTTATGATGTTTGCACCATATTCATGTATTAATGATGGCTCTGGTTCTGGTAATTTTTTGCAGATGATGATTTGGGCATCATATTCCTATATTCATGTTCTGATGATGGTTCTGGTAAGGCCTCTTTCACACTTCAGTTTTTTGGATCAGTTATAATCCGCCAAAAAGGCGGACAAGCGGATCCGTTCTCAACTGATGTGAATGGATGGCACATGATCCGTTTTCAGACGGATCCTGAAAATGAAGAAATTTAAAGGAATCGCTGGCCGGGAAGGGGGGGGGGAGAGAGAGAGAGAGAGAGAGAGAGAGAGAGAGAGAGAATGAGAATTTTTTTTTTTTTGTCCGGCACCCAGAAAGAAATTCGGGTTAAATCAGTGTTTGCAGGATCCGCCAGAGAAAAAAACGTTACAAGCTCCGTTTTGAAATTTTTGAGGATGGTGACGGACAGCAACTTTTGGCGGATCCTCACATGATAAACCTACAAGAAAAACTGGAGTCTGTACGCCCCAAAATAAATCTAGACAAAACTGTCTTTTAAATATAAAATCTCACTTTATAGAAAAATACATATACCATAGTACAAACACATTAAAAAATGAGTGTATTATCGCAGGGTGGTACGACACAAAAGGGATGCATCAGAAAAATTGTATGGCACACATACATTACATTATAATACAAGGGTAGGTTTAAGGGTAGCAGCGTTCTGTCACATGACAGTTATGTCCCCTCTGGGACAATGTAATAAAGTTAAAAAAAGTGTTAAAATAATTTATAAAAAATCGCTAAATAAATTAAAAAAAAAATATTCCCTAATAAATTCATTTTTTAAAAAAAAAAAGCAAAGCAATAAAAGTACACATATTTGGTATCACCACATCCGTAATGACCCGCCCTATAAAACTGTCCCACTAGTTAACCCCTTTATTGAACCCCTTAAAAAATAAAAAACGAAGCAAAAAATAAAGCTTTATCAACATACCGCCAAACAAAAAGTGCAATAACGCGCAATCAAAAAGAAGGATATAAATAACCATTGTGCAGCTGAAAACGTCATTTTGTCCTGCAAAAAACGAGCCGCCACACAGCGTCATCAGCGAAAAAAAAAAAGTTATAGCTCGCAGAATAAAGCGATGCAAAAATAATTATTTTTTACATAAAATTGTTTTCATTGCATAAAAGCGCCAAAACATAAAAAAAGTCATAAATGAGGTATCGCTGTAACTGTACTGATCCAAAGAATAAAACCGCTTTATCAATTTTACCGCACGTGGAACGGTGTAAACGCACCCCCCCAAAAGAAATTCATGAAACGCTGTTTTTTGTTCATTCTGCGTCACAAAAATCGGAATAAAAAGCGATCAAAAAATGTCACGTGCCTGAAAATGGTACCAATAAAAACTTCAACTCGTCCCGCAAAAAATAAGACCTCACATGACTCGGTGGGTCAAAATATGGAAAAATTATAGCTCTCAAAATGTGGTGATGCATAAACTATTTTTGCAATAAAAAGAGTCTTTTAGCGTGCGACAGCTGCCAAAAATAAAAACCCACCATAAATAGTAAATCAAACCCCCCGTTATCACCCCCTTAGTTAGGGAAAAATAATAAAATTTAAAAAATGTATTTATTTCCATTTTCCCATTAGGGCTAGGGTTAGGGTTAGGTCTAAGGTTAGGGCTAGGGTTAGGGCTAGAGTTGTGTTGGGGTTAGGGTTGGAGTTAGAATTGGGGGGTTTCCACTGTTTTGGCACATCAGGGGCTTTCCAAACGCAACATGGCGTCAGATCTCAATTCCAGCCAAAAAAGTCAAATGGCGCTGCTTCCCTTCCGAGCTCTGCCATGCGCCCAAATAGTGGTTTACCCCCAACATTTGGGGTATCAGCGTACTCAGGACAAATTGCACAATGACTTTTGAGTCCTGTTACTCTTGGGAAAATAAAAATTGGGGGTGAAAAGACCGTTTTTGTGGAAAAAATATGATTTTTTAATTGTATGGCTGTACGTTATAAACTTCTGTGAATCCCTTGGGGGTTCAAAGTTCTCACCACATATCTAGATAAGTTCCTTGGGGGGGTCTAGTTTCCAAAATGGGGTCACTTGTGGGGGGTTTCCACTGTTTAGGCACATCAGGAGCTCGCCAAACTTGACATGGCATCCGATCTGAATTCCAGCCAATTTTGCAGTGAAAAAGTCAAACGGTGATCCTTCCCTTCCGAGCTCTGCCATGCACCCAAACAGTGGTTACCCCCACAGATCAGGTATTGGCATACTCAGGAAAAATTGCGCAATAACTTTTCCAGTCCAATTTTTCCTGTTACCCTTGGTAAAATAAAAAAATTGAACCTGAAGTAATTTTTTTGGTGAAAAAAAGTTAAATGTTCATTTTTTTTTAAACATTCAAAAAATTCCTGTTGAAGCACCTGAAGGGTTAATAAACTTCTTGAATCTGGTTTTGAGCACTTTGAGGGGTGCAGTTTTTAGAATGTTGTCACTTTTGGGTATTTTCTATCATATAGACCCCTCAAAGTGACTTCAAATGTGATGTGGTCCGTAAAAATAAAATGGTGTTGTAAAAATGAGAAATCGCTGGTCAACTTTTAACCCTTATAACTTCCTAACAAAAAAAATTTTGGTTCCCAAATTGTGCTGATGTAAATTAAACATGTGGAAAATGTTACTTCTTAAGTTTTTTGAGTGCCATATCTCTGTGATTTAAGAGCATAAAAATTCAAATTTGGAAAATTGGGAAATTTTCAAAAATTTCGCCAAATTTCAGTTTTTTTCACAAATAAACACAAGTTATTTGAATCAAATTTTACCACTAATATGAACTACAGTATGTCATGAGAAAACATTGTCAGAATCACCAGGATCCATGGAAGCGTTTCAGAGTTATTAAAGGGAAAGTGGTCAGAATTGTAAAAATGATCCCAGGCATTAACATGCAAAACACCCTTGGGAGTAAAGGGGTTAATTAAAACCAAACAGCTCAGATTATAGTTACTCTTCATTAGTTTTAGTAACTATCCTTGGGTTTTACAATTAAAATATAGGACGTCAGGGATAAACATTGCTATTTTTCTTTTGTATTGTGTAAATGATCTGCAAAAAATGATTGTGTATCAAACTTTGACATTGCATTCCCTGTTAAGTACCATCCCTAAAGTACACCACTTTGTTTTTACTTGTGATGACTTTTTTTGTGAAAAGGGTTATTCTAGTGGAAGTGGTCATCAGAGTTTGCTACTTGACCAATCGGAGGTGGAGAGAGGAGGTGTAATAGGGTATGTGCACACGTTACAGATTTGCATGCAGAATTTTCTGCACAGAATCTGTGCCTCTTGGCAGAAAACGCAGGTAAAAATCTACGCGTTTTTAATGCGGATTTGCATGCGTTTTTTCAAGCGGATTGTATGCGCTTTTGTAAGCTAAATAACGATATGTTATTTAACAAAAGAAAAGATTTTTTATGTAATTTCTGGTCAAAACCTCCTCTTTTACATTTGTCCAACCCACACACAGATAGACAGGTAGTTGGATAGATAGATAGATAGATAGATATATGTATAGATATATCTATCTATTGATAGATATATCAATAGATATATATATATATATATATATATATATATAGATAGATAGATAGATAGATAATTCCATACTTTATTCAAACCTTATGGCCGGGAGAGTGGGGACAGGAGTGTGCAGATGCAGGTACTGACGACAGCCGTTTCGCGCTGAACAGCGCTTCTATGGGTCAATCCCGTCAAAAGCCAACAAGGTGATATAAAAATGGCCCTGAAGCAACTAAGCTTCAAAAACTAAATCAGCACTCAGGTACCTTCAGAAGACAGAGCTCACGGAACACTGCACACTCCAGCAGGGAGTGGCAGAATCCAAAAAGCAAGAAAAACAAAAACAAATCTTAGATGCAAAAAGGCAAAACAGAAAACTTAGCTTTAGGAGAGCAGGAATCAGACTGGTGTCCAAGAGTCCACAGAGAAATCACCCGCAGGGCAGAAAGGGAGTAGGCTGCCTTAAATCCAGTCAGTGACTCCACTCAGCCAATCGTCTTCATTAGTCCCAGGTGTCTGATAATCAGGCTCACTACCTTCCTTCACTAGAATAGGGAGTTCACCAGGCCTCAGTGACGGAGGGGAAAATGAACTCACAACACACAGCACCTGCATCTGCACATTCCTGTCCTCACTCTCCCGGCCATGACGTTTTAATTGCTTTTGAATAAAGTATGGAATTTTTTAGGGATCTGTGAGTGCTATCCGTTTTCTTTTTTTCTATGGAATTCAGTATGATGTTTCTTCTAGAGGAGCACCTGGGATCCTAAAGGTATAGCCTGCAATCGTTTATTACACCTGTGGCACACTGATTCAGTAGTAGTGTAGCTGTCTTCTTTTTTCCTTTGGAATTGTGGATATCTATAGATAGACAATAAATATAAAGAATGAAATAGATAGATCTATCAATAGATAGATCTATCAATAGATAGAAAAAATCTGTGTTAGGCCGGGGTCACACTTGCGAGAAACTCGCACGAGTCTCGCACCTCAATACACATGGACAGGAGCATTCAGCTGCACAGAAATACATGCGGCTGCACACTCCGGTCCCGAGTGCCGGCGGCAGTGCCGAGTATTGAGGTGCAAGATTCATACGAGTTTCTCGCAAGTGTGACCCCAGCCTTAAACGCAATATCTGTTTAATTTTTTAAAAAATGGAAAAAAAAATGCGGGCTGATATTCATAGCCTAGGAAGGGGCCATGGATATTGGCCCCCCAGGTACAAACACCAGCCCGCAGCCGCCCCAGAAATGGCGCATCTCTAAGATGCACCAATTCCGGCACTTAGCCTCTCTCTTCCCAATTTTGTGTAGCGGTGGCATATGGGGTAATAAGAGGTTAATGTTACCTTGCTATTGTAAGGTGACATTAAGCCCGGTTAATAAAGGAGAGGCGTCAATAAGGACCCTATCCATTATTAATCTTAAAGTATGAAAGGGTTAATAAAACACACACATAAGAATAAAGTATTTTAATGAAATAAAATACTACATGGTTTTCAATCTTTATTGCACACCTAAAATCCATGTGACGCCCTTGATCTCCTGCAAAAAATGTAAAATAATAAACTAATGGTATACTTCCTGTCCAACGCAATCCAATTAATAACGATCTCCCCTATAGAACAGTGACATCAGATGATGTCACTGCTCTATAGGGCCTCCTAGTGATACACTGACAGGAGATAATCCTCCTACAGTGCATCACTGAAGAGGTCAAGTGAGTTCATACTTTTACTTTATGGCAATGCTGCGTGGGAATTTTCTCACACAGCATTGCCGGTGAGAGAATGAACTGAATGACCCCTCTCTCTCGGCAGTGGCAGAGGGATATACACCGCGGAGGGTTACCTCCACCGTCAGTGCATGCCGGAGGCTGTGTAGGGCTCTGACATCACCCGATGTCAGTGTTCTACACCGGAGATCGTCGTGGGACATCCGTTAATAACTGGACTATAGCAGAAAGGTAAGTATAAGTTGTTTTTTATTTTATTTTCTTATTAAAGGGGACGAGGGCTTCGGGAACTACGTGATTGGTAAGCCAGGACCTCCAACTCTCCACCTGGATCCTTAACTACCTCACGAACCGACCTCAGTTTGTAAAGGTTCGGGACAGTGTGTCAGACACGGTGATCTGCAATACAGGGGCACCTCAAGGTACAGTTCTTGCCCCTTTTCTCTTCACACTGTACACTGCGGATTTTAAGTGCAACTCATCTAGCTGCTACTTGCAGAAGTATTCTGATGACTCTGCAATAGTAGGCCTCATCACAGGAGGAGATGAAAGAGAGTACAGCGATACTAGCCAAGCTTTTGTGGAGTGGTGTCAGAGGAACCACCTTAGGATTAATTCCGGGAAGGGAAAAAATCCACCAGTAGTGGTGAACATTCAGGGAAATGACATTGAGATAGTCGACACCTATAAGTACCTTGGTGTGATCCTCAATAATAAGCTTGACTGGGCCCATCACTTGGATGCAGTGTACAGGAAGGGCCACAGTAGGCTTTATCTGCTCAGAAGGCTGAGAGCCTTCGGAGTTAGGGGGGCACGCCTTGCATCCTTCTTCAACTCTGTTGTGGCATCAGTCATCTACTTTGGTGTGGCGTGCTGGGGTAGTGGCATATCAACCAGGGACAGGAATAGGCTGGACAAACTGATTAGAAGGGCCAGCTCTGTCCTGGGATGCCCCCTTGATCCAGATCAGGAAGTAGGCGACAGGAGGATACTGGCCAAGGTGAGCTACATGGTGCAGAATGATTTCCATCCCATGCATGAGACCATGACAAAGATGTGCAGTACTGTCAGTGACCGGCTACTTCATCCTAAATGTGAGAGGGAGCGCTATCGAAAGTCCTTCCTTCCTGCTGCAGTTAGGCTGTATAACCAGCACTGTCCAAAACAGAGAACGACCCAAACAGTGAACTGATAGATCCAAAGTTGTGATAGTCCGGTTATATCTTTTTTTCGTATATGTACCTACCTACTGTCAATGTAATGCCTTTATGCATCTGTATCTGTACTTGTTCCTGCCTTGCTGCTGTAATGCTCTGAATTTCCCCATGGTGGGACGATTAATGGATTATCTTTTCTTATGTAGTCTATGTTATGTGTTGTATGTTATATGTATGTTCTGTATGTTATATGTATGTCATGTATGTTCTGTATGTTTTTTTTTTCTACTACAGATCACAGGCATTGTCTAATGGGACTACTTTCCCATCAGCGGCAATGCTGTCATTGTGAGCATTCATTGCCGGATGGGAGCAGTAATCCCATCAGACAATGGATGCCTAAACAAACCCGCACACAGCACATACACACACATTCACACACACAGACTCGCACACACAGCCCCGCAGACCCCGCCCGCACACAGACACGCACACAGTCACCGCACACACTCCGCTCACACACTTCCCTCCTCCCGTTCCGCAGCGTTTCTCGCACCCACATCCACAACAAGACTACAGATCTTTTTTACATCTGCGGCTTTGCTGTGGATGTGCCTAACTCAATGCAAGACAATGGGTGCAGAAACGCTGCAGATCTGCACAAAGAATTAACATGCTGCAGAAAATAAAACGCTGCGAATCCACACGTTTTTTTCCGCAGCATGTGCACGTTTTTGGATTTCCCATTGATTAACATTGTGTGCACTCTACACTGCGGATTTGATGCAATTCCACGCTTCCAAAAATGCTGCGGAAACGCATCAAAATTCACAACGTGTGCACATACCCTTAGGAGTCCTGTTACCTTAGTCTCTGAGCCATTCCTTTGCTTTGGTGTGTGTGTGTGTGTGTGTGTGTGTGTGTGTGTGTGTGTGTGTGTGTGTGTGTGTGTGTGTGCGCGTGGAGGGGTTTGCACCACTGGATTTATCTGCCTAGGTAAATGTAACACTTTGCCCTGTCTTTATGTATACACCATGTTAGAATACACATCAGGTCACGTTTGCAATTTATGTATATGCAGTGTACATGTGAGGATTAGTGGTTAACCAATTTCATAGACTACAAAGTATACGGAATATACTGATCAAAACAAGATGTAACTTGCATCGGAAATAACCTCAAATTCACAGCCCTGTGTTTCAAGCATGTCTGACACATTTTTGCTGCAGATTTTGCCATGTATTTCACCCTTCATGTTGCAAGAAATGAAAATTTGCATCAAATACATCCTGTTTGCTTGTATCTTAGATCTTATAACACTACTATTGAAACTTAAAGTGTGATTAGCGGCCAATATTAAAACCATAAAATCACCCAAGGTGGACTGTGAAAGGAAGCATTCTGAAATGTTTTCTTTTAATTTCAAGATTACTAAAGTAGAGTTGTTATGCAAGCAATTTTAAGAAGGTCTTGAACATTCTTATTTTTCTGCTCCAAAATATCACAAGCTAGTCAATATTGTCACGGTCGGTTTCATAATAATAGCATTGAACAGCATGGAACTAATAAAATCAATTTCAAAATCAAACTCTCCAGATGGCAATATATTGAGTTGAAAACACAGATTGCTACACCTTTCTTACTGTAAAGAATCGTCAAACATAAGAACCGAGCTACCCCAGCGGAGTCTCTGGTGATCCAGTGTGATGTCTCTCTGCAGCTGCCACTAGAAGTTCATTGTGTAGGAATATATACAGCTCATTCCTATTGAACTTAATTATGAATCACTACGGCGAGTTTTTCCCCCAAGATTTGAAGATGAAGTCCACCTTTTCAATACCTAAAAATAGATATAGAACATTGGCTTGAGAAAAATATCCACAAGTCCATTTGCTTTGCGCTTACATTTTTCCTTTTTTATTTTTATTTTAGGACAGCTATATGTTTATTTCAAGAAGATTTAAATTCACTTTATTTGTATTTTCAAATACCTGCAGTAATTTTCTAGCAAGTGTAATAACGTGCAGGAGAGGTACTGTATATGTCACCACGGAGCAGGCGGACCAACAGTAAAAGGGGAGGTTTATTTACAGGGAATTATACTGGTAAAACAGACAGTATAGAAGTGAATATGATGGGAACAGGTTATATCAACAACAGAGAGTCATATATACGGTATGCAAACAGCATTAAAGGTTATTTCCAATAAGACAAAATTATCAGTCCACAGGGGGTCTTGATTGCAGGGATCACTCTTGTACAACGTTGGCACTGAGGCACCAGCGATGCTTGCTGCCCTCTGTCTCTGGGGCCCTTAATGTAGTCCAGCTGTGGTATGAGGGATTAATGCAGGAGCCAAAGGGGTCTGGGGCTGACGATATTCCCCTTTGCTCCAAGTCCTTCTCTCTGCTTTGGCAGCGGTGTTCTCCCACCGAGGTCAGGGGCTCTGCCTTCACACACCATTCACTGCAACCCTGTACGTAATACAGTCTGTACAGGTCACTGTCCCGTTACTGAATGCCCCTTGGTCACAGGGTATTGTCTCAGCAGTTAACCCGGTCTCTCTGCGGGGAAACGTCTGGTCGTGGTACACCGTCTCTCTGTGGGGCGACGTCTCATCAAGGAGGGGAGTCAGCACCCATCCTGACAGTGCAGTACCAGGCTTCATGTACTCACTAACCACCGCCTGTGCCCGCGGTCTCTCTGACTCCAGCAGCTGTACCTGTGTCCTCACACCTCCTGCATCAGCGTCCTCTTCTCTCAGGTCTCTGCGCTGCTCTGAGGAAAGCGTGTGCAGTTTTCCTGCTCCCAGTACTTTCCTCTTCCTGTTCCTGGCTTCAGTGCAGTCTCCTAAAGTGCCCCCCGGGAACCTAACACCCTGCTCAATGGTTCCGGGAACGGAGCTGGGAAGGCAACTCCCCCTCGGCTCCTTCGGTGCTTCACCCCCTTACATTCCCCCTCTCTGTGAGCTCGCCATTCCACGGGCGAGAGTTTCTGGAGTTCCTGCTGACAATCGTCCAGACCTCGAACAATTTGCTGCCAGATGAATTTGTCCTGGATGTAGCGTCTGGTGGGCACACCTGCCGTTCGTTCAGAACGTCTCGGATCAGTGGAGGTTGTGGAATCAGCCATCGGAAAAGTGGAAGTTGGAGTTTCCTCGGTTACTCCCGTAGCTTCAGGCACCAGCCCTGTTTCCGGGTTTCCCTGAAGGGGTAGAGAGTTTGCCTCTTATTCGTCTTCAGCAACGATCACTGGTTCAGCCACTGGGGCAGATGGTACCAATGGAGGGTCTCGAGACAAACAGGGATGCAGCATATTCCGATGTAGTGTACGAGTGGGGAGTTCTTCACCTGTTTCAGGTTGAACTTCATAGATGGGTCCCCGTCCACCGAGCCGTCGCTTGACCCTATATGGGCTCTTCTCCCCACCAACACTCCAATTTGTT
This sequence comes from Dendrobates tinctorius, assembly GCF_039654945.1. Lineage (NCBI taxonomy): Eukaryota > Metazoa > Chordata > Amphibia > Anura > Dendrobatidae > Dendrobates > Dendrobates tinctorius. The sequence goes on from NW_027361771.1 coordinate 10,028,027, forward strand.
GCCAGGGCGCTTTTCCCTTACTAAGACTCGATCCCCTGGTCGTAGGGCTGTCCCATTCTGGGGAGTGACCTGAGAGTTCCAGTCCATGGAGTCGGTTCTGGACCAGCCATTGAATGATCCGTAGCCGGCGACGATGTTCTCGAACCAAGGAGTACACCTCCGTCCATAGGTAGTCCTCCTCAGGCTCTAGTGCCAATTCAGTCAGTCCCTTCACGGGTCGACCAAAGAACAGTGAATAGGGCGTGAATCCTGTGGTACTGTGTTTCTGGTTGTTGTATGCCCACGCTAATTCAGAGACAGACTCAGTCTAGCATGCTTTCTGATCTTCAAGTGTCCCCAACATCTGGATCAGGGTGCGGTTGAATCTCTCACAAGCTCCATTTCCCTGTGGATGGTAAGGGGTGGTTCGAGACTTATCGATTTTGTACATCTGATGTAACTCTTCCATCACCTTTCCTAGGAAGCAGGCTCCTTGGTCAGAATGGATTCGCTTGGGGCAGCCGTACACTTGAATGAAATGTTTACAGAGAGCATAGGCCGCAGACTCGGCAGTCTGGTCCCGAGTGGGCGTGACCACAGCAAATTTGGAACAGTGGTCGATCATCACAAGGCAATGCTCATAGCCCTGATGTGCTGGGCCAATCGTCAAGTAGTCTATGGCCAGTAGCTCCAAGGGGCAGAGGACCTCACTGTTTCTGTGGGGGCTCGCTGTTCCGGCAGCTTGACTAGTTCACAATTCCGGCACTGCTGACATACTCTCTCCACTACGGTTCTCATGTGGGGATAATAGAACAACCATTGAAGCCATTGGAATGTTTTTTTCATCCTGAAGTGTGCTCCCTTCTCATGCGCTTCCTTAGCCACCTGTTCTACCAGGGACAAGGGGATGATTGTTTGCCAAACGAAAGTCAGTTTAGATTGTAGGTAAACTTTTCTGTACAAGATGCCATCCCGTAACTGTAGCCGCTCCCACTGGCGCAACATTTGTAACATTTCAGGGGACATCACCGCCCTCTCACTCTGGCCAGTCCCTGTTTGGCTATGAGCCACCATCTAAGCTGAGCTATCTCTCGATCTTCTTGTTGTATTGGGACCCACTCATCACGGGGTTGTTCCAACAAATTCTCGGGTGTACTTTCTTGAACTGTTTCCCGCGTCGCTGCCACCATCCTGGCAGTCCCTCCAATCTCTGGAACCTCTATAGCCTCCAACTCTTCATCACGACCGGGCGCTGGCAGGCGATAATCTACTTGGGAAAGGGCGTCAGCATGGGTATTCTCCACTCCTCTCCTGTAGGACATCCTGTACCGAAAATACCGAAATTTTGCCATTTGTGCTACCCAGCGTTGTTCTAAGGCCCCCAGCTTAGCTGTTTCGAGGTGAGCCAATGGATTGTTATCCATACGCACGTGAACTTCCGAGCTGGCCAAATACTCTGCAAGCTTCTCAGTCATTGCCCACACCAGCGCCAACAACTCCAGCTTGAATGAGCTGTAATTATCCGGATTTCTTTCTGAGTCATGTAAGGAGCGACTGGTGTATGCGATGACATGCTCCTTCCCATCCTGCATCTGTGAGAGTACTGCCCCGAGTCCTGGTAGACTTCCGTCAGTGTGCAAGATAAACGGCTGCGTGAAGTTGGCATAGGCCAACACCGGGGCCTCAGTCAGGGCCTTCTTCAGAGCCTGGAATGCTTTCTCCTGTTGCTCTCCCCAGTGTATGTTCCTGTTCTTCGCACCTGAGGTTACTCCTTTCAACAATTCCAGGAGGGGGTTTGTGATGCGGGTAAAATCCTTCACAAAGCGCCCGAAGTATCCCGTGAGTCCCAGAAATGCTCGCACATCCTTCACGGTTTTTGGGGTCGGCCACTCCAACACCGCAGCAATTTTCTCCTGCGAGGGCTTCACTCCCTCGGCAGAAACAACATGCCCCAGATAATCGATTTGTGTTCGGAAGAGGTGGCACTTCTGGGGTTTCACCTTCAACCCGTACTTTTGTAGCCGACTCAGAACTTGCTCCAGGCTCCAGAGATGTTCTTCAATGGTGGGAGCAAAGATGATGATATCGTCTAGGTAAATCAGGGTGGCTTCGAAGTTCAAGTCGCCCAGACACCATTCCATGAGACGCTGAAATGTTCCCAGGGCATTGGCTAGCCCGAAGGGCATGCGGTTGAACTCAAATAGTCCCATCAAAAGAATGAAGGCTTGTTAACACATGGGTTCTTGCCAGGACACGCTGGCCAGGATGATTGTTTGCCAAACGAAACTCAGTTTAGATTGTAGGTAAACTTTTCTGTACAAGATGCCATCCCGTAACTGTAGCCGCTCCCACTGGCGCAACATTTGTAACATTTCAGGGGACATCGCCGCCCTCTCACTCTGGCCAGTCCCTGTTTGGCTATGAGCCACCATCTAAGCTGAGCTATCTCTCGATCTTCTTGTTGTATTGGGACCCACTCATCACGGGGTTGTTCCAACAAATTCTCGGGTGTACTTTCTTGAACTGTTTCCCGCGTCGCTGCCACCATCCTGGCAGTCCCTCCAATCTCTGGAACCTCTATAGCCTCCAACTCTTCATCTCGACCGGGCACTGGCAGGCGATAATCTACTTGGGAAAGGGTGTCAGCATGGGTATTCTCCACTCCTCTCCTGTAGGAGATCCTGTACCGAAATTTTGCCATTTGTGCTACCCAGCGTTGTTCTAAGGCCCCCAGCTTAGCTGTTTCGAGGTGAGCCAATGGATTGTTATCCATACGCACGTGAACTTCCGAGCTGGCCAAATACTCTGCAAGCTTCTCAGTCATTGCCCACACCAGCGCCAACAACTCCAGCTTGAATGAGCTGTAATTATCAAAGGCCCCCACATCTGTACAGATTGGGGGCCTTTGTGTAGAGAGTAATGAGGAACGTACACACTGTGAGCTAATTGTGAAGGACCGGAGATAAGATAAGATGTTGAGAGGAAGTCTGATTCAGTTTCAGTTTCTCTGATTCTAAGAAGCCTGCAAAGGTTAAAGCTATTGAGCTACAGACATCCAGAGAATTATACAACACCTTAAAGAAAGTATAAAAGGTAAGAGAGGGTGAGAGGAGTTAAGGGGCACTTTACACTTACAGTGTGTCACACACAAGCAAAGAGTGGACAACCCTGATTGTGTTCATTGTATTTTCTTTTAGTTTGCTAACATCTAGTCAGCAATGGCACAGTCTTCCTCCAAGCGTCTGAGTGACCAAGAGATTGAAGCAATTGTGTTTCAAAGTGATGATGAAAGTGAACTATCTTTGTCCGATGACGAGTACCTGCCACCAGAGAATCAAACATCCTCAAGTGATTCTTCTTCTGATGATGAAGAAGTGAATACCGTGGATCCTCAAGAAGTGATAAGTAGAACATCCAAAACGAATGTTTTTTGGGACAGTAATCCTACATTAGTCGGACGTACTGCAATCCATAATATTGTGAGACAGGCTCAAGGAGCTGTGGGAATTCCCAGTTGCTTTTCCCCTAAAGACGTATTCTGTACTTTTTTTTCCTGACAATATTGCAGAAGAGGTCTTTTTATGTCCAAACCTAGAAGGAAGACGTATCGCTTCTGCAAAAAATAAGTTCTGGAAAAATATCTCAAAAGAGGAACTTTATGCATACATTGGACTTTTACTGCTGGCAGAGAGTGAAAAATCATATGCTGTTCCAATACGAGAATTATTTCTGGACCCACTTTCTGATCTACACTATAAGGCGACAATGTCAGTGGACAGATATGAGGAAATTAGAAGACTCATTCGATTTGATGATAAGCGAACACGTGCATTGAGGTTTGAAACAGACAAATGAGCCCCTATCAATTATATCTGGAACATATTTATCAAAAATTGCACCAAACTTTACAATCCTAGTACTAATGTTACAGTAGATGAGCAAATTGTACCGTTCAGAGGACGCTGCAAGTTCATACAATACATGCACAGCAAGCCAGCCAAATATTGAATCAAAATCTTCTGGATGCGTGATTCTGCAAATTATTATGGCATAAATGGCGTAATCTACTGTGGCAAAGAGGTTGGTGCACCAGTATAGAAGGATCTGGGGTCTGAAATTGTCAAAATTCTTGCTGTTCCAATATTCAATTCAGGTAGAAACATTACCATGGACAATTATTTCACCAATGTTGAACTAGGCAATTTTCTGCTTCAAAAAAGCTATTACACTTGTTGGTACTATCAAGCCAAACTGACAAGAAATTCCAGAAGCCCTGAAACACAATTGTCAGCGAGCACTTTATGAGAGTGTCTTTGGATTCAATAACAAAGCGACTTTGGTATCTTACAAAGCGAAGAAGGAGAAATCAGTGATTTTACTCAGTACCATGCATCACAATTGCAGTATTGACAGCAATGACGGAAAACTAAAACCAGAAATCATCCTGCATTACAATAAAACAAAAGGAGGTGTAGACAAAATGGATGAGATGGTTGGAGAATATTCATGCAAGAGGCAAACAAAACGATGGCCTGTAGTACTTTTTTCAAATATGCTTGATGTAGCAGCCCTAAATTCATTCATCATTTATACAAAAACTCATCCAGAATTCCATGCACGGAGGAAGGACAGGAGACGCCAATTTTTGAAGGACCTTTGTCATGAACTTGTAATGACTCACATGATACAGCAAAGCGGCGTGAAAGGCTTGCTAAAGCAAACTAAAGAAGCAATGAAACAGTGTGGCGTACAGTTTCAGATGATTCCAGGGCCAGGAGAAAGAAAAAGAAAGCGCCGTTTCATGTGTCCAAGAAACGTAGAAAGGAAAACTGAGAGATTTTGATCAATTTGTAAGGCAAATGTCTGCAAAGAACATCCTTCTGAAAAAATAACTTGTCAAAATTGTTTGGAAGACTAATATAATAGAAAAGAAACATAATAGAAATGTAGCTGCAGCTAGTTTGGTATAGATTTCTATGCGTTTTTGTGCGTTTTTTCATATGTTTGTGTGAAATTTTGAAAAAAAAATTGGGGGGGGTGTTTTCGGTGAAAAATTATAATTAAAATTTTGTTTACTAATCATATTTTATTTAGCAGTTTTAAAATAAACTTATAAAAGTTATATAAGTGTGTTTTTCCATATGATTTGCATGGGGGCCTAAAAGGCCCCCAATACGTTAATATGAAGATTTCTGATGTCACACATACTATTAATAGTAGTGTGGAGCTCTTGTAGGGAATTCATATACTGGGTCATGGTCTCCCCCTCTCTTTGCACCCGATGGAACAGTCGCATACGTAATTCCCCTACATCAGTGGGGTCCCCATGTGTCTCCTCTAGAACACGCAGCACCTTGTCCAGAGTATTTCTTTCCTGGGGGGTCTATGCATGACAGAGTCCCGTGCCTCCCCCTCCAAGGCCATCAATGCTATTTCTGCTTCTAGTGCTAGTGCTAAGCGGTGCATCCGCAGTAACCCCTGAATTCTCTCAGTCCAGTTCCATAACATCACATTGTTCCCCGTAAACCTCAGCAGATTATTCAACATGGCTCCCAGGGAAATGCTAGTCTTCGGGCCTTCCCTGACTGCTTGGTCCACTCCGTCCGCGCCTTCGTGTGACATCCTGCCAACTACGCCAAATGTAATAACGTGCAGGAGAGGTATATGTCACCACTGAGCAGGCAGACCAACAGTAAAAGGGGAGGTTTATTTACAGAGAATTTTACTGGTAAGACAGACAGTATAGAAATTAATATGATGGGAACAGGTTATATCAACAACAGAGAGGTGTTATGAATGGGCACCGAGGAGGATAGCAGGCCCAAGCTAAGCCACAGAAAACCAGAGAGGTTGGTAACTAAGCGGATGCAGACCCCTGATCCTGTCCACACAACTAGCAGTAGCCGTGGAGCGTGCCTACGATGATCCTAGACGCCTCGGCACAGCCGGAGAGCTAACTAAGCCTAAAGCAAGAAAGGGGAAATCTAAACTGCACCGGAGCAGACACCAAAGGAATAGATAGCCCCCAAACATATATTGTCGGTGAGACAAGATGAAAACACAAACGCAGGCAGAAAAATGGACTGAGCAAATGATGGGGCCCACACTGACTAGACAGGACAGGAAAGGAAAGACACTGTCTGCAATCACGCAAAAAACCCTGCAAAAAGTCCAACACGTCTGTTGCACAAAAAACACTGAAGTCGCACGACTTCGCCCCCACTATATCAGCACTCTGGTATATTCTGAAAGCAAAGCAAAAACAGACCAATATAACAGGGGACAAAACAAACTGGCACAAGCAGTAACATATGGGCGGTGATTCAGCACAGCCCCAGCCGGAGCTGGCTGACCCACACAAAGCTGAGATAGACAAAACCAGATCAAATGTAAACAGAATAGCAAATAAATCACTTAGCTGAACCATGCAGGGAAAGAGTAGGAGACATCAGACCTCAGAAGGAACAGGAAAAAAATCACCAGCAGGGATAGAGGGAGTCAGCTGTCTTAAATCTCAATCAGAAACCCCAGATCTCCAATCGTCTTCCTCATTATCAGGTGGCAAGCATCTGATAATCAGATCAGCTCCACTACCTCCAGTAACCACCAGAGGGAGCCCAGAAAGAGAGCTCGCAACCCCTCTGTCAATCTGACCAGCTCCACTACCTTCAGTAAAGTCAGAGAGAGAATTGACAACATTTTCCCCCCCTTGAGGAGGGGTCACCGAACCCTCATCCACGCCACCAGGCCGGTCAGGATGGGCCCAGTGAAAAGAACGAACCAATCTTTCGGCATGAATGTCAGAAGCTGAGACCCAAGAATTATCCTCCTGGCCATAACCCTTCCATTTGACCATGTACTGGAGTCTCCGTCTAGCCAAATGAGAATCCATTATTTTCTCTACCTCATACTCCAAATTACCTTTAACCAATACAGGGTCAGGAGGCGCCACCATGGGAACTACTGGCTCTACAAACCTCTTCAACAAGGATTTATGGAACACGTTATGAATCTTAAACGTAACTGGAAGAGCCAAACGGAAAGAAACGGGATTAAGGATTTCCAAAATCTAATAAGGTCCAATGAATCTTGGCTTGAATTTTCGAGACGCAACCTCCATAGGAATATTCTTTGAAGACAACCAAACCATATCACTCACTTTAAACCGGGGACCAATGGTCCTATGCCGGTTGGTACAATAAACCTCATTTGAATCCAGAAATATAACTGAGTCCATCAGTTATTAGATATATGAAACTGAAATAGCTGTTGCAAAAACCAAAATTGTTATAAAGAAAAAAGGTTAACATTAATAGGGGTGCCCAAACTTTAACATATGACTGTAAATGGCCTGTATCTTGCTCGGGTCCATTTCAATAGCAGACGGGGACAAAATGAATCCCAAAAATGAAATCCTCTGTACACCAAAGAGGCACTTCGATCCCTTAACATACATTCTCCCTCAAAATCCGGAACACAGTCAAGACATGTTCCACATGAGAATCCCAATCAGTGGAAAAGATCAAAATATCATCCAGATAAATGATCAAAAACTTATCCACAAAGTGCCGGAAAATATCGTTCATAAAAGCTTGAAAGACAGAAGGGGCATTAGTGAGCCCAAAAGGCATCACCAGGTACTCAAAATATCCCTCGGGAGTATTAAACGCCGTCTTCCATTCATCCCCGTGCTTGATGCAAATAAGATTATACGCCCCCGTGAGGTCAAGCTTGGTAAACCAACAGGCACTTTTAACTCTGTAAAGTAAATCAGAAATCAGGGGTAACGGGTACTGATATTTAACAGTGATTTTGTTAAGGGAACGATAGTCAATATATGACCTTAAATAACCATCTTTCTTGGCCACAAAAAAAACCCAGCACCTAAAGGTGAAGAGGATGGTCTAATATGACCCTTCTCCAACAACTCCTTGATATAAGATCGCATAGCATCATGTTCGGGTACCGATAAGTTGAAAAGCCGACCCTTGGGAAATGTACACCCGGGCATTAACTCAATTGCACAATCATAACTCTTATGAGGAGGCAAAGGCGCAGACCTACTCTCACTGAATACATCAGAAAAATCAGCCAAATAGTCAGGAATATCATGAGACTGGGGAGAGGTGGAGAAAACAGGAGTGTCACTAAGAACACATTGACAACCCCAACTCACCACAGACACAGATTTCCAATCTAAAACAGGATTATGAGTTTTCAACCAAGGGAAACCCAGAGCAATAGTATCATGCAAATTGTGCAACACCAAAAATTTACAATTTTCTTGGTGGTCCGGGGCGACCCGCATTATCACCTGGGTCCAAAACTGGGGTTTATTCTCTGCCAAAGGAGTAGCATCAATACCCCTCAAAGGGATAGGAGTCCGCAGGAGTATCATGGTAAAACCACAACGTTTAGCAAAGTCCAAATCCATCAGATTCAAAGCTGCTCCTGAATCAACAAAAGCCTTCGCGGAAAATGTAGACAAGGAGCAGATCAGGGTAATCGCCAAAAGGAACTTAGGCTGTACACTGCCCTCCGCAAATGTGTGAGCAAAACCCTTTTCTCGTTTAGGGCAGACAGCAATAGTATGAGAGGCATCTCCACAGAAAAAACACAACTTATTACGCCTTCTAAACTCCTGACGTTGCGCCCTAGACAAAACCCTATCACATTGCGTGGGTTTAGAAGTTCGTTCGAAAAGTGGCAAGCCTCTCATGTAGTTTTACGTTCACGTAAACGCCGATCAATTTGAATGGCCAATGACATAGAGTCGTCAAGACTAGAGGGAACAGGAAAACCCACCATAACATCTTTTACGGTTTCTGCCAAACCCTTCCGAAAGAGAGCTGCTAGGGCATCGTCATTCCATTTAGTAAGGACCGCCCACTTTTGGAATTTTTGACAATATAACTCTGCAGAATCCTGACCCTGATTCAATGCCAATAAAGAGACAAAAAACTGACTGGCACATCCAAACTAATGTGAATAGGTGCATACCAAGAGGAGCTACTCCCATATACAATATACAAAGAATGGTTGCACTCTATCATGCTAAGGCATGTCAATGCGGAATATATGTAATTAGAATTGCAATACAGCTTTAGAATTATAGAAAAAATATATGAGACTCTTAGCATAAAATTTGGCAAAATATTATCTGCCCACTAGCCAACGTCAAGGCGGCCTCAAATCTGATGGGTACCTACACTGTGTGAATACCTCTCTAAGGCTGATGTCTGAATTCCTGGGTGAATATGGACACCTCTATCAGCAATGCCTGCATTTATGGGTAAGTAATTCAGACATCAGCCTTAGAGAGGTATTCACACAGTGTAGGTACCCATCAGATTTGAGGCCGCCTTGACATTGGCTGGTGGGCAGATAATATTTGGCCAAATTTTATGCTAAGAGTCTCATATATTTTTTCTATAATTCTAAAGCTGTATTGCAATTATAATTACATATATTCCACATTGACATGCCTTAGCATGTTAGAGTGCAACCATTCTTTGTATATTGTATATGGGGGTAGCTCCTCTTGGTATGTACCTATTCACATTAGTTTGGATGTGCCAGTCAGTTTTTTTGTCTCTTGTATGTTAGCTTACTGACCGAGCACTCTGCCCTCAACCAGGTGGTGATTTTAATTATAGCAGGTCCCTACTTACCCATAAATGCAGGCATTGCTGACAGAGGTGTCCATATTCACCCAGGAATTCAGACATCAGCCTTAGAGAGGTATTCACACAGTGTAGGTACCCATCAGGTTTGAGGCCACCTTGACGTTGGCTGGTGGGCAGATAATATTTAGCCAAATTTTATGCTAAGAGTCTCATATTTTTTTTCTATAATTCTAAAGCTGTATTGCAATTCTAATTACATATATTCCGCATTGACATGCCTTAGCATGATAGAGTTCAACCATTCTTTGTATATCAATGCCAATAAGGTTTTCTCAGCTTAAGCAATAGCATTAGGTTCATCATACAACAACCCCAAGGCTTGAAAAAACGCATCCACATTAGCCAGAATAGGATCTCCGGGTGTCAAAGAAAAGGCCCAATCCTGGGGATCACCACGTTGCAGGGAGATGACAATTTTAACCTGCTGCACAGAGCTCCCCGATGAGTTAGGTTTCAAAGCAAAAAATAGTTTACAATTATTCTTAAAATTCAAAAATTTAGACCGATCCCCAGAAAACACATCAGGAGTAGGGATTTCTGGTTCAACAGCAGATGATTGAGCAAGATAGGCAGAAATTCCCCGCACTTCAGCAGCGAGCTGCTGAACACGATCAGACAATTGCTTAGTCTTCAGTTAGACAAAAAATATCCTCCTACAGCCCCAGAAAGAAAAGAGGAAAAAATACATAAAAAAAAATTCTGACACTTTTTTTTTTTTAGTTCTTTCCTTCTTTAGAGTACCCTAGAGTCTACAGTTAGGCTGACTATTCAGAATTGAGAGTCCTCAGTGGTTGATACCTTTTAATGGCTAACTGAAAAGATGGTAACACATTGCAAGCTTTCGAGACTACTCAGGTCTCTTCATCAGGCATAGACTAATACAAAATCTGAGGAGTCACATATTTACGCACAATACAACACAGAAAAAATGCAATAGATGAGACAAGGTAACTTCACATCTCAGAGAGATAGTAGAGTCTGTGAGTATAAATTTATGACGACCTTTGACACTCTCAATGCTGGAATGAAGGTGTCGCATGGATTTATGTTTTTTTACATCAATTAAGGAATTTGCTCCTAAGACCGTGTGGGGGCATCACAACACATTAGGAGACCCCAATCAGAAGACAATAAAACATCAGGACTCCTTATCTATGAACTGGAGCAATATTTATGTTTCTCCCTCTCCCATAATGACTATTCTGCTTCATGGCACTTGTCTCATCTATTGCATTTTTTCTGTGCTGTATTGTGCGTATATATATGTGACTCTTCAGATTTTGATTAGTCTATGCCTGATGAAGAGACCTGAGTAGTCTCGAAAGCTTGCAATGTGCTACCATCTTTTGAGTTAGCCATTAAAAGGTATCAACCACTGAGGACTCTCAATTCTGAATATTTTCTATCTACTGGCTAACACGGTACAAAGATATACATCTTTCCTGTACAGTTAGGCTGGTGATTCTGTTATGAATGGGCACCGAGGAGGATAGCAGTCCCAAGCTAAGCCACAGAAAACCAGAGAGGTTGGTAACTAAGTGGATGCAGACCCCTGATCCTGTCCACACAACTAGCAGTAGCCGTGGAGCGTGCCTACGATGATCCTAGATGCCTCGGCACAGCCGGAGAGCTAACTAAGCCTAAAGCAAGAAAGGGGAAATCTAAACTGCCCCGGAGCAGACCACAAAGGAATAGATAGCCCCCCAAACATATATTGTCGGTGAGACAAGATGAAAACACAAACGCAGGCAGAAAAACAGACTGAGCAAACGATGGGGACCACACTGACTAGACAGGACAAGAAAGGAAAGACACTGTCTGCAATCATGTAAAAAACCCTGCAAAAAGTCCAACACGTCCGATGCACAAAAAACAGCCCCCACTATATCAGCACTCTGGTATATTCTGAAAGCAATGCAAAAAGAGACCAATATAACGGGACAAAACAAACTGGCACAAGCAGTAACATATGGGTGGTGATTCAGCACAGCCCCAGCCCGAACTGGCTGACCCGCACAAAGCTTAGATAGACAAAACCAGATAGAATGCAAAGAGAATAGCAAATGAATCACTTAGCTGAACCATGCAGGGAAAGAGCAGGAGACATCAGACCTCAGAAGGAACAGGAAGAAAATCACCAGCAGGGATAGAGGGAGTCAGCTGTCTTAAATCCCAATCAGAAACCCCAGATCTCCAATCGTCTTCCTCATTATCAGGTGGCAAGCCTCTGCTAATCAGATCAGCTCCACTACCTCCAGTAACCACAAGAGAGAGCCCAGAAAGAGAACTCGCAACCCCTCTGTCAATCTGACCAGCTCCACTACCTTCAGTAAAGCCAGAGAGAGAATTCACAACAGAGAGGCATATACGGTATGCAAACAGTATTAAAGTTCTTTTCCTGTAAGACAAACTTATCAGTCCTCAGGGGGTCTTGATTGCAGGGATCACTCTTGTCAAATGTTGGCACCGAGGCACCAGCGGCACTTGCTGTCCTCTGTCTCCGGGGCCCTTAATGTAATCCAGCTGAGGTGATAACGCAGGAGCCAAAGGGGTCTGAGGCTGACGATATTCCCCTTTGCTCCAAGTCCTTCTCTCTGCTTTGGCAGTGGTGTTCTCCCACCGAGTTCAGGGGCTCTGCCTTCACACACCAGTCACCACAACCCTGTACGTAACACAGTCTCTCTGTACAGTTCACTGTCCCGTTACTGAATGCCCCTTGGTCACAGGGGAGCGTCTCAGCAGTTAACCCGGTCTCTCTGTGGGGAAATGTATGGCCGTGGTACACCGTCTCTCTGTGGGGTGACGTCTTATCAAGGAGGGGAGTCAGCACCCTTCCTGACAGTGCAGTACCAGGCTTCACGTACTCACTGACCACCGCCTGTGCCCGCGGTCTCTCTGACTCCAGCGGCTGTACCCGTGTCCTCTCCCCTCCTGCATCAGCATCCTCTCCTCTCAAGTCTCTGTGCTGCTCTGAGGAAAGCGCGTGCAGTTTTCCCGCTCCCAGTCCTCCCCTCTTCCTGTTCCTGGCTTCAGTGTAGTCTCCTAAAGTGCCCCCGGGGAACCTAACACCCTGCTCAATGGTTCCGGGCACGGAGCTGGGAAGGCAACTCCCCCTTGGCTCCTTTAGTGCTTCACCCCCTTACACAAGCATCTACTAACAGAACCTAGGATAAAAATACAATTAGTAAATACCCTGCAAAAAGTAAATAAATAAACAGTAATAACACACTATGTTAGTTGCATGTATTATTAATATTTATTTATTTACAACAGGGTATTTGCTCATTTTGTTTTTATATTAGGTCCTGTCTGTTAATGGCCATAGTATGAATGTGCATCTAGCAGACATTCAAACGCAGACACATACTTGGGGTGTTATTAACATGGGGAAGCCAGAAAATAGCTTTCATCTTCCTCTGGCTGGTTTTCGGTCTGGCTCGCTTGATTGATTAAAGTTCCTCTCCGGCTGGAAGGGGGCAGTGCAGGGCATGTTGAGTGACATCAGTTTAGCAGACATGGCCCCGCACAGTATACTGTGCACCCACATCTGCTGTGACACTTCCTGGCCAGCACACAAACAATTAAAGGCACAGTGCTGGCCTGGCTGATGAGAAGTGGCCTTTCACAGCTACTGTATGAGCGGCCCAGGGAACATTTGCCCTTCTGCCTCTTGGCCCTGTCCAACCCTGGCTGCAAATCAATCCACAATAAAGCCTCCACTCAGGTTCAACATCTGACAATGGAAATATAGGGGTCTTCCATGTTACTTGTCACACAAAGGCTTTAGAAAAGCACTATGGTTCCGTCCTCACCCCCCAAAGAAATTCAGTAAATTTTGTACTATCAAATCCAAATTGTTAGAGACGGCGGAACGCACTAAATATAAAATAATAGAAAGTGCGTTCGCCGCCCGGGGTCCACCTTGCAGAGGTGTTCAACTGCTGCTATGTAATGGCAGACGCACAATATGGTGGTATAGCACACGCGGGTTGAACGTCACTCGGTGTGCGCTGGCGAGCTCTGCTAAGTTCACACAGATGCCTAAGGCATAAACATAAATGCCGAGCCTGTTGACCTCACAGGTCTCAGCGGAGTGCACGCACGGTATATGGTCACAAACACAGGGTCAGTGTCCATCTAGAGTAGACCTACCATGCATGCGGCGTCGCTACCGCGGACACCAACAAGTGCTGCTGACTGCAACGCGGCGACTGACACAGCCGCTATATGACAATGCCCAAGAGGGGGCGCACTGTCGGACGCTAGTTCTGTGGAGATATGCACTGTGGCCTGCAGTGTGCCACTGACTGGCGCTGACTCTATAACTAAGTCCCTATCCACACACGTAATATCAGACGGAGGGGATCTTAATGAGTCATTCGCAGGTACATGCATCCATCATCATTCACACAGATAGCAACTAGAGTCTATGCTAGAACATGCAAACCTTTTATAGCCAGGACCTTCTAGAAGCTTCCAGATCCCTGAGATGGACCAATCAGATCTGGAGAAGGACCTGGACATGTGACTCCCGATCTCCAATGGGAGATCGTCTCATGAGCATGCTCAGTGGAGCGACAGAAGGACTTAGCCTCTGGAGCGATTTGCTTCTGAGCAGCCTGCATTGCTGTTGCTGACCCAAAGGTGGCAGCAACAGCCAAACCCACAGAGCAGGTCAGGGCAGAGCGTTTGGGATGTCGGGACTCCTGAGCAAACTCCTCTGCGGTCCATAGATAATGGGAGACGGCAGAATGTTAGGGTCACTTAGAAATTTCCTTATTTTTGAAAGAAAAGCACAGTTTTTTCCAATGAAGCTAACATGAAATGATTCAGAAATACACTCTATACATTGTTAATGTGGTAAATGACTATTCTAGCTGAAAACGTCTGGTTTGTAATGCAATATCTTCATAGGTGTAAAGAGGCCCTTTTCCAACAACCATCACTCCAGTGTTCTTATGGTAATTTGTGTTTGCTAACTGTGTAAGAAGGCTAATGGATGATTGTAATACCCTTGAAAACCCTTGTGCAAGTATGTTAGCACAGCTGAAAACAGTTTGGCTGATTAGAGACGCTATAAACCTGACCTTCCTTTGAGCTAGTTGAGAATCTGGAGCATTACATTTGTTGGTTCTATTAAACTCTCAAAATGGCCAGAAAAAAAGAACTTTTGTGTGAAACTTCACAGTATATTCTTGCTCTTCGAAATGAAGGCTATTTCATGCGAGAATTTGCCAAGAAGCTGAAGATTTCCTACAACGGTGTGTACTACTCCCTTCAGAGGAGAGCACAAACAGGCTCTAAACAGAGTAGAAAGAGAAGTGGGAGGCCCCGCTGCATAACTGAGCAACAAGACAAGTACATTAGAGTCTATAGTTTGAGAAATCAATGTCTCACAGGTCCTCAACTGGCAGCTTCATTAAAAAGTACACTCAAAACGCCAGTGTCAACATCTACAGTGAAGAGGCAACTCCGGGATGCTGGCCTTAAGGGCAGAGTGGCAAAGAAAAAGCCATATCTGAGACTGGCTTATAAAAGGAAAAGATTAATTTGGGCAAAAGAACACAGACATTGGACAGAGGAAGATTGGAAAAAAAGTTATGGACAGATGAATCCAAGTTTGAGGTGTTTGGATCACACAGAAGAACATTTGTGAGACGCAGAACAACTGAAAAGATGCTGGAAAAGTGCCTGATGCCATCTGTCAAGCATGGTGGAGGTAATGTGATGGTCTGGGGTGGCTTTGGTGCTGGTAAAGTGGGAGATTTGGACAAAGTAAAAGGCATTTTGAATAACGAAGGCTATCATTCCATTTTGCAATACCCTGTGGACAGCGCTTGAATGGAGCCAATTTCATCCTACAACAGAGCAATGACCCAAAGCACACCTCCAAATTATGCAAGAACTATTTAGGGAAGAAGCATGCAGCTGGCATTCTATCTGTAATGGAGTGGCCAGCGCAGTCACCAGATCTCAACCCCATTGAGCTGTTGTGGGAGCAGCTTGACTGTATGGTACGCAAAAAGTGCCCATCAAGCCAAACCAACTTGTGGGAGGGGATCCTGGAAGCATGGGATGAAATTTCTCCAGATTACCTCAGCAAATTAACTGCTAGAATGCCAAAGGTCTGAAATGCTGTAATTGCTGCAAAGGGAGAATTCTTTGATGAAAGCAAAGTTTGAGGGAGAAAATTATTATTTCAAATAAAAATCTTTTTTTCGAACCTTGGACTAGATGTTAAATTCATTTGGCAACCTATTTGATTAATAAAAGTCTGAGTTTTCATGGAAAATACAAAATTGTCTGGGTGACCCCACTTTTGAACATTTGTGTATGTGCCATGGCACAGCTGCCAGAGTTCCCGGCGCTAGTGCCTCCTTCCTTACCCCTAGCTATTCCTGCTCCCCAGATTACTGATGGTTAAGACGTCGCTGCTATGTGCCTTACTGAGCTCCAAACTCAGCTTTTATCTGTCCCCTCCCCCACACAGGGAAGTGGAGAATAGCAGTGCGTATAAATACACAAACCAAACTAACAGGGGAAGACGTAAAGGGTTAAATGAGAATACAACGCATATAAATATGCACTCACAAACAACAGAGTGGAACACCAGGAAGTAAAGGGAGAAAAAGCTAAATTGGAGAGGATGAGGATATACACACAGTCAAATTACCAAGCAACAGTCTTTAGAACAACACTCCAAATGCCTCCTAACAACTAACACCTCCAACTCCAGAACCAAGCAATATTATCTGTTGCCAGAGGTGAGTATATATAGCAGTGGCCAATACTGAACAGCTGATACCATGAAAGCAGGAAAGCTTACATGAGTGCTCAACTGAATATATTAACCCATGCACTGCTAGAAGAAACCTGCACTGTTTAATATGATGGTGAAGTCCTTCTAATCAGTGCAGGAATGCGTGAAATTAAACACCATGTTCTTCTGGCCCCTCTCTGTCTTGGTAAACTCATGACACTATGAGACCCCAATTTACAGGTGTGTGTCACCAGGCACTACAACGTACTTGTCATTACAATGTACAGGAGATTACATTGTAATGGGAACTGCAACATACTGGGGATTACAATGGCAGTTTGCAATTTTCAATCCGCAACATTTACTGATGCTGGTTTCTGGAAAAACCCATGGAGTAAAAATTGTCACTACATCTGTAGATAAATTCCCAAAGGGGTATAATTTCCAAATGGGGTCACTTGAGGGATATTATGCTCTTCTAGCACTTAGGGGCTCTGCATATGGAGTCTGCAAACTAAAACTAAATCTACGCTCTGTCTCTCCCGTGTCTCGCCGTATATCTAAACAGTACTGTACAGTCACATATAGGGTATTGCCATGTTCACTAGAAATTGTGGGACAAATTATGGTGCCATTTTTTACCCACTTTCCTGTGTAAAAATATAACATCTGGTGCTAAAGCAACATTTTTGTTGTAAAAATTAAATTATTTGTTCTTTACTGCCCAATGGTATAAAATTCTATGACACACCTGTGGTGTCATTATGATCACTGCACCCGTAGATGAATTCATTGAGAGGTGTAGTTTGTAAAATTGGGGTCTCTTATGGGGGGGTTCTGCTGTTCTGGCACCTCAGGGGTTCTCCCAGGGGTTCATGGCGCCTACAAACCATAACAGTAAAATCTCGACTGTAATATGGCGCTCCTTCCCTTCTGAGCTTTGTACTGTGCCTGAAAAGTATTTCCTGATTACATTTAGGGTATTTGCACACTCCTGAGAAATTTTTACAACAAACTTAGGTCCATTTTTTTTCTATTATCATCTAGAAAAATTTAAAACTTAGGGCTAAATCAAAATTTTGGGGGTAAAAATTTTATTATTCTTTCTTCACTGCCAAATTGCCTAAAATTCTTTGAGGCACATGTGGTGTCAATATGATCATTGCACCCCTAGATGAATTCATTGGAGGTGTTGTTTGTAAAATGAAGTCACAAATGGGGGATTTCTGCTATTTTGACACTTCAGGGGCTCTGCCAATGTGACATGGCACCCTCAAACCATTTCAACAAAGTCCTAACTCCAATATGGCACTTCTTCCCTCCTGAACCTTGTTCTGTGTCTCAAAAATAGTTTTCAACCACAAATGGGGCATAACTGTATTCAGGAGAAATTGCACAACAAATTTTGAGGTACATTTTCTCCTGCTATCCTGGTGAAAATGAGAATAAAATGGGGCTAAAACAGCATTTTTGTGGGAAAAATTATATTTTTTCATTTTCACAGATCAATGTTGTAAAATTCTGTGAAGCACCTGGGGTTTCAAGGTGCTCACCACACATCAAGATAAATTCCTTGTCATGTTTAGTTTCCAAAAAGGGTCACATGTGGATGGTTCCACTGTTTAGGCACATCAGGGGCTTTCTAAACACATGACACCTGCGAATCATTGCATCAAAGTCTGCGTTCCAATACATTACTCCTTCCTTTTCAAGTCTTGCTGTGCGCCCATATGGTGGTTTTCCCCAACATATGTGGTATTGACGCTCTCAGGAGAAATTGCACAACAAATTTTGTGTTCCATTTTCTCTTGTTACTCTTGTAAAAATAAAAAATGTGGCTAAAATAACATTTTTGTGGGATTTTAAGTAATTTTTCAAAGTGTTCACCACACATCTCCATACATTCCGTTAGGGGTCTAGTTTCCAAAATGGGGTCACTTGTTGGGGGTTTCCACTTTTTATGGACATCAAGGGTTCTTTAATTGGTGCAGCAGTTCAGACAGAATCTCAATTTTCTCTGCTGCATATTTAGCAGAGCTCAGAATGCTAAGCCCTTTGTAACTCAGCCCACATCACTGAGTGCAGCATTTCTGTGTACACTGTATACTGACAGAAAGATGCTAATCAATGCTGAAGGTGTGGTTGGACCAGGAGGCACAAGACATCTAGTCATAGTAACATAGTAACATAGTTAATAAGGTTGAAGGGAGACTTTAAGTCCATCTAGTTCAACCCATATCCTATCCTAACTTACCCTAACATGTTGATCCAGAGGAAGGGAAAAAAACCAATGTGGCAAACAGTAAGCTTCACATTGGGGAAAAAAATTCCTTCCCGACTCCACATACGGCAATCAGACTAGCTCCCTGGATCAACGCAATATTAAGGAAACTAGTGTATATACCCTGTAATATTATACTTTTCAAGAAAGGCATCCAGTCCCTTCTTAAATTTTAGTAGGGAATCACTCATTACAACATCATATGGCAGAGTTCCATAGTCTCACTGCTCTTACAGTAAAGAATCCGCGTCTGTGAGTATGCTTAAACCTTCTTTCCTCCAGACGTAGAGGATGCCCCCTTGTCCCCGTCACAGGTCTAAGAGTAAAAAGATCATTAGAAAGGTCTTGGTATTGTCCCCGCATATATTTATACATTGTAATAAGATCACCCCTAAGCCTTCGATTCTCCAAACTAAATAACCCCAAGTGTAATAACCTGTCTTGGTATTGCAGACCTCCTAGTTCCCTAATAACCTTGGTCGCTCTTCTCTGCACCCGCTCCAGTTAAGCTATGTCTTTCTTATACACCGGAGACCAGAACTGTACACATATTCTAAGTGTGGTCGCACTAGTGACTTATATAGAGGTAAAATTATGTTCTTCTCATGAGCATCTATGCCTCTTTTAATGCATCCCATCATTTTATTTGCCTTTGCAGCAGCTGCCTGACACTGGCCGCTAAATGTGAGTTTGTCGTCCACCCATACACCCAGGTCTTTTTCAGTGACTGTTTTGCCCAGTCTTTTACAATTAAGCACATAATTATACATCTTGTTCGTTCTACACAAGTGCATGACCTTACATTTATCCCCATTAAAGCTCATTTGCCATTTATCAGCCCAAGCTTCTAGTTTACATAAATCCTCCTGTAAAATAAAATTGTCCTCCTCTGTATTGATTACCCTGCAGAGTTTAGTGTCATCTGCAAATATTGAAATTCTACTTTCTATGCCCCCTACAAGGTCATTAATAAATATGTTAAAAAGAAGCGGGCACAAAACTGACCACTGTGGTACCCCACTGCTAACTGTGACCCAGTCCGAGTGTGCTCCATTAATAACCAACCTTTGTTTCCTATCCCTGAGCCAGCTCTTAACCCACCTACACATATTTTCCCCTATCCCCATTGTTCTCATTTTATGTATCCTCTTGTGATAATATACTGCTGATAAAAGACTGATTTTATTGAAATAACAAAACACAAACTAGTGAGTGACACATCACTGAAATCAGGGTCTCTATCCCTACTTAATGCTGCTCTCCTATTAAAGAAAAGCCAAAGAAATGGGCAGGACCATAGATCCATATATGCAATGTGCAGAAGCACAGTGAACACACTGTGGACATTTGACAGACAAAACCCAAGAAAAAAACAAAATGAGCATATACCCTGTAATTAGTAAATAAGTAAATGGTAATAGTACGTGTAAACAACATTGTGTCAGGTGACACAAGGTGAGGTTTTAATACTAGAAACACGATAGGACCGTCCCACTGGGTACACCGTCTCGTGATGGGTTGGCGTTTACTTATTTTGATCAAAATATGTTAACTAAGTACCCTATGTTATTTACATGTACTATTACTATTAACTTATTTATTTAATACAAGGTATATACTGATTTTGTTTTTTTTCTTGTTTTTTCCGCATATTTCATAGTAAAAATCTGCTGGCAGATTTCCTTTAAACCAACAATGAAAACTTTTAGAATTTAAGGCTGAGAATTCTCCCACTGAACCCAACTTTCCTTTTACATAGTGGGAGAATTTGGAAATAGCTCAAAATTTGAACATGTACTGTACATTGATACAACCCCAGCCTCACAGGTCATATGCGTTTAGAAACAGTAACATCTATTTCTGTATTTTTCAGATTATAAGACACATTTTTTTCCCTTAGGGTCGCTGCTGGAGGAGGCAAGAGTGGAACGTTGCTGCAGGCCGCAGGCTGGGATGAGGGAGTGTTCGGATGTGCGACGCTGCAGGTGTTTAGTGGTGCAGGGACTCGCGGAAATTTTGTGATAGCCCGGGACCCCCACACTTCTATGGTTTACTATGCAGTGGACTCCGGGAAAACGGCTGCCGGGGGTGGCGCATGCGCAAATGGAGATCTCGGCACCAAGATCTCGGGAGTCCACCGCATAGTAAACCATGGAAGTGCGGGGGCTGCGGGCTTTCACCTGCAGCGTCGCACATCTGAACACCCCTTTCTCCCAGTGTGGGGTCCGCAGAATCGCCCCACTCCTGCCTCTGCCTGCAGCGACCCTGGGACCCCGCTTCACCGCAGCCACCCCCCCCCCGGTAAGCAATAAAAAGCACCACCATTTTATTAAAAAAAAAGTTTTTCTTCCTATTTTTCTCCTCAAAACTTGGGGTGTGTTTTATAATCCAGTGTGTCTTATAAA
The DNA here is from genome assembly GCF_039654945.1 of Dendrobates tinctorius. NCBI lineage: Eukaryota > Metazoa > Chordata > Amphibia > Anura > Dendrobatidae > Dendrobates > Dendrobates tinctorius. The sequence continues at coordinate 10,049,138 of NW_027361771.1, forward strand.
CTGCAAAATACGGTACTTTTAGTACTTGGGTGCGCTGCAAAGTCAATAATATGTCCTCAACTATCACATCTCTTATAGCATTGATCTTCTCTTATGGGGTTGTGGACCTTTTGCCCCCCCATAGCCTCCGCGCCCCTTTCAGTTGCACCCCTAGGATACATACAACAGTTCTCTGTATTCTGGAAGTGGTAGCTGTATTGTTAGTAGAAGACATATGGTTCTGCTACATAAATTTCGTGCATTTTGCGATTCCTCCAACAACCTACTTCATAAATCCTGGTTTAAAGTTTCTGTTTATAGTAACGTGCTAGAATGATTTCTTTTTTTCTATACAGTAAATCCAACCTGTTTTAATATGCCTGTAGCATGGCAGGAAAACAGAGACGCTACGAGAACTGTAAACACTTTTAAGAATGCATGCAATCAGGTATATCCAGCCTCCGTTCCAATTCTGGAATTAGTTATCAAATGGGGCCAGGGGGAGGCAGAGGCCTCTGTGGCTCAGTTTGGAAACCTAGACGTCCTGGCTGGTCACGGGTGGGGATCCCCACTCCACAAATCGCGTGACTTGGCTGCTCAGGGAAGGAGCTGAGTAAATGAACCCCAGCCTTTGGCTCTAGCTCTCACAATATTCCGATCAAAATCTGCAGCTTGGAATGTAAATTGGAAGCAGACTTGGAGAGAGTGAGAGCAGATGTTACAAGGTAACTGGTATTTATTTGACTTTTCCTCACATTCTCATGTTATTCTGGGTTCAGCAGAGGAGACAGGCATGTCCAAGCCCATGTCTCACTGGAGGTACATATTTGGAGACACTGCGGCAGTTTAACGGACAAAAAAGTGAAAAATTGTCAATAGGCGGTTAGAAAAAACAAAACAAAGAAAATGGTAGAAAAATTAGAATTTAGAGAAGGCGTCTGTCACCTATTAATGTGCAAATCAGAGCATGCTGTAATTTGGGAACTGTATACATACACGGAAGTAACAGAGTTAAATTAATTTCCACTACGAGAGCATTATGAATTAGGCGCTCACATCTGCTTTCAAGCATATTCCAGACAGACAAATTATATTTTCAATGCACTGGGCTTTAAAAATAGATTACCATATTACATAGAGAATGTCACACTGACTACAGCCCAATCTGGATTTACCAAAACAACAAAATGGAATTAAAAAGGAGAAACCCCTGACAGTTATTTGCTAACAGATTATATTAATTGGGACACAATTTGTCATCTAGTTGCGGCTTTTTGAATTCATTACTATTTTATATGTATGTTTACGGCATTACAGAATAGGCTAGCACGGGAATCGGGGGCCTACAAAATGGTCCTTAGTCTCCAGAAAAAAACTAGGTTTGGGACATGTGCTACAGAATCCAGCATATTTCTACATGAGCCCTAAAAAGCCATCGTAATCCTGCATGAGCTACACTAAACCGGTACAATTATGTGCTCCTCCAGGAGGCAATGCTGGATATGTTTAGGATTTTGCAAGCTAGAAATTTACGGGTGACAGTACTGTAGGAGAAGAGAAGACTGGAGTAGCCTGCTGAAAAAGCACGTCCTATTCCTCTAACGGTGCAAAATTAAATATTTTGCTTGTAAAAGAACAAAAAAAATGATGTTTGTATTTCATTTAGACAATTAGGTTCAGATTAAATTCATTATTACATTTGCAGTGTTTCGTGTTTTTTATTGGTATTTTGCACCTTTTTTTGTTTGCAACAAATTCATTTTTCCATTTGTGCCTATTTAGAAGTTTATTTTACATGTGTTACCATTTTTTTTTTTTTAGTTCATTGCGAGATGTTTTTGCCTGATTCTTCCTTTGCAACATTTCAAAAACTTGCTAAATTGGTAGCTAATGAACTCCAATCACTTCCAGGAGAAACTTTGTGTATACCAGGAGATTTTTTTTTTTTAATTTTTGAGACATTTTGAAAAAGATGAAACTTTTTGCTGTAAAAGTTGCAAAAATGGTCGAAGAGAGCGGAAAAAAAATCCATTTTCAACTTTGCACAAAATTCTTGTCATTGTGTCAAAAGTGGCCCATTTTACATTTATTTTATTTCTGCTGTTCCCCTCATTAATCCACTTTTTTTTAAAAATCTGCCATACTGTTTCCAAAGATATATTTTTTATATTTAATGCTTATTTGTATAGTCTTTAACAAGGTAAAGTTCATAATTTTTTTAACCATTAAAATATTAAAAAAAAAACATAAGTTTTGTATCTCCGTATTTGTACTGACTTGAAGAATCATATGGGCAGGTTATTTTTACCCCTCAGTGATGGAAAAACAAAACCCTCAAAAAGTGGCAGAATGTAGTTTTTTTCACCATGGTAAAATGAATAATGTCATTCAAAGAACAAACCCTCATACTGCTACATCGATGGAAAAATAAAAAAAAGAATGGCTCTTGAAAAAAGGGGAGGAAAAATAAAAGCGCAAAAATGAAAAATCACCAGGCCCTGAAAGGATTAATGTCTCCAATATTCTTCACACACAGATAATTAGATTTAGCTCCCCTATCTTTATTTACATGCACTCAGAAGCAGCAGCAGCATCATGGAGTCCATTATACAGCATAAATGAGCATCGTAGCTGTGAATCCAGATCTGGGATCTGATGGAATACTTGCTAGAAGCAGCATCTCAGTGTTTTAAACTGCAGCTGCTCAATCCTACCTGTCTTCTCTGCATAGACTTTTACGGGCTGCAACAACAACCTTCAGTGGACCAGTATTCAATCTTGATCTCTGCATCCTATGTATAGATTTTATCAGTAAATTCAGCAAGTGTGAATACTCAATACAGAAGACAAAGGAGAGAGAAAGAATTTTTAGAAGTATAGAAAGAAGATATATTACCAAGCTTCTTATCATCAGTTGTTGATTCATGAGTAAAAAAGTGAAATAGAAATCCATCTGTAACATTAAAAATCCTAACTAAGATTATACAACTACCTCCCTGATACACACCACAGAATGCAGTAAAAATCTGGAACAGAATATAGTAAAACATTCTTCAACTGATGGAGGGGTAAGTATAATTTTAGCTTTCCTTAATATTTTAATAAATTGTTCAAGCGGATATGTCAGTGTAGGGAATGTGACCTGACGGACGGACGGATGTGTCAGAATAGAGAAAGATAGGTTTGCACAGTTTAGACAGGTGTCAGTTACTACAGTGGGGAAACAGCTAGGAAAGTGTAGTGGACGTGCAGTACCTTGGGTTGACCATTAGATGGCAGGGAGCAGTGTGAGCAAAGGACTTGACATCAGCTTAGGGCTTTAGAAACCGTTGGTCATGGGGGTGGAGTTACAGTGACAGGGGACCGGGAGAGATATAAATACTGAGGGAGGGTTCCAGAAAGTTCCAGTCGCCAGGGGGAGCTTCAGTGACAGGATTACAACAGTTCGTGCGCTGTGAGGAAAACCGTACCAGGGGGACTGAGGAGAGAGAACGTCAGGGGGGTGGTCCTGACAGGAAGAACCGCAGAAGAGATGAGACACCGGGTGTGGGACACCGTGTTGAACACGACGACTGATCAGTGCAAGTGCTGTTGGTTTATGGGCCTAAGGCCGCCACAGTGACGGACCTGTCAGGAGCGTCGACGAGTGCAGAGGGGACGGTGTGTGCATACACGTCCCCAGTGTAACATACAGTGTGTGGGAAGCGGCCCTGGAAACGGAGGGCCGTGAGGTAAAGAAAGTGCGGTGTGCTCTGAGGCCGTCAGACGGACGGCGAGTAAAATAAACTTGGACCTGTTGCACCCAGAATCTGCCTCCATCTTGTCTCTGTTTTATCTCTGCGCGGTAAGAAGAGGGACCACCCCCCAGCTCGGCCCACCGACCTCTACATCAGCATATCATGCTACTCTGTGTGTGTAAGGTCTATACATTTTATTATAGCTACAAGTCCATGCTCTATGTAGCCAAAACAACACCAAAAAATGATGTTTGGCTTAAAGGAGTATTAAAGGAATTCTTTCACCGGGTTTTTGCTACCTTATCTAAGAGCAGTATAATGTAGGGTGAGACCCTGAATCCAGTGATGTGTCACCTAGTTTATGATACAATAAGTTTTCAGATATGGCAGAGCTCAGAAAGCTAAGCCCACCCACACCACAGCTTTCTGTGTACATTGTATGTTGACAGTGAGCTGCTAATCAGTGCAGGGGGCGTGGTTGTGCCAGGTCTGACATAAACTATAGTCGAGGCAGTAATTATCTCCTGCTGATAAAACAGAGCCTAATAAGTGACACATCACTGAAATCCTTGGCTCATCCACTACCTCATGCTACCCTCAGATTATATAGGAAAAACCTACTCAGCTGCTCTGATCTATATCTGCAGCAGAAAAACAGTGATTTTATCAAAATGACAGCAAACAGCCCAGTAAGTGACACATGACTGGAATCAGGATCTCTGTCATTACATTATGCTGTTCTCAGATGGGTTAGCAAAACCTGGTGACAGATTCCCTTTAAAATGAATTTTGTTTCACTACTATGGTGACATTTTTTGCATTTTGTGTTTCAGTTCTAATGCTGCCCCAGATTTAGGTAGGTAAGTAAGCATGTATGGTTCCAAATCAATAACATTTATTTAGTCTCTAATATGAAACCTTTTTTGGCCTTACTAATAAATTAAGTAGACTCACATATTCATTTTAAAAAGGTATTTCAGGATTTCTGCATTTATAGCCACTGATTTGTGATTCACTTGTCCTATTAAACAGGACACAAAACTGTCACATACAGTGTTTATTTCACAAAGGCTTAAACAATAAATGACATGGAAGAGAGAAAGTCCACAATAACAAACCTATTGAAAAGTAAAGCTGGATGTTTCAATCATTTCGGCAAGGATTTGACCTGCCCTCTAGAAGCACACAATTCTCGGCTCTACAAAACAGAGAGGAGATATAAAAGATATACTGGAAATTTTCTGAAGACTTGGGTTACATCAGTCCACAGCGAGAGATTTAAAAATGGATAAAATTTAGCTTATTTCTACACTCCAGAGGAATACGTGTTCCACAAAAATCAGTGCAAGGGCATGTCAAGAATCCTTATCCAAATAACAAAAGCTGGAAGATGACAGCTGAAGATCTGCTGCCACCTCTTGCACTTGATCTTTTTTCATCATTTTCCTCCGAGGATCTAGTGCTCTCTGAAAACACTAAAGTTTGTCTTATGTTTGCTAAAATAAAAATTATTGGGACAATATATTGTAGCCTGATTACACAAAAAGAGAACATTTTTGTGACTGTAGAGTAGCAGGTTTTGGGCAGTACTTACCTACTCTCTCTAGTCTCAAGGTATGAACATGCATAGATGATATATGCAAGGCCAGGATCACACATGCGAGAAACACGGCCGAGTCTCTCATGTTAATACCCGGCACTAGAGTTGAGTGAAACAGGTCGGCCAAATTCAGAATCCACCGACTTTTGTTAAAGTCGGGTTTCGACGATCGAAACCCGACCATAGCGTGAGATCGGCCATGAGGTTGCCAACTTGAGCGCCAAAGTCGCGTTTCCCACAATCCTTCCAGCGCCTATCTTCAGCCAGTCATGAAGGACGCACACTGTGGGCAACGCGATTACGTCGGCAGCGGCCCCCACCATGTTAGAGAAGGGTATGCAAGTGATTGCCTGGCTTTGTGTGGCATCACAGTGCCTATAAAAGACCGTGACCACCAACCGCTATCTTACTTCTGCCGATCTTAGCATAGGGAGAGGTTGCTGCTGCTCCTTCTCAATAGGGAGAGTGTTTAGGCAGGGAAAAAGAAAAAAAATTGATTGTGCTGATAGCGAATGTCACTGTAAAATGCAACAGTATAGTGTGCAGTGACAGGGGAGGATATATTTTTGTGCAGCAGCTCTGTTGGTTATTAGGCTGCCTTAGAAGGCTCCCTGATAGCTGCATTGCTGTTTGCACACTGCTGTGCAGAGTGCTTTTTTAAAAGCAAAAATCCTTTTATTCCTTTTTTCTGCACATTAGATACTGAGCGTAAATTTTTTCACACACCGTATAGAGGTGTACGCTCCTCACACACTACCGTGTACCGGCTGGTATCACGGACAAATACATGCTATATGTGTGTGACTCTGTAAAAAAATACACAGAGATTAACGTTTTTCCATACATACACCGTATCGAGGTGTCCGATATCAAACAGTATCGGATATCTGGTGTTCTTATTACGGTCACATCTACACAGAGTTAGCGTGTGTGTGTGACATTCCGTAAATACATATACGGAGATTGACAGTTTCACCAACAACGTATACAGCTGTACACCTCTGATACAGTACCGTATATCTGCTTGTTGGATTACGGTGAAATGGACATTTCCATTTCTTTATACACCATATTGAACAGTCCGATTGTCAAACAGTATCGGATATCTGGTGTTCTTATTACTGTCACATCTACACAGAGTCAGCATGTGTGTGTGACACTCCATAAATACATATACGAACATTTCCATTTCTCTATACACCGTATTGAGCTGTTCGATTCTCAAACAGTATCGGATATCTGGTGTTCTTATTACGGTCACATCTACACAGAGTCAGCGTGTGTGTGTGACACTCCATAAATACATATACGGACATTTCCATTTCTCTATACACCGTATTGAGCTGTCCGATTCTCAAACAGTATCGGATATCTGGTGTTCTTATTACGGTCACATCTACACAGAGTTAGCGTGTGTGTGTGACATTCCATAAATACATATACGGAGATTGACAGTTTCACCAACAACGTATACAGCTGTACACCTCTGATACAGTACCGTATATCTGCTTGTTGGATTACGGTGAAATGGACATTTCCATTTCTTTATACACCATATTGAACAGTCCGATTGTCAAACAGTATCGGATATCTGGTGTTCTTATTACTGTCACATCTACACAGAGTCAGCATGTGTGTGTGACACTCCATAAATACATATACGAACATTTCCATTTCTCTATACACCGTATTGAGCTGTTCGATTCTCAAACAGTATCGGATATCTGGTGTTCTTATTACGGTCACATCTACACAGAGTCAGCGTGTGTGTGTGAGACACTCCATAAATACATATACGGACATTTCCATTTCTCTATACACCGTATTGAGCTGTCCGATTCTCAAACAGTATCGGATATCTGGTGTTCTTATTACAGTCACATCTACACAGAGTTAGCGTGTGTGTGTGACATTCCATAAATACATATACGGAGATTGACAGTTTCACCAACAACGTATACAGCTGTACACCTCTGATACAATACCGTATATCTGCTTGTTGGATTACGGTGAAATGCATACTGGATGAGCGTCTGTGACTCACAAAATATATACGGAGATTTCACTTCTTACATACACCTTACATAGCTGTACGCTACTGATACAGTACCATTTCTTTGCTGGTATTTTTGGTACATTTTCCCAAACATGAGGAAGTCTGGTGGAAGAGGCCGCGGACGTGGGCGGGGGGGGCGCAGCTGGTACTGATGGTGGTGGTGGTGGTGCATCGGCTGGTTCTGGCAAAAGCACAATAGCAGCTAAGGCAGGAGGTGTTGAGCCTGCGTCATCATCTGGCACAAGAAGGCCTTTAAGGTTCCCTTTTCTGGGAGTAGGTAAACCGCTTTTAAAGCCAGAGCATCAGGAACAGGTTTTGGCTTACATTGCCGAAACAGCTTCAAGCTCTATTGCCTCCTATTCTGAAGTTACAAAAACTGCAAGCACAGAGTTGTCAGTGCAGGTTTCTGGTCAGGAACAACACCTTTCGTTGTGTCCTTCACCCACACCAAAAGTGAAGGATGCTGCAGCACACACTTCAGATTACTCCATGGAGCTCTTTTCACATACCATTCCTGGGTTATCAAATCAAATCCTGAATTCCCCAGTCCAAGATGAATCTGACATGTAGTGCACTGATGCACCGCCACTGCTAGACGAATCTGCTGGTACATTCACCCACAGCACTACATTGCCCTCGCAATGAGCCTGAATCAGACCCTGATGAAACTCAGGTGCCCCTTCCCGCATACTATACCACCTTACACAGTGACGCAGAGGAAGATGCAGATGACATTGAAGACGAGGTCATGGATGACCCAGTTGTTGACCCGGATTGGCATCCATTGGGGGAAGAGGGTGCTGGTGACAATAGGTCAGAACAGGAGAATGATCTGCAGCAGGCATTGTCATGGCAGCAGCCGCTATCTGGCAGGCCCGTAGCTGTCAAAAAACTTGGCAAGAAAGCTAAAAGGGTTGCAGGGCAGCTTGGCCAGATGGTCAAATTAGCACAGTGTGCAAGCCCTGAAAATTTGTACCATAATAGGAAGAGTGCAGTGTGGCACTTTTTTGAACCAAATCCTACCGATGACGCAAAGGTTATCTGTAAGAAGTGCCGAAGGACCTTTAGCAGAGGGAAAAATCTAAGAAATTTGAAAACCAGTTGCATGCTTACACATTTAAACAACATGCACTTGCAAGCATGGACGGACTACAAAAGCTCAGGTAGCACATGTGCACCTGCTCCGACTCAAGTTAGCCGGCAACGCTCCATCGCTTCCCCCACTGTAAGGCCACTGGTAAGCACACCACCATCAAGAAATGTTAGGCCAAACCAGTCACGCAAACACAATATTTTTGTGAGGAAACACTGAATCTAGGCCATCAACACCCTCACCATCACCAACTCCTTCTCAGTCCGTCATGTCCAATGCTAGTTCCCCCATATGCAGCTCTCAAGTCCAGCTCACCCTACCAGACACTCTGAGTAGGACAAGAAAGTACTCATCCTCTCATCCGCATATACTGGCTTTGAATGCCTACATTGCCAAACTGATCTCTTTAGAGATGATGCCCTTCTGTTTGGTAGAAAGCAAAGCTTTCCGAGAGCTCATGGCCTACGCTGTCCCACGCTATGACCTACCCAGTCGGCACTTCTTTTCTAGAAAAGCCATCCCTGCCCTTCACCGGCATGTGAAAGACCGAATTGTCCATGCACTAAAACAATCAGTGAGTGGAAAGGTGCACATCACAACAGATGCATGGACCAGTAGGCATGGCCAGGGCCATTACGTGTCCATCACTGCATACTGGGTTAATCTGGTGGATGCAGGCTCCACAGGGGACAGTGGCGGTGGAACAGTGCTGCCTAGCCCATGGTATAGGAAACAGTTGGGTGTAGGCGTTCGACCCTCTTCCTCCAGAAGCGAAAGCTCGTCGACAGAGCACAGTCGCACGAGCACTCCATCCACATCTGTCAGTGTTGCACACGAGATGTCCCACTATCGAACAGCTAGTGGTAAGCGGCAGCAGGCTGTTTTAAAAATGATGTCTTTGGGCGACAGTAGACACACCGCGTAGGTACTGGCCAACTACTTACATCGACAAACTGAGTCATGGCTGGGCAGTCTACATCTTTAGCCAGGCAAGGTAGTCAGTGATAATGGGCGGAATTTTGTGGCAACCATAGCCCTTTCAAAACTCACACACATACCTTGCCTGGCTCACACCTTGAACCGGGTGGTGCAGTGCTTCCTAAATAATTATCCGGAGTTAACAGCCCTGCTCCATAAGGTGCGAAGACTGTGCTCGCACATCCATCGCTCAAACGTCCACTCCAGTCGTATGCAGAAGCTGCAGCGACCTCTCAACCTCCCCAAGCAACGACTAATCATTGACGTTGCTACAAGATGGAACTCCACCGTGCACATGGTTGAGAGGCTGTGCGAACAGAGGCAGGCTGTAATGCATTTGTGGGAAGATACACGGGCAGGCAGTTTGAGGGCAGACATGAAATTGTCGGGTGTGCAGTGGTCAAAGCTGAAAGACCTCTGTAAAGTCCTTCAGTGTTTTGAGGAATGCACATGGCTGGTAAGCGCAGACGATGCCATCATAAGCATGAGCATACCACTTTTGCGTCTAGTCATGGAAACTTTGATGCACATCAAGGATCAGGCGTCTGCAGCTGAGGAGCAACAGGAGGAGGAGGAGGGAAGCCTTGATGACAGTCAGCCATTGTCTGGTCAGGGAGCTGTCGTGGACGAGGTGGAGGAAGAAGAGGAAGATGAGGAGGAGGATGAGGGGGATGATTATTTTGGGGAGGAGGATGCTTCTCAGGGGGCAAGAGAACATGTGGGCGTGCCAAGGTCAGGTTCAGGGTTTGTGCGTGACTGGAGGGATGTGGATTTGCCAGAAAGTGCTCCTCCACCCACCAGTGGCAGTGCATCATTGACACCTGGAACATTGGCCCACATGTGTGACTATGCCTTGCGGATCCTAAAAGAGACCCCCGCATTGCCAAAATGATGAGGGATGACGACTACTGGTTGGCCAGCATCCTCGATCCATGCTATAAAGGCAAATTGCACAACATTATGCCACAGGAGAACCTAGAGCTAATATTGGCTAACAAACAAGCAACTCTGGTAAACAGGTTGTTTGATGCATTCCTAGCACACAGCAGCGGAGCTGGTTCTCCCACGAGCCGTAGTGGGCAAAAAGGAAGAGGTGTTCGTGGTGCACACAGCCGAACTGGCGTTGGAGACAGGGGTTTCCTGACCATGTTGTGGTCTGATTTCTCAAGTCCCGTGCACACGACAGCTAATACAGAATCGATTGCAAGTGACCGGAGACAGCAGTTGTCAACTATGGTTACAAACTACTTCTCCTTCCTTATCGAGGTTCTCCCTCACAGGTCATTCCCCTTTGATTATTGGGCCTCAAAACTGGACACCTGGCCTGAATTGGCACAATATGCCTTACAGGAGCTCGCTTGCCCTGCTGCTAGTGTGCTATCTGAAAGAGTCTTCAGTGCTGCTGGATCAATCCTGACAGAAAAAAGGACCCATCTGTCGACCCAAAATGTTGATCTAACCTTCATTAAAATGAACCATGCATGGGTTTCAAAAGATTTTGTCCCACCCTCCCCTGATAACACATGGGTTGCCAGAAAAAAGGCTCGCTTTTGTCCTCCTCTTTCTCTGACTTCTCAAATTCCTCCATTTGCAGCAGCTGAAAGTCCAGCCTACACATCAACATATGCCATTATTTAAACCACCCGAAATGGGCTGCCACCCCCCACCCCAGGCCCGGGGTCAACACCTGCTGCACCCGGGCAAATGCTGTTGCTCTGAACAGGTGTGTGGCCCAACCCTTGGGTGACAGCACTGGCACAGGGCCTCTCATAGTACAATAAAGTGTCTCTGACGGTGGGGGGCCCACTCGCCGTCCGACACACTGGCGTACTATGAGGGGTTTTGTGCCAGTACTGGCACCCACAAGTGAGTCCCCCCTGCTTGCTCAGGGACGCAGCACTTGCAAAGCTTACCTCTCCCTGCTCCACCTCTGTTTTGTCTGCCCAGTTATATCCGTCACAGGGACGGCCACTACAAATTTGGTGTACTGATCGATGATGATTAAGATGTAGCTATGTCCTGTCCTGCTGGCCTCTACCTTCAGATTACCAATGGCTTCCATTTGTAATGGATGTCAACTCCCAATCGGATGCAATGGTGCTTTATGATCATCTTTCACATTTTTCATAGTCACAGACGTGTGACATTCCTGCCACCATTTTTCAATGTTTCCTCTCATGGCAATCCAATAGAATCCCCTACGGACTGTGGCTTGTGTGTTTTGCACTCCAAAGTGACCAGACAGATCATGATAGGCAGTGAGGACCATGTCTACAGCTCTGATCACAATTTGATGGAGACGAGTTACGGTGATGGGATCGACGCAACTGCGATACAGCAACCCTTTCTTCACTAATTTGCGTTTTAGCTGTATCCACAGTTAAAGTTATTGAGGGTCAGCACTGCCTCTGTGAATTCTCCCGGGAGGTTTTCCCATGATTACAAATTCAAAAACATCTAAAATCACTCAACTTTACGTCTGTACTTTTATCCATCTACCTTCCTCTAGCGGAGAGTCTGGAATGGCAGACTGACACTGAAATATAAAAGAACATTTCAAAGTACTCCAACACTGTACACTGGTGTACGTTTCGAATACATTTCCCTTTTTATCATTTTTATATTCGGGTGTAAGCCATACTGAGCCTGTGAGAGTTTGTTTGTGTAAAATATAAGGAGATCTAAAATGACACCAACACTGTATGCAGCTGACCGATTGTAAAACATTACCCTTTTGCAAGTTTTTATATTCTTGTGTAATCCATACTGAGCCTGTGAACGTCTGTCTGTAACTCCAGAAATATATTTGTAGATTTAAGAATAACCCAACACTGTATACAGCTGTACGCTTGTGATACCTTACCCATTTACTGCTTTTTATATAGTGGTCTAATCCATACTGGGCCAGTGAGTCTGTTTCTGACTCTGGAAATATCTACTGAGATTTACAATTACCTGAACACTGTATGCAGATGAAAGCTTCTGATCCATTACCCTTTTACTACTTTTTATATTGTATAATTCATACTGACCCTGAGAGCGTCTGTGTCTGCCTCCTGAAAAAAATAAGGAGATTTATAATGTTTAAACAATACTATATGTGCCTTGTATCTGGTGATACAGTAATCTTTTTAAACTTTTTATATTCTTGGCTAATGCATACTGGGACTGAGAGCGTCTGTGTTTGCCTCATGAAATGTCTACGGAGATTTAGAATGATTAAACTATACTATATATACCTTGTATCTGGTCATACTGTAGCCTTTTTCAGCTTGTTACATTATTGTCAAATCCATACTGAGCGTGTAAGCATATGTGTCTACCACCTGAAATACATACGTAAATTTTTTTGTATTTTAAGTAACATAGTAACATAGTTTTGAAGGCTGAAGGAAGACCTTATGTCCCTCTAGTTCAGCCTATTTTTAGTGCAGCTGTTCTGCATTGTTGATCCTGGGAAGGCAAAAAACCCACAGAGTAGAAGCCAATTTTCTCCATAGGGAAAAAAATTCCTTCCCCTAAACTGGGTCAACCATCTACCTATGATATTATGTTATTCGTAACCTTCTATACTGTTACTCACAAGAAAAGCATCCATTCCTTTCTTAAATTCATTCAGTGAGTTGGCCATCACCACTTCCTCAGGAAGAGAATTCCAGAGCCTCACTGCTCTTACTGTGAAGAACCCTCTTCTATGCTGGTGCAGAAATTGTCTTTCCTCCAAACGAAGAGAATGCCCCCTTGTTCTTGTCACAGTCCTTGGTACAAACAGTTCATTGGAGAGATCTCTGTATTGCCCTCTGATATACTTGTACATACAGTATATATTAGGTCTCCCCTAAGTCTTCTCTTTTCTAGAGTAAATATACCTAATTTTGATAACTATAGTTTTATATACAAGATATATATAGTAGACTATATATACCTTGTGTCTGTTGATTAAGTACCCTTTGTGCCCGAAATTCATCCTCCATCCACCACTCAAAGTGTATCATTGACACCTGGAACATTGGTACACATGTGTGATTATTTCTTGCGGATCTTCTTTTTATATTATGGTGTGATCCATACTGAGCCTGTAAGAGGCTGTGTGTTACTCTGGAAATATATATGTAGATCGCCAAATGACCCCAACACTGTATACAGCAGTACGCTTGGGATCCATTCCCCTTTTACTGCTTTTTATATTGTTGTGTAATCCATACTGGGCCTCAGAGCGTCTGTGTCTGCCTCCTGAAATAAATACGGAGATTTTGAATGTTGAAACTATACTATATATACCTTGGATCTGGTGATGCTGTACCCTTTTTCAACTTTTTAGTTTGTTGTCGAATCCATACTGGCCATGACAGCGTCTGTGTCTGCCTCCTCAAATATATACGTAGATTTATAATGTTGAAACTATACAATATATCCCTGTTATCTGGTGTTAAAATGAAACGCCATGCAGGGCTGGGGGTTACTCAGTACCGGGCCATTCAGGCTCTTTTAAGGGGGAAGTATGTCACGGTGGTGATTGGGACCCGGTCCGTGGCCCTGGGTATCCAATTAAGAAGATGACAGTTCAGATGAGGGGGAAGATGGCATGATAATTAATTTGAAAAAGGGGGATCGTGACGCCACCCGTGGTACTCGGCTAGGGTAGCCGACGCTGCAATGCAGATCCTCTGTGCTGGTGTTAAAGCAGACAAGATGATGAAGCTCTCCACGGGCAGAGCTGTATCCCAGGACAGTTGTGATGGTGTTTGTGAGCCGTTGACAGTGATGGTGAGTGTAGCGTGTGTAGCAGGCGAGTTGTAAAAGCCACCAAGGACACAGTTGGGTGCAGTTTCTGAGTTTTTCCTCAAAAGTTTTGTGCACAAGATGACCCTATTGGTACTGTGTCATCTGAGGGAGGGGTCCGGCAAACTCAAAGGTAGATCAGGAACACCTCTTAAAGACTTCTCCTTGTGTATCCTTTCTAGGCTGTGTCTCTGCGCTGATCTCTCCCTTCCTTCCTGCTGTGGGCCTTCGCAAACAGTGTCCCAAGCCAGCAGCCACGGATCACACCGGGCGACGAGGGTCAGGCTCCGGGGTCCTTTATTCCAACTGCTGCCTTTTTGATTATTGAATGCGGCGACTGAGACTCTTAAAGTTACCTCAGCCTCCGTCTTTCTAGCTGAGCCCTGTATTTCTCCACTACCTTCAGGAGCCACCTTCCCCAATGAGGCCTGGTCCTTCCTTCTCCAGAAACGGGCTTCACAGGTGGCTTATTGCACTTCCTGTGCCCCAAGGACCCCTTCCTTCCAGTCTAGGAGCTTGGACAAGTTTTTCTCTCTTCTCTGACCCTCAGCCCTCTCACAGCAATCCTGCTCTTACTCTGTCCTGTCACCGACTGACAACTCTCTAGAAAGATCCATTTTCCTCAGACTAGCTCCACCCATCAACTGTCAGCTTGCTCTCGCTGATTGGATGCCCACAATCAATCCACTACCTAAGCTCCTCCCACTGTACCTACCTTCCACACTAACCCCCAACACACTTTCCTAGTCAGTCTGGGATGAGGCCATCCTCCTGCTGGGTACACCCAGAAAGCACTGACTAACATGTGTGTGTGTTGAGTGCAGAGTTAGGAGCCCTGAGTGGTGATCCCTCCTTACCTGAGGGTGGGATACCACACCTTTGGATGAGGTGCAGTACCTCTCTGGCGACCGTACCCTCAGGGGCGCCATAGTACCCTTTCTCAACTTTCTATATTGTTGTCGGATCCATGCTGGGCCTGAGAGCATCTTTGTTTGCCTCCTGAAATGTATATGGAGATTCAGTATGTTTAAACTATACTATATATACCTTGTATCTAGTGATACTGTACCCTTTTGCAAATTTTTATATTATTGTGTAATCCATACTGAGCCTGTGACCATCTGTGTCTGACTCATGAAATATATACGGAGATTTACAATTATCCCTAGACTGTATAGAGCTGCCTGCTTCTGAAACAGTACCATATATCTGCTGGTATTTTTAGTCCATTTTCACAAAAAATTATTACGTATGGTGGAAGAGGCCACGGATGTGGGTGTGGGGGGACCAGCTGGTACTGAGGGTGGTGCATCTGCTGGTATTGCCAAAAGCACAATAGGAGCTAAGGCAGAAGGTGTTGAGACAGCGTCATCAGCTGGCACAAGAAGGCCTTTAAGGCTCCCTTTTCTGGGAGTAGGTAAACTGCTTTTAAAACCGGAGCATCAGGAACTGGTTTTGCCTTACATTGCCGAAAAAGCCTCCAGCTCTATCGCCTCCTCTTCTGAAGTTTAAAAAATGCAAGCACTGAGTCGTCAGTGCAGGCTTCTGGTCAGTAACCACCCCTTTCCTTGTCTCCTTCACCCCCACTAAAAGTGAAGGAAGCGGCAGCCCACACTTCAGATTACTCAATGGAGCTCTTTTCACAGGCTATGCCTGTGTTATCAAGTGAAATTCTGAATTCCCCAGTCCAACATGAATTGGAGATGGAGTGTACTGATGCACAGCCACTGCTAGATGATTCTGCTGGTACATTGACCCACAGCACTACATTCACCTTGCACTCTACAGAGCCAGAATGAGACACTGATGAAACTCAGGTGCCCCTTCCCGCATACTATACCACCTTACACGGTGACACAGAGGAAGGTGCAGATGAAAGTGCCGATTCCCTGAGCAGGTGGGGGGTCCTACTCATGGGCGACAGCAGTGACACAGGGCCCCTCATAGTATGCAAAAGTGTCTCTGCCGGTGGGAGGGCCCACTCACCGTCAGACACACTGTCGTACTATGAGGGGCCCTGTGCCAGTGCTGTTGCCCACAAGTGGGCCCCCCATGCTTGCTCAGGGCCACAGCACTTGCAATACTTACCTCTCCCTGCTCCTCCGCCGTGATGTCTTCCGCCTTTCCTGACAGTGACATTCAGGTTACAGAGCGCGATGACATCACGTCTGTAACCTAACAGTACAAGTGCAGAGAGCTTTAAAATGGCAATGCTGAGGAGTCCAGAGTAGAGCAGTGCCCAGCAAGGAGAGGTATTTAATTTTTTTAAACGTTGGGAGCATTTTTTGGGGTGCAATATACACTGAAGAATGATATATGGGGTCCATCATACACTGGAGCATCATCCATTTGGCCCATCATATACTGGAGCATTCCAAATGGGGGACATCAGACACTGGAGCAGCATTTACGGGGCCCATTATACACTGGAGCATTAGAAATGGGGCCCATTATATATGGAGCATTATTTGGGCCCATAACACACTGGAGCATCGTCCATGGGGACCAACATATACTGGAGCATTCCAAGTGGGGGACATCAGACACTGGAGCAGCATTTACGGGGCACATTATACACTGGAGCATTAGAAATGGGGCCCATTATATATGAAGCATTATTTGGGACAATAAGACAGTGGAGCATCATCCATGGGGACCAACATATACTGTAGCGTTATGTGGAGCTCATCATATACTGTATGGAACATTATATGGGACCATTTATTCTGTATGGAGAAATATATGGGGCTCATTATTCAGTATGGCGCACTAGGTGGTGGCCATAATACTGTATGGAGTAATACACTGTCCGGTTTTTGAGCTATTGTAGAATTTAAAATAGATATCAGTCATGTCATGTAGGCAGTGAAGTATTTTTCATTGTAGTATACCTATATTTCTGTGCCGTACCGGAGCATTATGAATTGTGGTATGTGCTAAAAGGGCGCACTGACACTCTTTGGCCCAGGGCACACGAAAACCTGGTGCCGGCCCTACCCCCCACAACTTTAGCCAAATAACCCCCAGTTTTCAATGCGTAACTATTATTATAAAATAAATTAAGGTTGCCAAGCTTAAGTAATAAGAATTGATGTCGTTGGCATTGAAATGGGCACTGTAGGTGTGTTTACTGTCCTCCACTCCCTGACAACTTTGCTTCCCCATTGACTTGCATTAGGTTTCGTGTTTCAGTCGGACCCCGACTTTTCCCTATAGTCGGCCGATTTCGTTCGACCCGACTTTTTAGAAAGTCGGGTTTCATGAAACCCGACTCAACCTGAAAAAAGGAAAAGTCGCTCATCTCTATCCGGCACTGCCGCCGACACTCGCGAGCGGAGCATACGGCTATATGTATTGCTATGTGGCCGCATGCTCCGATCCTGACTGCCGGCGGCAGTGCCGGGTATTAACATGCGAGACTTGTCCGAGTTTCTCGCATGTGTGATCCCAGCCTTACAATGATTCTGTATCTGGTGAAAAACAAAAAACATGGCATAAAAAAAACCCATGTTCGAGTGGTGCTTTAAAACCATTTTTTTAGGTATTTTAAAATAGCTATTTCATTAATTAGAAAACCTATTTGACGTAAAATCCTACATAATGACCTGTATATGAAAATTACACTGTGCTATAAGGCTGAACTTCACTGCCTAGCTGTAGCAATGACTTTATATTCTTGTCAGGAAGTTTGTACATTGCTAAATTTTCAGTATTTGTTAGAGAATAGTGAGCTACTACACTTTACACACACACATACGCACATAGACATACATGCACATACACCCACATACATATACATACATACACATATACACACTTAGACATTCATGCAAATACACACACATACATACAGGTGCATCTCACAAAATTAGAATATCATCAAAAAGTTAATTTATTTCAGTTCTTCAATACAAAAAGTTAAACTTGTATATTAGATAGTGTCATTACAAACAGAGTGATCTATTTCAAGTGTTTATTTCTGTTAATGTTGATGATTATGGCTTACAGCCAATGAAAACCCAAAAGTCATTATCTCAATAAATTAGAATACTTTATAACACCAGCTTGAAAAATTATTTTAAAATCCGAAATGTTGGCCTACTGAAATGTAGGGCTCCTTTGGCATCAATTACTGCATCAATGCGGAGTGGCATGGAGGCAATCAGCCTGTTGCACTGCTGAGGTGTTATGGAAGCCCAGGTTGCTTTGATAGCAGCCTTCAGCTCATCTGCATTGTTGGGTCTGGTGTCTCTCATCTTCCTCTTGATAATACTCCATAGATTCTATATGGGGTTAAGGTCAGGTGAGTTTGCTGGCCAATCAAGCACAGTGATACTGTTGTTTTAAAACCAGGTATTGGTACTTTTGGCAGTGTGGACAAGTACCAAGTCCTGCTGGAGAATGAAATTTCCATCTCCAAAAAGCTTGTCGGCAGAGGGAAGCATGAAGTGCTCAAAAATTTCCTGGTAGATGGCTGCGCTGACTTTGGTCTTAATAAAACACAGTGGACCTATACCAGCAGATGACATGGCTCCCCAAACCATCACTGATTGTGGAAACTTCACACTAGACCTCAAACAAAACCAAAGGAAAAAGAATGTGGGCAATCACCTCTCCAATACTAATCCGGCTTAATGTCACCTTACAATAGAAAGGTGGCATTAACCCCTTATTACCCCACTTGCCACCACTACAGGGCAAGTGGGAAGAACCAGGCAAAGCTCCAGAATAGGTGCATCTAATAGATGAGCCTTTTCTGGGCATCTGGGGGCTGCTGTTTTTAGACTGTGGGGGGCCAAGATCAATGGCCCCTTACCAGCCTGAGAATATCAGCCTTCAGCTGTCAGTTTTAGTCAGGTTGGTTGTCAAAAATAGGGGGGAACCCACGCCAACATTTTTAATTATTTATTTAAATAATTTAAAAAGAACAGCGTGGGAATTCTTGAGAACCAACCTTGATGAAGCTGACAGCTGGGGGCTGCAGCCCCCAGCTGTAAGTTTCGTCTGGTTGGTTCACAAACTGAGGGGGACACCACGTCGGGTTTTCATTCATTCTGTTCTCCTGCTTGCTGTTGCCGGCAGAGCAGGAGAGAAGAATGACAGCGGCATTCAGCACCAGCCGCAGGGGTACAGCACTTACAGTAGCGCTTCTTCCCCGGCGGCCGTCCGTGAACACGGAGGATAGGGTGAACTGTTCTCTGTGTGCACGTGTTCGGCATCTTTGCGGACCATGCGCTCCCACGAACACTGACATGTCTCCGTTTTTCACACAGACCATATGTCCGTGAAAATACGCTAACATTTGCAGAGACACATTCATTTTAATGTGTCTACGTGTGTCAGTGTCTCCGGTACATGAGAAAACTGTCACTACACGTACCGGAGCCACTGATGTGTGAAACCGGCCTTAGGCTGAGAGTCCATTTGGGATCTGGTGACACTCTGCCACTATTCACACTAGGTAGGTTTTAACATTAGAGCGTGTAGTTACTGTCCCAAATGGGTACACCTTGCCGTGCTGGGACAGCTTTATACTTTTTTGATGAAAACAGTGTTTACTAAGTACCCTATGTTAATTATTTAATGCACTTGCTTTTTTACTTATTTATTTTCATTAGGGTATATTATTAGTATTATTTATGTATATAGCACCATTGATTCCGTGGTGCTCTACATGAGAAGGGGTTACATACAAATTACAGATATCACTTACAGTAAACAAACTAACAATGACAGTCTGATACAGGATGATACTGGCTTACATTCTACAGGATGGTGGGGAAGGAGACAGTAGGTTGGGGGGTTGCAGCAGTTCCGGTATTGGTTGAGGCATTAGCTCCAGTAGTGGTTAAGAGGTAGCGGGGTCATTGCAGGCTGTAAGTGTGGGGAGGAGGACTCCCAGACAGTGAACGGGCAGGTACCCAGGGGACCGCCATCAGGGTTCCTGAGGGAACAATACTGTGAGGACAGTAAAGGGAGAGACTTGACTGAAGTTTTCAGGGAAATAGGGGGCGGGGCAAGGATAAAAGGAGCGGGGAGTGCGCTGAAGTGGCAGTTGGGAGAGAGTGTGAAAGGAGGCAGGAAGCCGGGCGACTTGAAGGAACACCGACAGGAGCCTGTGAGGAGGATACTGCGCACTCACCGACAAGAGAGACGTGAGAGACTTTTACTGGAGGCCGCTTCCCACCCCCGTTCGCAGAAAGCCACGCCCGCCGTCCCCCGCCTTGCTGAGACAGATCCCTTACATCAAGTCGCGGCTATGACGACACGTAAAGCGGCCACAGAGGCCTGGACACTGCCCCCCTGCCTTCTCCCACTGCAGCGACCCTGTCATCACCGGCCTCAGGGGACACCACCTCGTCCTAGGCGACATTAGAGGCCCATTCCCGACTGTGGAGGGACTCTTATCAGAGAACAGCTACTGGTCAGTTGGGAACTGCGTCATTACCGCGCTCCACCGTTATTGTTTCTTCAAGGGCCTGTTGCGCCCCACCGTCATTGTTTTTTCAGGGCTGTCATGCCCCACCGTCATCGTTTCTTCAGGACCTGTTGCGCCCCACCGGCATCGCTTCTTCAGGGCCTGTTGCGCCCCACCGGCATAGTTTCTTCAGGGCCTGTTGCGCCCCACCGGCATAGTTTCTTCAGGGTCTGTTGCGCTCCACCGGCATAGTTTCTTCAGGGCCTGTTGCGCCCCACCGGCATCGTTTCTTCAAGGGCCTGTTGAACCCAAATCTCCCCGGGATATCGAGGCATCAAGACAGCCGCACCAACGATCTCTAAGCGGCCGCATCTGCGATCCCGAGTGACGCAAGGAAGGAAAAGTGAACTATATCCATAATTACAATATTTTGGCCACGTTCCGGCTTTCTACACTCGGACTAGCCGGGGTACTCCCAGTTTCCTTAAGAAAGTATGTTTATTTTATTGAGTCCCTGCGAGGACAGATTTGTGTTTACCTCCCGTCTGCCTGCTTAGCATAGCCCTAGTGGCTCCAATTTATAAAAGTTGATTATACAAGTTATATCCCTGTCTCGTGTCTCGTCACTGCATCCTGAGAATCTGCTGGTCACTACATAATCTTTCCTGAAAAGGTGGGTTTTCAGGTTCCGTCTGAAGGATCTGAATGTGGTTAATAGTCAGACGTGTTGGGGCAAAGAATTCTAGAGAATGTGGGATAATCGGGAGAAGTCTTGGTGGCAGTTGTGTGAGGAGCGAATAAGTGTGGAGGAGAGAAGGAAGTCTTGGGAGGACCGGAGACCGAGTATATGCACACATCGTTTTTTCCTTTGGTTTTGTTTGCGTTCATGGGCAGTGTGAACATGCTTTTACATCATGCATGTCATTCAAGTCTACTTCAGTTCAGTTTTTTTTGTTTTTTCACACTAAACCTCAAGCAGCTTGGATTGTGGGCCTCTCCACTTTTCCTCCAGATACAGGGACCTTGATTTTCTAGGTCTAGTGTGAAGTATCCACAATCAATGATGGTTGGGGTACCAACAATTTTGACCACGTGTGCACATACACACATACACATCTACACACACACATGTACCCACATAGCCACACACATATACACCGCAGGTACTATACAAACAGGCTCTCAATATGGTCTTTAATTGAAAGATTTATTCTGATTATAGCTCTCAAATAACATACAACTACATGCAAAACAGTCTCACATATTAACCCCTTTCTGACATATGACATGCTATACCATCCATGTGACCCGGCACAATTTGACCATGGATGGTATAGTACGTCATAACGATCGGCAGAGCACACGGGTGGTGTGCGGCCGATCGAGGCCGGGTGTCAGCTGATTCACACAGCTGACACCCAGCACTAAGTGCCAGGATCGGTCGAACATGATCACAGCATTCCAGAAGCAGGCAGAGGGTTGACAGCCCCTCTGCCTTTGGATCGTAGATCCCGCGGCGTGACGCGGGGTATCGATCACTGCCATGGTAACCCGATGTCGTCATGATGACATCTAGGTCTCCAGGCCTGAGAGACTTCCTGTCATGGGCAGTGCATGATCAGGAAGTCTCTCAGGTCAGTGTGCAATAAGTGTAGCGCTGACAGCTTCTATAGCATGCAGATGCTGCTTCATCTGAATGCTATAGAAGCGATCAACCTGTAAAAAATGATTGTCCCATAGTGGGGCAAAGTGTAAAAGTTAGAATAGAGTAAAAAAAAAAAAATTAATAATTGTAAAAATATTTTTTTTTTAAAATAATTGAAAAAAAATCAATATTCATTATATCACTAAAATATTTGAATGAAAAAAATCTAAACAATAAAAGTACACATACTTGGTATTGCTGTGTCTGCAATCGCCAGACCTATAAAACTGTCCCACTAGTTAACTCCTTTAGTGAACACCATAAAAAACAAGGCAAAAAACAATGCTTTATCATCATACCACTGAGCAAAAAGTGGAATAACAAGATATATAAATAATCATGGTACCACTGAAAACGCCATCTTGTCCGTCAAAAAACAAGCTGCCACATAGCTCTATCACAGGAAAAATAAAAAAGTTATAGCTCTCAGAATAAAGTGATGCAAAAATAAAATAAAATAGTTTTTATTGTATAAAAGCGCCAAAACATAAAAAAAAATAAAAAAGGTATAAATGAGGTATTGCTGTAATCGTACTGACCTGAAGAATAAAACTGCTTTATCAATTTTACCACACGTGGAACGGTATAAAGGCCCCCAAAAGAAATTCATGAATTGCTGTTTTTTGTTCATTATGTTTCCCAAAAATCGGAATAAAAACCGATCAAAAAATGTCATGTGCCTGAAAATGGTATCAATAAAAACGCGTCAACTCATCCCGCAAAAAACAAGATGTCATATGACTCTGTGGGCCAAAATCTAGAAAAATTATAGCTCTCAAAATATGATGATGCAAAACTGATTTTTGCAATGAAAAGTGTCTTTTAGTGTGTGACAGCAGATAAGCAGAAAAACCCGCTATAACGCCTCTTTCACACATCCTGATATTTTCAGTACCGGAGATGTCCGTGTCCATGTGTGTAATACTTGCGGCACATCTGTGACATGTGTGTGCCCCATCAATACTACAAGGACAGGCGCCAGGGAAGAAGCGTTACAGTATGCGCTGTTCCCCGGCGCCTGGTGCTAAACACGGCTCTCATCATTCTCCCCTGCTCTGTCGGCAATTGGCACAAGCAGGAGAGAATGATTAGAGCCGTGTTTAGAACCCAGCACTGGGGAACATCACTTACTGTAACGCTTCTTCCCCGGCACAATGCATGTTGCATGGATGACATCCAGGTGTGTTATGTGTATGCACGTGTGCTGGATGTTTTTTGGCCTGTGCTGACATTAAAAAATGGACATGTCAGCTTGTTTTGCCCACGGACACACAGTCTGTGGAAACACACTGACATGTGCTCAGACCCATTCACTTGAGTAGGCAAATAGCGCTCCTTTCCTCCCGAGTCTCTCCTTATGGCTAAGTAGCACTGTACAGCCACATATGGGGTATTGCCACGTTCAGTAGAAATTGTGGGACAAATGGGAGAAATTTTGTTGCCATTTTTACCCACTTCTTGTGTGAAAATGTAAAATCTTTGACTAAAACAAAATTTTGGTGGTAAAAATGTAGTTATTTTGTCCTCACTGCCCAATGGTATAAAATTCTGTGTCACACCTATGGTGTCAATATGATCACTGCACCCCTAAATGAATTCATTGAGAGGTGTAGTTCATAAAATGGGGTTACTTATAGGGGGTTCTGCTGTTTTGGCACCTCATGGGCTCTCCCAGTTGGTCATGGCACCCGCAAACCATAACAGTAAAATCTGGCGCTCCTTCCCTTCTGAGCTCTGCCATGTACCCAAGCAGTGGTTTACCCCCACATATGGAGTTTCAGCATACTCAGGGCAAATTTCACAATAACTTTTGTGGTCCAATTTCTTCTGTTACCCTTGGGAAAATAAAAAATTGGGGGCAAAAAGATCATTTTTGTGGAAAAAATATGAGAGTTCAATGTGCTCACCACACATCTAGATAAGTTCCTTAGGGGATCTGGTTTCCAAAATGGTGTCACTTGTGGAGGGTTTCTACTGTTTAGGCACATCAGGGGCTATCCAAATGCGAAATGGCATCTGATCTTAATTCCAGCCAATTTTGCGTTGAAAAAGTTAAACCACGCGCCTTCCCTTCCGAGCTCAGCCATGCACCCAAACAGTGGTTTAACCCCACATATGGGGTATCAGCATACTCAGGACAAGTTGCACCACAACTTTTGGGGTCCAATTTCTTCTGTTGGTAAAAAAAATGGATCTGAAGTAAATTTTTTGTGAAAAAAAGTTAAATGTTCTTTTTTTTTAAAACATTCCAAAAATTCCTGTGAAGCACCTGAAGGGTAAATAAAATTCTTGAATGTGGTTTTGAGCACCTTCAGGGGTGCAGATTTTAGAATGGAGTCACTTTTGGGTATTTTCTATCAAATAGACCCCTCAAAGTGACTTCAAATGTAATGTGGTCCCTAAAAAAGGTGGTGTTGTAAAAATGAGAAATCGCTGTTTAACTTTTAACCTTTATAACTTCCTAACAAGAAAAAACTTTGCTTCCAAAATTGTGCTGATGTAAAGTAAACATGTGGGAGGGAAATGTTACTTATTAAGTATTTTGGGTATTTAAGGGGATGAAAATTCAAAGTTGGAAAATTGTGAAATTTTCAATATTCTCACCAAATTTCCATTTTTTTCACAAATAAACCCAAGTCATATCAAAGAAATTTTACCACTATCATGAAGTACAATATGTCCCGAGCAAACAATGTCAGAATCACCGGGATCCATGGAAGCATTCCAGAGTTATTACCTCATAAATGGACAGTGGTCAGAATTGTAAAAATTGGCCTGGGCATTAACATGCAAACCACCCTTCGGGGTAAAGAGGTTAATATTCACAGCATGCACAATGGAAGTTGATTTAGAAATATTTTAATTATCTGCTTACAGATTTTAACTCTTCAAGTTCAGGTCGAAATATTTATCTATTTATGTAATTGCCTTGTAATGTTTTCATTTCTTGTTCTGTCCAGATGTCACCACACACACGCTATATATGCCATATGCACCACACACACTCACGCAGCCTCTTGTGTGGTACCACCAGCGGAACACCGTTGCACTGCCCCTGCGCAAATTCCACGCAGGTGCAGTCAATCATTCAGCTGGTCCTGGCGGCTGATGCGCGACGTGTCTACAGGCAAAGGAAGCCGATTACATTAAAGGGTCTTTCCCACAAATGAAAGGTCATTTTTAAAATTGTCTGTGTCTGACCGTGTATGGAGCATTCCACATCTAATGTGCAGGGAAGAAAGCAAAAGACAATACTGACATTACAGCAGGGGATCACAGAGGATTCATTTTGTGTGGTAAAATATTTCACTGACTGTTTTTAAACAATATTTTACCTCATAAAATGTATCCTCTGCGATCTCAGCTTGTAAGAGACCGGGTTGACTTGTCTCAAGACTTCAAAGGGCCCAATGAGCCGGGGACCCAATTTGTAGGACCGCAACTTCAGATGGATATAAAAAAGATAGAAGCATCCAGATGTCTCTTGTCTGCTTTGCCTTTTCATACATTGGGAGGCTCTCTCCAAGGCAGTTTTGGTGTCCTTCCAAACCTTCGAGAAATCTTCAGAAAAGGTATCGGCAGCCGGAGCGCCAGATGATCCACAGATGGGAAGAGGTATTCCGGGTTGCAGTCCAAACACAATCTGAAAGGGAGACTTTCCAGAAGATTCACTTACTTGGTTGTTGTAGGAAAATTCTGCCCAGGGCAGTAGGTCTACCCAGTCATCATGAAGCGCGTTGACAAAGTGATGCAGGAATCCAGCCAGGGTTTGATTAGTCCTCTCCACTTGTCCATTGGATTGGGGATGGTATGCTGAAGAAAAATCCAGTTTTATCTTTACCAGTTTACAAACCGCTCTCCAGAATTTTGAGGTGAACTTGACTCCTCTGTCGGACACGATATGGAGACGGAAACCATGGAGATGGAAGATGTGCTGAATTAATAGATTCGCAAGTTCTGGGGCAGACGGGAGACCGGATAGCGGGATGAAATGGGCCATCTTAGAAAAGCAATCCACCACTACCCAAGCCACTGAACAGCCGGAAGAAATTGGAAGATTCGTGATGAAGTCCATCGTGATATGCTGCCAGGGAGTGGATGGAATCAGAAGAGACTGAAGCCTACCGGCGGGTAGGCGTTTAACACTCTTGTTACAGGCACAGGAAGGACAGGCTGCGACATACTCCTGGATATCCTTAGCCATAGTAGGCCATCAGTAGTAGCGGGTGATGAGTTGCAGAGTCTTCGTCTGACTGGCATGACCAGCCAACTTGGAAGAGTGACCCCACCAAAGGACACGATTACATTCAGAAGTGGTTACGAGAGTTTTCCCAGGGGGAGCAAGGTAAGATCAGCAGAAGCAACAGTGACTAACCTTGAAGGTTCAATGATGTGCTGAGGTTCTTCTTCCTGATCAGGAAACAAAAACACTCTGGAGAGTGCGTCTGCCTTGACGTTTTTGTCAGCTGGACAAAAATGAAGAACAAAATTCTGGTGGTGAGCTCCCTCAGGAAGATGCCTCCATTCCTGCAGGGCTAATTTGATAGCCATCAATTCCCGATCTCCAACGGAATAGTTCCCCTCTGTGGGGGAAAAAACCTTGGAAATAAAAACACAAGAGTTCATTTGGCCAGTAGACGATTTCTGGGTAAGAACTGCTCCTGCACCTACGGAGGAAGCATCGACCTCAAGAAAAAATTGTTGATTAGAATTTGTACAATGAAAGACAGCAAAGTCTTTTTTGAGAGAAACAAAGGCATACTCTGCCTCGGGGGGCCAATCCTTGGGATTTGCACCTTTCAGGGTCAAAGCAGAGATGGGTGCCACTCGGGTGGAAAAGTTTGGAATGAATTGTCTGTAGTAGTTGGTGAAGCCCAGGAATCGCTGTATGGCTTTCAGCCAAGACGGACGAGGCCACCTGAGTACTGCCGACAACTTCTCTGGATCCATTTTCAATCCTGTGGAGGAAACAATGTAACCAAGGAAAGGCAAAGAGGATTGTATAAAGAGGCATTTCTCAAACTTGGCATACAGCCTGTTCTCTCTGAGTTTCTGTAAGACCAGACGTACTTGCCTCCGGTGCGAGACCAAGTCGGTTGAGAAGATCAAAATGTCGTCCAGGTAGTCAACGACACAAGAATAGAGCAGATCCCTGAAAATGTCATTGACAAACTCCAGAAAAACCGCAGGTGCATTGCTTAGGCAAAATGGCATTACTAGGTATTCGTAGTGGCCATCACAAGTGTTGAAGGCTGTTTTCCATTCGTCTCCTTCTCGGATTTGGATCAAATTGTAGGCCCCTCTGAGATCAAATTTGGTGAAGATTTTGGCCCCTTGGAGATGATCAAACAGTTCTGAAATAAGAGGCAATGGATACCTGTTTTTACCGTGACCTGGTTTAGGCCCCGGTAGTCAATACAGGGCCGCAAGAATCCATCTTTCTTCTTCACGAAGAAGAATCTTGCTCCTGCCGGTGAAGGTGATTTTCGGATAAATCCTCTGGCCAAGTTCTCCTGGATGTAGTCCGACATAGCTTGAGTCTCTGCTTGGGAAAGAGGGTAAATTCTCCCATGGGGAGGAGACGTTCCGGGAAGAAGATCAATTGGACAGTCATACGACCTGTGTGAAGGAAGTCTCTCAGCCTCCTTTTTCCCGAAGACATCTGAGAAGGACCAGTAAAAGGATGGTAACCCTGGCAAGGTAGCAGGTTGGACAGTGGAAGAGACTGGTTCAATCCGGGTTAAGCATCAGTCCATGCAGAGATCTCCCCAACACAGAATCTCTCCTGTTCTCCAATTTTGGACCGGTTCGTGTTTCTGGAACCATGGTAAACCTAAAAGCAAGGGGTGAGACAAACCAAGGTACACATAAAAACGGATTCTTTCAGCATGCATTAGACCTACCCAGAGGTCCACAGGCTCGGTCTGGAACTGGACGGGTTCGGTCAGAGGCTTGTCAGCGATGGCGGTCACCCGCAGTGGACCAGGAAGACGCTGGACTGGTAAGCGGTAATGATCCACAAGCGCCTGCTGGATAAAGTTTCCAGCGGCTCTGGAATCCAACAGACAGAGTCCAGAAAATTATATTGCTCTGAATGACACAGAGACCGAGATCTGTAATGAGGGAGAGGAATGTTCTCTACCTAGGGTGGCCTCTCCTACCGAACCTAGACACTGGAGTTTCCTGACTTCTTTGGACAGGTACAGATCAGGTGCTTGGAACTGCCACAGTAGAGGCAACTTCCTTCTTTGCGATGCACCTCCTGGCAGTGGCTGGCCAAAGTTACTCGGTCAACCTCCATGGCCTCAGGAGAGCGAGGCAAGGTAGCCATTTTAGAAGAACTAGAGTCTAGATGGTAGGGCCTTTTGTCTCGTTTGGTCTTCATGAAACGTTCCTGAAATCGCAGGTCAATCCGTGTTGCCAAGGATATCAGATCATCCAAGGTAGTAGGCCTGTCACACCCCACCAGCTCATCCTTGATTCTTCCTGATAGGCCCTCCCAGAAGATAGCCACCAAGGCCTCGTTGTTCCAGGATAACTAGGACGAGAGAGTACGAAACCTAACAACATACTGAGCCACTGTGAGAGTTCCTTGACTTAAACGGAGCAAGGCTGAAGCTGTCCACGTGGCACGACCAGGTTCATCGAAGGTCCTGTGAAAAGCTTCTAGGAAAGATTGAAGATCATAAACCAGAGCGTCCCCTCTCTCCCATAGAGGGTTCAGCCAGGCGAGAGCTTCTCCTGCAAGATGTGACATTATCAAAACCACTTTGGTTCGGTCAGAAGCAAACATATGCCCCAAGATTTCGAAGTGTAGAGTGCACTGATTGAGAAAACCCCGACACTGAGTGGGATTGCCATGGAAGCGGGTGGGAGCTGCCAGGCGAGGAACTTTACTTGCCGTGCAGACAGGTAACTGGGTGCTGGTAGACAAGTCTGGTGCAGACGAGGTCAGCAGGGAATTCATGTGGGTTGACAAGCTGCGTAGATAAGTCGTGATCTTGTCCTGTTGTTCCCTTAGACGGGTTACCTCTTGGCACAGCTCCACAGTTGGAGGTCTCTGGGATCCAACGGGTTCCATGACTGGAACGAATGGAAGCAGAGGCACAGATGGTGAAGTTCACATTTGTTTATTATTTTTACAGTGGAACCTCGGGATCATGGTCTGGGAGACTCCGAAGGGGGCGTAACTAGTGAGCCCTGGGTACCCGTAGTAGAGTCCCTCGGACAGGACCAGAGTGGAATACCCAGGGGACACAGGTACTACCTCCAGTTAGACCCCGGACACGTGGCAGCTGTCCTAGCGGGACAAAAAGGGGTAACAGATATAATGGAAGGTCCAGTTCCAGGTAGATGGTAGCAAGCTGACTTCAGTAACCTTGTCACAGTCCATGGGTTCGGATGGCTGTTGGTGGAATGGGATGGCACTTGCATAGATGAATGCTGAGGTTGTCAGAGATAGCTGAATACAGGATGCTGATACTCTGTGGAGACAAACAGTATGAGCAAGTGCACAGAGACTGCTAACGCAGCACAGATAGATCAGAGACAGGACCGGATGTAGCAATGGTAAACACTCGTTGCTCTGGTGCTCTCCCTATGGAAGAGAGGCCAGAAATAGTAATCAGTGTGCTGCCATTGGTTTATTTGCGAAATTCAAAAAATGAATGCTGTCCCTTTAAGAGACCAGGGAGACGCGCGCTCGCGTTCCAAGGACTTTCCCTGAAGGTCTGCTGGCAGCACGCCAGGAGATGGGGGAGGGAGAAGGAGCAGGATGCTGAAAAACAGACAGAACATGAGGCCCCAGGCAGTGAGCTCGCACAGGGACTGCGTGGAAAGCAGGAGGCGAGTGACCAGAACAGGGTCCAGAGGCAGAACAGGGTGCAGAACCAGAACGGGGACGTAACAAATATATCTGGATACAAACATACCGCCAGACTGCGATTCATGCTGCTCATGATTTGGGCAGCAGAAATACCATGACATATTTCCTTGAAAGGGGTTGGTTATTTTATCTTTATTTTAACAAATGTGTTGGGGTGATTATTTTTTGTCTCTCTTCAGCATATAAGTATTAGGAGAGATGAGCAGATTGATCCACAAAGGATCGAGTTTGAGTAAAATTTTCTGAAAATTGATTCTGTTTTGTCGATGTTGAGATTCAATTTGCAGTTTGCAAACAAAAGAAACTTGTTCTGCACCGCTTCCCACATTGGTGAAGCATTAGAGAGAGTGGGATAATATCATTTTGCACCCCAGATTTCACTCTGCATGTTATTCCTCCATACGCTGCTATTCTCCTTCCATGGAGAACTTGTGTGGTGCGTTCTACGCAATATCATCATACCTAGATTTCTGGTGACTGATGGTGAACCCTTACAGAGAACATAAAACCATGTAATTTTCATGCAGTCACCATGAGGTCAAATGGCCTAAGGGCTTATTCAGAAGTTAGTGCAAATTGGTCCGAGCATGGATTGCTAATCCATGGACTGGACACGGGACTCCCAACCAGAGTGTGACAGCCTCATAGAAATATATGAAACTGTCAGGCTCCATTCAGGAGATCCATGGCCAGTCTGTGCATTGCGGTCTGAGACCGGACAGATTGGCGCGGACATCTGCATGAGCCCTAACTGAAAGATAGTTTAGGATAAGGAAAAATGGAAACCTTCAGGTCTAGCCATGCACCGGGAAGTAGAAAAGTCAATGGTTATCAGTATGATTGACTTATTTTACTCAGACCAACTCAGACAGGTAAAAACCAGGCTTGAGCAGCAATATTTGCAGAACTTTGGTACAGCAGCCATTTGGTAGACTGTTGTACTACCTGCGACTTTCCTGGTGCCTGCTCTGATTAGAAAACTATGTAATTATGGTGTAGCGTGAAGCACACATGACATCAGAATGGCCTACTGATCAGAGAGTAGCCAGGGAGGTCACATTTAGTAGGAGGTTCGTAGAGCTCTGGTCCAGCTGTAGGGAAGGTGACCTGACGGACGGACGGACTTATCAAAATAGAGAAAGGAAGGTTTGCACAGTTTAGACAGGTGTCAGTTATTACAGTGTGGAAACAGCTAGGAAAGTGTAGTGGACGTGCAGTACCTTGGGTTGACCATTAGAGGGCAGGGAGGAGTGTGAGCATAGGACTTGACATCAGCTTAGGGCTAAGAAACCGTTGGTTATGGGGGGCGGAGTTACAGGGAATCGGGAAAGCTATAAATTTGACAGGAGGGTTCCAGAAGATTCCAGTCCCCAGGGGGAGCTCAAGTGACAAGGAGACTGTGACAGTTGCCGCACTGAGAGGAAAACCCTCCCAGGGGGACTGAGGAGAAAGGAAGTCAGGGGGGTGGTCCTGACACGAAGTACCGCAGTACAGACGAGGCCCCGAGGAAACACATACCGAGTTGAAGACGATACCTGACCAGAAAAATTACTGTTGGTGCACGGGCCTAAGGCGGCCACAGTGACCGAGCTGACAGGAACGTCGTTAAGCAGAAAGGGACGGTACGTGTATTTACGTCCCTGGTGATAAGTACAGTGTGTGTGTAACGGGGCCTGGACACGGAGAGCCGTGAATAGAATTGGCGGTGTATTGTGAGGGCTGTCAGTCGGACGGCGGGAAATAAACTTGGACCTGTTGCACCCGAAAACTGCCTCCATCTTGTGTCTGTACGTTACTGCGTGGTATCCAGAGGGACCACCCCCCAGCCCGGCCCACCGACCCTACACAGCGGCCATCGACTACTGACGTTGCCGGTAGACCAGGGTCCGGTGAATCTTTTTGCTGAACTCTGAAAAAAACCCTTCCCCAGACAATAGATAATCATCCTTATTCTAAGCAACTTTCCTTGCATACTAATGGATATAGTAGCAGGTGAGTGATAGAACATGGTCTACCATCCTGGAGGCTGCATCCACATAAAACCAAATGAGTTTTCAAGTGTTTTGCCTTTGCACAAGTATACCATGTGAGCAATGAAGCTATTGTTCACTGTTGTCAACCACCTCATTGATCTAAACATATATACTGTCCTATCATTTACTCTGCTTTCTTTTTTTGTATCAAGTACACCTTGACTAACTGAAGAGAAGAAAGCCATGACATTTCCAATAGAAGTGAAGTAAATAGGATAATACTAGCAAAATTAGAGATATAGGGGATTATCTTCAGAATCAATTAATAAAACATCACTCAAGCGCAAATTTAATTTAATTTAACTGTCAAAAATGCAATTGTGGACAAATACTGTGAGGATGTTAAAACCTTGTGGATGAAATAATAAATGGAGGTAAACACTGAAAAAATTATGTATCATGTAATCTATAATCCCCCTCAAACATCACTGAGTAGATGAAATGTCAGCTGCATAAAGAAATGGAGCTATCTGCACATGCTCATACAGGAATGATAATAGGAAATTTTTACTACTCAAATATTGCCTGGATTCACAGGGATATAAAACTGGGAGAGTCACTTGTAGAGAAGGATCTGGTTTTAGTTGTAGATCACAGACCAAGTAATATTCAATGCCAATCAGCTGCTATAAAGGTGCTGGAACCTGTCAAGTATTAAAAGAGACATGGATTTGTGGCACCCCTGCGGTCACAGTCGCCACAGGGTATTGCACTTCATCCAGAAGTGTGGTACTCTGCTGTCAGGTAAGGAAGGGCCGCTACCAGGACTCACACACCAGCACCCAACACTAGTCCCCATCTGGCCAGGGGGGAGTTAATTAGAGGGTGTGAGTGGAGAAAGTAGAAAAGGGGCAGAGTTTAAGGGAGTGAAAGTTGGTGGGAGGAGTTTGTGCTGAGGTAAAGAGATTGTTTTGGAGTCAATCAGAGAGTGGTGTGAGAGGACAGAAGTCAGGAGGGAGGGAGAGAGAAGGAGTCACTTGTGGAGATTGAAGCTGAGTGCAGCTTGGCTCCAGACTAAAGAGAGTGAGAGAGACGGAGGGAAGATAGAGAAGAAAGGAAGGAAAGCTCCAGGAGGAGAGGAAGAAGAGGTCTTAGGGGCACAGATAGTGAGCAATCCATCCGTGGGGCACGCATCCACCAGTGAGGTCGGTGGAGGGACCAGGTCGCAGTTAGGGGACCAGCCCCAAAACTAGTGGAGAAACTAAGGACTCAGCTAGGAAACCGGAGGCGGCAGTATCATTAAGTGCTGCAGCCAATCCCACACTCATTCGCTGAAAAGGCAGGCATAGGATCCAGGGGTCTGACCAACGTCGCCCGACAAGATCTGAGTCTGCGGTCTTGGGACACTGTGTGTGAAGATGCAGGGCAGGAGATGTGGTAGCCAGCATTGTGAGACGGCCAGGAAAGGAACATCAAAGGGAGCCCTGGCAACGTACACCCCAAGCTACCTGAGAGCTGTCTGGACCACAAGCCTGGAGGACACAGCACCCTGACTGGGGACTGTAACAATTGAACTGTGAGTAAAAGTGTGAAGACTGCATTCTGCTGTGTCCTCAGAATCATTTACTGCGTCATCCACCCTGCACTGCACTACCACCACAACCACCATCTTAAATCATATCACTACAACTGCCCTTGGGCCCAGCTCTGCCTGTGGAGAGCTGCATCAACAGCAGCCCCAGCGGACTGAATCTGCAGTGTCGGCTAAAACCTTTTTTGCCGAATACCACAGGTGGCGTTACAAATTATCCCTTATAAACTATAATTTCCCCTTTCCATCATTTTTATTGGATGCCCAGAGCTACGGACTGGGTCACTGCTGCCGTGACACATCCCCTTAAGAACTGGCCCGGTATCGAGTACCCCCACTGCCCTGGTGGGTGCTCCAGATTCACAGGAGAAAGGCAAATAATTTTAAAATTCAACAAAGCACCCCTATATGTTACATACAGTTTACTTCTGGGCACCAGTTCACAGAAAGGATGTCTAGGTGTTAGACAAAGTACAAAGAAGAGCCACGAAGCTGTTAAAATAATTATATGTGCCATATTTTTTAGACTATAAGACACACCGGACCATAAGACGCGCCCCAAATTTTCAGAAGGAAAATAGGGGAAAAAATATAATTTGTCCAATGGGGGTCCATATTACAGTCCGAATTCAGCTTACCTGGGGGAGATCGGAACAAGTGGAGGAGTGGTCACAGGGGTTATTCAGTGGTCCAGGCTGGTGCAGTGGCCTCCGGGAAATCCCATCACAGGCTTGTGCGAGGGTGGTGCTCTGTGGTGCGGCGGCGGTAGTGATGCTCTGTGGTGCTACCCTGTGGGGCGGCGGCAGTGGTGGTGCTCTGTAGGGCAGCGTTGCTCCGCCGGAATTTCGTGAAAGCCCGGTAGCCCCCACAGATCCAGTGCTGCATTGCGGTGGCCTCTGGGAAAATGGCCACTGGGGTGGCTCATGCTCAGATTCAGATCTCGGCAACGAGATCTTGTCCCGAGATCTCAGGACGAGATCTCATTGCCGAGATCGGAATCTGAGCATGCGGTGGCCTCCGGAATAATGGCCACCGGGGGTGGCGCATGTTCAGAATCAGATTTTGGCAACGAGATCTCACCACCGCATCGCAGCAATGGATCTGTGGGGGCCTCCAGGCTTTCGGTATTAGGGCCGAATTCATCATTTGCATTTTTTATTTTTCTTTTTTTAA
Organism: Dendrobates tinctorius; assembly: GCF_039654945.1. Lineage (NCBI taxonomy): Eukaryota > Metazoa > Chordata > Amphibia > Anura > Dendrobatidae > Dendrobates > Dendrobates tinctorius. The sequence continues at coordinate 10,084,108 of NW_027361771.1, forward strand.
GTTTCTTCTCCTGTAGCATTCATTTCCATTTTTGTGTCAAATTTATGTAGATTGCACACAGTGTTAATGAATTTTGCGCAACGTCAAAAATAGTCTTTAGTTTTGTCTTTGACCTGTTTTGTGACTATTTAGCTCAAAAAGTTGCACATTTTACAAAATAGCGCAAAACTTGCATCAAAATACCTGGCGTACATACAATTACTCCACGGGAAAAAAAGAGAACATTTGCACCAAATATTGGCATCTTTTAAAACCTCACAATTGATGAATCAGCTGAAGACATCTGCATGCCCTAAACTCAGTCCACAATGGCAAACATAAGAAAACATTTACAAAAATAATAAAAATGGTGCAAATTATATGAAGAAATAGGTGTAAATGAAAAAAAGGCCAAAAACACAAAAAAAACAGACAAAAAATAGGAACAAATGAAATAATGAATTGGCCCCTTTATCTTGAGAAAGATATCTACAGCTATTTGTACACCGAGTCTTTTTGAGTTTTCACAGCAGAAACTCCAAGTGTTTGAGAAGTTTTGCATTTTTGAGGAGGATTTAGAGCGATTTTGCTAAGTTTCTGTAACAAAAACTGCTTGAAAAACTCTGTGTGCTCAAAGCGAAATGAAGATCTTGCATAGCCAGTGTATGTATATAAATGACAAGTATATCATGTATTAGTTCTCAGTTTGTCAGTAGATTCACTTAGTGGAAATAACAAAGTCTGAAGGTAGTAACATAGCCCATTGGTCTTAACAGAGTTGGGTAAGTCCACAGGCATTTATGGGGCAGATGGTGGAGCCCAGCGAGACAGCAGAAGCAAGGAGCCAGACGGAGGATGCAGATCCTGATGCTGAAGCCAAGACAGGTGCGTAATTGTGACAATAGATTTTTTCATGGCTAATTTTTCAATTGTGTATTAGCATCATGTTTACATTGGTTTTGGACATGTTCAAAGTCTCAATAAGCTGCTTTAAATGAACTCTCGGCATAGTTTTAAAATATTGAGTGAGTGCTAAAAGAGAGGCTGGAGTTGATAAATCCAGATTTAAGACTTTGAGAATGTGAAGAATGTATTAGCATAGAAAGAAATCTGAGATGTTGAACTATCTTGTGATCTATTATACACAAATTGTGCATTGGCTAACTAGGTAATCTATTCTGTCACCCTGAAAAATCACTTGCAAGGTTCTGTTCAATAGTTTAGTTACTTTAGTTTGCCCATTAAATTAGGCATGCAAAGCAGATGATACATTTACAGAATTGAATTGATGACTTTCAGATTTATACAGCTAGTAAACGCAGGTACAGTGTGAATGGAATTTATATATTTTTTCAAGCATTTTTTATTATGTTTAATGGTAACAAATTAGATTTTCAAATATAACTATTAATAATAATTTTAACTCTAAAATAACAGGGTTGGGAGGGTAGTAAAAAGAAGTCTAAATTCTGATGTTTCTAGGATACCTATAAGGGTGTCAACTGCCTGACAGGTGGTACTGCTAAGCAGTTAGATCAAAGTCAGCACAAATTTTCTATTTCAGAGTGACCAATTTTTTTCGTATTTTGCAATGTTATCATTTTTAGGAGCGTAGTTATGTTCATAAATGTTATGGGCTGCCATCCTTTCAATAATATCTTCTATTGTAGGGGGATATTTGCGCTTCCAAAAGGTAGCTCTATCAGATGGTTGTTAGTAATAAGTATATGACAGTGCATATAATGATGGTTATCTGTGCCCAAAGAGAGCAATGCTATTTGTAGAATTAGTGTAAAATGACTACCAATTATATCATGAATTAAAGATTCCACTGTCCCCCAAAGATTTTTGATATTTATACAATCCCGAAAGAAATGTTTCAAGTGTCCATTGGAGCCATATTCTCTCCAGTAAAAGGCAGATTGAGATGAAGAAATTTTATGCATTCTTTGAAGGGTGAGGTACCATCTGGTTAGTAATTTGTAGTATGTTTCTGGAATTGATATATTAAGAGGTTGGGGAATTTTAAACTTTAAAGGCCAATAACAGACTCCAAATGTCCATACTGTATCCAGGAGGCAGTTTTTGATTGATGTCTATGTTATACATTTCTTTTAGTTCAAGCTTGGCATTTTTTTAGCTGTAAGTAGCAGAGAGAAAGGATTTCAAATCTGAAATGTAACTGTCACTGGGATACTGCAACAAAAAGGGGCCCAAAGATCACTAGTTAGAACCATCATATTAAACAGTGCAGGTTCTCTTTTTCTCTGGCATTGCAAGGGTTAATCAGTTCAGTTTATCTCCTGGAGCTCTCCATCATGGATTGCCTCAGCTGTTCTGTGTTGGACACTCCCCTCTGGTATATAGGCTTGCCACTGTCATTTGGAGATTGCCAGTGATAGTTAATTCTCCCTGATTTGTAGTTCTGGTATTTTTTTGGTGATTGGAGTTGATTCTTCGAGAGTTGTTGTGGCAATTTCTGCTTGGAGTTTGTTTGTGTGTTCATCCTCATCCTCTTTTATTTGGTTTCACCTACCTTTCCCTTCCCTGTGTTCCACTCTGTTAGGTGAGTGTATTTTGTATGATTGTAGTTTTCATTTATCCCTGCTTGTCTTCCCTTGTCTGTCTGTTAGTGTAATCTTATACACTTTGGACTCACAATATCCTGGCTGAGTCAGGGGACAGATCGGGCTAAGTCAGGAGCATAACAAGGCACGTGACCCCGCTGTCTCCACTTTCTGGGGTATTCCAGGGTACAGGGATAGACTAGGTCACCCCCTAGCTTGAGGGATAGGGAAGGACCCCATTTCCCAAAGAAATCTTGCAACAGTACCATAAGTAACCTGATGTAGCAATCGCCAACAGACCTACCATGTCGCTCTGCAGGAGTAGCATGGCATCCTACACTGTTTGTGTAGATTGGCTGCTATGCACAAATAGTAAATCAGCAAGGCAGATTTGTCTTCTTTTTGTCATAAATATCCTGAATTGGCTATTACTTTTTACAACATGTAAGAGAGCATGAAGTAACCTGCAGATTGGTGGATATGTGAGGCCTGAGCCACCCAAGATCACTCAAAACACCTATTACATGCAAACTGCTGAAGAGAGTCCCTGCTCCTACATGATCTTATGTAAGGGTGTGACAAGGACTGTCGCATAATTGGCCCTGAAGACAACAATTTTACTGTGAAAATTAACATGCGATTGTATTGTGATTTGATATAAAATGCATAGATTGTTATAAGTACTGATGCTGCTGTTTGGGTATTGTATTGGTAACTTGGTAACACCTAAGGTAACCTGGTATACTCAGCAGGGGTAGGGACTGTATAGAACATAGTCCAGGCCAAAGAGGAAAAAATAGGTGGCACTCTGTGATGCAGTTAAACAATCCTTTCTTTTTTCAATGCAAGTAATACATGGATGCAGGGGAGCAGGTGCAGCGAAAGACGACAGCCATTTCACATCGATCAGACGTTTAAACAAGTTCCAAGTATGGAAGGAAGTGGATTGGCGGTCCCTATTATAGAGACAACATCTCCTTTACCACCCCTCTGTAACAACAAGGTTGGTTTTAACCAAGAAGGTGTTGAGATTTTCCCCTACATCTTCATGTACAACTTGCATTGAATAAAGAAAGGATTGTTTTACTGCATGACGGTGTGCCACCTACTTTTTCCTCTTTGGCCTGGATTTTGTATGACGCTGATCATTTCAGGTGTTGCACCCGGGATTTTACAAGCAGAGCACTGCTGGTCTGCCAGGTGAGCTTGAAAAGGTATGTTGTTTGGTGCTGGTTTTTCTCATTTTCCACAGTATAGAACATAGTTTAGTGTTTAGTTAGGTATAAGATAGGAACATTAGGGCAGCCTATCATGGAGGGTTGTCAAGCAAAAAAGGAAAGCATTTCCTGGTTTAGTCAGACTGAGTTATTGTGCAAGTTTCATGTCAAGTTGAAGTTCAAATGGCAATGGGCTGAAGGCACATGAAGCCCATAGCTTTCTGGCAGCATGAGGTCATACTGAATATCCTGCGGACATTCCTGTAACATCTGAGACCTATGGCCTGAACTAGGCACTGGCAAGTGTGCCTTATTCCTTGCCATATAGAGGAAGCCAGACGGGGTAATGAGAGAAATGTTAGAGATCTCGGGAATTCTGTGGTGTCGGATGGGAAATTTCTGGGGTGGACAGGAGGATCAAGCATAGGGAGCTGAACTTGAGCAGGAGCTTGAAATGTGCTGTGTTGATGAAACTGGAACTGGAAGGTGCTGTTCCCAGTACTGGATGTTAAAGACCAATGTATTTGAACTGTCCAATAAAGTTGAACTTGTTATAATGAACCGGCTGTCTCCTGATGTGTGTGTGGCTGATCCTAGACCTAAGGACATGGATGCAGCGGAGGCCTCCAGCCTGCAAGTAAGTGTAATGCACTGTACACAGCATGACACTAATGGACTGGGATATTGTTTATTTGTGGGCATGGAGAAGCAGCAGCTCACCCACTTCTGCTGCCCTGGGCACCTTACATGTGCACATAAAGTGGTATACAGATCCACAGAAAGTTTTTCAGCCCATAAATCTCTCTGTATCATATGACCACACAGAGCTTTATCAAGTCAAGTTCTGTAAGCAGTTTTGAGTCCAATGGCTTAGGGGAAAACTGTCATGTCCAAAAATGCTATTTACCTGCAGATGTAATGATTATCTGCAGGTAAATGGAATTAAAATTATGCCTGGCTGCATTAATGGAAGAACAGAAGAAGATTGACCATCTTCCTTGTAGCCACTTGCTTCCAGTTATCGGGGCAATGCAAGGAACGATTGCAGTCACTGGGCTCTATACTGTGAGTGCGCTGTACTGTAATTTCTCCTCAGTACTTTAATTGTCAAATTACACCGCAGAGTGTGTGTATCCAGAGCAGGCCTGTGACGGGAACAAGGGGGTATCCTCTACATCTAGAGCACACATGTCAAATGCTGGGGAGCTGTATGTCTGTTTTGAAGGGCTGCTGGGGGCTCACCTTAAGAAGGAGGTATGGAAAAAAATTTTGAAGTACGAATATGTCGGAATTTTTTCTCTGCTACCTTTGGAGAAATTCAGTTTGGATAGGGGAAAAAAGGATGATAGTAAAAAGGAGGAGAAGGAAAAACATAGGTGGTGCCTAATCTCTCAAACATTTGTTAATTGGCTTCAGGCTTTCGCCATTTTGGCAAGTGTTATAAGTGAAAAGGCACTGGATAACAGCTCTCCCTTATTCTGCTATATGGACTCAATTGGAGAGGCCCATAAGATTTATGGGGGACAGCATGGCTCTGCTATGATGAGCAGTTCTGTCAGAGGCAACCTATTCGTCCAGCAATTTGGTGGGATCAGAAGGATATAGGTCTGTGGTTGTGGATTATAAGACATAATTTTTCCCCCAAATTTGGGTGGGAAATGGTGGTGCATCTTGTAATTCAGATTGTAGCTGCAATGGAGCTTACTGGTTACGATGGAGAGGGGTCCCAGGGTCGCTGCTGCCAAAAGCTTCTGGCAGTGGATGCCGAAGCCGTGTGATAGCTGCGGACCCCAGGCTGGTGCGGTGAGGTGTTCGACGGTGTGGGGGCTTCTCCAACATTTAGTGAAAGCCCGGAGCCCCACACTTTCCATACTCTTCTATTGCGGCTGGAAAATTACCGCCGGAGGTGGCGCATGTGCAAATTGAGATCTCATCTCCAAAGATCTTGACTCCCGAGATCTCACCGCATTAGAAAGTATGGAAGGTGCAGGACTCCGGGTTTTCACAAAATGTGAGTGGAGCACCCGCACCACTGACCACCTCATCATACCAGCCTTGGACCCGCAGCTATGGCCCACTTCCTGCCTCCACCGAACACCCCATCCTAACAGCTTGGAGCCCACAGCATCTCCTGCCTCCGCCAGCAGCGACTTTGCCACCTGGGACCCTGCTTCACCACCGCTGCCCCAGGTAAGCTATCGCAAAAGAGGATAATAACACACATCATTTTATTAAAAAAAAATATTTTTTCCTATTTTCCTCCTTTGGAGGGTGTCTTATAATTTGCAAAAAATCAGTCCAAACCGTTGTCTATGACAACTGTGGTAATTCTAGAGCTAATATCATATGTTCTTGAAATACCTAGAAGCTCACTATAAATAAGGAGATACATTTGGGTTTACAATTCAGAGGCGTTTAAACTGTATTTGGACTTTATAGTATAAGCTATATTAAGGATACAGCTTTTCCCAAGGCCGAATTACAAGAGCACCTTATTCCTATCTTACTTTCGCAGATGACATGCACCTCCATGCATATTGATGCAGGACCATTGGAAAATATTTTTGACCAAATGAGTGTTTAGTTGTCCACTCTCACAGAATATGGCTAGTAAAGCATCATCATATCATAGGCACCAGTAATTGTGGTATTTTTTCAAAGACATCTCGCATTTCAGAACTTCCATGTAACTTGTCATCTTACATTATAAATTGTATCTATCATTTCTAATCTCCTGTAGACTGTCAGTTCTAGCAAATAGCATGTTTGTCACCCTGATTCTAGTCTGGATGAATAAAGAATATTGACAATCAAGTTGTGTACAAGAGCGTTGAATTAACTAAATTGTTCAATTAACTCAAACATACAATGTCTATATTTGTTTTTTTTTTGAATAATAATATTTACATTGGAAAAATTATGTTCCGATCTCCAGTTAGTCAAATGATTCTATTTAATTTTCTCGGCAAATAACAGTGTTCAGTCTGAAAGAGGATGAGAATGTACAGTAGATATGCCTGTAAGTCTGTCCATGATTTTTTCACTAGCCATAATGACAATCAAGACTGTCCATACCTTATAAAACCTGCCCTCTTTTTTCCCCCCGACGCAAAGAAAGAACTGAAACCACCGTTCCAAAAAACACAACTTTATTAAAGATTAATCAGTTATAACAACTTCTTCTTTTCAAACACCCATCGTTGGAGGGGTAAGGTCGCAGCTCTCCATGTTAACCATTGGAAAATTGTGAAGATGTGCCACCGGCCTCCCGGCACATGTTACCCAGTCTTGCTCTTCCGCCAACGCTGCGACTTTCAACCATCAGGGTATGTGCACACAGTGCGGATTCTGCTGCGGATCCGCAGCATTTCTGCAGCTGCGGGTTCGCAGCAGATTTAGGTGCGTGGTACAGTACCATTGTTTTCAATGGTAAACTGGAAAACGCAGTGCACATGCTGCAGATTTTTCCGCGCGGTTTTGCTGCGGTTTACAATCCGCAGCATGTCAATTCTTTTGTCCAGAAACGCTGCGGTTTCACACCTCATCCATTATGAGGTGTAAAACCGCAGGGCAAAACCGCAGTGCGGTTTTCACTACAAATTCCACAGAGGCAAAAAACTCCGTTTGCACATAGCCTCATATCAACCGACAACCAAACTATGCAATAAAATAACAAACAAAAAGAAGGGGAGGGTGGGCCACTCTCGATCCCAGCAGTCAAAGAGGAGGAGACACCTCAGGCAGCACAATTTATACCCCTTGCAAGGGGAGGGGCCGAACCAGGAAGGAAACCTTCTAGACCAATGAAGATCCTTTACCTGAAGGTAAGGAAAAAAGAACACCTGTTAACCCTTTCTCAGCATCCCAGAGGAAAAAAGAGCAGGCAAAATTATCATATCCTAGAGTTGTTGACCAGTCAGGGGCCCCCCGCAGATAAAGCCGGGCTCCCTCAGAATTAAAGCAATCGAAATTATTTCTATGGTAAACTAGATCTATTCGCAACACTACAATAGAAGTCTTGCCATATTTTCCTTTGTAGATTGCATGAACTCATATATCCATATGGAATTAGAACAAGGATGTAACAATAGATCTTTTATGGATCTCAATCTCCTTTATTGGCAATCTGCCTGTCTTCCTTTCCTGAAGTGATGATGTAGCCTAGTTAAGATGCACTTCCCAGGTCAATACGATTAGTCCCCAATCCCCACAATTTTAAGCGTGTCCTGAAAACGCATTTATTCAGACTGGCCTATCGCCTCAACACATTAACCTAACCTATCCCTGTGTGGCAGAGCCAAAAGTTTTACCATAACCAGGTTCCCAGCATCATGTTCCCACATGCTTTATGCATCCATTAGCCCTCTGTGTCCGTACTGTCACACACCTAACATTATGGCTGGTCCATACAATCAGAGCAACTGTTACCACCCACCTTTCGTGTCTACCTCTTTCCTCATAGACTGTAAGCTTGCGAGCAGGGCCCTCACTCCTCTTGGTATTTGTTATAATCTACTGTATGTGATTATTGTTATGCTGTAATGTCTATTGTCTGTACAAATCCCCTCTGAAATGTAAAGTGCTGCGGAATATGTCGGCGCTATAAAAATAAAAGTTATTATTATTATTATTATTATTATGTATTCAGTGTAAACTGATGTAATTAATAAATATTTATTTAAATGCTCGGTTAGCAACTTCTAGACCTATAACCCTTTGCCTCTGCAGGCAATTTCATTTCTTACCTTTGCACTCTCCTTATTCCAAGAACCATAGCTTTTTTTCATTTTTTCATTGACATAGCCATTGGAGGGCTTGTATTTTATGGAGTGAGCTAGTTTTTCTTGGCATTATCTATCTTACCATGCAGTGTATTGAAAAATGGAAAGAAAATGGTAAACAAAATGCAACTCTGACATTGTTTTTTGGGGTTTTGCTTTTACAGTGTTCATTATATCGTAAAAACAAACAGGAGACAAGATTCTCTTGGTCTGTATGATTATGACGATACTAAACTTGCACCGAATTTATTTTTTTTATGCCGGTTTCACATGTTTTGATATTTCCGGTACCGGAAAAACCGGTACCAAAGATATCTATGTCCGTGTGTCAATTTGTCACATTCATGTGGCATCCGTGTGTCCATGTGTACCATCCGTGTGTGATCCATGTGTAGCATCCATATGCTGTCGGTGTATTGAAACAATTTGTTTCAATGTTAACCCTATGACTTCTAAAACACATACGAACAGCACACGGATGGCACACAGATGCCATCCGTGTGTGGTACATGTTTACATGGACCCATTAACTTGTATGGGTCCCTGTGATCCATGCTGTCGCTCAAAAACGGACATGTCAGCGTGTTTTGCACACGGACACATGGTCCGTGAAAACACACTGATATGTACATAGACCCATTTATTTTAATGAGTCTACATGTGTTAGTGTCTCCGGTACGTGAGAAAACTGTCACCACACGTACCGGAGACACCGACACTGACACACATAGACACTGACGTTTGAAACCGGCTTTAAATAGTAAAAAAAATTGAGAAGTTTGAAAAATATATCTATACTAGCTGAAGAGCCCGGCGCTGCCCGGGCGTAGTAACTAAGTACGGCTAGTATAACAAATTATAATGATTTTATATATATATACAGTATATATATATATCGGAGTGTAGAGCCCCGCCCACTCCGCATAGCCACATTCACTATAATATCCCACATCATCCCATCAGCCAGAGCCACCGGACAACAACCCCTAATATCCCACATCGTCCCATCAGCCAGAGCCACCGGACTACTACTCTTAATATCCTACATTGTCCCGTCAGCCAGAGCCACCGAGCTACTACCCCTAATATCCCACATCATCCTGTCAGCCAGAGCCACCAGACAGCTACCAATAATATCCCACATAATCCCGTCAGCCAGAGCCACCGGACTACTACCGTTAATATCCTACATCATCCCATCAGCTAGAGCCACCAGACTACTACTCCTAATATCCCACATCATCCCATCAGCCAGAGCCACCGGACTACAGCCCCTAATATCCCACATCATCTCGTCAGCCTGGGGTCAGAACCAGAACGCAGAGTGGAATTGCCCTAACTTCCATACCAGGGATCCCTTTAAGAGAGGCCTGGCATCAGAACCAGAGTGTTTAGTGGAACTCTCCTAACTTCCATACCGGGGATCCCTTTAAGAGAGGCCTGGCGACAGAACCAGAGTGCTTAGTGGAACGGTCTTAACTTCCATACCGGGGATCCCTTTAAGAGAGGCATGGCGTCAGAACCAGGGTGCTGAGTGGATTTGCCCTGACTTCCATACCAATGATCCCTTTAATAGAAGCCTCGGGTGAGAATCAGAGCGCTGAGGGATTTACCATAACTTCCATACTGGAGATTCCTTTAAGAGAGGCCTGGGGTCAGTACCAAAGTGCAGAGTGGATTTTCCCTGACTTCCATACCGGGGATCGCTTTAAGAGGGGCCTTGGGGCAGAACCAGAGTGCTGAGTGGATTTGCCCTAACTTCCATACCCGGGATCCCTTTACGAGAGTCTGGGATCAGAACCAGAGCGCTGAGTGGATTTGCCCTGACTTGCATACCAATGATCCCTTTAATAGAACCCTGGGGTCAGAATCAGAGAGCTGAGGGATTTGCCCTAACTTCCATACAGGAGATCCCTTTAAGAGAGCCTGGGGTCAGTACCAGAGCATTTGAAGGCAATTGCCCTGACTTCCATACCAGAGATCCCTTTAAGAAAGGCCTGGGGTCAGTACCAAAGTGCAGAGTGGATTTGCCCTAAATTTCATACCAATGATCCCTTTAAGAGAAATTGGGGTCAGAACCACAGAGCTGAGTGGAACGGTCCTAACTTCCATACCGGAGATCCCTTTAAGAGAGGCCTGGGGTCAAAACCAAAGCGCTTGATGGATTTGCTCTGACTTCCATACCAATGATCCCTTTAAGAGGGAAGATGTGCCTGTATGATGGAGGATGTGTGATTTGTATATGGGCACAGGAGGGGGGATTCATTTCTGTCATGTGCTCTGTGCTCCTTTTGGGGGGGCAGACAATGGCTGGGAGCTTATGTTCCCAGGGATACTAGATTTCTCCCACCATGTCAGTGTCTGCTGAGGTGTTGTCAAGTGGGAAAACTTGCTCATAGCAACCAATCACAGCTCAGCTTCTTTTGAACAGGTCTGTTGAAATGAAAGATGCTTCAAGATTGGTTGGTGATACACACACACACACATTCAGTTTTATATATAGAGATATATAAAGCTGAGTGTATGTGTGTATGTGTGTAGCGACGATGATGTCATAATGGTTGCCATGGTGATGATGATGTCATAATGGTTGTCATGGTGACGATGATGTCATAATAGGTTTCAATGTTGACGGTTGTGTCATAATGGTTGCCATGGTGACGATGATGTCATAATAGGTTGCCACGGCGACAATGATGTCAGAATGATTGCCATGGCGAAGAAGATGTCATAATGAGTATATGGGCACAGAACTATGGGATGGAGGATGTGTGATGGGTATATGGGCATGGGACTATGGGATGGAGGATATCTATGATGGGAATATGGGCACGGGACTATGGGATGAAGGGTATGTATGATGGGTATATGGGCATGGGACTATGGGATGGAGGATGTGTGATGGGTATATGGGCAGTGGACTGTGGGATGGCAGATATGTATCATGGGTATATGGGCAAAGGACTATGGGATGGCAGATATGTATGATGGGTATATGGGCACGGGACTATGGGAAGGAGGATGTGTGATGGGTATATGGGCATGGGACTATGGGATGAAGGATATGTTTGTTGGGTGTATGGGCTCGGGCCTATGGGCTTGTGTGAAGGCTTGTTGCATGATGTCCGGGGACGGTGCATGCTCAGGTTCAGATCTCGTCCCGAGATCTCGGGAGACAAGATTCAAATCTTGGCAACGAGATCTCGTCCCAAGTGATGGGTGTCTCAATATGGAAACTGCTGCTGGTACCAACCTACTGCGCGGTACCACCAGCGGAACACCGTCACAGCACAAACACACTCTATACGCTGTACGCACTACACACACTCACACACCCACTCATACACATTCACACACTCACACGCACTCACACATGCTCACACACTTACACTCACATACTCACATTCACACTCTCACGCAACCTCTTGCGTGGTACCACCAGTGGAAAACCAGCACACTGTTCCTGCGCGAATTCCACGCAGGCACAGTGAAACATTTGGCTGATCCCAGCGGCAAATGAGTGACTACAGGCAGAGGAAGCCGGTCAGGGGAGGAAGCAAAAGACAATAATGACATTACAACAGGGGATCACAGAGGATTCATTTTGCGAGGTAAAATATTTCACTGACTGTTTTTAAACAATATTTTACCTCACAAAATGTATCCTGTTATCTCCTGCTGTAATGTCAGTATTGCCTTTTGCTTCCTCCCCTGCCCAGGAGATGTGGTATGTTCTGTACATGGTCAGACACAGACAATTTTCAATATGAACTTTCGTTTGTGGGAAAACCCCTTTAAATAGAAATTCCTCCTGACATGCTGTGCACTGACTGTTTAGTGATGGGGTACACAGGTCAAACAAGAGATGACATGAGAGGATAAGACAGCAGATGGGGAGAGAGAAAGCACATAGGGGGAGACAGCTCAAACGGGACAGCACAGGAGGGGAGAACACAGCACAGAAAGGAGAAAGACAGCAGACAAGGGGGATAGCACATTGGGTAGAGAGGTGAAAGAAGAGCACAGACGGGAGAAGTCAGCACATGGGGAAAGAGAGAGTGGATAGGTGGGTGAGCACATGAGGAGAGAGATTCTCAATGCTGCAAAGCCTGCCCCCATCGTGACATTACCGCCCTCCCGGTGTGATAGCATCGGGCATCCATCTAGTATAAATATAAATATATAAAACTTCTCCTTAGAGATAGAATATAAATAATGTAATAGATACACGGTAAGATAGAAAATTCTAATCCCAGAGCTTAATAAAATGCCGCATAAGCCAAGGATTCATTACCTGAGTAACACTGGTGGTGTACATGGTGTCCCCTCACCCCGACGTGCGTTTTGCTTCCTGCTTCTTCTGTCATGCCCCCATGAGATTTTGCTGGGACTTTTCTATATGCTATTTGCCTGTTTGGTGGTTTAATTAAGTATTGCCATGCTGTTTTGCCCTCACCCTGTGTTGTCAGAGTAGTATTATGCCCACGGGAATGGAGAGAGGGCACTCAATGGGATGATCCCTGGTCCATGCGGTATTGAGCCAGTGGACTAACCCCCTTGTCTTCACAACACTAATTTCAGAATTTTTTTTTTTTTTTTTTTGCAAGAAATATTGTGCTGTCTTGTTTTTGCTTTCTAGTGTATAATGCATGAAGAAAAACAAATGTGTATTTATTTTACTTGACTATATAGTGCCATTAATTCCACAGCACTTTACACACATTATGTCACGGATATGTCAAAGGGTGCAAACCGTTGCACTGCATCTTTCTGCAGAAGGTCTCGGTTGTTTGCTTTGCAGATTAGTGGCCATCTCCCCTCGTGCTATTGGTCACACCTAGACCTGGGTGTTTATATCTCCCAACTTCCTGTTGGGAGTGGCGGGTGATATTTCCAATTTGCACTTCTCTGTTGAGGCATGGAGCTGTAGCAGTCCTCTAGCATCCTCTTGGAGTTTGCAGGGCGTCTGCGTTTCTCTGAGTGCACTCAAGCTAAGTGTTCACCTTGTTTCACTTATCCTTGCTGTCTTTAGTGTTAGTGGGATTGACTAGTGCTGATCCTTTCCTTCTGAGTACAGGGCTCATCACTAGTGTTGAGCATTCCGATACTGCAAATATCGGGTATCGGCCGATATTTGCTGTATCGGAATTCCGATATTGAGTACCGATATTTTTTCAATATCGGATACTGGAATCGGAAGTCCCCATAATGCAATGAGCCACTGTTGTGGCTGTGATTGGATGCTGAAATGATGTCATCATGATGCGCGGCCTGTGCGCATCATGATGCGCGGTCTGTGCCGACAGCCGGGGGTCTGTACGGGCCTGCCAGGGGCCTGTGCCAGCTGCCGGGGGTCTGTACGGGCCTGCCGGGGGCTTGTGCCGTCTGCCGTGGGTCTGTACGGGCCTGCCGGGGGCTTGTGCCGGCTGCCAGGGGTCTGTACGGGCCTGCCGAGGGCTTGTGCCGGCTGCCGGGGGTCTGTACGGGCCTGCCGGGGACTTGTAGTCCCATCGGACGATGCCTGCACACACACAAGACCCCCAGCAGGCCCGGCACAAGCCCCCTGCAGGCGCGTACAGACCCCCGGCAGCCGGCACAAGCCCCTGGCAGGTCCGTACAGACCCCCGGCAGCCGGCACAAGCCCCCGGCAGGCTCGTACAGACCCCCGGCAGCCGGCACAAGCCCCCGGCAGGCCCGCACAGACACGCACAGTGTCCGCCCACGCACCGCCCACATTCTTCCCCCCTCCCGAACTGGATGTGCAAGTAAAGAAAGGGTTTTTTTAATTCCGATATTTCTGTCCCATTGACTTGAATGGGACTTCCGGTATCGGAATCGGCGATACCGATACTTTTTTGGGTATTGGGCCGATCCAATCCGATCCGATATTTCTCAATATCGGATGGAATCTCTCAACACTACTCATCACTAAAGTCACACAAGGATTAGATATCTTGCTCGGCGATAGGTGCAGAACCTATATAGGGACAGTAGGACAGATAGGGCAACGTTAGATCTGTCTAGGGTCTCCACTTACCCCATCCCTAGTGTTTGGTTCCCATTCCCTTGTCCCTTTTTGTTGCACTTAGTCTGTCCTATCATCACTGTCCCCATTGGGACTCACAATCAAAATTCCCTATCAGTATGTCTTTAGAGTGTGAGCGGGAACTCATGATGCAAGCACAGGAAAAACGTACAAACTCATTGCATCTAATCGTTTGTAAGTGGAGACTGAATAATAAGCTTAGGGTTTGCTTTCTGACTCTTTTGACACTTTTTAAAGTCTGCATTATATAGCCACTCTTCCTGGGCAAGGACTTATATAATAAGTGAACCAATCTCATCAGGTCAAAGAGATCTATTTACCAGTCTATGCAATTTGTATTTTAAGGTCTGGAGTCAGATATCTCTATGATATAAAATCAATGTCAGAACAGACTACTTTGACATTCAGTGTATGAAAGTCACTAGGAAAGCGGCATTGCTTCAGTTCATGGTGGCTCTATATAAAGTTTTCAGGGACCAGATTAACTTTAAACAGTTATTGTCATTTTAACAATGGTGCAATTAACAGCACAATTGAATATGAGAAAGTATGGAAAATGAACGAGAAATATGTCCCTTTTTCTGCTTAAGCTTTTACCTCAATCTCTCAAACCTATCATTCACCTTGAAATACTTCTAAAATCTATTTTTAGAGAGCTCACTGAGGAAACTGGTTACATGCTTCGCATAGAAATCTATGCAGACATCATTCATAACAGATTTTCACTGCTCTTTAGTTCGGCTGAAAAACGAGGCTACCTGAAAAAGGAATATCCAAATTTTTATGGGTCTCAAGGTTAGTTATAAAAGAAAAAGCAAATTATGAGGTTATTTTCATGTTAAAAAGTACGACAACGTTGATAGACAGTTTGCACAGTAAGAAATTAAGCAAGTTTCCAATGTATTTGCTTTATCTGCCTCTATTCTCCTCCATCACTGCTTTTTATTTTTTTGTTGACAGTTTGTTTCCAAGGGGACCGGCCACTCCTGCCTAGGATGAATTGCAGAATATCCGCGGTGCTTAAAAGCTCTTTCCAGCAGAGCTTAAGCACAGCAGTGAGGCAGGCTGGAGTGTGCTGTTAGTTTCAATCCAACACTAAATCTAATGGTGGAGAGTTTAGGCTGCCTATGTCACGGGGCAGTAGGGAATGAGGAACCTGGGCCCCTGAACTGCCCCTCAGGCTAAGGGGGTGCCCTGACTTTCCTTAACTTGGGGGTACACTTGATGGTAGTGAGGCCCAAGTCCCCGATCTGTCCCTATCTCCTGTTTAGCCCTGAGCTAAACCCCCAACCACCTCCCCATAGGTGAGACAGGGAAAAAAGTAAACTGTACCAAAAACCAAAGGAAAGATAAAACAGACACCTTGTGGTTAAATCAACTAAAAAGCAAAACTTAGCTTTATCTGCTGCAATGCAAAGTAAGGCTCCTGAACTCAGCTTTCAGCAGAAACACCACTGCTCCTGATAAGCTGAACCACTACTGCACCAGGTAGCTTCAATCTTCACCACGGTTGGTATCAAAAGGAAGTGTTTCACAAACTCCAGCTGATGCCTCAGGTGACCGTTTATAGGAAGGGGGGAGTGGTCACCACCTGCTGACTAACTTAACATGTAGTAACACCAGCGGCCACCAGGAGGAAAAACCCACCAGCAGACTAACTAAACTTATAGTAACACCAGCTGCCACCGGGGGGCAAAAACCCACCAGCAGACTTCCTAAACTTATAGTAACACCAGCGGCCACGGGGGCAAAAACTAGATTTATAGATGTGTATGTGTGTATGTACACACGTGGTCAAAATTGTTGGCACCCCAACAGGGCCACCATCAGGGCAGTACTGCCCTGACTGTCTTATGAGGCCTGAAAGGAAAAAAGTTTATATATGAGAATCCAGAATCTGACACAGATCCAAAAATGGATCGTGGCAGCCTAATATAGGATCATCAGAGCACATATAGTTCAGGCCAGCGGTCCAGGTATACTACTGGCCAGAACTGTCTGTCTTTTAAAGGGAACCTGCCATGTAATCTGAGAGCAGCATGATGTAGGGGATGATACCCTGATTCCAATGATGTGTCTTTTACTGGGCTGCTTCCTGTAGTTTTAAAATCAGAAGAAATCATCACTAGAGGACTAGTAATCCTGCTGCCAGGTAGTCCAACTACGGCCCCATCACTGATTGGCAGCTTCCTGCCTATATACAGTGTACACAGAAAGCTGGTGTTTATGGGGTTATACAGAGCTCAGCATTCAAAGAACTGCTACATCTGTAGTATATAAAACAGTTTTTAATCAAACCTACAGCAGGAAGCCCAGTTAGCGACACATCGCTGAAATCAGAGTCTCTGCTCCCACATCATGCTGTTCTCGGATGGAGCTACAAAAATCTTGTGACAGATTCCCTTTAAATAAAAAATTTAGCACTAGGACTTTTCTCTTTGTGTTGCTGCCAATGTCATGGTTTTGTTCCTGTTACCAAGTTTCAGCAATGCTACGACTCCTCTGGTACTAATAGCAGACAAAATAGTATCTGAAAAGGACAAAAGTGTTAGAGCCACAAAAAGAGCCACCTTTAAAGCCACTGATTTTGTCCTACTGGCCTAGAACAGTAGTGTAGACCACACAAATGAAACATGGCACAAGAATTAGTATCTACCAGACAGGGAATGGCGCTGTCTTTGCCACCAAGAGAAATCAAGGTGCAGAAATGTTAGGTTGCTTGTAGGTAAAAAAAAAAAATTATTCAAATTGATAAAAGCTATATACACGAAACATTTTGGCTCTTTGCAGCCTTTTTCTGCTGTATGATATTTCTGCACCTTGATTTCTCTCGGTGGCAAAGGCAGCACCATTCCCTGGTCCTCCTGTCTGGCATCTACTTTGTGGGATACTCCTGTTTCAGGGTCCAATCCCTCCCCACCTGGCCGGCAGCAGTCTTTTGTAAATACCGTACACCCATACTTCAAGCGGGAGTTGTGCCTCAATTTGCACAACTGTTTCAGGTGAGCAAATTCCTATAGATTCTCACCCACTCAATTGATTATGTCTCACTACGCTTAGATATTTTTCTCCTTTAGGCATTTCAACACTGTTTAAGAATTAGTATCTAGGGACGTTTGGAACTCTGGATATGATATCATCAACAGAAGTCATCAAGAACCAAATACTAAGATATATCTTTATTGTTTTACCCATGCGAGGTCAAATACCACCCTGATGGCCTTAAAAAAATCTAACAATTGCAGTAAAATTATTCTATGACTTTTCTATCTGTAAAAAAAAAAAGTACTAAATTCCTTTTCAGTGCTGGAATGTAAAAGCCTATCTTTTTCCCTCATGTATGGAATTATCTGCCCAGTGTGGAAGTGCACTTAGAAGTGCAAGGAACATCTCCATCTTTGTGAAGAATAAAAACAGGACTTTGTAGCCTGATATTTAATATCCGAATCCTGTTTCTATAGTTACATTTCACACTAAACGGAATTATGCTGTGCATCCTTGGAGCCGCAAAAAAAAAAGAGCAGAAGGGGAGGTGTATGCTTAAGCGACAAAGAAGGAGCTTCTAAGGAAACAAAAGCTGGCTGTTCGACTGAAAAATGTCTCGTATGGAGAGTTGGAAATGCGGCTATGCCGACAGTAACAATTGTAACATTTACAGATCAAGCATTTCTGCTGCGATATGTGGGGATGGCACAAAATTTGGATTTACAACAGAAATGATATTACATCTGGTTGAATCCATAGGAATACACCAATGATTTGCTAAAACTTCAATTTCTTAATGAAGTACTATTGTTGCAATCAATTCATTTGAAGTAGCTCTTAAAATAGGAGGGTGTCTTACCAAGAGTACCTCTTGCTCTTACGGAGCGGTGCTGTCCTGTATTACATTGACAGCCCATTGATTCCCATATGTTGGCACTGCAGAGATATTGAACACATACAGGGCCTGCCAGGATAAAAAAAAAATACATGAGTTGATAGTTGATATTTTGGCCAAAACATGTAAGCTCGCAACGCATGTCAAAGGTCCACATTATTTTAAGATTCCCTGTATGAAAATTAAAAGTATTTCACTGAAAAAGATATAATATCCAAAAACCTTGCAGAAAAAAAGACCATACTTACCAATACATGGCTAACGCCCCTTTCCTCCAATGTATTCTTGCCCATGTTGGGTGGTTCCGTCGGGACTTGAGCACAAACCGCCCGCAAAATGGGATTCGAGCATATACTGAATACCGATGGGGCCATAGACTATAATGGTGCCGACATAATCAATATGTGCTCTGACGTGTATCATTTTCGGGTGTCTACACCTATTGTGGGTGCACACCCAGACATAGTAGACTGCATCTGAGTGTCTGCCTCCATTAGGCTTATACGCCTGAAAATTATGCACATCAGAGCACCCCCTTCTCATGTACAGCACCATGGAATTAATGGTGCTTTATAAATAAATAAAAATAATAATAATGATTGGTGCATATGCCCAAATCCCGTTTAGCGGGGGGGTTGTACTCAAGCAGGGCCACTGAGCATAGGCAAAAGTGCAATGTGAAAGGAACCTAAAATACCAGATCACTGCAGGATACAGACAAGCCCCAATTATATAAAATGGAGGTAGCACTGGTTTAAAATACTGATGAACACAGGTGTCCTCACAGATTTCAGCTGATCACTGAGGATCCAGGCAGGAGCTACGATGTGATCTACTTATTGCCAATGAACCCTTTTGAAGGACATTAACATTAGCTGATCACAGCTGTTAAATAATCGTCAATCGGTTACGCGTAAGCCAATTGGCAGTCATTTAACAGCCTGTTTGGACAGGCCACCGCTACCGCTTTTCCATACACACAGAACGATTGTTAAGTCGAGGGATCTGTGCCGATAGAATATCATTGCTCTCGGCAACACATGTCCTTTTTACACAGGACAATTTACTTATTAGAATGTTTAATTTCACCCAAAGAATGAAGGTTTTGCTCATTCGTTGGGTGATTGGTTGTTTATTATATAGGAAGATAATCGAGAAATGAGAAATTCTCATTCCCGCATATGTAAGTAAGTGTATGTGCATGATAACAGTAAGGAGATGGATATACTGCCCACGTTACCCCTTGAAGACACATGTATTGTTGCAGTGTATTTCAATGTGAGACGAAGAGAGTGTCAAGACGTCAGCAAGTGGAGACGCTAAGAACCGGCCATATTGGCAAATAAGTTCCCTTAAAGGGGAAGAGAATAGGACTTTCACTAACTTGGTTGTACTAGTGCTCTGGGTGGTGGTGAATAAAGAGAAACATGAGGCAGGACAAGTAAACTTGAAGAGGTAGAGAGACTGTGTATGAAGATGCTCCGTATTGTGAAAGAAACGTTTATGAAATTATGCACCCGCTGTCTATTGTACATAGTTCCCACTAAATTAATGTTAAGTAAGAGTGTTTATTTTTGAGTGGTGATCTCCCTTATTGAACTGTTTAACATCCGGTCCAGGCCAGCTGGAGTCACTGGCATAATGCAGCCTGCAAGAGTGTAGACTAGAGTTCCCATTGACAAAGTCCACACATCCAGCCAGGACCTACATCTTCATGTAGCATGCGGGGGCATAAGAGAAGAGTACCTTTCCCACGTCTACCACCACACGTCACGTTACATAACCAGTAAAGATATCTTATCAATATTTTCTATGGTCACTTTGCCAGCCCATCAGTAGGCAATTTTAGAGGTGTTGTCTAAAGCTAAGTGGAATCTCAATAAAATATATGATTTAATGCCCTGCATCTTCCATGTACAATCTATTCTATTATTTCTAAACACTGTTTTTCAGTGATTCCTTTGTATTCCCGTTCATACTGCGCCCACACACACAAATGATACATCATTTGAAAGGTAAACTTGTTCCCTTCAGCAAGAAAATAGCCAAACAAACCACACATCCACGATTTGATCACAAAATACAGTTTAAACATTAATTTTCATAAACCTGCAGGTGGCACCACAGTTCCCCAAAGCACACTACCAACACATTTGTAAACATGCACTGCTTTTTCGCTGATTACTTTGCCCCACACACACGATACACGATTTGAAAGGTAAACTTGCTCCCTTCAGCAAGAAAGCAGCCAAACAAACCACACATTCACGATTTTATCACTAAATACAGTTAACATTCATTTTCATAAACCTGCAGAAAGACACAATGACCTGCAGGTGGCACCTCAACCGCAAAACATTTTTTGGCCTCTACTTATCAAAACAATGTATTGTCTGTCTGTGTTCATCAGCTCATGAAAATACATTTACATTTGACCAGCTTGCTTTTGCTGAAATTCCCTGCGCCCCCGACGACCAATGTGCGAAAATTTAGCACGGGCCAAGCTAGTATAGTATATTTATCTGCTGTTTTTTTCAGCCCCCTTTAAGGGCTATAAATGATCGTAAGTCATGCACACCTGAATGTTATGCCACTAGCCAATTTTGATACCCATCGAAAGAATACAGGTCACCGACTGATATCAATATATTCCATATTAAGCTTTATTTCCATTCCACTGTCACCCAAGGGAAGACCTGCTGCATGTTTCCATTGTAATAACAACTTATTGAATTTGGAAAACTCCTGAAATAATAACCAATAAGGACACAGTAAGTACAAAATATTCCACACGTCTCAGTCTGCACTTACAGTAGGAGCTCGTAGTTGGTTTCAGTATTCTGGATGCCAAATCTACTTGTCACTCCTCCACTGGATAGGTTTTCCCCCATCCTCTTGCTCAGCTCATTTATTCATTCATCTAGAGTGGGAGTATTCTCCTTTTATGCTGGGTGGCATGAGAGCTTTTAGCGGTTTGTAAAAATGTGAAAAGGGCCCTCCCGACGATCCACATGATTGGGGAAAGACACTTAAGTGATAGTAAGGCTGATTTGATGGTCAATGGTGACACGTAGCACCCCATTAATCCCCTTGTGAGAACTCTAGTGATTCATCTTAGAGGTCTGATCTGACATGGAATATTTTAGAGCTACCTTTTATTATGGGCTCATCTGGTAAGGAGGGAACGGCTAAGCTGTAGGTCAGGGTGAGTAGAACTTGACAAACCAGATTGCATGTGAAACCGTGAGGTCCAGTAGAGCTGGATAAACAGGACAAGACATGGACAAGTAGAGTTTAAAGTGCTAGATATCACATAGCAGAGAGTGCAGACAGCAGCTTGGATCAGTAGATTTGAGTGAGCAGGCTGGAACCATGATGCAGCAGAGTTGAGTGTGTGGACAGTTGAGTGTGTGGATAAGATTCGGCTCTTCACTGCAGTTACAGTGATACCGAATCAAGTTTTCATATTATTTTAGTGATGAAAAAAAATCAGAAGATTCGAAAATAATTTTTAGGAGTAGTATCATTATTTTCCGAGACCCATAACATTTTAATTTGTCGATAGAACTTTATGATGGCTTATTTTTCTGGGGCTAGAAAATATTTTTATTCATACCATTTTGGGATAGATATGACATTTTAATCACTTGTTAGCGTATTTTTTGTGGTTTTACAGCAACCAAAAAAAACGCAATTTTAGCTTTCTTAGAAGGCACAGTACTAATTAAGGAACGTGCCTCTGACAGCGGAACCCCAATATGGGTAATGTTAGAGGAAAATATTGTTCAGTGCCATTTCCTCCCCTTCCATTACTCCCCAGGTGATGCACAAATCGGGTTGCCCAACTGACCAATGGGATTAAAGGGGAAAGGGTGTCCGGCCACACCTACATGGGTTAAACTTAGGTGCCGGGGTCAGTGACTTCCTCCCCGGCTGACCCCTGGAAGCTGTTATCCCACCCTCCCTCCCTTATATATTCAACTCTGTTTATATTGCCATAATAAATGCAAAAAAGGTGATATTAAGTCACAGCCAAAGTTGTAGAGCGGGGCAAAGGTACGTACCACTCATTGACCGGCTTGCTTGTCAGTCGCAGACAGGGACTTTGGCAATGAGCCCGTTGTGAAATGTAATTGCCTTTCTCTGCTTTTGTAATTAATAAACTGTGTCCGACCTGCTTCAACCCATCTAGGCCTGTCCATGTGTTCATTACGGGACTGGTGAGAGGGGGAAAGGCACTGTTTGAGACACACAGGGCCCCGCTGTCTTAAATTTTTCCACTTAAGGTGTTTACCGATTGGGTTATTTTTATATTTTGATAGATCAAACTTTTCTAAACATGACAATACCACATACATGTATTTTTTCTTTCATTTTTTATCATATTTATTTTTAAAGAGGCAAAATGAGTTTGATTTGCATTTTTGTGTTTTTTCTATCTTTTTCATATTTTTTTAATTTTTTTTTTTACTTTTCACTGCTCATCGTTCATCTTAACCTGCTATCATCTGATCACTTGAGATATGCGAAACAATGCCACAGCATTGCTATACATAGTGAAAATTACGGTCTGGGTTTCAACGAAGCACTGTAATAAGTAGCTCTGAGGTCCTCAACAGACCCTCGGATGTTATAGCAAACCATCGGTGATCAGCAATCATGTTCTCAGGCGTGCCGATGGGCGCATTGAATGACCCACCCCCGAACTGAAGCATTGTTATTGCTGCTGTCAGAGATTGAGAGTGGTACTCAACAGGTAAGCAGTCAAGGGCAGCGCTTTGCGCTACATGCGATTGTTAGCGATGTCGGGGATGCCATCAAGTAAGCCTTCCATTGGGCTCCTGTCCAACAGTCAAAGATTAGTGATGTGGCCAGTAGACCAGGGCCTGTGATTTGATTAGCACCATCTCTAGCTGCTATTGTTCTCTTCAATACAAATTGTACTTCATACTGTCAAGAATTAAAAACTTTTGTGCAAACCAAAAGTTAATATTACCCGCGCTTTTCTAATTCGTCGGGTGATCACCGGCCTTTTTAGACTAAATGATTATCGTGAATGAGTGGTCCTAGAAACTCTTGTTTACAATAATCATATAGTGTGAATACACCCTTATTCTTTGTAAAAGAAAAAAAAAAAAAGCATCCATTGTCAAGTACTCCTTCAAGCATTCTTTGCATTATCAGCAAGACGATTGGAGGGCTTGGGACTCATTACTAGATGAAGGCATTGTTTAGAGGACCTATGTTTCCTATTTATTTATTTTATATCTTAAAGTTTGCTGACGGATTCTCTTTAAGGGATATATCTTTATCATTATTGCCTGAGAATGTGTCTTAGAATAATATTAATGTTGAACGAACACTAGAAACAGAAGTGTAGAACATTTTCTCATACTTATTGTGGTTGTCAGACCATGAAGCTGTAAGCTGTGTATTACAAATCTCACTTACCGTACCTTGTATAAATAAGATCTTGCTGCTGTGTTCACATAAGCTGTAATTTACTGGTTTGTACAATCATGTAATGATCCTTGCCATGACAGCTCTTCCTTTCACGTTCCCAATACATATCTCATCTCTATGAGTTTACAAATGAACCCAATCATTTTGCCTCTGAAAATATAATTTGCCTTGCAATTAATGTCCATGCTCCCAGCTCTGGACACTAGTATTATTTGGGAGGGTGCAGAGCTGCTGCAAAGTCTTTTAATGAACCCATATTTTGTTAATTTATTTCAAAATAATTTATGGCATCTCTTTCAATGGAAGCTGCAAAAAAAAGTTAAAATGTGTAATTAAAAATGTAAACAATGTTACATTGCTCAAGAAATTTTCAAATACTTTACATACACCTGAATGTGCATGGTAAACCATACACTTTAGGCTCGTGTTGGCTAGTCTGCTTATTCCAAAATGATGCTACCATGACATGGGCATCTAACTGGTTTATTGGGCTCTCTATATATCTTGGTAGATCGGATAACTCGGCAGCTAAAGAGGTAGACAGGTAAGGTAATGCACAAACCAGTGCAGAGTTAATATACATATCACAAAAAATAAAAAAGAGAGTAACTTTATCACCTTCAGTGGTATCTCGCTAGTGTAATAGTGTAATATATGTAGTAAATAGAACACAGGAAAAAAAAAGATAGGAGGGAGATGCAGCTGCAGTGTTTCTGCCTCAGCCTGTTCATGACACTTTATGATATGAGAGGGGATCAACAAGAGGAAGACATCTGATTTGCACAAAGCACACAGCTCCTATATCACACATTCACGGCAAAAGAATAGAGTTTCTAAAAACAGCTAGAAAGAGTACCCAAAATTTGCAGGTTGGAAACAATTTTGGGATAATTATGAGTTATAAAGATGTTCAAAAACCCAAAGTTGAGAAATATAAAATACAGGACATATTGTCAGTTCTGAACAATGGGATGAGGATAATCTAATGCCAGCTGCTGATATCATTGTGATCATTGTTAGGCATCAGGTTTCTGCATCTGCTCTGCAGGAATCCAGAGCCTCACATTCTGCGGTCTCCTGTTCTCTTTCTACTGCAGAGGAGATTACTTTGCAGCAGACCGCTCCAGAGACTTAAGGTACTGTCACACTAAGAGATATCGCTAGCAATATCGCTATAACTTGTGACGTTATAGCGATATTGCTAGCGACATCGTTGTGTCTGATACTTACCTACGACCCGCTCCCCCGCTGGTTATCGCTGATCGCGCGAGAACGTTCAGGACCGTTTCTCGTCGTCAGCTTCCTGCAGCGCTTCCTGCTGTGACGACGAGCGACACGTGGAGCCAGGCGGGAGGACACAGGATCGCCTGGTGTGACAGGTAAGTAGCGACCCCCGTGCCCAGCGATGTCGCTAGTGAGATCTGCTTGTTTGGCAGCTCGCTAGCGACCACTTACCGATGTACCAGCGATCCTGACCACGTCATATCGCTGGTCGGGATCGCTGGTACATCGCTAAGTGTGACAGTACCTTAAGTCCCTCTGTGCTCCTACTGGGCATGCTCACGAGACGATCTCACATTGGAGATCGGGAGTCATGTGCCCAGGTCCTGTTCCAGATCTCATTGGTCCATCTCTGAGATCTGGAAGGTCCCGCACGGCTATAAAAAGTGCGCATGGCCATTCCACCTTGCGCTAGTATAGACTATACAGTACTTGCTATGTGTGAATGGTGATGGATGTATGATTCTGGTGACTGACTCATTATAAAACCCCTTCCCTCTGATATTATGTATGTGGATAGGGAATTAGCTTAGCAGTCAGCGCCAGTCAGTGGCAAGCCTTAGGCCACTGTGCACACCACACCTCTACACTAGCGTCCGACATTGCGCGTGCTTTCTAGCTTTGTCGTCGAGCGGCAGTGTCCTACGCTGCGCTGCAGTTGCAGCCCTTCTTGACGCTTGCAGTAGCGATGCCGCACACACGGTAGGTCTAGACGGACGCAGCTCCTCTGCCTTGGGTCATGCTCCTGTGACCAGATACCGTGTGTGCATTTTCCTGAGGCCTGTGACACTAACAGGCTCAGCGTTTTTGTATGTTTACGTTGCGGCACCTCTCTGTGTGAACAGAGCCCGTTCTGCGCACTTCGGGTGAAGTTGAACCCGTGCGCATTATGCCATCATATTGCTCCTCTGTCATTACCTAGCAGCAGTGTAACACCCCTACTGCACGGTGGACCCCAAGTGGCGAACGCACTTTATTATTTATTTTTATTTAGTGCGTTCCGCCGTTCCTAACAGATCGTTGGAGACCACTATGAGATCCTGCTGTTATGAAGTGCTAATTTTTAGACTGAAGCACTAGTAAATGGAGGCGTTCTATCCTTATCGTTAAGTCAACATGTGGAAATAGTTAGGATGGCCTTTCTTTCTATTTCCACATGTTGAGCTATCAATAAAACTTAAATTCTGAACCAGATAGCAAATAATGAGATGTGGTATTTCGTAATACTGTTGTTTAGAGGGAAGCCCCATACTCATATTGCAAATGCTTTGGGTGGTTCAACCACAACTTCCAAGCAGCATGCTGGACGTCTTTGAGTCATATTTGACACAAAACTTTATTTTGACTCCTGTATCCAATCACTTGCTTGCTAATGTCAGTGTTACACTTATTCATTGTCATCTAGCCAAGACAGCTAAAAACACTGGATCGCCAAAGAATATCAAGCAGGAAATAAATACCTTTATTAAATAATAGTAGCAAAATGTTATATAAAAGACAATGTGCGCGTATCAGGACAGGAAATATAACAGTAATGAGATAATTCCATATATACAGGGTGGTCCAAAAGTAGGTGGACAGTATGTGTAATAGGGTTATGAAGTGGGAGATTTATCAAACCTGGTGTAAAGTGAAACTGACTCAGTTGCCATTAGCAACCAATCAGATTTCACTTTTCATTCTTCATAGACTCTTTGGAAAATGAAAGGTGGAATCTGATTGGTTGCTAAGGGCAACTGAGTCAGTTTTACAGATCCAGTTTTCACAGATCAATCTCCCACAGATCTGTTTTCTTTTCCGATAATTCAGATAACCCATAATGGCAAATAATTTAAATACAGATCAAAGAAAATGGGTGTTAAAAGAGTATTGGAAATCTCAAAATGCTGAAACAGTCAATTGGGTAGAAACATTTGGTACTCAAGCTCCAAAGAGACAAACCATTTACCGCATTCGTGACAAATTCGATGCCATTGGTTCAATCCTTAATGCTCCAAAAACTGGTCGACCCAAAACAGCCTGTACAGAAAATAATAAAAAACTTGTTGCTGAAACATTTGTTCAGGGTCCAAAAAAGTCCACCAGAAGAGTCTCTTTATGTGTAATTATTAATTTTTTCACAGTTATACTTTTCCAATTATTTGGTTATATTCTTTGGATTTTCCACATTTTTTTACATACACTGTTTGCTTTTTTAATCTTTTTTTCTGTACTTGAGGATTATTATATTTATTACACATTTTATTTTTATTTTTTATAATTGGGTCTGCCCTTTCCAATATGTATATATATATATATATATATATATATATATACTGTATATATGTAATCCTCTCATTATTGCTATATTTCCTGTCCTGATACTCACACAATGTCTTTCATATAACATTTTGCTACTATTATTTAATAAAGGTATTTACCATTTCATTCCTGCTTGGTATTCTTTGGCGTTCCAGTGTTTTTGGTTGTCTTGGCTGGCTTTCCTACCTTGAGTGGTTTTCACTTCTTTTTCTTTCACAGAGCACCAGGACTATTCATTAGATATGTGTACATACAATTGAATATATATATATATATATATACTGTATAAATCATGAAAAGTAGGCAGCACTCCAAATTCAATTTGAAAAAAGTGGATACTTTACTGATCCTCAGGTGGCGACGTTTCAACGGTGACCCGTCTTTATCAAGCCTATTGGCTTGATAAAGACGGGTCACCGTTGAAACGTCGCCACCTGAGGATCAGTAAAGTATCCACTTTTTTCACATTGAATTTGGAGTGCTGCCTATTTTTCTTGATTTATTAACTCAGTTGTTTGGACACTGTTGAAAAGGTTCTGTACCAATTGTATAATTTTGGTAGTGCTGCTCTTTTTTATGATTTATACATATACTGTATATATATATATATATATATATATATAGTTATTTATTTTTTTGTATATTCAATATTGTTTTGGTGTCTCTGTTGCTTTAATTTAATTAATTGTCATCTAGACTACTGCAACTCTCTACTG
Organism: Dendrobates tinctorius; assembly: GCF_039654945.1. Classification (NCBI taxonomy): domain Eukaryota; kingdom Metazoa; phylum Chordata; class Amphibia; order Anura; family Dendrobatidae; genus Dendrobates; species Dendrobates tinctorius. Next base: position 10,112,339 of record NW_027361771.1, read on the forward strand.
ATCGGTCTCCCTCTTGCCAAACTCTCCTCTCCAATCCATCCTGAATGCAGCAGCCAGAGTCATATTTCTGTCCATCCGCTTCGCCAATGCCTCCAGCTTGTGCCAGTCATTGCACTGGTTACTCATCATCTACACAATACAATATAAACTTATCTTTCTTACCCACAATGCCCTCCACTGGTCTGCACCACCATACATGTCTTCCCTTATCTCTGCATATTACACTACCCATGCTCTCCATTCTGCAACTGACCGAAGACTTACATCATCCATCCAATCCGAGCCCCCACTTTCGTCTCATGCTGCACCAGTTTTTTTGCGTGCATTACACCAGATGGTGAGACTAATACATAGTCCCCACTTTTTTAAACATGCTTTAAAAAAACATCTCTTTAGACAGGCTTACGACCTTATTTCACTAATCTAACTTTTCCTGGTTCCCTCTTTCTAAATATTCCTCAGAATAGGGTTCCTCCTGTTCATCTGTCTCCACATCCTCTATGCACCCAATAGCAGTTGGTAACTTGGCAACTGTACTTAGACAGATACTGGCTCATGATTGATTCATGCAGCATTAGTTGAAGATACAGTTGTGGCCAAAAGTATTGACACCCCTGCAATTCTGTCAGATAATTCTCAATTCCTTCCTGAAAATGATTGCAAACAAATTCTTTGGTATTATTATCTTCATTTAATTTGTCTTAAATGAAAAAACACAAAAGAGAATGAAGCAAAAAGCAAAACATTGATCATTTTCACACAAAACTCCAAAAATGGGCCAAACAAAAGTATTGGCACCCTCAGCCTAATACTTGGTTGCACAACCTTTAGCCAAAATAACTGTGACCAACTGCTTCCGGTAACCATCAATGAGTTTCTTACAATGCTCTGCTGGAATTTTAGACCATTCTTCTTTGGCAAACTGCTCTAGGTCCCTGATATTTGAAGGGTGCCTTCTCCAAACTGCCATTTTTAGATCTCTCCACAGGTGTTCTATGGGATTCAGGTCTGGACTCATTGCGGCCACCTTAGAAGTATCCCGTGCTTTCTCTCAAACCATTTTCTAGTGCTTTTTGAAGTGTGTTTTGGGTCATTGTCCTGCTGGGAGACCCATGACCTCTGAGGGAGACCCAGCTTTCTCACACTGGGCCCTACATTATGCTGCAAAATTTGTTGGTAGTCTTCTGACTTCATAAAGCCATGCACACGGTCAAGCAGTCCAGTGCCAGAGGCAGCAAAGCAACCCCAAAACATCAGGGAACCTCCGCCATGTTTGACTGTAGGGACCGTGTTCTTTTCTTTGAATGCCTCTTTTTTCTCCTGTAAACTCTATGTTGATGCCTTTGCCCCAAAAGCTCTACTTTTGTCTCATCTGACCAGAGAACATTCTTCCAAAACGTTTTAGGCTTTTTCAGGTAAGTTTTGGCAAACTCCAGCCTGGCTTTTTATGTCTCGGGATAAGAAGTGGGGTCTTCCTGGGTCTCCTACAATACAGTCCCTTTTCATTCATACGCCGACGAATAGTATGGGTTGACACTGTTGTACCCTCAGACTGCAGGGCAGCTTGAACTTGTTTGGATGTTAGTCGAGGTTCTTTATCCAACATCCGCACAATCTTACGTTGAAATCTCTTGTCAATTTTTCTTTTCCGTCCACATCCAGGGAGGTTAGCCACAGTGCCATGGGCTTTAAACTTCTTGATGACACTGCGCACGGTAGACACAGGAACATTCAGGTCTTTGGAGATGGACTTGTAGCCTTGAGATTGATCATGCTTCCTCACAATTTGGTTTCTCAAGTCCTCAGACAGTTCTTTGGTCTTCTTTCTTTTCTCCAATGTGGTACACACAAGGACACAGGACAGAGGTTGAGTCAACTTTAATCCATGTCAACTGGCTGCAAGTGTGATTTAGTTATTGCCAACACCTGTTAGGTGCCACAGGTAAGTTACAGGTGCTGTTAATTACACAAATTAGAGAAGCATCACATGATTTTTCGAACAGTGCCAATACTTTTGACCACCCTCTTTTTTATGTTTGGTGTGCAATTATATCCAATTTGGCTTTAGGACAATTCTTTTTGTGTTTTTTCATTTAAGACAAATTAAATGAAGTTAATAATACCAAAGAATTTGTGTTTGCAATCATTTTCAGGAAGAAACTGAGTATTATCTGACAGAATTGCAGGGGTGTCAACACTTTTGGCCACAACTGTATCTACAGTCATGGCCAAAAGTATTGACACCCCTGCAATTCTGTCAGATAATATTCAGTTTCTTCCTGAAAATGATTGCAAACACAAATTCTTTGGTATTATTATCTTCATTTAATTTGTCTTAAATGAAAAAACACAAAAGAGAATGAAGCAAAAAGCAAAACATTGATCATTTCACACAAAACTCCAAAAATGGGCCAGACAAAAGTATTTGCACCCTCAGCCTAATACTTGGTTGCACAACCTTTAGCCAAAATAACTGCGACCAACCGCTTCCGGTAACCATCAATGAGTTTCTTACAATGCTCTGCTGGAATTTTAGACCATTCTTCTTTGGCAAACTACTCCAGGTCCCTGATATTTGAAGGGTGCCTTCTCCAAACTGCCATGTTTAGATCTCTCCACAGGTGTTCTATGGGATTCAGGTCTGGACTCATTGCTGGCCACCTTAGATGTCTCCAGTGCTTTCTCTCAAACCATTTTCTAGTGCTTTTTGAAGTGTGTTTTGGGTCATTGTCCTGCTGGAAGACCCATGACCTCTGAGGGAGACCCAGCTTTCTCACACTGGGCCCTACATTATGCTGCAAAATTTGTTGGTAGTCTTCAGACTTCATAATGCCATGCACACGGTCAAGCAGTCCAGTGCCAGAGGCAGCAAAGCAACCCCAAAACATCAGGGAACCTCCGCCATGTTTGACTGTAGGGACTGTGTACTTTCTTTGAATGCCTCTTTTTTTCTCCTGTAAACTCTATGTTAGAATCATAGAATCATAGAATCGTAGAGTTGGAAGGGACCTCCTGGGCCATCTGGTCCAACCCCCTGCTCAAAGCAGGATTCGCTAAATCATCCCAGTCAGATGTCTGTACAGCCTCTGTTTGAAGACTTCCATTGAAGGAGAACTCACCACTTCTCGTGGCAGCCTGTTCCACTCATTGATCACTCTAACTGTCAAAAAGTTTTTTCTAATATCTAATCTGTGTCTCCTCCCATTCAGTTTCATCCCATTGCTTCTAGTCTTTCCTTGTGCAAATGAGAATAAAGTTGATCCTTCTACAATGTGACAGCCCTTTAGATATTTGTAGACAGCTATTAAGTCTCCTCTCAGTCTTCTCTTTTGCAAACTAAACATTCCCAAATCCTGCAACCTTTCCTCATAAGACAGGGTTTGCAGACCGGTCACCATTCTGGTCGTTCTTTTCTGAACTTGCTCCAGTTTGTTGATGTCTTTTTTAAAATGTGGTGCCCAAAACTGGACACAATATTCCAGATGAGGTCTGACCAAAGAGGAGTAGAGGGAAATAATGACTTCACGTGATCTAGACTGTATGCTTCTGTTAATACATCCTAGAATTGCATTTGCCTTTTTTGCTGCTGCATCACACTGTTGACTCATATTCAGTCTGTGATCTATTAGTATACCCAAGTCTTTTTCACATGTGCTGTCACTTAGCCCTATTCCTCCCATTCTATATATGCTTTTTCCATTTTTATTGCCCAGATGTAGTACTTTGCATTTCTCCCTGTTAAAAACCATTCTGTTAGTTGCTGCCCACTTCTCCAGTTTATTTAAATCTTTTTGAATCCTCTCTCTCTCTTCTCTAGTATTAGCTATCCCTCCTAGCTTTGTGTCATCAGCAAATTTAATCAGTTTACCCTCAATTCCTTCATCTAAATCGTTGATAAAGATGTTGAACAATACAGGGCCCAGGACAGAGCCCTGTGGAACCCCACTTGAGACATTCTTCCAACTGGATGTGCAGCCATTTACGACCACTCTTTGGGTCCGATCACTAAGCCAGTTATGAATCCACCTAACAGTTGCCTTGTCCATTCCATACTTAATCATTTTTTCAATAAGGATTGTATGAGAGACTTTGTCAAATGCTTTGCTGAAGTCAAGATATACTATATCTACAGCATTTCCTTGATCCACCCAATCAGTGATACCGTCATAGAAGGAAATTAAGTTAGTCTGACATGACTTATTAGTTACAAACCCATGCTGACTCTGTTTAATCACTTCATTCTTATCCAGGTATTGACATACATGTTGTTTAATAATTTGTTCAAAGATCTTTCCTGGTATAGAAGTCAGACTCACCGGCCTATAGTTACCTGGGTCCACCTTCTTCCCCTTTTTGAAGATAGGAACAACATTTGCTCTTCTCCAGTCTTCTGGCACTTCTCCTGTTCTCCAAGAATTTTCAAAGATTATAGAGAGGGGTTCAAAAATTTCTTCTGCTATCTCCTTCAGTAGTCTGGGGTGTAATTCATCTGGACCTGGAGACTTGAATTCATTTAGGCTAGCTAAGTGTTTCCTCACTATCTTTCTGTTTATAGATATCCTGGATTCTTCTATTCCCTTAATAGGACAGTGAATAACAGTTGATGTTACATTTCCTTTCTGAGAGAAAACAGATGCAAAATAGGAATTTAAAAGTTCAGCCTTCTCAACATCCTGTCTTACCATTTCATCATTTTCATCCTGTAAAAATCCTATAGCATCTTTGACTTTTCTTTTACTTTTGACATATCCCCAAAATCCTTTATTATTGCTTTTGACATCTCTTGCAAGCCTCAATTCATTTTCAGCTTTAGCTAATCTGATTTGTGCCCTGCAGGTTCTGCAGACAGCATTATATTCTTCTTTAGATATGCCTCCCTCTTTCCATTTTATAAACATTTTTTTCTTCCTTTTTAGCATGTGCTTAAGTTCTGTGTTCATCCATCCTGGTTTCCTTAACTGCTTCCTATTCTTCCCTCTTTTCGGAATTGTTAACAACTGTGCTTTGAGAATTTCATTTTTCAAGATTTCCCATCCTTCCTGGACATTTTTGTCTTTAAGGATATCCAGCCATTGGATCCCTCCAATTCTCTTTCTGAATCCCTTAAAATCTGCCTTTCTGAAATCTAACCTTGACGTCTGAGTCTTCACAGGTCTTCCGCCTCTAGTTATCCAAAATTCTAAAATGGCATGGTCGCTACCTCCTAGGGTCCCAGCCACTTTTACCTCCTCAACCATTTCCTCCCTGTTTATAAGGATTAGATCCAAGGTAGCAGTTCCTCTTGTTTTCTCCCTTACCTTTTGGAAGATAAAGTTGTCAGCAAGAGAGGATAAGAATTTCCTTGACCTGTTAGTTTTGCCTGAGAGAGATTCCCAACAAATGTCTGGATAGTTGAAATCTCCCATGACAACTATGTCATATTTTTTGGAGAACTTGGCCATTTGATGCATAAAGAGTTCATCCATAGCTTCAGCTTGCACAGGCGGCCTGTAGTAAATGCCTACAATGGTGTCCTTTCCATTGTTCTGTCCTTGTATTCTTACCCAAACAGTTTCCACAGAACTCCCAGTCTCTGAAGCTTCAATCTCTGTGCAGATATACGCGTTTCTAACATACAATGCGACACCCCCTCCTCGTTTATCAAATCTGTTTCTTGCAAATAAGTTGTATCCTTCTAGTCTTGTATTCCAATCATGTGTATTGTCCCACCAAGTTTCAGTGATTCCAATGACATCATATTTCTTTTCCTGTGTTAGTAGTTCCAATTCTCCTTGTTTGTTGCCCATGCTTTGTGCATTAGTATAGAAACATTTCAGTTTGTGATTGGTTTCTCTTTCTCCAATATTTTTATTAATTAGATTCTTTCGTCTTTGTTCTTCTTTTCCACTTCTAATAGCAGAGTTCTCAATAGCATTTGTCAGGTGTATGGCTTTTTCTGGTCTTTTGCTTCCCTTCCCATGTTGTTCTAGTTTAAAGCTCTCCTTACAAGTGTAGCAAGGCGACTTCCAAATACATGCTTTCCAGTCTTCGTAAGATGCACCCCATCTCTAGCAAGTAGTCCATCGCATATGTTGATGCTTTTGCCCTAAAAGCTCTACTTTTGTCTCATCTGACCAGAGAAAATTCTTCCAAAATGTTTTAGGCTTTTTCAGTTAAGTTTTGGCAAACTCCAGCCTGGCTTTTTTATGTCTCGGGGTAAGAAGTGGAGTCTTCCTGGGTCTCCTACCATACAGTCCCTTTTCATTCAGACGCCGACGGATTGTACGGGTTGACACCGTTGTACCCTCGGACTGCAGGGCAGCTTGAACTTGTTTGGATGTTAGTGGAGGTTCTTTATCCAACATCCGCACAATCTTGCGTTGAAATCTCTTGTCAATTTTTCTTTTCCGGCCACATCTAGGGAGGTTAGCCACAGTGCCATGGGCTTTAAACTTCTTGATGACACTGTGCACGGTAGACACAGGAACATTCAGGTCTTTGGAGATGGACTTGTAGCCTTGAAATTGCTTATGCTTCGTCACAATTTGGTTTCTCAAGTTCTCAGACAGTTCTTCTTTCTTTTCTCCATGCTCAATGTGGTACACACAAGGACACAGGACAGAGGTTGAGTTAACTTTAATCCATGTTAACTGGCTGCAAGTGTGATTTAGTTATTGCCAACAGCTGTTAGGTGCCACAGGTAAGTTACAGGTGCTGTTAATTACATAAATTAGAGAAGCATCACATGATTTTTCAAACAGTGCCAATACTTTTGTCCACCCTCTTTGTTATGTTTGGTGTGGAATTATATCCAATTTGGCTTTAGGACAATTCTTTTTGTGTTTTTTCATTTAAGACAAATTAAATGAAGATAATAATACCAAAGAATTTGTGTTTGCAATCATTTTCAGGAAGAAACTGAGTATTATCTGACAGAATTGCAGGGGTGTCAATACTTTTGGCCATGACTGTATTTATTATATTGATGGCTCAACCACACACGAAAAGCACTTTTCACATATTGTGCCCCCTCTATTTCTTTATAGATTGTAAGTTTGCGAGCAGGGCCCTCACTCCTCCTGTAACTATTGATCTATGTGTTACTTTGTATTGTCTTTACTGTCTGTACATGTCTCCGTTCAATTGGAAAGTATTGCGAAATATGTTGGAAATACATAAATAAAATTATTATTATTAGTCATCGTGGAGCACCGCTCTCTTTGAGCTATGAGTGCCGACCAAAAATTGATTGCTATCATCAACCTTGTGTCCTGCCCACTCTGCATCTGTACTTCCCCCTCCCTTTAACCCTGTGAAGAATATGGGGGAGTTAATGGCAGCTTACAATCCTCCTTCAGCATGTGTAGTTGTAACAGGAGACCGGATTTAGCAGGTGGTCCAGCCACACTAGCTAGTATGACAAAGCCAACGCTCTTCAGACATACCATTGGATGGGTAAGGAACAGTAGGACAGGTGTTGGGTGCATATATAAAAAGCACTTTTGCTGTAGACTTTAAAATTACAATTCGTATTGTTCTCCACCATCATGTTCTCCTATGTTTTCTTTTTTCCCATTTTTTACCTAAGCATGTTGCCCTTTACTATATGAGGGATATGGCGTTATCTGATCAACACGCTGGTTTCTACCTGTTCTTGCAGCTGAACATGCCTTGTTGTTATTTCTTTATATTTATGTAATGATGTTTTATTGCATAATGGATATAGTGAATATATATAATAAATTTATACTTTTTAAATTAAATTTTCTGGGACTTGTACGCCTTTTCTTTCTGTATGGATTAGCTAGTATCCAAGCTCATACAGGATGACCTCCTGTGGAGACAATACTGTGTAGCTGCTTTGTCCAGTCAAATAGGATTTCATAAAAAGTTTTAAGGAGAATATGGTGTTATTGTACATTCTAGCCACACACCGGTTACATTTTCGAGATCCCTGGAACAGATTGAATGCTTCCAGAGTCTTGGTCTAGCATCCCAGGGTGGGTAGATACACATAAATGCTAGTAGAAGCCAGGTAATGAAGCTGTGTTTGGTCTCCAAGCATAACTGGGGGCTAGCCGGACCTGATGGCGACAGAACTCCCACCCTATGACCCTGGAAAGTTATGATCCTTCATAGGTTTTGGGGATTTTACCTTCAAACACCTAGAGGAGAGTGATAAGGCTCCTTCTGGGGGCAGAAAAGAGGGACCAACCAAGGAGATAAAGGTTTGTGTAAGGCCATGTGCTCTCTCCTTGTCATGCTTGCTGTTCATTTCTAAAGGGGGGCACGTTGAGTAACGTGCTGGGAGGAAAAGAAGTCAGCTGGCAGCCCATGGTCAAACATCAAACTGGTAATTGACATGATTCATCAGCTTATATCTATTTTATTTCACTTGTGTTTGCATATCTGACCATTGTATATGTATAACCATTGTCTATATAGTGTATTGTCTAGTGTGCTCTTAAGGCGATTAAATATATAGTTTAATCTTGGGCAGCTCTTTTATCTCGATCCACGAACTCGCATGTCCTTGTTCTCGGTTGTAAATTTAAATGCTACCAGGGCTAGTTTCTGCCCGATATAATCACATCAATGGATCAGGCTTATATCTAAAAAGGAACTGGTGGCAGTCCAACCGGGCTGGCAGCACTCTGTTTCACTGGTGCTAGTGAAAGTGGCCTCTCAGCCTTTCAGGGTTTTGAGCGAGTGTGATGCCCTGTCAGCACCTACGTTTGCCTCCTTCTCTCCCTGTGACTCCCTGGGCCCATGTGGACAGGGAAGTGTATGTGTAAAATTATGTCAAGCTGACCTGATGTGTTCCCAGGGGGCGCAGAACGTCATGTTGGTGCAAGTGCGGAGACTGTACCCCTTGATCCCTTGGACGTAATCGTGACATTGTAAGAGGATGAGCCGAGGCAGTGTTCGGTGCTCTTTAAGGCCAGAAATATCAGGGCTGTCACCACTGTTGCTGGGGAGGATTCTTCTGGGAGGGAAGGACCTTCACGCTAGACAGCAGGGGGCATGGGGAGTATAAAGAGGACTGAGCGTGGGAACGTGGGAGACTTCGCGGGAAAGCGACAGAAGGTTGACTTCCTCTCCACTGCTCCAGGAGACAACTCCACACCACCTTTCCCACAGAGTGCTGACCCCACAGTTGACTTTGACGCTACTGAGTTACCGTCTGACCCCGTTCCTGTGGACAGTCACCTCCCGCCTGTCTGTGAGCAGACACATGGCTCATTTTCAGCGCCATCACTGAGGTATCCACACAAAGGATTGTTACTACAACCCAGTGTACTCAAGCCAGCCAGGATGGGATCCATCAGCATCATTGGAAAACAGTGCTTCTCGTTCCTCCGTAATAGAGCCAGAGAGTTTGTTTACAATTTGCGACGCCATCGGGAGATTTTCCAGCCTTTCCCCTGCAAGGACTGCAAGCGATAAGTTACTCCGTTTTTGCATAGCATATGTTTCTATTGTGCATGGTGGTTGTGCTTAATAATAGAGTTGAGCGACTTTTGTTTTTTTAGGGTCGCGTTTCGTTTCGTGAAACCCGACTTTTCCAAAAGTCGGGTCGAGCAAGATCGTCCGATTATAGGGAAAAGTCGGGGTCGTCCCGAAACACGAAACCCAATGTAAGTCAATGGGGAATAAAAGTCGGCAGTGAGAGGAGGACAGGAAACACACCTACAGTGCCCATTTGAATGCCAAAAGCATCAATTCTTCTTACTTAAGCTTGTCAACCTTAATTAACTTCATAATACAAGCTACGCACTGAAAAATGGGGGTTATTTGGCTAAAGTTGTGGGGGGGGATGGCTCCAGGTTTTCATGTTCCCTGGGCGAAAGAGCGCCCCTTTAACACATACCAAAACTCATCATGCTCCGATACGGCAGAGAAATAGCGGTATAGTACAATGAAAAATACTTCACTTTTTACATCTCATGACGAGGCCCATCTATTTCTCCATACAGAATCATTGGTCCCATATAATGTTTGAAACAGTATATGATGAGCTCCACATAATGCTACAGTATATGTTGGTCCCCATGGATGAAGCTCCACTGTCTTATGGGCCCAAATAATGCTCCAAACATAATGGGCCCCATTTCTAATGCTCTAGTGTATAATGGGCCCTGTAAATGCTGCTCCAGTGTCTGATGTCCACCTTTGGAATGTTCCAGTGTATGGTGGGCCCCATCTATCATTCTCCAGAGTAACGTGCTCCCCAAAAATTGCTGTCCCAACATTGAAAACAATCAAATAAGTCTCCTTGCTAGGGAATCCCTGTACTAGTCTGGACTCCTCGCCGTCCCCATCTTCCATCTCACTGCACAGTATTTCAACCTTGCAAGTGCTGTGATCCTGAGCAAGCAGGGGGTGCCCACTCGTTGGCGACGGCACTGGCACAGGGCCCCTGATAGTACGGTGGTGTGTCTGATGGCGGGTGGGCCGAACCTGCACTTTCATCTGCAGCTTCCTCTTTGTCACCGTGTAAGATGGAACTGTATATGGGAAGGGTAACCTGAGTTTCATCAGGGTCAGATTCAGGCCGTGTAGCGTGCGAGGGGAATGTAGTGGTCTGGGTCAATGTACCAGCAGATTCATCGAGCAGTGGCTGGGCATCAGTGCACTTGTGTCGCCCCCAGGAGTACGGTCGCCACAGTGGCATTACCTTCCTCCTAGGGAGTGTGATGTCATGCTTGGGAGCAACGAAGGATCTCTCTAGCAGGTTAACTGATTGGGCGGCGTTATTCCCACGAGTCATGACCCTCCAAACAGCGTTCATGAAGGCAAATTGTTTGTTTTACGTGGGCAGTATGGTTGCAAAGCTGAACCTTAAAGGAATGTCCAGAAGGGCACCAACAGGAGTGGAGCCTACGGTTAAATTCGACTCCACCTGGGAAACCTCAACCATGCCAGCTACAGAACAGATGCACACATTGCAAGCTTAATTCCGTTAACGAACGAGACTCCGTCATGTCCCGCGGTCCGAGTCCGGCTTACTAGAGGGACACGTGAGGCTCTGGAACATGAGATTGGCCAATAACTGGTGTGTCATGCCCTTACATGTCCGTGGCTGCATGTGCGCTACACTGAAAAGGCCAGCGTTTGTCGCTTACAGGTGCAGATAATCCGCTGAACAATGTTAGTGATGGGGATCACTGATTACAATTATTACCCGCGAACAATGATTTACCAGTAAGTGCAGGTCAACTGCAGTTCCGGAATTAGGCCTAACCGTCATTCCTGAAAAAATGAAAAACTTACGTGTGCAAACCACAGGTGCTGTAGCTTGCTTAACAGCTCGCCAGCCGTTCTCACGCCCAGTATGGATTACACGTGATTGCACAAAGGTTAGAAAGGGTACCGTATCCCCGGATAACATGTATGGATAGCGTACACATTCAAAATATATGTCTCAGGAGGCAGGCTCAGACGGTGTTAGGCCCAGTATGGATTGCACGTGATTGCACAAAGGTTAGAAAGGGTACCGTATCCCCGGATAACATGTATGGATAGCGTACACATTCAAAATATATGTCTCAGGAGGCAGGCTCAGACGGTGTTAGGCCCAGTATGGATTGCACGTGATTGCACAAAGGTTAGAAAGGGTACCGTATCCCCGGATAACATGTATGGATAGCGTACACATTCAAAATATATGTCTCAGGAGGCAGGTTCAGACGGTGTTAGGCCCAGTATGGATTGCACGTGATTGCACAAAGGTTAGAAAGGGTACCGTATCCCCGGATAACATGTATGGATAGCGTACACATTCAAAATATATGTCTCAGGAGGCAGGCTCAGACGGTGTTAGGCCCAGTATGGATTGCAGGTGATTGCACAAAGGTTAGAAAGGGTACTGTATCCCCGGATAACATGTATGGATAGCGTACACATTCAAAATATATGTCTCAGGAGGCAGGCTCAGACGGTGTTAGGCCCAGTATGGATTGCACGTGATTGCACAAAGGTTAGAAAGGGTACCGTATCCCCGGATAACATGTATGGATAGCGTACACATTCAAAATATATGTCTCAGGAGGCAGGCTCAGACGGTGTTAGGCCCAGTATGGATTGCACGTGATTGCACAAAGGTTAGAAAGGGTACCGTATCCCCGGATAACATGTATGGATAGCGTACACATTCAAAATATATGTCTCAGGAGGCAGGCTCAGACGGTGTTAGGCCCAGTATGGATTGCACGTGATTGCACAAAGGTTAGAAAGGGTACCGTATCCCCGGATAACATGTATGGATAGCGTACACATTCAAAATATATGTCTCAGGAGGCAGGCTCAGACGGTGTTAGGCCCAGTATGGATTGCACGTGATTGCACAAAGGTTAGAAAGGGTACCGTATCCCCGGATAACATATATGGATAGCGTACACATTCAAAATATATGTCTCAGGAGGCAGGCTCAGACGGTGTTAGGCCCAGTATGGATTGCACGTGATTGCACAAAGGTTAGAAAGGGTACTGTATCCCCGGATAACATGTATGGATAGCGTACACATTCAAAATATATGTCTCAGGAGGCAGGCTCAGACGGTGTTAGGCCCAGTATGGATTGCACGTGATTGCACAAAGGTTAGAAAGGGTACCGTATCCCCGGATAACATGTATGGATAGCGTACACATTCAAAATATATGTCTCAGGAGGCAGGCTCAGACGGTGTTAGGCCCAGTATGGATTGCACGTGATTGCACAAAGGTTAGAAAGGGTACCGTATCCCCGGATAACATGTATGGATAGCGTACACATTCAAAATATATGTCTCAGGAGGCAGGCTCAGACGGTGTTAGGCCCAGTATGGATTGCACGTGATTGCACAAAGGTTAGAAAGGGTACCGTATCCCCGGATAACATGTATGGATAGCGTACACATTCAAAATATATGTCTCAGGAGGCAGGCTCAGACGGTGTTAGGCCCAGTATGGATTGCACGTGATTGCACAAAGGTTAGAAAGGGTACCGTATCCCCGGATAACATGTATGGATAGCGTACACATTCAAAATATATGTCTCAGGAGGCAGGCTCAGACGGTGTTAGGCCCAGTATGGATTGCACGTGATTGCACAAAGGTTAGAAAGGGTACCGTATCCCCGGATAACATGTATGGATAGCGTACACTTTCAAAATATATGTCTCAGGAGGCAGGCTCAGACGGTGTTAGGCCCAGTATGGATTGCACGTGATTGCACAAAGGTTAGAAAGGGTACCGTATCCCCGGATAACATGTATGGATAGCGTACACATTCAAAATATATGTCTCAGGAGGCAGGCTCAGACGGTGTCAGGCACAGTATGGATTTGACGGCCCAGATTACACAGCGGAGGAGCAGGGAGAGGTAAAGATTGCAAATGCTGGGGCCCTGCCCAAGCAAGGGGGGCCCACTCGTGGGCGTCGGTACTGGCACTGGGCCCCTCATAGTACAGCGGTGTGTCTGACGGCGGGTGTGCACCACCACCGTCAGAGACACTTGATTGCACTATGAGGGACCCTGTGCCAGTGCCCGCACCCAAGAGTCGGCCTACCCACCTGTCCAGGGCAACGGCACTCGCACGGTGTCGTGCGCTAGGTGGTGACCCCGGCCATGGGGGGGGAGGCAGAACAGTTAGGGAGTTTTAGAAAGTGGCATATGTTGATGTTGGACATTCAGCTGATGCAAAAGGCGAAATAGGTGAAGTCCCAGGAAGAGGTGGACCAAAGCAAGCCATTTTTCTGTCACCCTATGTGTCATCAGGGGAAGGTGGGACAAAATCCTTGGAAACCCATGCATGGTTCATTTTAATGAAGGTTAGATCATCCACATTTTGGGTTGACAGACGGGTCCTTTTTTCTGTCAGGATTGATCCAGCTGCACTAAAGACTCTTTCCGATAGCACACTTGCAGCTGGGCAAGCGAGCTCCTGTAAGGCATATTGGGCCAATTCAGGCCAGGTGTCCAGTTTAGCGGCCCAATAGTCAAAAGGGAATGACCTGTGTGGGAGAACATCGATATGGGAGGAAAAGTAGTTTGTAACCATAGTTGACAACTGCTGTCTCCTGTCACTTTCCATCGATGCAGTATTACCAGTTGTGTGAGCGGTATTTGAAAAATCAGTCCACAACATTGTCATGAAACCCCTGTCTCCAACGCCACTTCTGCTGTGTGCACCACGAACACCTCTGCCAAGCTGCCCCCGGCCCGTACGGCTCGTGTGAGAACCAACCGATTTACCAGAGTTGCTTGTTTATTAGCCAATATTAGGTCAAGGTTCTCCTGTGGCATGATGTTTTGTAATTTGCCTTTATAGCGTGGATCCAGGATGCTGGCCAACCAGTAGTCGTCATCGTTCATCATTTTGGCAATGTGGGGGTCCCTTTTTAGGATCCGCAAGGCATAATCTGACATGTGGGCCAATGTTCCCGGTGTCAATGATGCACTGCGAGTGCTGGGTGGAGGAGCACTTTCTGGCAAATCCACATCCCTCCAGTCACGCACAAACCCTGTACCAGACCTTGCCACGCCAACATTTTCACTTGCCCCACAAGATGCATCCTCCTCCCCTAAGTAATCATCCCCATCATCATCCTCCTCCTCCTCTTCTTCCTCCACCTCGTCCAGGAGAGGTCCCTGAGCAGACAATGGCTGAATGTCATCAAGGATTCCCTCCTCCTCTTCCTCCTCATCAACATTGGCTGCAGACGCCTGCTCCTTAAGGTGCGTCAAAGTTTGCATGAGCAGACGCATAAGTGGGATGCTCATGCTTAGGATGGCGTCGTCTGCGCTTACCAGCCGTGTGCATTCCTCAAAACACTGAAGGACTTTACAGAGGCCTTTCAGCTTCGACCACTGCACACCTGTCAACTCCATGTCTGCTCTCAAAGTGCCTGGCCGTGTATCCTCCCACAAATGCATTATGGCCTGCCTCTGCTCGCACAGCCGCTCCACCATGTGCAGGGTGGAGTTCCACCTTGTTGCAATGTCGATAATGAGGCGGTGGTTGGGAAGGTGGAGCAATCGCTGCAGCTTCTGCATACGAACGGAGTGTACAGGCGACCGGCGGATGTGCGCGCACAGTCTTCGCACCTTCTGGAGCAGGGCTGTTAACTCCGGATAATTTTTGAGGAAGCACTGCACCACCAGGTTCAAGGTGTGAGCCAAGCAAGGTATGTGGCTGAGTTTTGAAAGGGCTATGGCTGCCACAAAATTACGGCCGTTATCACTAACTACCTTGCCTGCCTCAAGATGTACACTGCCCAGCCATGACTCAGTTTGTCGCTTCAAGTACTCGGCCAGCACCTCGGCGGTATGTCTGTCGCCCAAACACATCATCTGCAACACAGCCTGCTGACGCTTTCCACTAGCTGCTCGATAGGGGGACACATTGTGTGCAACAGTGGCAGCTGCAGATGGAGTGCTCGTACGACTGCGCTCTGTGGACGAGCTTTCGCTTCTGGAGGAGGAGGAGGAGGAGGAGGGTGGAACGCCTACAGACAACTGTTTCCTATACCGTGGGCTAGGCAGCACTGTCCCACCACCGCTGTCCCCTGTGGACCCTGCATCCACCACATTAACCCAGTGCGCAGTGATGGACACGTAACGGCCCTGGCCATGCCGACTGGACCATGCATCAGTAGTGAGGTGCACCTTTCCGCTCACTGACTGCTTGAGTGCATGGACAATGCGGTCTTTCACACGATGGTGGAGGGCTGGGATGGCTTTGCGAGAGAAGAAGTGGCGACTGGGTAGGTCATAGCGTGGTACTGCATAGGCCATGAGTTTGCGGAAAGCTGTGCTTTCCACCAACCGAAAGGGCATCATCTCAAACGAGATTAGTTTGGCAATGTGGGCGTTCAAACCCAGTGTACGCGGATGAGAGACTGAGTACTTTCTTGACCTACTCATAGTGTCTGGGAGGGTGAGCTGGACTTGAGAGCTGCATATGGTGGAAGTAGCGGTGGACAGGACGGATTGAGAGAGGGTTGATGATGGTGATGGAGTTGGTGTTCTTTCTGATGGCCTAGAATCAGTCTTTCGTTGATATAACAGTGGGATTCCCTGACTGCTGTGGCCTTGCAACAACACCTCAACATTTGCTGCTGTGCTAACCGGTGGGCTTACAGTGGGGGAAACAATGTAGCGTTGCTGACTACCTTCGTTGTGATCAGTTGCACATATGGCACTTGAGGTTTGGTGTTGTGTCCACACTTGCAAGTGCATGCTGGTTAAATGTCTAAGCATGCAACTGGTATTCAAATTTTTCAGATTTTTCCCTCGGCTAAAGGTCTTTGCGCACTTCTTACAGATAACCTTGGCCTGATCATGAGGATTTTGTTCAAAAAAGTGCCACACTGCACTCTTCCTACTTTGGCAGACATTTTGCGGCCTAGCACGCTGTGATCTTTTGACCCTCTGGACAAGATGTCCAGCAACTCTTTTGATGTTTGGAACCTGTCTTTGGAGTGCTCCGGGCCTGCCAGATAACAGCTGTTGCGATGTCGATGTCTGCTGTGGATGCTCCTCATCTGAGCTATTGGAAGCAGCACCCTCTTCCCCCAATGGATGCCAATCTGGGTCAACAACTGGGTCATCCATCACCTCCTCTTCTATGTCATGTGCACCTTCCTCTGTGTCACCGTGTATGGTGGTATAGTGTGCGGGAAGGGGCACCTGAGTCTCATCAGGGTCAGAATCTGGCTCTGTACACTGCGAGGACAATGTAGTGCTCTGAGTGAATGTACCAGCAGAATCATCCATCAGCGGCTGTGCATCAGTGCACTCCATGTCAGATTCATCTTGGCCTGGGTAATTCACCATTTCACTTGATAATCCAGGCATGGTATGTGAAAACAGCTCCATGGAGTAATCAGTAGTATGGCCTGCGTCATCCTTCAATCTTGGTTGGGGTGAAGGACACAAGGAAAGGTGTGGTTCATGAACATGAGCCTCCAATGACGACTCAGTGCTTTTACTTTTTACAACTTCAGAAGAGGAGGCGATAGAGCTGGAGGCTGAGTCAGCAATGTAAGACAAAACTTTTTCCTGATGCTCTGGCTTTAAAAGCGGTTTGCCAACTCCTAGAAAACTAAGCGTTCGAGGCCTTATGTAGCCAGACGATGACGCAGGCTCAACACCTCCTGCATTCCGTCCTATTTTGCTCTTGCCACTACCATCAGATCCACCACCAACACCATCATTACCAGCTGCCAACCCCCGCCCAATTCCACGGCCTCTTCCACCAGCCTTCCTCATTTTTGGTAGAAATGTAGACAAAATCCAAAAAACTATATAGTATGTAAAACAAGGTACAAGGTGTCTATAGGACAGGGGAGATTTTGAATTTCTGCACACACTTTTGGACACTGGACACTTTTGGATTGTGTGAGGCCCACTGATATCTGAGCGCTATGTGACAGGCTCGATGGCACAGCTGTGACCTAAGTGACTAGAGGATAAGTGAGATTTTGAATCTCTGCACACACTTTTGGACACTGGACAATTTTGGATTGTGTGAGGCCCACTGATATCTGAGCGCTATGTGACAGGCTCGATGGCACAGCTGTGACCTAAGTGACTAGAGGATAAGTGAGATTTTGAATCTCTGCACACACTTTTGGACACTGGACACTTTTGGATTGTGTGAGGCCCACTGATATCTGAGTGCTATGTGACAGGCTCGATGGCACTGCTGTGACCTAAGTGACTAGAGGATAAGTGAGATTTTGAATCTCTGCACACACTTTTGGACACTGGACACTTTTGGATTGTGTGAGGCCCACTGATATCTGAGCGCTATGTGACAGGCTCGATGGCACAGCTGTGACCTAAGTGACTAGAGGATAAGTGAGATTTTGAATCTCTGCACACACTTTTGGACACTGGACACTTTTGGATTGTGTGAGGCCCACTGATATCTGAGCGCTATGTGACAGGCTCGATGGCACAGCTGTGACCTAAGTGACTAGAGGATAAGTGAGATTTTGAATCTCTGCACACACTTTTGGACACTGGACACTTTTGGATTGTGTGAGGCCCAATGAATATCTGAGCACTATGTGACAGGCTCGATGGCACAGCTGTGACCTAAGTGACTAGAGGATAAGGGAGATTTTGAATCTCTGCACACACTTTTGGACACTGGACACTTTTGGATTGTGTGAGGCCCAATGAATATCTGAGCACTATGAGACAGGCTCGATGGCACAGCTGTGACCTAAGTGACTAGAGGATAAGTGAGATTTTGAATCTCTGCACACACTTTTGGACACTGGACACTTTTGGATTGTGTGAGGCCCAGTGTATATCTGAGCGCTATGTGACAGGCTCGATGGCACAGCTGTGACCTAAGTGACTAGAGGATAAGGGAGATTTTGAATCTCTGCACACACTTTTGGACACTGGACACTTTTGGATTGTGTGAGGCCCACTGATATCTGAGCGCTATGTGACAGGCTCGCTGGCACAGCTGTGACCTAAGTGACTAGAGGATAAGTGAGATTTTGAATCTCTGCACACACTTTTGGACACTGGACACTTTTGGATTGTGTGAGGCCCAATGAATATCTGAGCGCTATGTGACAGGCTCGATGGCACAGCTGTGACCTAAGTGACTAGAGGATAAGGGAGATTTTGAATCTCTGCACACACTTTTGGACACTGGACACTTTTGGATTGTGTGAGGCCCAATGAATATCTGAGCAATATGAGACAGGCTCGATGGCACAGCTGTGACCTAAGTGACTAGAGGATAAGTGAGATTTTGAATCTCTGCACACACTTTTGGACACTGGACACTTTTGGATTGTGTGAGGCCCAATGAATATCTGAGCGCTATGTGACAGGCTCGATGGCCCAGCTGTGACCTAAGTGACTAGAGGATAAGGGAGATTTTGAATCTCTGCACACACTTTTGGACACTGGACACTTTTGGATTGTGTGAGGCCCAATGAATATCTGAGCGCTATGTGACAGGCTCGATGGCACAGCTGTGACCTAAGTGACTAGAGGATAAGTGAGATTTTGAATCTCTGCACACACTTTTGGACACTGGACACTTTTGGATTGTGTGAGGCCCAATGAATATCTGAGCGCTATGTGACAGGCTCGATGGCACAGCTGTGACCTAAGTGACTAGAGGATAAGGGAGATTTTGAATCTCTGCACACACTTTTGGACACTGGACACTTTTGGATTGTGTGAGGCACACTGATATCTGAGCGCTATGTGACAGGCTCGATGGCACAGCTGTGACCTAAGTGACTAGAGGATAAGTGAGATTTTGAATCTCTGCACACACTTTTGGACACTGGACACTTTTGGATTGTGTGAGGCCCAATGAATATCTGAGCGCTGTGTGACAGGCTCGATGGCACAGCTGTGACCTAAGTGACTAGAGGATAAGGGAGATTTTGAATCTCTGCACACACTTTTGGACACTGGACACTTTTGGATTGTGTGAGGCCCAATGAATATCTGAGCACTATGAGACAGGCTCGATGGCACAGCTGTGACCTAAGTGACTAGAGGATAAGTGAGATTTTGAATCTCTGCACACACTTTTGGACACTGGACACTTTTGGATTGTGTGAGGCCCAATAAATATCTGAGCGCTATGTGACAGGCTCGATGGCACAGCTGTGACCTAAGTGACTAGAGGATAAGGGAGATTTTGAATCTCTGCACACACTTTTGGACACTGGACACTTTTGGATTGTGTGAGGCCGAATGAATATCTGAGCGCTATGTGACAGGCTCGATGGCACAGCTGTGACCAAAGTGACTAGAGGATAAGGGAGCTTGGATTGCTTTTAAAAAAGCAGTTTGCGGAGCAGTGGGTAACCAGCAATGCCAGCCTGTCAGGAAGCCTTAAAAGGCAGCCCAACAACCAACACTACTGATACACCACAATATAGCCTCCCCTTGCACTGCACACACAGTGACTGGTGTGTTGTGCAGGCCAAATTGCTATCAGCAGCAGAAGCAGTTTTTTTTTCTTCTCAGCAGGACAAAAAAAAAAAATTGGGATTGCTTTTAAAAAAGCAGTTTGAGGCCCAATGAATATCTGAGCGCTATGTGACAGGCTCAATGGCGCAGCTGTGACCAAAGTGACTAGAGGATAAGGGAGATTGGATTGCTTTTAAAAAAGCAGTTTGCGAAGCAGTGGGTAAACAGCAATGCCAGCCTGTCAGGAAGCCTTAGAAGGCAGCCCAACAACCAACACCACTGATACACCACTATATAGCCTCCCCTTGCACTGCACACACAGTGACTGGTGTGTTGTGCAGGCCAAATCGCTAGCAGCAGAACCAGTTTTTTTGTCTTCTTCCTTGCCTAACGCTCTCCCTACCGAATCAGCAGCAACCTCTCCCTATGCTAAGATCGGCAGAAGTAAGATGGCGGTCGGCGTGCACGCCCTTTTATACCCCCTGTGACGCCCACCAAAGCAAGCCAATCACTTGCATGCCCTTCTGAAAGATGGTGGTGACCCGTGCCTATGTCATCACGTTGCCCACAGTGTCTGTGGATCCTGATTGGCTGAAAAAGAGCGCAAAACAAACTTTTGAAACACGACTTTGGCGCGTAAGTCGCCGACCTCGTGGCAGACCTCATCCTAGGGTCGGGTTTCGTTTCATGAAACCCGACTTTGCCAAAAGTCGGCGACTTTTGAATTTTTTCGACCCGTTTCGCTCCACTCTACTTAATAACCATAGTTATTTTTGCTAATCTTGTCTCCCTTCATGGAGTATTCTCTGTTTAACTTCCTGTATAGAAAACCTTGGTTAACCCCTTCTCTGCCTCCGGCTCTCCACTGCATCCAACTAATCTCTTTCCTTTTACAACATCAGACGGGGAGGCGAGGTGCAGGTTCGTCGCACACCCTATATCTGAAAAATTTCCTACTAGTTTCTTTTAAATCAAATAATTTTTATTAAGGAAAGCAAAGAAAATGACATTACATACATATGCATGCAAAAGTATATCGACAGTATTACTTTCCTTTTTTAAAAGAGAATACAGTAAAACCAAAAACAGATCCTAGTTTCTTAGCGTATCCCACTGTTCCCTGGTTTTCGTTCTGCTGCACTATTCAAGGAGATTTTGAATTTTTTTGCAGCAATATGTATGTTTTAAGAATAACGCTACATTTGCAAATCATTATGTCACAGTCCACAATTTATAGATCGCCCGTGGGTCTCTTGACCCAAACTCAGTAGCCTCATAGGCAAACATGAGGGTGTCAAGGTCAGGTCAGGAAACCTGTAGCCAGTCAGTGACACGGATGTGTGAATCTGGCCAAATGTTTTAGAGATTAGTGAATTAGTTAATATATTTCCTTGTTTAAATTGTGTTTCAAATTCCTCCTTCTGTACAGGTAAGTAAAACTTTTTAATGTAATCTCAGTAGGGGTAAACTAAGATAAAATAACCCAGGTGTTTTTAGTTCAGCACGCAGATCAGACAGTGGGTGATGAAGGCATAAACTTGTTTAAGTAGGTCAGCTCTCTTTCAGGCTAACATTAGTGAGCTACAAAGACAGTGCCTGACTAATTTTATATGCTCCTCGTTTTCCTTTCTTCATTCTGAAGCCACAGAAATGCTTAAAGGAAAAGTACCATAATGTACTGTATATTTTCTATTAGGAATTACTTCGCTTACTAATACTTCGATTACATCTGACTGTCAAATTCATAATAAGTTACGCCACCAGATTTGCGTAACTTACTCCAGAAATGTTTGCCCGCACCCAGCTGTAGTACATTTCTAGCGGTGGCACAAACTGGGTATCAGCGTAATACAGCGGATGCTGCAATTAAATGGATGTGTGATATGCCATTCTTAATGAGCCGCTAGCCTTCTGCACAGCCCACAAGAAACAACGTTTCTAGGGTAGAATAATTTCATACATCTAGCAGAAAATTATGCTCTATGCCATTGCATATAATCAGTGGTATGGTATTTTCTAATATACTTACTTTTTTAATTACCTTATTTAAAATTTTTGCCTAAATGCAGTAGGACTGCGATAGGTTTAAAGAAAAGTAGGTGATGATACCAGGGTACATTATAAAGTTGAATAAAATGACTGGTACCATGAACTCTGCACGAGGTCCCTGTGATATCATGACTTAATGAGCATCACGCCACAACATCATTACTTCATAGGGCCTACTAATAGGAAGAGGCGCCCAATAGGACAGCAACATATATGAAGTTCAAAGTAGTCAGGTCCGATGTCCACAGAGCACCAACGTGGTCACTGGATTAGGGTCCTGAGAATCGATTTCCTTAACTTTAGTAAATTTAGATGTAGCTATTTAAAGCTACAGTAAAACCATGTGAGAACAACCGAGCATGGTTTTGCAGCAAATTTCATTGTATTTGCATTTTTTAAAGGTTAAAAAATACTTTTATCTTATATCTTAACCAGTATTGGGATTTTTAGTTTTTTTAAGCAGTTTTTTTAAGCCAAAACCCAAAATGCATCATGAGACAGAAATGACTGCAGCCCTGATTTACTAACATTTTGCGCACTAGTTTTGATGAACAGTACGTAGTAGTAAGATGTACCAAATTAATTAAAAGGTTTGCACCTCCTAATGAATGTAGTGAATCTTTCAGCTACCGAGTACAACTGTAAGAAATGTACTCCATTCATGGATTGGAGTACATGTCTCTCACAATTTAAACTACATTCATGATTATAATACAATTGTCCATAGTATTTTGGCCACACCTCTACTGGTAAAGCATCTATCACTTTTTATAAAATTGGCAAAAATTCCCAAATTTTTGCACAACTGCTTTTTCAGTAGTCTTATGATAGATTTCTTTCAAAATCTGCTGATGCAGGGACTAAAGTATCCTTCTTTGTTTGAATTAAATTTTGGCTTCGACTTCAAAATCCTGAGCATAAAATTCACAATCACATTGAAAACCTCTTCAAAAACATGCTTTGTTTTTCAGACATAAAGTCTGCAGTCTCAAAGAGAGACTGCAGACTTTTCAGTTTAGACTGGACAACCCCTTTAATATACCCTAGTTCTCTCCTGACTAGTACAAGATATTACACTTTTTCTGTTTTCACATGAATGTCCTATATTTACATAGCTACATAATTAATATGGTTGAAGAAAAGATACATGTGCATCAAGTTCCACTGAGGGATAGGAAAGGACAAGGGGAAGGGGCACATGCACAATCACAAGACTTGATTCAGTCTGCCCCAAAAAACTAATCTTTCTCTCTTTACCCCAATTGTCGATCCACTGAACCAAATATTAAGAAAATAACATTTCACATGCAGATAATGTGAGGCAGTGACCCCTGTTACAGCAAGGGGGCACTGTGTGTTCTCCCCAGGATATGCACGGAGGTCTATGAAGGCCATAGGTGTGCATGACAGTCATGGGCGTAGCTATGACTGCAATGCAAACTGATAATAAAAGTGTTAGTCTTGGACATGTTAATGTCCAAGGCAGAGGTACGGAAAACCTGCTCTGGATGTTGTGTTTGAAACAGATTGCAGTATGATAGTGTTGCAGTCTGTTCCACTCCGGACTCAGGATTTCCATGTGGCTGAAAGTCACAGGTTTCTGTGGTAAAAGCCATGCAGGAAAGGGTTAGTAAGATCTGAGTGAGTGCTTACTGAGTCTCAGGTGTGTCAGGGCCAGAGTGAGGTCTGGCAACCTGCAGTGTACACAGAGATGCAAGTCATCCACGGTGACTGCTCTCGGGTGTGGACAGTCCTGTTCCCGGAAGTGAACTGGAGGTGGATGTCCTGTGCCCAAAAGAATACTGGCGTGTGTAGCGATTGCAAAACAGGTGGATATGGGGCCCAGCTGCGATCTGGAGGGTATCCTGGACGGTTGTGTACGGCTGTGTGAGAAAAAAGACTGTGATGCAGCGGTGCAGGACACCCATGGGAACTAGTCAGAGGAGGACTAGCGTGTGTAGTGCCTGCAACATGTAATACTGTGTGAATAGAGTCTTGGATACGGCGCATAGACACCCACGGGAACTAGTCAGAGGAAGACTGGAGTGTTTAGTGTCTGTAAAATGAACGTTGCCATATTATATATATTCTGCAATGGTGAAATGGATACTAGTTATATGCACTGAAGTTATGTGCAGTTGTGTGGATTGGACTTTTAATGCTGTGAGGAAACACATTAAAGAGACATTTGTGTTTGAATTTTGTGGGTCACAGCCTCTTCACTGCGTACGGTGCCTTACAATAATTATTTATTTAATTTTTTTTTCTAAAATAGCATCTAACCCTTTTTCAAACTATTGATGATTCCCACTGTGACCAGCTCCTTTGACAGTCCATTCCACAGATTAATAGCTGGTATGGAAAGAATAGAGATGAGAGAATTTGTTCGGATTTTGGCCCCAAAACTGATTTTGACATATTTGCGCCATATTCAAACACTATTCGGGCTAAATATACGTCTTATGATCGGTTCTGAACATATTCGGTAATTTCTACTCCCATTGACTCTAATGACGTTCGGCTGTGTTCAATGAATATTGCAAAAACAATATTCCATGCCGATCGTACTCAGAACCGAATCCAAACAAATTTGCTCATCTCTAATAAAGAAGCCTTGTCTCCTTTATGTATGACTAGTATGTGTATGTGTCTTTCTCCCGATGGAGGGAGTGCCCCCTTGCCTTTTGAATCGGTTTTACATGAAACAGCTTGTGACCATACATTTTATATGAGCCATTCATGCACTTGTACAAGTGAATAATGTCCCCTTTTTGTTGTCTCTTCTCAATACTAAATAAATTTAATAATTTTAATCTTTCCTTATAACTGTTCCACCAAACCGCCTATCAGTTTCATTACTCATTTTATGTACCTTTTCTATCTCCAGGACATCCTTTCTATGAACTGGTGTCAATAACTTAATTGCATGTTCAAGATCAGGTGTTGCACTTACGCTTTGTAATGTGCTAGTGTTATGTCCCTGTCCTACGAGATCACACCTTTTTTAATGGATGGCAATGCCCTTCAGGTCTTAGAAGCAGCAAATTGACATTGCTTGCTGTTATTTAGTCTGGGATCTACAAGTAGACTCAGAAGCTACTCTGCAAGTGACTCTCCTAGTTTTACTCCCCCATTGAACATGCGATGTTTATTAATGAATCAATTCTAGGAAATTTTAATCTTTATCCTATTTTTCAAAGACCCGATTGAGTTTGTTTCTGTAAGCCAAGATGTGACTGTCGAGGATATATAAAAAAAATATAACAGCTTTTGCAATATCTCTACTAAATATCATTTTAACCTCTGAAGTAATATGAAACCATACTGTTAGGAGTGGCGGAAGACACTAAATAAAAAATAAATAAAGTGCCTTCGCCACTCGGGGTCCACCGTGCGGCGTATGGAAAAACCGCTGCTAGAAGAGGCAGAGCACTATGGCGATATTGTGCAAAGGGTTAAACCGCACCACTGTGCACTGGAGCAAGATCTGTTATTTGCACAGAGCTGCAGGCAAATACAGAAAATGCTGTGTCTGTTCAAGGTCACAGACCCCACCCAGAAATGCAAGACCTGCACCCAGTAAGAAATGCAAGACCTGCAACTTTAGACATAGGCATACGTCCATATCATCTGGTACTTAACGACCTGGAACGCATGGCCACATCCTGGCGATTTTGCTTGCACACAATCTGCGCGCACCATTGCCTCTGGGTTTCAGCTGATTTTGACAGCTGACAACCGTCTGTCAGTGCCAGGAGCAACGCCCGCACTATTCTGGACACTTTAACCCTCTTAGGCCGGTTTCACACGTCAGTGGATCTGGTACGTGTAGAGACAGTTTTGTCACGTACCAGAGACACTGACACACGTTCACCCATTAACATGAATGGTTCTCTGCACATGTCAGCGTGTTTCCACGCACACATGGTCCGTGTGAAAAACACGGAGACATGTCAGTGTTTGTGGGAGCACGTGGTCCCCAAAACGTGCTGAACATGTGCACACAAAGAACAGTTCACACTGTCCTCCGTGTTCATGGACAGCTGCCAGGGAAGAAGTGCTACAGTAAGCCACTGTTCCCCGATGGCTGGTGCTGAACGCGGCTGTCATTCTCTTCTGCTCTCCCGGCAACAGCGAGCAGGAGAGAAAGAATGAATGAAAACCCGACATGGGATCCCCCACTGTTTGTGAACCAACCCGGAAAAACTCACAGCTGGGGTGACATGATCCATGCTGGATCAAGACTGATAAAAAGCACAGGTAACCTTTTTTTTTCTTAAGCTGTGCTTAAGTTTGGTTTTTGCCCCCGGTGGCCATTAGGATTATTGCACTGTGGTGTCGTTTGAGCTAAGTTTGCCCCCGGTCATTGCACTCTGGTTTCTTTAGTTAAGTGCACATGATTATAATACAGGTGTGATTGCTGGCTCTGCTATAAAAAGAGTCACAGGTGTTGCAATCAGTGTTGGTGATAGTGTTCATTTCAACCATCCTTGGTGGAGGAAGGAGCTGGAGAGCATTCCTTGCAGCACTGTCTTAGCCCTGGTGTGGAAGGAGTCATAGGGGATTTCCTTGTAGCTCTGATAGAGCTTGGTGGCAGCGATTCAGGAGGAGAGCTGCATTCAGGTGGTGGACTCTGTTGCCAGGAGCAAGTGCAACAGAGTAAAGCTAAGTGGTGTTTCCCTGTTTGTGTTTTTCCTTAGTGTGTATTAGTACAGTGCTGGGGCCAGTGCCTGCACCACCCAGCTCCCTAGCAAGGGATAGGGGTAGGGTTTGCTAGGGCGACAGGTTCCTGATTGGCGCCCAGTGCGGAACCGGCATAGGGAACGTTAGGAGCGCTAGGGACACTGACTCAGGGGAGTGCAGGATGTCTCCACGTCCCCTTTCCCTATCGCAGGGCCCACCATTGTAACTGTTTCCCCTTTCCCGTGTCTTGTTGTCTTAGTTACCGGTCTGCGGGCTGTGTCACACAGGACAGTATCACGTGCCGTGTCTTGTTTTAGTTACCGGCCTGTGGGTCGCGTCATACAGGACAGGTCAACGTGACATGGGGGCTGCTATTCTCAGGCTGGTAAGGGGCCATTGATTTTGCCCCCCCAGCCTAAAAACAGCAGCCCACAGCTGCCCATAAAAGGCACATCTATTAGCTGCGCCTATTCTGGAGCTTTGTCGGGTTCTTCCCACTTGCCCTGTAGCAGTGGCACGTGGGGTTAATAAGGGGTTAATGTCACCTTGTTATTGTAAGGTGACATTAAGCCCAGCTTAGTAATGAGAGGTGTCAATAAGACACCTATCCATTACTAATCCTAGAGTTATTCAAGGGTTAAATAAACACACACAATAAGAACAAAGTATTTTAATGAAAGAATACACTACAGTTTTAAAATCTTTATTACACTCCTAATCCCATATCGAAGCTATTGTTCTCCTGTAAAAAAAACCCAAAAAATAATAAACCAACAATATTCATACCTTTCCGGAGTACAGTCAAGTCCCATGGCGTAAATCCATCTCAGGGGTTAATCAGTTTACAGCCGGAGCGCTGCTAATATTGCCACTTCCACTGTTAAACTACTGGGAAATGAATGGGGAAAAATTGTAAAAATATTTTTTTAAAAATCACAATCACAAAATATTAAAAATATATGCATATATTGTACACATAAATAAGTACGGTATTATGATAAAAAAAATAAAAGTACATATATTTGGTATAACTGAGTCCGTAACGCCCCAGCCTATGAAACTGTCCCACTAGTTAACCCCTTTCGTAAACACCATTAAAAAAGAAAGAAAAAAAGAGGCAAAAATCAATGCTTTTTATATATAAAGTGGAATAAAATGTGATCAAAAAGACAAATGTAAATAAAAATGGTATAGCTGAAAGCTAAATAAATGTTATAGCTCTCAAAATAAAGCGCTGCAAAAATAATTATTTTTTGTATAAAATAGATTTTATTGTGTAAAAGCAACAAAACATAAAAAAATATAAATGATGTGTCCCTGTAATTGTACTGACCTAAAGAATAAAACTGCCTTATCAATGGCATGAAAAGAAAAAACAATTCCTAAATTGTTGGTTTCGGTTTACTCTGCCTTCCAAAAATTGGAATAGAAAGCATAAAAAAAAGTCAGGTTACCAAAAATTGTACCAATGAAAACGTCAACTCGTTCCATAAAAAATAAGAACTCACAAAATTATATACTGTAAATATGGTAGTACCGTAATTGCACTGAACCAAAGTCACCTAATCACATATATTGCATGAGGAAAAGAGTAAATAATAAATATAACCAATTCTTCACCTGCTGTTGATTTTTTCATTCTGCCTCCGAAAGATTGCAGTAAGGCTCAGCGCACATTTATCCTGTGTCTACGGTGAGCTCTAACATCGGGGTTTCCATGTAAATCTTTGAAATATGTGATTCAGGCAGAATCCCTGGCCGAAGATTCCTGATAATGAGGCAGATGGAGGCACTGTGGACGTCATAGGACCTGTGATCTGGCGATGTCTATCTTTTTATTAGGATTGCATAAAAGTGCCGTCGGTCACAGTTTTCTGCACCTCTGAAAAAAAGGACACCAGTGAACAGAGGCCAGATGGAGTCCACAGTAACTCTACAGCCTCATTATAGTGAATGGATCCCTCGGGGGTTTCATCTGAATTACGTCACATGGAGATTTAAAGGGAAACCCCAATGTAAGCGCTGGATAAATGTGATCCCAAACATTTTGTAAAATGTTCCCAATAAAAGCTTCAGCTCAATCCGCAAAAAAAAAATCAAGCCCTCACTCAGGTCCGTCAACTGTTAACGGAAATATAGGGGGCTTCCACATCACTGGTGCCACAAAGGCTCTGGAAAAGCTAAATGGCCCTCGACCCCAAAAGAAATTCAACAAATTCTCCGCTCCCAAATCCAAATGCTCCTCCATTCTGAGCCCCAGTATGCCTAAACCGCAGTTAGTGTCCACATGTTTGACATTGATGCAGCAAAGAGTGTCTGTCTAATTTACCGATGCATGAGCTGGGCACAATGTACGGGCACTACATCGGTTTGCAATTTTCACTGTTTGCCAATAGCTCTTTCTCCCACCCGAGTCTTACCGTGTCGCTAAGCAATACTGTACAGCCACATATGGGGTATTTTTACATTCAGCAGAAATTGCTGGACACATTGTGATGCCATTTTTACCCAATTCTTGTGTGAAAATGTAAAATGAAAGCAAAATTTTGGTGGTACAAATGTCATAATTTTTTTTCTTCATTGCCCAATTGTATCAAATTCTTTGACCCACCTGTAGTGTCAATATGATCACTGCACTCCTAGGTAAATTACATGAGAGGTATAATTTGTAAAATGTGGTCACTTGTGTTTTTTTTTCTGTTCTAGCACCTCAGGGGCTCTGCCAATGTAACATTGCACCCTCAAACTAGTCCAGCAAAATGTGAACTCCAATATGGTGCTTTTTTTCCTTATGAGCTTTGCACTGTGCCTCAAAAGTAGCTTTTGACCACATATACCCCTTATGTGGTCGAAAACTACTTTTGAAGCACAGTGCAAAGCTCAGAAACATCAAACATCAAATTATGAGGTCCATTTTCTCCTGCTATCCTTGTGAAAATAAAAAATAGAGTTAAAATTACATATTAGTGGGAAAAATTTGATTTTTTTTTTTTCTATTTTCCCAGGTCTACATTATAAACTTCTGTAAAGCAGCTGGGGGTTCAAGGTGCTCACCATACATCTAGATAAATTTCATGAGGGGTCTAGTTTCCAACATGGTATAACTTGTGGGGGGGTTTCCACTGTTTAAACACATCAGGGGCTCTCCAAATGCACTGTCCTTCCCTTCCAAGCCCTGCCGTGTGCCCAAACAATGTTTTTTCTTCCAAATATTGGGTATCTGTGTACTCAGAAGAAATTGCACAACAAATTCTATGGTGCAATTTCTCATATTACTCTTCTGGAAACGCAAAATTTGGGACTAAAAATCATTTTTGTGGGGAAAATGCGATTTTTTTTATTCCACTGCTCATTGTTATAAAATTTTGTGAAGCACTTGGAGTTTCAAGGTGATTACCACACATCTATATATGTTTCCTCAGGAGATTTTACATTGAAAAATTCAATGACACCCTTCCATTATTAACCAGGCTTAATGTCACCTTACAATAGCAAGGTGACATTAACCCCTTATTACCCCGTATGCCACCGCTACACAGCAGTGGGAAGAGAGCAGGTAAGTGCCAGAATTGGTGCATCTTACAGATGCGCCTTTTCTGGGGTGGCAGGGGGCAGATTTTTTTTAGCTGGGGGGGCCCAAAAACAATGGTCCCTCTCTTGGCTATTAATATCTGCCCTCAGCCACTGGCTTGCCCTTTCTGGCGGAGAAAATTGGGCAGGAGCCCAAGCCAGTTTTTTCCGTGAGTTAATCATTTAATTTAACACCTACAGCTCCAAGATTTTACACAAACACTACTAACATTATTAGTGATGGACATATAAAAAAATAACAGACATGCAATGGTTTACTGTATGTAAACCATGTCTCATATCCTGTCGGGTTCTGTAATGATTTTACAGATGCTGACAATTGATTTTTCACCTACTCTGCTATCTAGATCTCTATGAAATATAAGTATATATACTGCTCAAAAAATAAAGGGAACACTAGACACTCTTACTGAGCAGACACAGGGATGTTAGTGACCTTCCTATCATTTCTACCTGTTGTTTATTCCATTGGCACAGCAGCAGGAGAAATTGAATCACAATCAGTGTTGATTTCACAGAAGTGTGACAGACTTGAAGTTACATTTTGTTGTTTAAGCGTCCCCTTTATTTTTTGAGCAGTATATACAGTATATGTTTGTGTGTGTGTGTGTGTCTCACTAACATATATATATATATATATATACACTACCGTTCAAAAGTTTAGGGTCACTTAGAAATGTCCTTATTTTTGAAAGAAAAGCAAAGTTTTTTCCAATGAAGCTAACATTAAATGATTCAGAAATACACTCTATACATTGTTAATGTGGTAAATGACTATTCTAGCTGCAACCGTCTGGTTTGTAGTGCAATATGTTTTTAGGTGTATAGAGGTCCATTTCCAACAACCATCACTCCAATGTTCTTATAGTACTTTATGTTTGCTAACTGTGTAAGAAGGCTAATGGATGGTTAGAATACCCTTGAAAACCCTTGTGCAAGAATGTTAGCACAACTGAAAACAGTTTGGCTGATTAGAGAAGTTATAAACCTGACCTTCCTTTGAGCTAGTTGAGAATCTGGAGAATTACATTTGTAGGTTCCATTAAACTCTCAAAATGGACAGAAAAAAAGGACTTTCATGTGAAACTCGACAGTCTAGTCTTGTTCTTAGAAATGAAGGCTATTCCATGCGAGAAATGGCCAAGAAACTGAAGATTTCCTATAACGGTGTGTACTACTCCCTTCAAAGGAGAGCACAAACAGGCTCTAACCAGAGTAAAAAGAGAAGTGGGAGGCCCCGCTGCACAACTGAGCAACAAGACAAGTACATTAGAGTCTGTAGTTTGAGAAATCGACTCCTCACAGGTCCTCAACTGGCAGCTTCATTAACTAGTGCACGCAAAACGCCAGTGTCAACGTCTACAGTGAAGAGACGACTCCGGGATGCTGGCCTTCAGGGCAGAGTGGCAAAGAAAAAGTCTTATCTGAGACTGGCTAATAAAAGGAAAAAATTAATATGAGCAAAAGAACACAGACATTGGACAGAGGAAGATTGGAAAAAAGTGCTATGGACAGACAAATCCAAGTTTTGGGTGTTTGGATCACACAGAAGAACATTTGTGAGATGCAGAACAACTGAAAAGATGCTGGAAGAGTGCCTGACGCCATCTGTCAAGCAAGGTGAAGGTAATGTGATGGTCTGGGGTGGCTTTGGTGCTGGTAAAGTGGGAGATTTGTACAAGGCAAAAGGGATTTTGAATAAAGAAGGCTATCACTCCATTTTGCAACGCCATGCCATACCCTATGGACAGCGCATGATTGGAGCTAATTTCATCCTACAACATGACAATGACCCAGAGCACACCTCAAATTATGCAAGAAGTATTTAGGGAAGAAGCAGGCAGCTGGTATTCTATCTGTAATGGAGTGGCCAGCGCAGTCACCAGATCTCAACCCCATTGAGCTGTTGTGGGAGCAGCTTGACCGTATGGTACGCAAAAAGTGCCCATCAAGCAAAACCAACTTGCGGGAGGGGCTTTTGGAAGCATGGGGTGAAATTTCTCCAGATTACTTCAGCAAATTAACTCCTAGAATGCCAAAGGTCTGCAATGCTGTAATTGCTGCAAAGGGAGCATTCTTTGACAAAAGCAAAGTTTGAAAGATAAAATTATTATTTCAAATAAAAATCTTTTTTTAGAACCTTGTCAATGTCTGGATTTGATTTTCAATTCATTTGGCGACCCATTTGATTAATAAAATTATGAATTTTCATGGAAAACACAAAATTGTCTGGGTGACCCTAAACATTTGAACGATAGTGTATATACTGTATATAGACTGTATACATGTTTTCATGAATATTTGAGGCTATGAACAAATTATATGTCCATTTTGCAAGCAGGCAAGAAAATCTCGCCGTACGGATGCCATACGGATGTCACACGGATATTTTGATGTGAGGAAATCGCATCCTCGCATCAAAAACGGATTGCATACGGATCACTGTTCATGAAACATTGATGCGATTCTCGGCCATAAAAAACTGACCGATTTTTATACGTTGTGTGTGACTCCCGCCTAAAAGTACTAGAACCTATCATTATGATTAGTATTCAGTTTTCTTATGGAGATAAATTGTCTTTAGGCCTTCAATGTTTTTCATCCATACCTACTATAGTCTATGGAGCAAGTCAGACATCTGAGTTATTTATGGACTGAGTGTTTGCCTTAAAATAATGGAGACATGACTGCTTTGGAACAAGTTACAGATGACACCCTTGTGTCTTCCAAGTGCTGTCTGATTCTTCTGTTTAAGGATAGAAGAAGCTTAAACTTTTTTTTTTTGCAAATGAGAAAAAAGGATGCCACCACACTGATTATAAGAATGGACTCCCAGACCGAAAATGGATGAATACTGGATCCAGCAAACTGATGAGATTTGGTCTGTTGTCAGGGCCGTATTTAGAGTTTATGCTGCCCTAGGCACTTTTAGTGCTGCCTCCCCCATTGGTGAGTATGACTAATGCAGACACTGGCAAAAATCTCTGATGTGAAAGTAGGGTTTCTCCCCAGTGCAGCCATCTCTCCAGTGCAGCCATCTCCCCAGTGCAGCCATCTCCTCAGTGCAGCCATCTCCTCAGTGCACCCATCTCCCCAGTGCACCCATCTCCCCAGCGCACCCATCTTCCTAGTGCAGCCATCTACCTAGTGCACCCATTTCCCCAGTGCAGCCATCTCCCAAGTGTAGCCATCTCTCCAGTGTAGCCATCTCCCCAGTTGAGCCATCTCCCCAGTGCAGCCGTCTCCATAGTGCAGCCGTCTCTCCACTGCAGCTGTCTCCCCAGTGCAGCTGTGTCCCCAGTGAAGCCATCTCCCCAATGTAGCCATCTCCCCAGGGTAGCCATCTCCCCAGTGTAGCTAACTCCTCAGTGCAGCCATCTCCCTAGTGCAGCCATCTCCCTAGTGCAGCCATGTCCCCAGTGCACCCATCTCCTCAGTGCAGCCATCTCCTCAGTGCAGCAAACTCCCTAGTGCAGCCATCTCCTCAGTGCAGCCATGTCCTCAGTGCAGCCATCTCCCTAGTGCAGCCATCTCCCCAGAGTAGCCATCTCCCTAGTGCAGCCATCTCCCCAGAGCAGCCATCTCAATAGTGCAGCCATCTCCTCAGTGTACCCATCTCCTTAGTGCAGCCATCTCCTCAGTGTACCCATCTCCCTAGTGCACCCATCTCCCTAGTGCAGTCATCTATTCAGTGCAGCCGTCTCCTCAGCGCAGCCGTCTCCCCAGTGCAGCCGTCTCCCCAGTGCAGCCATGTCCTCAGTGCAGCCATCTCCCTAGTGCACCCATCTCCCCAGAGTAGCCATCTCCCTAGTGCAGCCATCTCCCCAGAGCAGCCATCTCAATAGTGCAGCCATCTCCTCAGTGTACCCATCTCCCTAGTGCAGCCATCTCCTCAGTGTACCCATCTCCCTAGTGCACCCATCTCCCTAGTGCAGTCATCTACTCAGTGCAGCCGTCTCCTCAGCGCAGCCGTCTCCCCAGTGCAGCCGTCTCCCCAGTGCAGCCGTCTCCCCAGTGCAGCCATGTCCCCAGTGCAGCCCTCTCCCCAGTGCAGCCGTCTCCCCAGTGTAGCTGTCTCCCCAGTGTAGCCATCTCCATGTCACGTGGACCGTCCTGTGTGACACGACCCGCAGGTCGGTAACTAAAGCAAAACACGGCACGTGTAACTGTCCTGTGTGAAACGACCCGCAGGCCGGTAACTAAAACAACAAGACACTGGGGGAAGGGGAAACAATTACAAAGGTGGGCCCTGCGATAGGGAACGGGGACGTGGAGACCTTCTGCACTCCCCTGAGTCAGTGTCCCTCACACTCCTAACGTTCCCTATACAGGCTCCTCACCTGTCGCTGAGCCGGAACCTGTCACCCTAGCACACCCTACACCTATCCCTTGCTAGGGAGCTGGGTGGTGCAGGCACTGGCCCCACGCTGTGCTAATACACAACAGGGAAAAATACAAACAGGGATAACACCACTTAGCTTTGCTCTGCTGCTATTGCTCCCAGCAACAGAGTCCACCACCAGAATGCAGCTTTCCTCCAGAATAGCTGCTACTTCTCCAAGCTTTGTCAGAGCTGCAAGGAACACCTCTCTATAATTCCTTCCTTCATCAGACTTTACACCAGAGCTCCCCTGAGCTGCTCTCTGTACTTCCTTGCTTCACCAGTCATGGTTGGTGATATTGTTCATTTCCATCCAAGACTGGTGACGGAAGGAACTACAGAGAGCAGCTCAGGAGAGAATCATAGAATCATAGAATCGTAGAGTTGGAAGGGACCTCCTGGGCCATCTGGTCCAACCCCCTGCTCAAAGCAGGATTCGCTAAATCATCCCAGTCAGATGTCTGTCCCTAGTGTAGCCATCTCCTCAGTGTGCCTATCTCCCTAGTGCAGCCATCTCCTCAGTGCACAGATCTCCCTAGTGCTCTGGTGTAAAGTCTGGTGAAGGAAGGAATTACAGAGAGGTGTTCCTTGCAGCTCTGACAAAGCTTGGAGAAGTAGCAGCTATTCTGGAGGAAAGCTGCATTCTGGTGGTGGAATCTGTTGCTGGGAGCAATAGCAACAGAGCAAAGCTAAGTGGTGCCATCTCTGTATTCTTCCCAGGTGTGTATTAGTACAGTGGTGGGGCCAGTGCCTTTACCACCCAGCTCCCTAGCAAGGGATAGGTGTAGGGTGTGCTAGGGTGACAGGCTCCGGCTCAGCAACAGGTGAGGAGCCTGTATAGGGATCGTTAGGAGTGTGAGGGACACTGACTCAGGGGAGTGCAGGAGGTCTCCACGTCCCCGTTCCCAATCGCAGGGCCCACCAGTGTAATTGTTTCCCCTTCCCCCTTGTCTTGTTGTTTTAGTTACCGGCCTACGGGTCGTGTCACACAGGACAGTTACACGTGCCGTGTCTTATTGTTTTAGTTACAGACCTGCGGGTCGTGTCACACAGGAGGGGTCCACGTGACACTCCCCAGTGCAGCCATCTCCCTAGTGCAGCCATCTCCTCAGTGCAGCCATCTCCCTAGTGCAGCCATCTTCCTAGTGCAGCCATCTTCCTAGTGCAGCCATCTCTCTAGTGCAGCCATCTCCCTAGTGCAGCCATCTCCCCAATGCAGCCATCTCCTCAGTGCAGCCATCTCCCTAGTGCAGCCATCTCCTCAGTGTGCCTATCTCCCTAGTGCAGCCCTCTCCTCAGTGCACAGATCTCCCTAGTGCAGCCATCTCCTCAGTGCACACATCTCCCTAGTGCAGCCATCTCCTCAGTGTAGCCATCTCCCTAGTGCAGCCATCTCCCTAGTGCAGCCATCTCCCTAGTGCAGCCATCTCCCTAGTGCAGCCGTCTCCTCAGTGCAGCCATCTCCCCAGTGCAGCCGTGTCCCCAGTGCAGCCGTGTCCCCAGTGCAGCCGTCTCCACAGTGCAGCCATCTCCACAGTGCAGCCATCTCCCTAGTGCAGCCATCTCCTCAGAGCAGCCATCTCCCTAGTGCAGCCATCTCCCTAGTGCAGCCATCTCCCTAGTGCAGCCGTCTCCTCAGTGCAGCCATCTCCCCAGTGCAGCCGTGTCCCCAGTGCAGCCGTGTCCCCAGTGCAGCCGTCTCCACAGTGCAGCCATCTCCACAGTGCAGCCATCTCCCTAGTGCAGCCATCTCCTCAGAGCAGCCATCTCCCTAGTGCAGCCATCTCCTCAGTGCAGCCATCTCCCTAGTGCAGCCATCTCCTCAGTGCAGCCATCTCCTCACTGCAGCCATCTCCCTAGTGCAGCCATCTCCCTAGTGCAGCCATATCCCTAGTGCAGTCGTCTCCTCAGTGCAGCCATCTCGCCAGTGCAGCCGTCTCCCCGATGCAGCCATTTCCATGGTGCAGCTGTCTACACAGTGCAGCCGTCTCCTCAGTGCAGCCATCTCCACATTGCAGCCGTCGCCATAGTGCAGCCATCTCCACAGTGCAGCCATCTCCCTAGTGCAGCCATCTCCTCAGTGCACCCATATCCCTAGTGCAGCCATCCCATCAGTGCACTCATCTCCTTAGTGCAGCCATCTCCCTAGTGCAGCCATCTCCTCAGTGCACCCATCTCCCTAGTGCAGTCGTCTCCTCAGTGCACCCATCTCCCTAGTGCAGCCATCTCCTCAGTGCATCCAACTCCCCAGTGCACCGATCTCCCCAGTTAACCCATCTCCCCAGTGCACCCATCTCCCCAATGCAGCCATCTCCTCAGAGCACCCATTTGCCCTGTGCAGACATCGTCTCAGTGCACCCATCTCCCTAGTGCAGCCGTCTCTCCAGTGCAGCCGTCTCTCCAGTGCATCTGTCTCCCCAGTGCAGCTGTCTCCCCAGTACAGCCATCTCCTCAGTGCAGCTGTCCCCCCAGTGCAGCTGTCTCCCCAGTGCAGCCAACTCCTCAGTGCACCCATTTCCCCAGTGCAGCCATCTCCATAGTGCAGCCATCTCCTCAGTGCACCCATTTCCCCAGTGCAGCCAGCTCCCCAGTGTAGCCATCTCTAGTGCAGCCATCTCCTCAGCGCAGCCATCTCCCTAGTGCAGGCATCTCCTCAGTGCAGCCATCTCTCTAGTGGAGCCATCTCCTCAGTGCACCCATCTCCTCAGTGCAGCCATCTCCCCCAGTGCACCCATCTCCTCAGTGCACTCATCTCAGTGCACCCATCTCCTCAGTGCACCCAACTCCCTAGTGCAGCCATCTCCTCAGTGTACCCATCTCCCCAGTGCAGCCATCGCCTCAGTGCACCCATCTCCCTAGTGCAGCTGCCTCCCCAGTGGAGTCATCTCCCCAGTGCAGCTGTCTCCCCAGTGCAGCCGTCTCCCCAGTCCAGCAATCTCCTCAGTGCAGCCGTCTCCTCAGTGCAGCCGTCTTCCCTGTGCACCCGTCTCCCCAGTGCACCTGTCTCCCAAGTGCAGCTATCTCCCTAGTGAAGCCATCTCCTCAGTGCAGCCATCTCCCCAGTGCAGCCATCTCCCCAGTGCAGCCATCTCTCCAGTGCAGCCATCTCTGCAGTGCAGCCATTTCCCTAGGGCAGCCATCTCCTCAGTGCAGCCATCTCCCTAGGTGCAGCCATCTCCTTAGTGCAGCCATCTCCCTAGTGCATCCATCTCCTCAGTGCAGCCATCTCCCTAGTGCAGCCATCTCCCTAGTGCAGCCATCTCCCAGGTACAGCCATCTCCCTAGTACAGCCATCTCATCACTGCACCCATCTCCTCAGTGCACCCATCTCCTCAGTGCACCCATCTCCTCAGTGCACCCATCTCCTCAGTGCACCTATCTCCCTAGTGCAGCCATCTCAGTGCACTGTCTCCTCAGTGCAGCCATCTCAATGCACCCATCTCCCCAGTGCACCCGTTTTCTCAGTGCACCCATATCCTCAGTGCATTCATTTCCCCAGTGCAGCCATCTCCTCACTGCACCCATTTCACTAGTGCACCCATCTTCTCAGTGCACCCATCTCCTCGGTGCACCCATCTCCACAGTGCACCTATCTCCCTAGTGCAGCCATCTCAGTGCACCCATCTCCTCAGTGCACCCGTCTCCTCAGTGCACCTATTTCCCCAGTGCACCTGTTTTCTCAGTGCAGCCATCTCCCCAGTGCACCCGTTTCCACAGTACATCCGTTTCCCCAGTGCAGTCATCTCCCCAGTGGAGCCATCTCCCTAGTGCACCCATCTCCCTAGTGCACCCATCTCCCTAGTGCAGTCATCTCCTCAGTGCAGCCATCTCCTCAGTGCAGCTGTCTCCCAAGTGCAGCCGTATCCCAAATGCAGCCATCTCCCTAGTGCAGCTGTCTCCCCAGTGCAGCCCTCTCCCAAGTGCAGCCGTCTCCCCAGTGTAGCTGTCTCCCCAGTGTAGCCATCTCCCTGTCATGTGGACCATCCTGTGTGACACGACCCGCAGGTCGTTAACTAAAACAAGACACGGCACGTGTAACTGTCCTGTGTGACACGACCCGCAGGCCGGTAACTAAAACAACGAGACACGGGGGAAGGGGAAACAATTACAACGGTGTGCCCTGCGATAGGTAACGGGGATGTGGAGACCTCCTGCACTCCCCTGAGTCAGTGTCCCTCACACTTCTAACGTTACCTATACAGACTCCTCACCTATCGCCGAGCTGGAACCTGTCACCCTAGCACACCCTACACCTATCCCTTGCTAGGGAGCTGGGTGGTGCAGGCACTGGCCCCACGCTGTGCTAATACACAACAGGGAAAAATACAAACAGGGATAACACCACTTAGCTTTGCTCTGTTGCTATTGCTCCCAGCAACAGAGTCCACCACCAGAATGCAGCTTTCCTCCAGAATAGCTGCTACTTCTCCAAGCTTTGCCAGAGCTGCAAGGAACACCTCTCTGTAATTCCTTCCTTCACCAGACTTTACACCAGAGCTCCCCTGAGCTGCTCTCTGCAGTTCCTTCCTTCACCAGTCTTGCTCATTTCCAACCAAGACTGGTGAAGGAAGGAACTGTAGAGAGCAGCTCAGCGGAGCTCTGGTGTAAAGTCAGGTGAAGGAAGGAATTACAGAGAGGTGTTCCTTGCATCTCTGACAAAGCTTGGAGAAGTAGCAGCTATTCTGGAGGAAAGCTGCATTCTGGTGGTGGACTCTGTTGCTGGGAGCAGTAGCAACAGAGCAAAGCTAAGTGGTGCTATCTCTGTTTGTATTTTTCCCTGGTGTATTAGTACAGTGGTGGGGCCAGTGCCTGCACCACCCAGCTCCCTAGCAAGGGATAGGTGTAGGGTGTGCTAGGGTGACAGGTTCCGGCTCGGCGACAGGTGAGGAGCCTATATAGGGAACGTCAGGAGTGTGAGGGACACTCACTCAGGGGAGTGCAGGAGGTCTACACATCCCTGTTCTCTATCGCAGGGCCCACCAGTGTAATTGTTTCCCCTTCCCCCGTGTCTTGTTGTTTTAATTACCGGACTATGGGTCGTGTGACACAGGACAGTTACACGAGACGTGTCTTGTTGTTTTAGTTACAGACCTGCAGGCCATGTCACACAGGACGGGTCCACGTGACACTCCCTAGTGCAGCCATCTCCCTAGTGCAGCCATCTCCCTAGTGCAGCCATCTCTCTAGTGCAGCCATCTCTCTAGTGCAGCCATCTTCCTAGTGCAGCCATCTCCTCAGTGCACACATCTCCCTAGTGCAGCCATCTCCTCAGTGCACACATCTCCCTAGCGCAGCCATCTCCCTAGTGCAGCCATCTCTCTAGTGCAGCCATCTCTCTAGTGCAGCCATCTTCCTAGTGCAGCCATCTCCTCAGTGCACACATCTCCCTAGTGCAGCCATCTCCTCAGTGCACACATCTCCCTAGCGCAGCCATCTCCCTAGTGCAGCCATCTCTCTAGTGCAGCCGTCTCATCAGTGCAGCCGTCTCCTCAGTGCAGCCGTGTCCTGTTATGATTGAGTCACCGTAGGAGGCAAAAATAGTAATGCTAGCTAAGTCCAGAAAACCAGAGAAGTTGGCAGCTATCGGATTGCAGACCCCTGAACCTATCAACACAACTAGCAGTAGCCGTGGGGGCTCCTACGATGCCCTAGGCCCCTCGATCACAGCCGGAGGACTACATAGCCTAAAGACAGAAAGGGAAATCTAAACTGCCCCAGAGCAGACCCCAAAGTAAAAGGCAGCCCCCCACATATAATGACGGTGAAGCAAGAAGAAAGAACAAAACACAGACAGAAAGATAGACTGAGCAAAGATGGGGCCCACGCTAGCTTAGATAGGAAAGGACAGGAAGGCTGCTGTCTGCAATCCGTGAAAACCCCTATGAAAATAAGAGCCAACAAACTGACAGTAAAAAAGGCCCTGAAGACGCTAGGCTTCAAAAAAGCTATGTCAGTACTCAGGAATATTCTGAAGACTGAGCAACAGGCAAAAGGAGATTCAGCTCACCCCAGCAGGGAATGGCAGTATCCAGAAAAGTAAGGAAAACAAAACACTAATGCAAAAAGGCAAAGCAGAAATCTTAGCTTTAGATGAGCAGGAATCAGACTGGTTTCCTAGAAGTCGACAGAGAAATCACCCGCAGGCCAGAAGGGCGTCGGCAGCCTTATATCCAGTCATTAACTCCACTCAGCCAGTCATCATCATCAGCCCCAGGTGTTTGACAATCAGGCTCACTACCTTTCTTCACCAGAAGAGGGAGTTCCTCGGGCCTCAGTAGTGAAAAGAAAATGAACTCACAACAGTACCTCCCCCTTGAGGAGGGGTCACCGAACCCTCAACCACGCCACCAGGGCGATCAGGGTGAGCCCGATGAAAGGCACGCACCAATCTTTTGGCATGAATATCAGAGGCAGAGACCCAGGAATTATCCTCCTGACCATAACCCTTCCACTTAACCAAACACTGGAGTCTCCGTCTAGCCAGACGGGAATCCAGTACTTTCTCTACCTCATATTCCATGTTACCTTCAACCAATACAGGGTCTGGAGGTGCAACCCACGGAACAACAGGTTCAACAAACCTCTTCAACAAAGATTTATGGAACACATTATGGATTTTAAATGTGACAGGAAGAGCCAAACGAAAAGAGACCGGATTAATAATCTCCAAAATCTTGTAAGGTCCAATAAATCTAGGCTTAAACTTAGGAGAAGCCACCTTCATAGCAATATTTTTTGATGATAACCACACCATATCACCAACCTTAAATTGGGGACCAATGGTTCTATGTCGGTTGGAAAACCGCTGGGCCTTTTCCTGGGAGAGAGATAACTTATCCACCACTTGGTCCCAGATCTGGTGCATTCTCTCCACCACAGTGTCAACCCCTGGGCAGGCGGAGGGCTCCACCTGCCCTGAAGAAAATCGAGGATGAAACCCAAAGTTACAAAAAAAAAGGAGACATCAAAGTGGCAGAACTAGCTCTATTATTTAAAGCAAATTCGGCCAATGGCAAAAATGAAACCCAATCATCCTGATCAGCAGAAATAAAACATCTCAAATATGACTCCAAGGTCTGGTTTGTTCTCTCTGTCTGCCCATTGGTCTGAGGGTGAAAAGCAGAGGAGAAGGACAACTGAATTCCCAGCTTGGAACAGAAAGTTCTCCAAAATCTAGACACAAACTGGACTCCTCTGTCAGATACAATGTTCTCAGGAATCCCGTGCAAGCGAACCACCTGTTGTAAAAACAGGGGCACCAATTCAGAGGAAGACGGCAACTTAGGGAGTGGTACAAGATGAACCATCTTAGAGAACCTATCATAAATCACCCAAATAACAGTCATCCTTTGAGAGACAGGCATATCAGAGATGAATTCCATTGAAATATGGGTCCATGGCCTCTTGGGGACAGACAAAGGCATCAACAACCCACTAGAGCGAGAACACAATTTAGACCGGGAGCACGTCCCACAGGACTGCACAAAATTCCTGACATCACGAGACAAGGAGGGCCACCAAAAAGACCGACTCACCAGATCTCTAGTACCAAAAATACCTGGATGACCAGCCAAAGCAGAGCAATGAACTTCAGACATCACTCTCTTCTTCCACTGGTCAGGAACATACAACTTTCCACTGGGACAACGCTCAGGTTTGTCCTCCTGGAACTCTTCCAGAGCACGTCTCAAATCGGGTGAGATGACAGAAAGAACTACCCCTTCGCCTAAGATGGTAGCAGGCTTGGTCACCACAGGAGAATCAGCAAAGAAGCTCCTAGAGAGGGCGTCAGCCTTGACATTCTTAGTTCCAGGAAGAAAAG
The DNA here is from genome assembly GCF_039654945.1 of Dendrobates tinctorius. Classification (NCBI taxonomy): domain Eukaryota; kingdom Metazoa; phylum Chordata; class Amphibia; order Anura; family Dendrobatidae; genus Dendrobates; species Dendrobates tinctorius. The sequence goes on from NW_027361771.1 coordinate 10,154,789, forward strand.
AAACCACAAAATCAAAACGTGTAAAAAACAAGGCCCACCTAGCCTGTCTAGGGTTCAAGCGCTTAGCCGACTCTAGATAAATCAAATTCTTGTGGTCAGTGAGGACCACGACTTGATGCTTAGCTCCCTCCAACCAATGTCTCCACTCCTCAAATGCCCATTTCATGGCTAACAGTTCCCGATTCCCCACATCATAGTTACGTTCAGATGGAGAGAACTTTCGGGAAAAGAAAGCACAAGGATTCATTTTAGATGTTACAGGATCCTTTTGGGACAAAACAGCTCCTGCACCAATCTCAGAAGCATCCACCTCTACCTGGAACGGAAGTGAGACATCAGGTTGCCGCAAAACCGGGGCGGAGGTGAATCTTCGCTTCAGCTCCTGAAAGGAAGAAACAGCCTCCGGAGACCAATTTAACACATCAGCACCCTTCTTAGTCAAATCAGTCAATGGCTTGGCAGTACTAGAAAATTTTGCTATAAAAATTAGCAAAACCCAAAAACTTCTGGAGGGCCTTCAAAGAAGTGGGCTGAACCCAATCGTAAATGGCCTGTACCTTGGCCGGGTCCATTTCAATAGTTGACGGGGACAAAATAAATCCCAAAAAAGAAATCCTCTGTACTCCAAAAAGGCATTTAGATCCTTTGACATACAGGGAATTCTCCCTCAAGATTCGGAACACAGTCCGAATATGTTCCACATGAGAATCCCAATCCTTGGAGAAGATCAAAATATCATCCAGAAAGATAATCAAAAATTTATCGACAAAATCTCGGAAAATATCGTTCATGAAGCACTGGAAGACAGAAGGGGCATTAGTGAGCCCAAAAGGCATCACCAGGTACTCAAAATGTCCTTCCGGAGTATTAAACGCCGTCTTCCATTCATCCCCATGCTTAATGCGAATAAGATTATATGCCCCCCTGAGGTCAAGCTTGGTAAACCAGCAAGCACCTTTAATTCTGGAGAATAGATCAGAAATCAGGGGTAACGGATACTGATATTTAACAGTAATTTTGTTGAGAGCACGATAATCAATACAAGGTCTTAATGATCCATCCTTTTTGGCTACAAAAAAAAACCCGGCACCTAAGGGTGACAAGGATGGTCTAATATGACCCTTCTCCAACGCCTCCTTAATATAGGATCGCATAGCCTCGTGCTCGGGTACAGATAAATTGAAGAGCCGACCCTTGGGAAATTTACACCCCGGGCTCAGTTCAATAGCACAGTCATAACTCCTATGAGGAGGCAGAGACGCAGACTCATTCTCACTAAATACATCATAAAAGTCCGCCAAATAATCAGGAACATCATGCGACTGAGGAGAGGTGGAAAACACCGGAGCCTCACTAAAGGCACACCGACAACCCCAACTCACCACAGACAGATTTCCAATCCAAAACTGGATTATGAATTTGTAACCAGGGAAACCCCAGAACAATAGTATCATGCAGATTATGTAACACCAAAAACCTGCAATTTTCTTGATGGTCTGGGGCGACCCGCATTACCATCTGGGTCCAAAACTGAGGTTTATTTTTAGCCAAAGGAGTAGCATCAATCCCCCTCAAAGGGATAGGCGTCTGCAGAGGTGTCATCGGAAATCCACAACGTTTAGCAAAATCCAAGTCCATTAGGTTTAGAGCTGCTCCCGAATCCACAAAAGCCTTGGCGGAAAATGTGGACAGGGAGCAGATCAGAGTAATAGCCAGAAGAAACTTAGGTTGAACACCACCAACAGAAAATGTGTGTGCAAAGTGTTTCTCGCGTTTAGGACAGACAGAAATAATATGCGAGGCATCTCCACAGAAAAAACACAACTTATTACGCCTTCCGAACTCCTGACGCTGCTCTCTGGAAAAAACTCTATCACATTGCATAGGTTCAGATATCTGTTCAACAGGTGGCAACACCTCTCGTGCAGCTCTGCGTTCACGTAAACGCCGATCAACCTGAATGGCTAAAGACATAGAATCGTCAAGACCAGAGGGAACAGGAAATCCCACCATAGTATCTTTTACGGCTTCTGACAACCCCTTCCGAAAGAGAGCAGCCAAGGCATTATCATTCCAGGTAGTAAGTACTGCCCACTTTCGGAATTTTTGACTGTACAATTCTGCAGAATCACGACCCTGGTTCAATGCCAGCAGGGTCTTTTCAGCCTGATCAATGGCATTAGGTTCGTCATACAACAACCCCAAGGCCTGAAAAAATGCGTTCACATTAGTCAGAATAGGATCATCTGGTTTCAAAGAAAACGCCCAATCCTGGGGATCGCCAGGCAGCAAAGAGATGACAATTTTAACCTGCTGCGCGGAGCTCCCTGACGAGTTAGGCTTCAAGGCAAAAAATAATTTACAATTATTTTTGAAATTCAAAAATTTAGACCGATCCCCAAAAAATACATCAGGTGTAGGAATCTTTGGTTCAGCAGCATGTGAATGAGCAAGGTAGGCGGAAATTCCCCGCACTTCCGCAGCGAGCTGCTCCACACGATCAGACAATTGCTTTATCTCCATTGAGAGAAAAAAAATTCCCCCTACGGCCTCAGAGATATAGAGGAAAAAATATACACACTTTTTTTTTTTTTTTTTTACAATTCTTTCCTGCTATTGAGTACCCTAGAATCTGCGGTATGGCGGGTGATTCTGTTATGATTGAGTCACCGTAGGAGGCAAAAATAGAAATGCTAGCTAAGTCCAGAAAACCAGAGAAGTTGGCAGCTATCGGATTGCAGACCCCTGAACCTATCAACACAACTAGCAGTAGCCGTGGGGGGCTCCTACGATGCCCTAGGCCCCTCGATCACAGCCGGAGGACTACATAGCCTAAAGACAGAAAGGGAAATCTAAACTGCCCCAGAGCAGACCCCAAAGTAAAAGGCAGCCCCCCACATATAATGACGGTGAAGCAAGAAGAAAGAACAAAACACAGACAGAAAGATAGACTGAGCAAAGATGGGGCCCACGCTAGCTTAGATAGGAAAGGAAAGGAAGGCTGCTGTCTGCAATCCGTGAAAACCCCTATGAAAATAAGAGCCAACAAACTGACAGTAAAAAAGGCCCTGAAGACGCTAGGCTTCAAAAAAGCTATGTCAGTACTCAGGAATATTCTGAAGACAGAGCAACAGGCAAAAGGAGATTCAGCTCACCCCAGCAGGGAATGGCAGTATCCAGAAAAGCAAGGAAAACAAAACACTAATGCAAAAAGGCAAAGCAGAAATCTTAGCTTTAGATGAGCAGGAATCAGACTGGTTTCCTAGAAGCCAACAGAGAAATCACCCGCAGGCCAGAAGGGCGTCGGCAGCCTTATATCCAGTCATTAACTCCACTCAGCCAGTCATCATCATCAGCCCCAGGTGTTTGACAATCAGGCTCACTACCTTTCTTCACCAGAAGAGGGAGTTCCTCGGGCCTCAGTAGTGAAGGGGAAAATGAACTCACAACAGTGTCCCCAGTGCAGCCGTGTCCCCAGTGCAGCCGTGTCCCCAGTGCAGCCGTGTCCCCAGTGCAGCCGTTTCCCCAGTGCAGCCATCTCCACAGTGCAGCCATCTCCACAGTGCAGCCATTTCACCAGTGCACCCATTTCACCAGTGCAGCCATCTCCCCAGTGCAGCCATCTCCTCAGGGCAGCCATCTCCCTAGTGCAGCCATCTCCCTAGTGCAGCCATCTCCTCAGTGTAGCCATCTCGTCAGTGCAGCCGTCTCCCCGGTGCAGCCATCTCCATGGTGCAGTCGTCTCCACGGTGCAGCCGTCTCCACAGTGCAGCCGTCTCCTCAGTGCAGCCATCTCCACAGTGCAGCCGTCTCCACAGTGCAGCCGTCTCCACAGTGCAGCCATCTCCACAGTGCAGCCATCTCCACAGTGCAGCCATCTCCCTAATGCAGCCATCTTCCTAGTGCAGCCATCTCCCCAGTGCAGCCATCTCCTCAGTGCACCCATCTCCCTAGTGCAGCCGTCTCCGCAGTGCAGCTGTCTCCCCAGTGCACTCATCTCCCCAGTGCACCCATCTCCCAAGTGCACCCATCTCCCCAGCCCAGTGCAGCCATCTCCTCAGTGCAGCCATCTCCTCAGTGCACCCATTTCCCCAGTGCAGCCATCTCCCTAGTGCAGCCATCTCCTCAGTGAACCCATTTCCCTAGTGCAGCCAGCTCCCCAGTGTAGCTATCTCTCTAGTGCAGCCATCTTCTCAGAGCAGCCATCTCCCTAGTGCAGCCATCTCCCTAGTGCAGCCATCTCCCTAGTGCAGCCATCTCCTCAGTGCAGCCATCTCCCTAGTGCAGCCATCTCCTCAGTGGACCCATCTCCCTGGTGCAGCCATCTCCTCAGTGCACCCATTTCCTCAGTGCAGCCATTTCCCCCAGTGCACCAGTTTCCCCAGTGCACCCATCTCCTCAGTGCACTCATCTCAGTGCACCCATCTCCTCAGTGCACCCATCTCCCTAGTGCACCCATCTCCTCAGTGCACCCATCTCCCTAGTGCAGCCATCTCCCCAGTGGAGGCGTCTCCCCAGTGCACCTTTCTCCCCAGTGCAGCTATCTCCCTAGTGCAGCCATCTCCTCAGTGGACCCATCTCCCTGGTGCAGCCAACTCCTCAGTGCACCCATTTCCTCAATGCAGCCATTTCCCCCAGTGCACCCGTTTCCCCAGTGCACCCATCTCCTCAGTGCACTCATCTCAGTGCACCAATCTCCTCAGTGCACCCATCTCCCTAGTGCACCCATCTCCTCAGTGTACCCATCTCCCCAGTGCAGCCATCTCCTCAGTGCACCCATCTCCCTAGTGCAGCCATCTCCCTAGTGCATCCATCTCCTCAATGCAGCCATCTCCCTAGTGCAGCCATCTCCCTAGTACAGCCATCTCCCCAGTGCACCCATCTCCCCAGTGCACCCATCTCCTCAGTGCACCCATCTCCTCAGTGCACCCATCTCCTCAGTGCACCTATCTCCCTAGTGCAGCCATCTCAGTGCACCCATCTCCTCAGTGCACCCGTCTCCTCAGTGCACCCATTTCCACAGTGCACCCGTTTTCTCAGTGCACCAATATCCTCAGTGCACCCATTTCCCAGTGCAGCCATCTCCTCAGTGCACCCATTTCACTACTGCAGCCATCTCCTCAGTGCATCCATCTCCTCAGTGCACCCATCTCCCCAGTGCACCCATCTCCTAAGTGCACCCATCTCCTCAGTGCACCCATCTCCTCTGTGCACCTATCTCCCTAGTGCAGCCATCTCAGTGCACCCATCTCCTCAGTGCACCTGTCTCCTCAGTGCACCCATTTCCCCAGTGCACCCATTTTCTCAGTGCAGCCATCTCCCCAGTGCAACCATCTCCGCAGTGCACCCGTTTCTGTAGTGCGTCCGTTTCCCCAGTGCAGCCATCTCCTCAGTGCACCTGTTTCCTCAGTGCACCCATCTCCTCAGTGCAGCCATTTCCCCAGTGCACCCATTCCCTCAGTGCAGCCGTCTCCTCAGTGCAGCCATCTCCTCAGTGCAGCCATCACCCCAGTGCAGCCATCTCCCCAATGCACCCGTTTCCCCAGTGCAGCCATCTCCCCAGTGCAGCCTACTCCCCAGTGCAGCCATCTCCCCAGTGCAGCCATCTCTCCAGTGCACCCTTTTCCCCAGTGCAGCCATATCCCCAGTGCACCCGTTTCCCCAGTGCAATCATCTCCCCAGTGGAGGCTCCACTCATTCTCCACCTGGCTCATTCCCCCCCAGCACTCATTCCCCCCGGCACTCATTCTCCACCCCAGCACTCATTCCCCCCTGGCGCTCATTCTCCACCACCCCCCTGATGCACATTGCCCCCCAGGCGCTCAATCTCCACCTCCCCCTAGCGCTCATTGCCCCCTGGCGCTCATTTCCCCCGAACCCATTCTCCACCCAGCTCACTCCCCCCTGCCACTCATTCTACTCCCTCCCTCCGATGCTCATCCCTCCCGCCGCTCATTCTTCCCCCCTCGGCCCGCATTCTCCACCCAGCTAACTCTCCCCCGACACCCATCCCCCGCCGCTCATTCTACCCCCCTCGCCGCTCATTCTCCACCTGGCTCATTCTCCCCCCTCACCGCTCATTCTCCACCTTGCTCATTCTCCCTCCCTCGCCACTCATTCTTCACCTGGCTCATTCTCCCCCACTGCTCATTCTCCACCTGGTGCTCATTCCCCCTGGCCCCCATTCTCCACCCAGCTCATTCCACCCCCACCACTCATTCTCCCCCCCGGCGCTCATCCCCCCTGCTGCTCATTCTTCACCTGGCTCTTTCTCCCCCCGCCGCTCATTCTCCACCAGGCTCATTCCCCCCCAGCCGCTCATTCTCTACCTGGCTCATTCTCCCCTCCACCGCTCATTCTCCACCCCTGCGCTCATTCCCCCACTGGCGTCCATTCTCCACCCAGCTCATTCCACCAACCCCCCGACGCTCATCTCCCCCGCTGCTCATTTTCCACCTGGCTCATTCTTCTCCCGCTGCTCATTCTCCACCCAGCTCATTCTCCCCCCACCGCTCATTCTCCACCTGGCTCATTATCCCCCCTGCTGCTCATTCTCCCCCTTGCGCCGCTCATTCTCCACCCCGGTGCTCATTCTCTCCCCCGGCGCTCTTCCACCCCCGCCTCTCATTCTCCCCCCCGGCACTCATCCCCCCTCCCGCTGCTCATTCTCCACCTGGCTCATTCTCCCCTCTCCCGCCACTCATTCTCCACCTGGCTCATTATCCCCCCGCCACTCATTCTCCACCTGGCTCATTCTCCCCCCCGCTGCTCATTCTCCACCTGGCTCATTCTCCCCCCACCGCTCATTCTCCACCTGGCTCATTCTCCCCCCCACCTCTCATTCTCCACTTGGGTCATCCTCCCCCCCGGGCTCACTCATCCTTCCACCCTTTGGGCAGTGTGGGATCACTCATCCTCCTCCCCCCCCGTGCTGGGCAGCATGGGCTCACTCATCCTCCTCCTCCCCCCCCGCTGGGCAGTCTGGGCTCACTCATCCTCCCCCCTCCCTGTATGCATGGGCTCACCTCGCGCGGTCCCTGCATGTGTACGTTTACCCCAGCCGGCGCCGGTATCTTCACATGAGCGGTCACGTGGTACCGCTCATTAAGGTCATGAATATGCATGCCACGCCTACGGGAGAGGAGTGGCATCCATATTCATTACTGTAATGAGCGGTACCACGTGACCGCTCACACAGGAAGAGCTGGGGCGCCGGAGACCATTGGAGCTGCAGGCACCGCTGGAGAAGTTGAGTATGATGTCATCGAGGGAGGAGGAAGGGAGGAGGAAGCTGGATCCAGGTCTAAAAAAAATAAACAGTGCACAGGTGCCGCCCCTCCGCAGAGTCCCGCCCTAGGCACGAGCCCTCGAGTGCCTACTGGCAAATACGGCCCTGTCTGTTGTGCTCATGTATGAGAATCAGCAATTCTGGCTTAGCATTTATTTCTGGGATGCAATAAAAATTATAAACAAGCAAAAAATGGAACCAATTCACTTTGCTGCCTTGTATGCTTGGAGACTTTTCATTATTATTTTAGCATTGCTACCAAAGGGGATATTTTCATTGCTACTTCAGATACTTTGCAAGGTAGCTTTTAAAATGGATTTTACATATAGATTAATCTAATTCCATTCTTTACAATATTTTTTAAACATACAGTATAAAGATGATAAAGATTTGAATATGTACTGTCTTGTGATATCTACAAGCCACCAAGTTCCCTATTAAGTGTTCATTTTCTTCAAATATCACTAGTTTTAGTTTTACTATTTAGTTTTACTAATTTCAACAATTGTGCAACAAGGGACATAAAATGCCTGAGGAGGGGAGCCATCATTATAGGAAGGGGAAACTTCACAGCAGAGTAGTTAACACTGGAATGTGTTACCTCAACAAGTTGAGATGGCAAAACCCAGTTCAGAACGAAGGTTGAACTTGATGGGCATGTGCATTTTTTCAACCTCTATTTTAATTTACTGATTCTATTTGGAAGGTTTGGAAGTTCTAATCATTTCTCTCCTAACACAGCTGCTGCTTCTTACCCTCCTCAGTTCTAAAGTTCATTAACTTTTATAGAATTTGTAATCTGGAAAGAAGACAACACAATTGTGGAGAAAAAAAAAGCTAACCTTGCTATATAAAGCTAACACTGTCTTTGTAGTCTGACAAATGCCCATATAGAATTTCCCTTTTTCCTGCACAGGCTTTGTGTAACCCTGAGATGTGGCAACAATCATTTTGCGGAATTTCACTGGCTTTAATTTTATTAATCAAACTAAAATTGTGAGATTCTTTTGCAGTTTATTCTAAACTAGCTGAAGAGCCCGGCGCTGCCCGGGCATAGTAACTAACTGTGGTTAGTTATAGAAAATTATAATTATCCTCCATCCCATAGTCCCGTGCCCATATACCCATCATACATATCCGCCGTCTCATAGTCCCGTGCCCATATACCCGTCATACATATCCTCCATCCTATAGTCCAGTGCCCGTATACCCATCACACATCCTCCATCCCATAATCCCGTGCTCATATACATATCCACCATCCCATAGTCCCGTGCCCATATACCCGTCAAACATATCCTCTATTCCATAGTCCAGTGCCCATATACCCATCACACATCTTCCATCCCATAGTCCCGTACCATATACATATCCGCCATCCCATAGTCCCGTGCCCATATACCCGTCATACATATCCTCCATCCCATAGTCCAGTGCCCATATACCCATCACACATCCTCCATCCCATAGTCCCGTTCCCATATACCCATCATACATATCCTCCATCCCATAGTCCCGTGCCCATATACATATCCTCCATCCCATAGTGCCGTTCCCATATACCCATCATACATATCCTCCATCCCATAGTCCGGTGCCCATATACTCATCACACATCCTACATCTCATAGTCAACCATTATGACATCATAATGAGCGGGCGGGGCTTGCAACCTTTGATGACATCAGCGTCACCATGGCAACCATTGTGACATCATAATGAGGGGCGGGGCTTGGCGCGCACACACTGCTTCCCCAGTATGCAAATAGTGGCTTTGTGACATCACAATGAGGGGCGGGGCTTGACGCACACACACTTTTTCCCCCAGTATGTAGATAGGGGCAAAATTGTTTGGTGAATTGGAATGCGCAGGGTTAAAATTTCGCCTCACAACATAGCTTAGGACGCTCTCGGGGTCCAGACGTGTGACTGTGCCAAATTTTGTGGCTGTAGCTGCGACGGTGCGGATGCCTATCCCGGACATACAAACAAACATACACACACACATACACACATACATACACACATACACACTTTGAGCTTTATATATTAGATGTATTAAAGGGAATCTGTCACCGGAAGTTGCAGGCCTATGTAAATGGCCTGGGTCCGGTCCGATGGGCGGTGTTTCTTCTTTTTTTTCCACCCCATCCATGGCCCCCATCCGCGCTCTTCTCCGGTATTCTCCTCCATCGTTCGCGCATGCGCAAAGCAATCTTGCTTTGTGTACACACAGTATGCTTTGCCCAACTGCGGGCAAAGCCGAAAATCATTACTGAGCATGCGCCGGTACACTATGTCCCGGAAGTATTTTGCTGTGTTCCAGGACATAGTGTACTGGCGCATGCACAGTAATGATTTTCAGCTTTGCCCGCAGTTGGGCAAAGCATACTGCGTGTGCGCGAAGCAAGATTGCTTTGCGCATGCGCTAACGATGGAGAAGAATACCGGAGAAGAGCACGTACAGAGGCCATGGATGGGGTGGAGAAAAAAGAAGAAACACCGCTCATCGGACCGGACCCAGGCCATTTACATAGGCCTGCAACTTCCGGTGACAGATTCCCTTTAAGACCTTCTAGTCTCATTGATAATAACGTCCCACCACTGCTACATGGCCTATGTCAAATGTCAACTTCTAGCAATAATTTATCAACTATTCTTCTTTAAAAAAAAAAACCCACCCCTCATATTGGTTATAAAAAAATGTCACCAAAACCTTCCAGGTCTTTTTTTTTTTTTTTTCATTATTTCACTCTATAGTAAGGACTTATTCAGACACCGTACTTTTTCTCGTATATAAAAATATGGATCACATGTTTTGGATCAGATTTTCATCAGTGATTGATCAAAGTGTCAGTTTTTCTATCAGTTTTTCACCAGTGATGCTCACGCAGGAAAAAATAAATAAATAAATTGCAAATCTTCTATCCTTTTCAATATTAATCACAGACAGCACTTGTGCTCTTGTACAGGTGCCCTTTTCTATCTGTGTTTGTCATTAAATTTCATAAAAAAGTGCGACCTGACAGGGCTTGTTGGCAGACACAAATTGTCCAATTTGTGTACAAAGTACCTCAATTTCATAAGTATATTCTATATGACAGTAGCGCAGTTTACATTTCATATATTGATTGGTTCCACATATACTTTCGCAAACAGTGTACTGCTGCACTTTTTGATATGTTTAAAGTATACTTTTAAGGAGTCGGACCAGTAAAACTCTAAAATTGTCTAAGCATGTCTATTGGCATTACAGATCCAAAACCCACTGATTATCACTGCTGCATCCCATCTCTTTCTCACCCCTTCCGCTGCTCAATAATGACTCCTAAAAAGTCAGTGGTCATATAATTTACCTATTTTAGAGCTTCACTTGTTACTATTGATGGGCAAACTCATGGATGTTCGGGTCTGGCAGATTCAGACGATCATTTTAAGACAGTTTAGTTCAGATACAAGAACAGTACCCGAACTTGAACCCAAACCCAAACACCATTCATCTAAATGGGGGGCCAGAATATCTGTTGTTTGCCACCCTGCCATCTGTGTAACAGCGCTGCAAACACGGGCTCAGATCAGCGGTAAGATCATTACCGCCAGTCAGAGAGCTGCAGTTCCCACACTGTCAGATGACATTATGTGAGCCAGCAGCTGTGAACAGCGGTAAAAAAGTTACCCCCGGTCACAGGTGTCAGATGATGAGAGAGTACTTCTTTCATCAGCATACGCCTGCTGTTGCAGATAGCAGCGAGAGCAGTCAAGGCTGATGAGAGTATTCATCAGCTGGTGCCTGTGAAATAAATAAATAGTGAAAAATTACATAGGGCAGCACGGTGGCTCAGTGGTTAGTGCTGCAGCCTTGCAGCGCTGGGGTCCTGGGTTCAAATCCCACCAAGGACAACATCTGCAAGGAGTTTGTATGTTCTCCCCGTGTTTGCGTGGGTTTCCTCCGGGTACTCCGGTTTCCTCCCACATTCCAAAGACATACTGTTAGGGAATTTAGATTGTGAGCCCCATTGAGGACAGTGATGATAATGTGTGCAAAACTGTAAAGCGCTGCGGAATATGTTAGCGCTATATAAAAATAAAGATTATTATTATTATTATAGGGTCTCTTCTATTTTTGATAACCAACACAAGCAAAACCGACAGCTGTGAGCTGCAACCCAATGCTGTCAGCTTTATTGTGGCTGGTTGTCACAAATTAAGGGGTCCAATGTTATTTTTAAACTATTTCAATAGTTTAAAAAAAATTTGTGTGGTCCTCCCAATTTTTGGACAACCAGCCAAGCTAAAGCAGACAGCTGGTGGCTGGTATTCTCAGACTGGGAAGGGGCCATTGATATTGACCTTTGCCTGCCTAAAAATAGCAGCACGTAGATGCCCCAGAAAAGGTGCATCTATTAGATCTGGCTCTTCCCACTTTCCTTAGTGCGGTGGCAAGTGGGGTAATAGATTTGGGGTTGATGTCAGCTGTTTTATGGCTGCTTAAATCAAGCCCAGTGGTTAGTAATGGAGAGGCGTCTATAAGACATCCCCATTACTAACCCAATAGTTAGATTGTAATATAAAAGCCAGTCAGAATAATTGGATGCCTGTGACCGGCGGTAACCTTTTTACCATTGGTCACAGCTGCTGGCTCACATGCTGTCATCTGACATCTTACTGCTGATCAGAGCCGCTTGTGTTTCTTGCCCTGTCACAGAGATGACAGCGTGGGAAACAACCGATGTTCAGGATGCCGAACCCGAACAGTAATATGGACTTCCTGGAGAAGTCCGTGTTTGGGGTCCAGGCATGGACGCTAGGTGTTCAGTACGGACCTTGAACATTATTGTTCTGGTTTGCCCATCACTTCGTGCTACATCTCCTGCACCAGTGCTGAAAGTGTTTAGTGGATGTATATATAGAGGAGATCATGCTGTCGATATCTGTGCATGCACTTGTAAACGAGTGATAAGATGTCTGACACCTTCCTTTCATGTGTTATAAAATTGATCACCGTCATGTGTAACCAAACACGTACTTGAAAAATGGTACCGGTGTTATCAGTGCTGTACATCAGTGTGTCCATATTTTAACATCAGTGTGTCATCAGTATTTTTCATGGATGGTTAAAGAAAGAAAAAATTACAAAGCTTCTGCTATACTTTTCCATGTTAAATACGGACAGTACACATGACATGGATGCTAAAACACAGACATGTGAACAGCACGGTTGGGGAAGCCACTGCCCAGCTGTGGCTCTGGAACCGTGGGGCGGCCTAGTGAGTAAGGCACTGTCCGGATCGGTGAGCCCAGTGCGGCCGTTTCCCCAGGAGAAAGAGACTTATAGGATACCTCTGCGGTAGAGGGGTCCGAGAACCTGTGCGGCCAGCAGGTGACAGTCGTGAAAACCATGTTGTACTGACCGGAGTCAGTGAGAAAGAGACTGGTGATTGATGTGGAGAAGAGGAATCCGAGGACCTGTGGGGCCGACACAGCTAACGGACAGGTGTTTGTGTTGTACTGACCTGGGTCAGTGAGAGAGACTGTGTACCTGGAGGGTTCAGTGAGCAAGGTCCTGGAGGGTCAGTGTTGGGAGATTCCAGGAGAAGAATCGGATCCCTGGAGCACGTGGTATGATCTTTGACCAGGTGAGGTGTGAGTGTTGGGTAGTCTCAGGAGGAGATGGATGTCCTGAAGAGCACCCGCAAAGCCCCTGGACCTGGTGAGGCCGGTGTTGGGAAACCCTGGGAGAAGGGCCGCTCCCTGAATAGCACCTGGTGCGCCCTGTGTGTTCCACGGTCTCAGGCAGAGACGGAACGTCCTGAATAGCACACAGACAGGACACGTGAGTTTTGTGTGGTGTGTTGGTGTGGCCGGTGTGTTGGGAAACCCTGGGAGGAGGGTCCCTCCCTGAATAGCACCCGGTGCGCCCTGTGTGTTGGACGGTCTCAGGAGAGGAGACAGAATGTCCTGAATAGCACACAGAAAGGACACGTGAGTTTTTTGTGTGGTGTTTTTTTCTTTTCTCAACTCAGCCTGCGGTGGCTCAGTGGGAGTCAAGAAGGTGACAAGTGGCTTCGTGTAACTCGGCGGGGTTACGAAGGGGACAAGCAGCTTCCGGTAATTCGGCGGGGTTACGAAGGGGACAAGCGGCTTCCTGTAACTCGGCGGGGTTACAAAGAGGACACCAGCCGCTGTGTGTGAACAGCAGCCGGTGGTGTCAGTGATAGCAGGAGCTGTGGTGGTGCCAACAAGGACTTGTGTGGTATCGTAAAAGAGACAAACTGTGTTGTGTGAACTGTGGTCTAAGGAGACCGGTATAATGGACATGGGGAAATCCTGAAAGGGGGTGGTGGCCCAAATCAGGGTGGTAGCCCAAAAGGGGGTGGAGTCCCAGAAGGGGGCGGTGACCAAATTGGGGTGGTATCCCAAAAAGGGGTGGCGTCCTGGGAGGGGGCGGTGACCCAAATTGGGGTGGTCCAGAAAGGGGCCGGTGTGTCAAAAGAGGAACAGCAATGTTCGTGTATGTTGTTTTCTGAATGTGGAATATTATTTCCTGATAATGACGGGCCACAGGTGTGTACCGTAATGCTGCACCGAGAAGGAGTCTCGGGTCGGCTGGGCTCAAAGTGTCAGGTGACTCTGACAGGATCTCCTCTCACTTTCTGTCTGACCGAGAGAATGGTCCAGGTTCGCTGTAAACATGGGGTCACGGTGAACTATACAGTAGACAGAGTGATGGTGAGTACCAAGGTGGTGAGTACCAAGGGGGCAGGATACCACGGGACTTAGTCTATATCTTGACTTCAGCAAAGCATTTGACAAAGTCTCTCATACAATCCTTATTGAAAAAATGACTAAGTATGGAATGGACAAGGCAACTGTTAGGTGGATTCATAACTGGCTTAGTGATCGGACCCAAAGAGTGGTTGTAAATGGCTGCACATCCAGTTGGAAGAATATCTCAAGTGGGGTACCACAGGGCTCTGTCCTGGGCACTGTATTGTTCAACATCTTTATCAACGATTTAGATGAAAAAATTGAGGGTAAACTGATTAAATTTGCTGATGACACAAAGCTAGGAGGGATAGCTAATACTAGAGAAGAGAGAAAGAGGATTCAAAAAGATATAAATAAACTGGAGAAGTGGGCAACAACTAACAGAATGGTTTTTAACAGGGAGAAATGCAAAGTACTACATCTGGGCAATAAAAATGAAAAAAGCATATACTGTACAGAATGGGAGGAATAGGGCTAAGTGACAGCACATGTGAAAAAGACTTGGGTATACTAATAGATCACAGACTGAATATGAGTCAACAGTGTGATGCAGCAGCAAAAAAGGCAAATGCAATTCTAGGATGTATTAACAGAAGCATACAGTCTAGATCACGTGAAGTCATTATTTCCCTCTACTCCTCTTTGGTCAGACCTCATCTGGAATATTGTGTCCAGTTTTGGGCACCACATTTTAAAAAAGACATCAACAAACTGGAGCAAGTTCAGAAAAGAGCGACCAGAATGGTGACCGGTCTGCAAACCCTGTCTTATGAGGAAAGGTTGCAGGATTTGGGAATGTTTAGTTTGCAAAAGAGAAGACTGAGAGGAGACTTAATAGCTGTCTACAAATATCTAAAGGGCTGTCACATTGTAGAAGGATCAACTTTATTCTCATTTGCACAAAGAAAGACTAGAAGCAATGGGATGAAACTGAATGGGAGGAGACACAGATTAGATATTAGAAAAAACTTTTTGACAGTTAGAGTGATCAATGAGTGGAACAGGCTGCCACGAGAAGTGGTGAGTTCTCCTTTAATGGAAGTCTTCAAACAGAGGCTGGACAGACATCTGACTGGGATGATTTAGCGAATCCTGCTTTGAGCAGGGGGTTGGACCAGATGGCCCAGGAGGTCCCTTCCAACTCTACGATTCTATGATTCTAAGCCTTGGAGAGGGGCCAGGACTTTTTGTTTTGTTTGATGATGTATGGTCGGACGATGGAGACATTTTGACTGTGGGGCCAGCAGACACTGAGACAGTGATGGCTCCTGACGTGGACAGGTCAGAGGTAGAACTGACCGGAAGAAGGACATCTGCCCAACTTACGACCTGACGTCTCGTGATATGATGGATGGTGGGCTGGGAGATGAGACGACTGGGGTAAAAACACGGTTAAACGGTAACGGGATGGTTCACTCGGCTGACGGGACTGACCCAGTGGTACCCTTTGACAATATAATCCAAGAAGTAGTGGTGCGACACGTGCTGGCCAAAAGGGAACAAGATCATGAGATACAGTTAATAAAAGAGACAGTGGAAGAACATCTCGAACGAGAAAGAGTCCTGACACAAATGGCCGAGCACAGGGTGGAGGGGCTCGAGAAAGAAGTCTTGGAGCTCAGAGGTCACCTTGTCCACCTGGCAAAGTGTGAACAAGAACCTCAAGGAAGAGATGGAGGAACTCAGAGGAGTAGTAAAAAGTCTTCTGTGGGAGAATTTGGATGAAGACTTACCGCGGGTGAGCACGAGTGATAATAAGACAGAACTGCCAGTATCCATAGTGGCAAAGGGTCATGAAGTCATCAAATCATGTGAAGTTGGTGAGTTAAGAACTGAAGAAAACAGTCACCCGGTCGCGTCAACGGTAGTGAGGGAAGTGTCCGTGGTAAAGCTAGAGCCTTCGGTCCAGGAAGAGAGCAAGACCACAACCTTCCAGTCTGTGATTGATGTACCAGAAGATATGCAAGAAGCCTATGCTGAGGAAGGTGTGCATGAGGCTTTCAAAGAGGCGGTCAAAGCGTGTAAGGTGCGCTGGGCACCTGAGACTCGGCAGTTGGTGATAGTATCAGCCAGAGAAGATACATCAAACCGAGTAGCTGTCCTGAAGGAGATACATCTACAATGTCTCCACACCAAACAGCTGGTCAGGCAGAGTAATGTGAAAGCTGCTTGACGCCTAGAGTTAGCAAGGGAGGCTATGGATCGGCTGGGTTTGCGGAAAGATGTGGTTCTGGTACCCAAAGCTCTGATTGGGAGAATCATTGGAAGATCCGGGAAGGTAATGCAAGACCTTGTGAATATCTCAGATGTGGTGAGGGTGAGGATCCCTCCTGATGATGAATACCAGGTATCTAGTGAAGAGGGTAGGATCCCCATCATGGTGGTTGGCTCCGTGAAGAGCCTGAGAGACTTTCGGATGCTCGTAGAGTATCGAGTGGGGTACCTGCAAGAAATTGCACAGTTGAGGCTGGACCGCGGGTGAATTAATAAAGAAGTACGGAATACCAGGTGGCGGCTGCCTTCAACCCAAGATGTAAGGACCCGAATGGGGTTCCACCAAGAAGTGACAGGGCAGATGGCCGAAGAATGTCAGCAAGTGGTAGTTCGACTGGCAGGATGACATTGAGAGACATTAGTTCCTGCGAGACGCTGAATGGGTCAGACTCAGGCCAGACAGTAGGCCCAACTAAGACTGATGACCTTACCAACCGGGGGAGCTGGTCGGGGAACGGAACAGACAGGGAGAAAAATGTGGTGACCAAACAGTGTCTGATGACTCAGACAGACCGTGACTGGTGGGTCAAAGCCAATGACCGATATTCTGACCGCTGGAGGCGGGGAGGTCTAACGTAGGAACGAGGCCGTATGACAGATGGAGACGGTTCTCTAGACCTGTGGGGCAAGGTGTAGTGAGTGCCCAGTCGCGAAACCCTGGTGTGTTATGAATGAGTCAACGGAGGAGGAAAGAACAAAAATACAAGCTAAGTCCAGAAAACCGGAGAGGTTGGTAGCTAGCGGATTGCAGACCCCTGATCCTATTCACAACAACTAACAGGAGCCGTGGGGTGTTCCTACGGTGGTCCTAGACACCTCGATCACAGCCGGAGAACTAAATAAAGGTAAAGAAAGAAAGGGGAAATCTAAACTGCCCCAGAGCAGACTCCAAAGCAATAGACAGCCCCCAACATGTATTGACGGTGAAAACAGATGAAAAAACAAACACAGACAGAAAGATAGGCTGAGCAAACGATGGGGCCCTCACTAACTAGATAGGACAGGAAAGAAAAGCAACTGTCTGCAATCACGCAAAAACCCTGCCAAAAATAATGTCCAACACATCTGATAGAAAAGGCCCTGAAGTCACTAGACTTCAAAATCACTATATCAGCACTCAGGTATATTCTGAAAACAGAGCAAAGAGATCAACTGATCAGAGACAAAAATGGAGTTCAGCCAGTCCCAACCAGGGCTGGCTGAACACAAACACTAAGTAAACCAGACAAAATCTCATGGAACAATAGACAGCAAAAACTTAGCTTTAGTAGACAGGACCAAACTGGAGGCAAGAGCTCAGAGCAGAGAGGATCACCAGCAACCCAGCAGGGCGTCGGCGGCCTTATATCCACTCAGAGATTCCGGATGTCCAATCACACTCCACCTGTTCAGATGACAGGTTTTTCCCATCCAAATCAATTTCACTACCTCCTTTCACCAGCAGAGGGAGTTCATCGGACATCAAAGGTGAAGGAGAAAATGAGCTCATAACACTGGTGTAATGTTGTGTGTTCAACCCCACAAGTTTGAACAGAGGGGAGAGGTATGTGGTGTAGTAACCACTGTGTCCACTAGGGGGCGCTGTGTGGATGTCCCAGGAGAACGGATGAATGGCAGAATACTGAATGGCTATTATGTATCTCAAAGTGGGTGGCTTTGAGATGGAGACTTATGTGTTCATCAGCAGTGATACTGCTGAGGTGCTGCTTTAATGTGACAGGGAGAAGTCTCCAGGTAACTAGGGAGATGGGCTGGCCAGTTACCTACAAACCCACCCAGGGAGTGTGTTTAAAGCTGAGGCAGCCATGAGGAAACCCAGACGTGGGTGAGATAAGTGAGGCTAAGAGAGCCTGTATGCTGGACATTGTACAACCTGTGTGAACACAGGGTTTACAGAGTGAAACTCTGCCATGGACGCTCTGCTGTTTATATGAAGTTTTGTTGCTGCTGTGGGTTTATGATGTTGAATAAACCGCATGGACTATGCTTGCTTTATGGAAAATCTGTGCTGGATCTGATTTTGTGGCTGCTGAGCGAGTATCCCCTACCCGAATAACAGCGCTACCTCACACTGTGAAAAAAATGGATATAACATGTATGTGCAACACAGACATCTGATTTGAGGCCTTAGACAGGTTAAGATGTGAACACTAAGGACAAGATTCATGAATGCTTTTACACCAGTATTTTGGCATAAAAAGGCTTGAAAAGTTGCAAAAGTTTGCCACAATGTGCCAATGCACTTAAATTATGCAACTCTTGGCGTTCATGCCATATTCACCCAGCTCTGACAAAGTGGGCACAGTTAGGGTGAGATGTGGAGTGGCGAATGCTCATCAAATTCACGGCTGGAGCAGGTTTTGTGGCGAGGCACACACTGAGGTAAAACATCACTCAACCCATCCTCCTGATTCATCAGAAGCATCTAACTCCAGTACATCTCCTCATCAAGACCATCATAAACAACATCGGTCTTGATGAATCGTGCCCTAAGTGTTGTGCCTGTTATCTTTTGTACTGTACATACATTTCACTGGTTTCATCGATAAAGGACGTTTTATTTTTAAAAAGTGGCCTACTTTCTTCCATGCGATTATAATATACTGGGGAGTTCCTGCAATATCTGAAGGTATGCAGCCTGAATGCAGTAGTGTAAGAAGGAAGACTGGGCTGCAGGTACCTGAGCAATGCCTGGTCCGGAACTGTCGAGGCTGCATCCAGTGTTGCTGGGGGGAAAGAATGGTGATCAGGACCGGACCCATGACCTGGTGAGAGGTGGCATGGCGAGACCGGGGGAAAAGCAGGAGGAAGCGCGGGAAAAGGCAGAAGGTTCCCACCAGCAGAGAGGGAAAGCAGGGGTGCCACGCTCTGCACAGAGAGAAAATGTGCGGAGCCGAGCCCCGGTAGAGGTTACGTGAGGGCACCCAAGAGTCAGTGAGCGAGCAGAGTGTTGGGCACTTAGCTAAATAGTGTGCGATGCTCGTATTGAGAAGCGGGTGCCAGTTGCAGGATCATGAGGTGTGTTCCCCCTCTTTGACAGGTGTGCAGTGGAGCATGCCCCCGGACAGAGACTTCTACGGCACTTCTCACCTCAGCTTCACAGATTAATGGACTAGGGGCTCAACGGGCAAAATCAGTGACCGCCCATTGCCGCCAGAAGCTATATCGGGTGTTGGCGGGTTACACCTAAAGAGGCAGTGCTGGCCGCTGCCGGTATTTCAACTCTCATCGGATTACTTATGATTGAGGAACAGGGAAGTTACAATAAGTGAAGTTTAATAATAAGAAAGGTGTGTTATACCATAATTTCACTGTTAATTATCTGTTACCTCCCTGCAAGGCGTTCATTATTGTTACAAAATAAATCGCACTGTTGTTAATCCTTGTTCTGCATTCCCTGCATTACTGCATCCCTGTACCTGCTTACACTTGGCGTAGTCGGCAGGATGCAGTCTATGAACGCAGAGGCAGCAGATCAATCTGTAATGAGTGCTCCGAGGTTCAGCTTGCCATTTGGGGCCATGCTCAGCAATCT
Source organism: Dendrobates tinctorius (assembly GCF_039654945.1). Classification (NCBI taxonomy): domain Eukaryota; kingdom Metazoa; phylum Chordata; class Amphibia; order Anura; family Dendrobatidae; genus Dendrobates; species Dendrobates tinctorius. Next base: position 10,174,654 of record NW_027361771.1, read on the forward strand.
CCCAAAATTCACGGGGAGTAATTTAATACTGTGGGACTGGACTGAGAGGGTTAAAGGCATGTTGATGATGCATCCTATGACCTCTGCTATGCAAGCAGAGATTGCTGTGATGGCCCTGGATGGTGAGTCTAGATGCTCTTTAATGTTTCACCCCCTCATGTTCGGGACACTCTAAACAAGGTGTTGCAGATTTTGGAAGAGGTGCATGGTGATCCCACCAATGTCAGGGAGTTAGGGATGTGATTGCTTCACCATGTTAAGAGGGAGGGTGAGTCAGTGACTCAATACATTAATGTGCTGCAAGATGTGAGCGCGCATATCGCCAAATGGGATGATGTGGGGGTAAT